>NC_085961.1:3182123-3826746 GCF_910591565.1 Cydia splendana
TTCTATTAGGTAACAGGTAGGTACTTATCCCCATAATCTAATACAGGTGTTTCAAAACCTACTTTGTAAAGTTACAACTTGCTTTGGTATAGGTACCTATATTAATGATTTTAATTTTAGCAAGGAAAAAGCGCTGGTGGCCTGGCGGTAAGAGCGTGCGACTTTCAATCCGAAGGTCGCGGGTTCAAACCCCGGCTCGTACCAATGAGTTTTTCGGAATTTATGTTCGAAATATCATTTGATATTTGCCAGGCGCTTTTCGGTGAAGGAAAACATTGTGAGGAAACCGGACTAATCCCGATAAGGCCTAGTTTACCCTCTGGGTTGGAAGGTCAGATGGCTTTCGCTTTCGTAAAAACAAGTGACTACGCCAATTCTTGGGATTAGTTGCCAAGCGGACCCCAGACTTCCAGGAGCCGTGGCAAAATGCCGGGATACCGCGAGGAAGAAGAGTTTGGATTTTGTGTATTACTTAAAGCCACTTGCACCACTAACTCGGGGTTAAGCGTTTAAACCGTTAACCCAGTGTCAATTTGTACCGGTAACCATGGTAACTTCAGGTTTAACCGTAACCTTGGGTTAGTGGGATGGTGCAAGTGGCGCTTAGATGTGTGAAAATGGCAGAGAATGTTTCGGTATTACACTGGCAAGTTTTTAATTAGGTAATAGGTACTATCCCCATAGTCTAATACAGGTGTTTCAAAACCTACTTTGTAAAGTTAGAACTTGCTTTGGTATAGGTACAGTCAACGGTAAAAATATGGGTGTACAAATCATCTCAAAAATATGTCCCATAACTCTTATGTCAGTGACTTAAGAACTATGGGACATATTTTTGAGTAAGTTGTCTACACCCATATTTTTACCGTTGACTGTACCTATCTATATGAATGATTTTAATTTTTTAAGCCATGAACAATAAGAAAAGCAGACAGTTAATTATAGCAAATTATAGAAACGAAATGAATAAACTTCAACCTTTCGTTATGTGAAGAATTACGACAAAAAGACTGATAATTTTCCATAAAATCAGACGTAAGTGAACATAAAAAAATATTACTTTATTTAAAAACTTACCGAACACTCCTAACAGCAGCACTATAGTTTTCATGTTCAGCTCAGAGTACTCTCAAGAGTGGCTCACAAAAAATATTCTGCCTTTTTATAGCAATGTGCGTGACCAGTATAATTTACATACAAGGACGTTTTTGCAGATAAAAAAATAACATAAAATTATTAATACAATTTATTGTTTTAATAATTGCCTACAATATGTTCAGGTTTCGTTAAATCGATTCGATTTAACACAACTCTTGTAACTAACTACTTACCGTAGCTGCAGGAAATGGGAGATGTCGCTGTTAATTTCTCCGATAAACTAAATAAGTGACAGAATGGAAGCTCTTCATAGCCACAGTATTTAGAGCATTTAATAACGAGTCGCCGTTAAGAGCTTACCCCCTCTGCCGAAAACCTTGCACAATTGTGCAAACCTTTGTATGGACTGACATGGCTATTTGTACGTTACGTACAAATCATGGAGACGCCTAGCCTGTCATTTTCTGTACAAAACACTCTGCCGATTTTTGCGGGGGAGGGGACGTCAAATGTATGGCTATTTGTACATGATTTGGTACGTAACGTACAAATAGCCATGTCAGTCAGTCCATACAAAAGTTTGCACAACTGTGCAAAGTTTTCGGCAGAGGGGTAAGCTCTTAAAGGCGACTCCGGTTATTAAATGCTCTTAAGGCTGGGGCTCATACCACTGTACGCTCGCTTTTGACAGCCTGGTAGATCTGAGGCCAGTTTCTCAAAAGCTTGTAACTTGTAATACAAGTGGAAGTCCCTTTCTAACAAAAGCTGTCAAAAAGTGACATTCGCTTGAGAAACGGGTCCAGAGGACGCACCTTTAAGGTTCAGAGAGCAGAGTTTTTGAAAAAATCGTAGCACTTGTTTAGATCAACGGTTGCCAAAAATTTAATTTGCGATATGGACCGCCTCTAGGTATTTTATCGATTAGAATCCTGATTTTTTGACTTTTGCTCGATGAAAAAAAATCACGAACATAGGTTTAAAATACATCTTATAAACTCGTACCAAAATTTGCACAAAAGCTATATAAATTGCTTCTAAAAATTAGCAATATTAGGTTTGAACGAACTCATAGATTACATTTTAATTATAACTTACAAAAAATGAAAATTCAAAAAGGTGATACCCGCGACGCGATACCAGTGAGAGTTAGAGAAGAACCCGAACCTACGAAGCCTTAAGGATCGGCTTCCTCAGGCATGCCGAGGCGTGCTTGGGAATGCCGAAACATCCCTCAGGCGTTCTCAGGCATACCAAGGTGTCTTGGACATGCCGGGGACGTTCTAAGCTTTTCTGGACACTTTTTGATAGGGGTGTTAAGTTAGGTTTCGCTGATTCAAGTGATTCAACGTATCTACAGTGCGTTAAACGGATCGGTATAATACTCAAAAATATCTGAACATGCAATTTTTGACAGAGGCATGTTCTGATAATTATGAGGACCTACTTTGACCGTAAAGATGTGTTTTTAAAGTCCGTTAATTTCAAGGGTGCATTCCAGAACTACATTGCAGGCTAGCATGGCTAGGCCCAAGATAGAGCGGCTTGGAGAGCACTGGTGAAGTGTCCAAGGTCTTCACGTCCCTCAGCCATGAGGATACGACAAGAAAGAGAGAGCATGTGCCGTACGGATGGAAATAGGCTACATTGTTTTCCATTGAAGTCCTGAGTCCACCCCTGAGGAGGGAGAGTTAAAGACAGATCGAATCCCATGAACAGTTGGACATCACCAAAGCCCGGTTTGATGGGAGCAAAAATGCACTTTTCCTAATAATAATATATATAAATAATAATTCCACGAGTACGTCCCACTGCTAGGCATAGGCCTCTCATGCGCGAGAGGGCTTGGGCTATAGTCCCCCAAATTCAAAGGTGTATGTGAAGTCCCCAATCCGCATTGGGCTAGCTTCACATACACCTTTGAATTTCCTCGCAGATGTATGCAGGTTAGGTTAGGTTAGGGTACTTTTCCTAATACTTAATTAAATATCGACATCCATACGAAGTAGGTACGACAAGTAATTCATCAACACTATGAATTATTTAGATTTGCCCCGATTACTACAGTAGATTTAGAATGGTCCTTTAGTGGGCTGAAATGGATTTTATCACCAAGGCGAAAGAGTGCAAAATCGGAAAATTTAGAAAAAAAGTAATTGTTTATTACGATAATTATATAAAATATTCCAAAAATAAAAACACTTCGTTTTAATTTTGTGTACAACTATTTTTTTTCCGAATTTCATAACGGTGGTACATCGTGCTTTTTATCGACATCGACATATAAAATATGTGTTTTTCTACTAGTCGACTGTAATTCTTGAATTAAGATTTCTTATACCAAACTGCAATTGGGTATTTTTAATGTATGGGCTCCCAAGTCTCCCAACTCAACTATAATATTCATTTCGACAGTTTAGTCAACTATAATGAAATTGACCAATCACAGCTCGCCGCGATCAAGAGGACGAAACAATTGGTTTATAAGTCAGAAACGCGCATGTGACACCCTTAATATAGCAACATCCATAGACTACGAAAACCACTTAGTGTTGCTTGTTAGTCTCCATAGGCTACGGTGGCCAAAATCGAGAAAACAACTGTCTAAAAATTGAATTTAGTGCGGAGCAAGTACCAGGGTCTCATGAGTTACGAGAAGGTGTCGTTGACCAGCCCGCCGTAGGGCGCGGGGAGCGGCGGCCGGGTCGCGTACCGTATGAAGGTATCGCGGCTGCTCGCGAATCTTAGCTGTATACTTTTGGTTTGGTTTGTTTGTATGATTCTACTAGTTTAAAGTATTATTTTTGTTGACTAGTAGAAAAAGTATTGTATACAATAGTGATATAATCAAGCTTTTCAATCTCGTACCTTACTTAGGCAACTCAGCAAGCTTCGTTGCCTAAACACGGTACTCGACTGAAAAACTCTCTATTATATCTTATATCACGATTGTATAAAATACTAATTCACACTATTGAGACGTCAGCATCAGCACATAATTTCTCCCTTCAAACCCAGCTTTGGACATCACCGAATGCTCGAGTAACAAAAAATTCACAGATTTCGTGCCTCACACGACTATCGAGCACATTGGAAATGAATCTACGGAATTCGAAAAAATATTGTAGCTGAGCGACGAGAAAGTCTGGATAAGGAAAAAGTTACAAAATAAAACTACAACGTTGAATGATAATTATTTTATTCTTAGACTAACACAAGTATCCTGGACATAACGCATGTGAACAAACAAATTGCAAAATTTCCACACGCGTATCCAAGTTTGAATAATTGTCGCCGTGGCGCATAAGTATAGGTACATATTTCATTTTTCGATTAATAAGCAGGATATATTAATGTTCAAAGTACAAGAAAATTATTACACGGCAAATCCGTAGTCAACTCGAGAAGTGGTGATCGGCAGCGGCCCATTTGCTGCATGATATTTTAAATTTTAAATAATATTTTAATCTAAATTTTCTTGACAGCAGTTTGACGCGACGAGAGATGACCATAACAGCGTTTGTCTATGTTGCACCAAACCTGAGTTCCAATAGGTACAACCAGGGTTCAGCATCAGCTCTCCCTCTCCCTCTCCCTCTCCCTCTCCCTCTCCCTCTCCCTCTCCCTCTCCCTCTCCCTCTCCCTCTCCCTCTCCCTCTCCCTCTCCCTCTCCCTCTCCCTCTCCCTCTCCCTCTCCCTCTCCCTCTCCCTCTCCCTCTCCCTCTCCCTCTCCCTCTCCCTCTCCCTCTCCCTCTCCCTCTCCCTCTCCCTCTCCCTCTCCCTCTCCCTCTCCCTCTCCCTCTCCCTCTCCCTCTCCCTCTCCCTCTCCCTCTCCCTCTCCCTCTCCCTCTCCCTCTCCCTCTCCCTCTCCCTCTCCCTCTCCCTCTCCCTCTCCCTCTCCCTCTCCCTCTCCCTCTCCCTCTCCCTCTCCCTCTCCCTCTCCCTCTCCCTCTCCCTCTCCCTCTCCCTCTCCCTCTCCCTCTCCCTCTCCCTCTCCCTCTCCCTCTCCCTCTCCCTCTCCCTCTCCCTCTCCCTCTCCCTCTCCCTCTCCCTCTCCCTCTCCCTCTCCCTCTCCCTCTCCCTCTCCCTCTCCCTCTCCCTCTCCCTCTCCCTCTCCCTCTCCCTCTCCCTCTCCCTCTCCCTCTCCCTCTCCCTCTCCCTCTCCCTCTCCCTCTCCCTCTCCCTCTCCCTCTCCCTCTCCCTCTCCCTCTCCCTCTCCCTCTCCCTCTCCCTCTCCCTCTCCCTCTCCCTCTCCCTCTCCCTCTCCCTCTCCCTCTCCCTCTCCCTCTCCCTCTCCCTCTCCCTCTCCCTCTCCCTCTCCCTCTCCCTCTCCCTCTCCCTCTCCCTCTCCCTCTCCCTCTCCCTCTCCCTCTCCCTCTCCCTCTCCCTCTCCCTCTCCCTCTCCCTCTCCCTCTCCCTCTCCCTCTCCCTCTCCCTCTCCCTCTCCCTCTCCCTCTCCCTCTCCCTCTCCCTCTCCCTCTCCCTCTCCCTCTCCCTCTCCCTCTCCCTCTCCCTCTCCCTCTCCCTCTCCCTCTCCCTCTCCCTCTCCCTCTCCCTCTCCCTCTCCCTCTCCCTCTCCCTCTCCCTCTCCCTCTCCCTCTCCCTCTCCCTCTCCCTCTCCCTCTCCCTCTATTATTCCCCCTATTCTGCCGTCATAATCCCGATAATTCACAACAAACACCGATAACGAACTCTGCGAAACATGAAGTCATAAATGTCCTGTGAAAAATGTCGTTCTGACTTTTTGACTATTTTAAGGTTAGGCTACAGGGCAAACCCTTAACCCGATCGTCTTTGTTTTAGGCTCAAATTGTAGCTGACTAAATAGTCCAGAGCCGTTTTTCTCAAATTTTTGATATCATTCTTCGTTTCCAAATTATCGAGCACCAAAATCGAAAATTCGGAAGAAATTGAATTTTATTTTCACTATTTCGACCATAACTTTTTTTGATTTTGACTTTCTCGAATAATTATTTTTGCACCTTACAGCTCTCGTGATTATGCGTCTTTTGAGCTATTTTTTAATATCATATCTTCACAACTTTCCGAGATATAAGGGGATCGCACTTTTTCGTGAAATCGGACCGTATACTGGAGCGAACGAAAAGACATTTCCAATGTCAAAAGAACTATAAGAGCCCAATAATTAAAGGCATATCATTGTATTGTATTTTATTTTGTAGTTTCACAGTGCCTTGGTTTTACTGTAATGCTGTGTTACTTATTTGACTAATAAATAAATAAATAAATCAAATTAATCGATTTGTAAACCCCCGATTTCTTGTGAATCG
This sequence comes from Cydia splendana, assembly GCF_910591565.1. NCBI lineage: Eukaryota > Metazoa > Arthropoda > Insecta > Lepidoptera > Tortricidae > Cydia > Cydia splendana. Next base: position 3,188,510 of record NC_085961.1, read on the forward strand.
ATCCCTTCATATTCTTCTATTCTTGATAACAATCGAACCAAGTGTTTGCTTTTATACCACGGGATACAATCATAATGTGTTCTGTCATAGTCATAGGTTACTAACCCATAGGTTACTAATATAACCGACTTTCCAAAACAGGAGCGATTTGGAAAATTATATATAATCGAGAAATCAGGGTAGATCCCTTTAGGGTCATAGGGTCATTCTTGATCGATAAAAAGTGGTCTTCAATAGGGAGACAATGGAGAGTGACAGTGAAGTCTATATCCATTGTTACGTGTATTGAAAATAAGTAAATGTACGAGTAAAAGGTGTTAATAAAAGAAAATAAATACGTATTTTAACTTTTTAATCGTAAACTCTTTGAGTAGCTAGGTAGTAACGGCAACACAAATACATAGTATGTAGGAACAGTTAAAAACTTCCCTAAGCCTATATTTTACCTAAATTTAAACAAAACATTTCTGACAACATATTTGCGACTCCAATCTGGTGCGAAAAGATTGAAGAAGAAGGTGTTTTTTATTTTTTTACTTCCAAATGAGCATAAGTAATATTAAGACATCTTGTTATTCGTATTTTATGTAAGAACAGCATTTAAAAATGTTGCTTTTCTGCTACCAAAAAAAATCTGTTACGTTAGTGCTTTCATTTTCAACCCCGTTAGCGTGACTTGCACGGCCCGTAGTTGAGTACTGTCCAGCCCGTTAATCCAGGTCCGTGTACGCACTCAAACTCGCACATGCTGTGATAAGTCTTATGGTCGTAGCTGGAGCAAAATTCCTTTGTTGGTGGACATCCGCATAGTTCAGATTGTAGAAGGTGCCCTGGGGGAGCACTGACGGGTGGCGCCAGTCCTAGCATGTGCCCTGGGGGAGCATAGACGGCCGCCGCCAGTCCTAGAAGGGCCACTGGAACAAAAATATCAGTGTGAATATGTATTGTATTGCAGCACGGGCGATTTTTCCGTTTTTCGCAACTCGACGACTATTCCGACCGCCTTCTTCTACTAAAAAACACCCCTTAGTGGAAAAATCGGTCTGAGTATATTATAGGAATTAGGAGCATTTAAAAAAGTTATTTAGTTAAGAAAACCTTAAAAAAAAAACAAAAACCACAAACAAATGGGCATAGCTATGGTCAATAATGCCAATATATATACATCAAATTTTGTGAAATGTTAATATCTAGAGAGGAAAATGGGGACTTCGTTTGTATGGAGAAGCGGTCGTCCCCTTTCCTCTTATAAACTTACCCAACACTCCCGACAACAGTACTACAATTTTCATGATCAGCTCGACTAGTATCAGAGTGGCACACAAAAAATGTTCTGCCGTTTTATAACTTAATAATAATACACGTGACCAGTGTCATTTCAAATTTACATACAGGTAGGGATAGTTATGCAGATTAAAGACAACACAAAGTTATTAGCGCAATTTATTGTTTTAATAATTGCCTGTAATATGTTCAGGTTTTGTTTAATCGATTCGATTTAACACAACGCGACTCTTGTCCCTACTTACTGTAGGTAGCTGCAGAAAACGAGAGATGTGGCTGATTATTTTGTCGATAAAATAAGTGACGGAATGGAACGTCTTAATAGCCACAGTAATGTGGAAACGACAGCGTTGCAATTAATTCATCAGCAGCAGCTGCAGTTGCAATCAGAATGTAATTTTGAGGCCCGTCCAGATCTAGACAATACGTCGCTCACGCTGGGGCTCATATTACCACTGCACGCTCGTACTGGACAGCTTGGTAGATCTGGACGCACCTTAGGCCTAAGGCCCGGCGTCCTCAGGTATGCTGAGGTGTGGTTGGGAATGCCGAGGCATCCCTATGGCTTCTCAGACATACCAAGGTGTCTTAGACATGCCGGGGCGTTCTTAGCATTTCTGGACGCCGTGGTATGTCTGAGATCGCCTGTAGAATGCCTCACTCGACATTCCCAAGCACACCTCGGCATGCCTGAGGACGCCTCGGCTATATGCTGAAGGATCCCATGCCGTGCCATGCCGATAGTCGGCGCCGGATCTTGATGGAAGGTCGTTAAGGCAAAAATAAAAATGTTAAACATTCGGAATACTCGGGAGTATTCCGTATTAAGATTTTCGTAAATCGTAAAACATGAATAAAAAACTTCCAAGTAATGGCCAGGAGGCCGAAGACCAACCAGAGCGGGGTGCTGAACGCCTAGAGCCTTCCTATGAGACCATACTTTTTAATTAGTTTGGGCTTAATATAGTAAGGCTACAAAGCCTTACTATATTAAGCGATATCTGAAGCCGAAAGAAACTTCCCTAAAAAGAAGTAAAGAAGCCAATCACATGGTGATCCTAGTAGTCAATCCTAGTGGACGAAATCTTTATATAATATAACCGGAACTAATATGACAGTTTTCAATTACTGTATCCTAAATGGCCCCATGCTCAATCTATTAATAAATTAAAAATATAGTCATGGTCACGTGAGTTTGAAGAATATTTTGTCTTTATATTTTATGGGCATGTATTATGTTGTACATTGAATTAAATTGTGTGTAATTCAGATTAGTTACGCAAATTATTATAAAAGACGGATAATATTATTGCGCGTCATTCGTGTATCAGTATTTCATCTAGCCATGAAGTCTGTACTAGCCCTTATATTGAGTAAGTAAACAGTTGTTTTCAATATAATTACGTTTTTTTACGTATAGGTACATTGCTTTGAGCTACAATGGCAGGGTTCCAAAAAACTTTTCGTAGAGCCCCCCGAGATTACAGTTGATATTTCCATTTAAAAATAAATCTTCATACTACATAAAATAATAAAACAATTCAATATATTTATTTAAATGCAACTTGTATCCCCTCGCTTCTTGCCACATCACATCGCTGTGCCTCCTTAGTATGCCGCATTCCGTTAAAAATATAGTAAAGGAAATTATAGTTACTATGTATATTTATTACCCAATATTTTCTTTGATTCGTTCTTTCGTGACCACGGCTAATCGTCCTCTCCCCTCATGGATACATATTCTATCTGCGATTGTTCAGATTTTCGTTACTTATGTGACATTCTTTACGGCCTGGCCACGACATTGGTCTAAGGCGACTGGCGGGGCGGCCGGCGGCGCGGCAAACGCGAGCGACCGCCAGGCATGCCACGTACTTTCAGTAGCGGCGGCAGCGACTAGGAGCGGCTGCGACGTAGACGTATTTAAAATTTTCAAAAGTGGCACTTCAGTGCCTAGAATATATTTAATTGTTTGTCAATAGCATCTTGTACAGAAGAGAAGGGGTGCATGGGCTAAATATAGGACGACAAATTTATTTACATCTAGTTTAGTATTTTATATATTGTGTATAGAAATCACCCACAAAAAAAAACGAGTACACGAGAATGAGTGTGGAGACGTTACAACATACTTAAATACGCGAAAGTAGATTTAAATTTTCAATAATAAACGCTTCCGTGTCCATGTCGCTCGAAGAAAAAAACAAAATGTTTTGTTCCGCATCGCACCGCGCGATCCGTCTCGCCGCCTATAGTTAGGGAGGCGAGGTAGCTAAATGGCGTAATTCAACGGCGCCGTCGAGAGCTATCAAAATCGAAAGATAAAATAATTTCGAAAAGAAAAGCTCGTATGGCAAAAACCATTTTAGCGGTGGGTTTGGCGTGTACGGTTTTTCAAAAATGTAAAAAAAAACAGTTACTTGGGCATTCTCGAGCGCGTCAGATATTCATACTACGTATGCCCCGAGTGCCTCTGATAACAACGGTATACTAATCTGCCGGTTTGCGTGGTGGGGGTAGGCATATAAAGTAGTCAAAAATGCAAAAAAAAAAAATTTACTCCAGCGCGTCAGATTTTCGGAAGGGGTGTTAAGTAGGCCCCAAGGAAGCTTCCTTTAAAAAAACTGACGATTTCGGCGTGACGATAAGTTACGATGAATTTTTGAAAATGCAAAATAAAAAAGTTTTTTTGAAATACTCGAGCGCGTCAGATTTTCATAGGGGAGGTTTATCTCGGTATCCTGAAAGCATATTTTTTTAATCTGACAAAAATGTTGGTGGGTTCTCTTAATCTGACCGAAAAAGGTTTTTTGGTTTCTTTTTTTTCCTTTCTTTCTCCTTGATATAACGGGGAATTTAAGAATGACAATAAAGCGATAGATACAACCAACGTAAATGTAGATGAAATGTAGTACGAAGTGTATTATTTATTGTATAAAAAAATGAAATGATATAAAAATTGGATTAAAATTGTATTGTTATTTACATTTTTGCTCAATGCAATTCATCTTCTTCTTCTTCTTCACTGGAACTTTCATATTGTGGCTCCTCATCCACAATTCTTTCCTGCTGAGTGCCTGCAACATCCGTAACAATTATTTCTATTCAGTAATTTTATTGAAAGAATATTATAGAAGTACAAAAATTTACCCGAATCAAGCGTCTCGTCATTGCTGTCCTCAGTGTCATTCTCGTTGCCCAGAATATCCGGCGATACAACAACATTTTCATACGCATCGGGCAATTGATTCCCGATAAACCACGTGAACTCGAATTTATTATTATTTTCATTCCACCCATGATCGGTTGGTGCAAGGTCAGTGATGTCGTATTTGTAAGCATTCCTCCACAAATTGGCGATGTACCGAGTTCTGAGGCAATGTTGGTATAGCTCTGACTGGCATGGGGGTAAATTGCAAGCGTCGTAGTTGCGTACGTCCAACGAGAACGGCTTCGATGTGTCGTGCACCTTGTATGTTTTATTAAAAATGTCGAATCGAGCTTCGTTGACATCAGCGAGTTTCTTCAGTCCGTACATGTGACATATAAAAGATTGAAGCGTGGGGAAAATTGTTTGGATATCACAATGATCGGACCCTACATCAGCGAGCGCTTTTTGAAAGATCTCAGATTTTCTCAAAATATCAAAAGGTCTCTTTTTGCCTCGTTTATACAATGCTGGATTAAAATCGCATCCTGTTAAAGCGTGGAAAGCAGGCAGTGCGCGTGAAAGCATTGAGCCTAACTGAACTGACAGTGCCGAAACATCTATATAGTGACGTGCATTACCGACTCCGAGATCCATCCACACTCTAACCGATTCGTTCAAATGCTCCACATTGGCCAACATAATGACCAGAATATCTGTGTCTGATGTTCGAATGATTGTTGTAGAACCTTGTGGCAATTGACAGGCAAGGAAAACCGTCTTCGTGTCGGCTTCTTCGTGACTTGAGCATGAGAGCTTATCATCGATTGTTCTCTGCACTGTTCCATCGACGACTTTGAAGACGTAGCACAAGTCGTGGTTCAAATAGATTGTTTTGTTGCGAATAATAACGGCCATCTCTTGACTATTCCAATGATCAATGAAAAACTTGACTAGAGCTTCTTTGAACTTGATATTTTTCAAGTCCTTCGCAAAGTCTACTAATCGGATTTGCTGAGGACCGCTGATGTGGTAGTCCTTATCGTCATTCACACTGTTGCGGAGACTGTTGCGGAGAGTATGCTCATAATCTTTAATGGAAGGTGTAAAGTACCGATCAAAAACTATGGCAATTTCATTTCCTTGATTTTTTACTAAAACTGCCAAGAGTTTTTTTGATACATCTCCAAACGTTCGAGGCATGTCTGTCATGGTATTTAACAGAAAGAAGCCATCGATGATTACCATGTCCACGTTAGAGGGCGGTTGTTCCATGTCTTCACTTTGCTGTTCCAACACTTTCACCAGCACCGATTTAACAGTTTTGTTTATAGAACCATCTATGTGACACAAAGACAGTGGAATTGGCGTTATTGGAAAACGAAGCATCTTATCAAGATCAATTTGCGCGTCCAAAGATAAAGACAACAATCGGCCAAATAAGTCACGCTGGAGACGAACTTCAAGTACTTTTCGGCCGATCTGAATTTTTTTCTTCTTCTTCATGCTCGCGAAAGTCAGTACTGCATTTTTTGGTATTCTTGCGTGAAATCTCTCAGAGTTGTCATTGCATTCAGCAATAAATTTGTCTCGTAACTCCGTTCCCTTTGATACTGCGTTCAACAAGCTATTCGCTACTTCAGGAGTTGCAGCTTGTCCACTCGAGATGTTAAACAATTTATCAGCATCGATTGAGAAAGAAAATGGATTTATTGTCTGACGAATACCTTCCACAAAATCTTGAAGTTGCTTCTTATCTTTCTCCATACGCTGTGGATTTTGCTCAGCGGAGATATCATGGTTCTTGTTCAGTCCTGCTTGAGTTAGTACGTGCGATATTATTCGCGTTCGAGCTCCGTGATTTTTCGCCCAGCGCTGTCTAGCACCAATTGAATTTGTCAGATTTGTTATTCCGGTAAGTCGGCGTGCTGCGTCTCCATTGATGGTTTGTTCCAGCGTTAGGTCAACCGGAATTCGAGAGAAAGCTTTCGGAGTCCTTCGAATCCCAAAAGATCCCCGAGCCAATTCAGATCGGAGGCCTGGATGTGTTTGATCGATGTGGAGCAGTTGATTTATGTAGTATGTCAGCCATCGACTATAGTTTTGTTGATTATAATGAAAGAATAAAATTACGATTCTTCCAAGAGCGTAAATGAACAAATTCAAATCTCCTGTTCTAACACTGCGAACGAAGAAGTGATAGAGATTGACAAAATCGCTGTACATCGCGTAAAATTGGCACGTTTTTCCGTGTTTACCTTGAAGAGATTCTGCTCTATATTCTTCGTACCATTGGATCAACTGCTGAGTTTCGGCGTGGTCGAGTTGCGGAGAGACACCTTTGTGTTGCATGAACTCGGCGAGATAATCTATCACCGATTTTAAAATCGTCGAATGTTTGCGATCAAGGAATGACTCGAAATGTAATTGCTCCAACGCCAAAGCCATAATTGGATGTAATCGTTTACACCTATTGTAATTTTTCCCGGAAATGAACCCACCGACAGATCCACTCGCAATCAGATTAGTCTCAACCATTATATTAGTCAATCCACTCTCTTCAATGAAGGTCCCAAGCGCTTTAAAGAAAGCCATCTCAATATGGAAAGCCCCCAAATGAATAAAAATGTTGTCGAATTGGGGGGATTCTTGAGCTTGGATACAATAACTCGTTCGAGCGATGGCCAAATCATACGTGATTTGAATGTAGGAGGCTTCGCATTCAGCTGCAATTTCTTGACTGATTTCCAGAGTTTTCAGTACTGTCGAATGATTGGTTGGAGATAAATTGATCGGTGTGAGATACGAGACTTTCTGGACTGGTGAAATGTCAATCGTAATCATGCTTTGATAGCCGACCCACATGGGAACATCGTTAACGTTGAGCTTGTGTAACAGCATCCACGCAGTATCCAGTTGGATAGATTTCGTCAAATTATCAGGTGGGTAATTAAGTTGTGAAACATCAAGCTCATTCCATCCTGAAATCTTCATTTTTTTTGTAAATGGTCGTAACTCAAATGTAACCTCTTCGAACGTCCTGCGTCTTTTCCTCCTGCGTACAGAACTCAGCGATGTTTCTGCAGTACTTGCGTGAGCAGATTCATTGGTGGTGGAATTGTCTTCACGGAAAACAGCTGGTGATATGATTGCCTCTTCATTAGGAATGATATCTTGAAAAATGATCCCCACCGTGTCGTGCAGTGTGTCTTTGCCATCGAGTGTGTCAACAAAGCGATCAAAATTATCAAACGCGACTCCAGTATTCAAATCAGGGCGGCGTGCAATATCCTCCGGACATGCGTATGTCGAATTTATCGTTGAATATGTCAATTCAGTCTCCAATTCTTCGAGTGTCGTATAAGAGCAGCAATGCCCAAACTTGGATAGTAACTCGACAATTTTTTTGCTGTTGCACATGCTCTTCACCGCCAACCCCAAAGAAACGTGTTTCGATGTTAAAACTCTGCGACTGTACGTAGCGTACATCAGATCTTGTCCGAGAGAAAAAATCGTGAGTTCGTTGCGACTTTTTTGAGTTTCACGCTTTTTCTTCGATATACGTGACGCATCGCCTAAAATTAATGCCTCCAGGAAGCAAGTCAAAAGCTCTGGTACGGAATTGCATTCTCCTTTCAGTAAATCTTCTGCAGAAAGGTCATGGGGTAATTTTGTCGTGGTGTAGTTCACAATTTCCTCTCTTATGTCTTTTGCAATGGACCGAATATTTTCTTTCATCGACATACTTTTGAATAAATCCTGGTAGGTTACAATGTCGACGTCAAACGGAGCAAGAAATTTTTTCTTTTCGGCATAAATAATCTTAATCCTGCGATGGAAAGTTTCCATCAGTTTGTTTTCCAAGTGACGATCGGAGAGTGCGATGGTCTTGATAGAATGTGATAGCGATTTCGTTTCTTCTATTAGTAACTCGTCATACTCTTTCTTCACAGTGTTAAAAAACAAGCATTCTTTTTCTTTTACTATGCGTTGCTCCAACGTTTGGCACAAAATCATGTAGGCACTGTTTGATGCCTTCCTTTTAATGAAAAATGCTCGATCCTCGTTCCTTGAAATGTCGCGCAAGTACTGATCTTTACAGCACTTATGATAACGAATATCGGATTCGTTAGCGAAGGAACTGATTTTTTCCAACATTTTTAGATCAAATAATTCCGTGGCCGCGCTTTTTATTTGTTCGACAGTGCCAGATTTCGTTACGGCCAGCGGAACCTCGCGTCCATGAAAACGTTTCCGTGGTCTTTCGCATATAAAACATTGTGCCAGTCGCAGATCCTCATTGTTCGGTTCGTTTTGTTGAACTCCGTCACGACAACCTTCCTCCCATGGGTTTGCCACCTCAAGCCTGAAAATAATGTTTTCCCATACAACAATCAATTTATTTGGCCGATTTTTTACATCACTTTGAAGCAAAAAAAAAATTTCCAAACGAATATAGACAATTTCTTCAATAAATTAATAAATTTATTTATTATTTTTATCTCCGTTACAAACTCTCGGGTTTTTAAGCTCGGTATAAGGCGTGCGTGGGGATATTATTTTTATTATTATTTGTTTCTCCATTTTGGAATTCACGGGCCTACAAATCCCGGTCTTTTGATAGGCTTGCGTGGGGATATAGATCCAACACGTAGAGGCCCCTTGGAGAGCTTTAATGTCATGTAGAACGCCTGCTGGAACCCGTTCACAGGCGCAACAATAAACACCCATGAACCGGTCGCAGCAGGCATTGGGACTATTGTAGAAAAAGTGAATAGTATACCGGTCTATGGATTGAAGTTTGGATAGACAATGAGACTGGGCTATTGTAGAGAAGTCCGGACACCTGCCATAACAATGCTAAAACATGTTATCGAGGCAGGTGGTGACTTGCCGCTGACTAGATGGGCCCCTGAAACTGCCGTCGCGAAGACGACCAGGAGCAACATCGGTGTGAGCGGCTCAGGGGTGTCGAGAGGTGTGCGCCGCTTTCTACCCAGTGGCTGTTACCAGCCACTGTGCCAACTCGCGTCTTATGCATCTTTCACTTCCACCCCTGGAGCATATAGCTCTAACGACTCCTCTCTGGACGGCCAATTAAGGCAAGCCAGAGCTGAGAGTCCTGCGGGTCCCCTTGGGGTCCACTCCGACCGACGAAGACACGCCGGAGACGGAGACCCTGACCGACTCTCGGGAGCACTCGGGTCCGTGCGGTCGTTACTTCCCAACAGCTCGCCACAAGCTGCCCTCGCATATTATTATTTAATTTTTTTTTTTTATAAAAAAATTTTAAACAAATAAATTAATAAATTAATAGTGGTTTTCCAAAATAGTTATTTTATATTTTTGCTATCTCCGGTAAATTCAATAAAAAAAAATTATCAGCTTTGAGACGTTAAGAAAAAAATTCGACACGAAATATATATTTTGAACGGTTAGTATATGGGTTGAAGGGATGACCGTGTGAGAATAAGGACTGGGGCAGGTAGCAGCTGCTTCGTAAAAAGGCTGTATAATGTCTATTACAGCATACTAGGAGTTCGCAGAACCGATCGGGTTAGGAACACCGATCTGCGCTCCAGAACTGGTATAGTAGATGTGGGTGTTAAGGCCGCTAAGCTTAAGTGGGATTGGGCGGGACACGTCTGCCGTATGCACCCGGATCGGTGGGCCAAAGTGGCTACCGAATGGACACCGCAGATTAGCCGGGGCAGAGGTAGACCAAAAAAGAGATGGCGGGATGACCTTGACGGTTTTTTCAGCGACTGGCGGGAACATGCACAAAGCCGTGACGAGTGGCGGAAGAAGGGGGAGGCCTTTGCCCAGCAGTGGGACACAAACTAGGCTATTGAAAAAAAAAAAGAAAAAAATGTCTATTGATCGTATCAGGAGAACCCAGGTATAATTTTAAATTAAAACTATAGAGTTGATATAAGAAAAAATTTTACAATTATTGCGACAAAATGTTAACAACAAAAGTTCTTACTCGTCAACAGATGTGTCAGCAGCGTCGGTTGAAGTTGTAGGAATATCAGCTGCGCAATCCACCGAGGCAGGAATTTCCGGATCAATGTTTGACTCGACAGCGCAAAGCTGTTCAGTGTTTTTAGAAATATCTGCCGGGATTTTGATCGCTGTAAACCACTTGTAGCATTGCGCATGGTATGCTGCATCTCCCGATGCATCATCGGGAAGTTTCAGATTGTCATACGTCGTACGTGATTTTCTGACGCTCGGTTTGTTTTGGCGATATTCAAACACTGTCTTACACTTTTTCAAAGTTTCTGTAGTAAACGTCGCAAATTTAGCAGTCAATAGTTCCGAACAAAATACACACTTCCTTTGATTATCACTCATCACGAAAATCTTACCACAAAAGTCGATAAAAACATATTGAATAAACTGTGAGCTCGAAATACGCAAGTGTATAGTACACGTGTGCCGGATGCCGGCTGTTATATTAGAACCATTATAACATATTTATAATTAATGTACTTTTATTCCGAATGTTCAGATGACATTGACATTTTGACATCATAGAGTAAAGTAAGTATATAGATCGAGGTTGATAGTAAGTATATAGGTTGAGGTTGACATCGTTCGCTACTTATATGCCGCAACGCGTTCTTAGGAAGACGAAATGGCTCCTCCACACTTCCGGTCATGCGGAAACCGGCAGATTTTGTATTTTTAGTAAGTTTTAGATTATATTCTTCAAAATAAAAAATAAAAAAATCGCGCTCGAGAATGCCGGATTAACGTTTTTTTTTTACAAGTTCGCGACCCTATAACTCGGCGGCGTCAAGGACTTATCGTCAGATTAGTTAAATTTAGTCTTTAAACACTAAAATCAACCCCCAATATCTTAATCTGACGCGCTCGAGTATTTCAGACTATCCATTTTTTTTTACTAATCTGATCGTCTATCCTAGGCGCGCGTCACTACATATAGAGCTAAATACTTTACAAGGTTGTTCTATTAGGTCTAAGGTATCTCTCATATCTTAAACTGCCACGCTCGAGTATTGCAGAAAATTCCCCTATTCGCCTCCCTAACCACTAGGCCTATCGCGCCGCTCGAAAGTCGTGGCATCGCCCACGCTGCCCGATACAAATGTTCGAGTCGCGCGCCGCCCCGCTCGGCATGCATTATGCGTCGCCGGGTTATTGTTTTTGCGACTTACCGCCGGTCGCCGCCGCCGGTCGCCTTAGACCAATGTCGTGGCCAGGCCGTTAAGGCCGGCAACACACAACCCCTCTGAGGTTGCAGGTGTCCATGAGCGACGGTAATCTCTTACCATCAGGCGATTTGTCTGTTCATTTGCCTCCTATATCACAAAAAACGTAATATTTTAATTCAATCTCCTGCAAAGTTTAAATTTTATATTCGTGTTATGTGCTTTTTGATAATGGACTGTTAATCTTTATGATCCGTATTACTCATGCCACTTATTTTGTAGTGGCTGTACTAGGGCTAGTGGTGGCGACTCCTGTGCTGCCCCCTCACTTCGATCCCCTTTGCGGCTGCATACCGGACCATACGTTCTGCGCCAACGACTTCAGAACCTACACCAGCGTCTGCGAGTACAAATGCAAAAATCCCAACTTCCATGACTGGTACATAATGTACGATGGGCCGTGCAAGCTGACACCACCTGGCTAAATACCAGGAATTACCTGAGGACATAAAAAGAAAATGATACATTAAATGGTTTCTAATTGGGCAAAAGTGTTGTTTACTTGTACATATAAAGACTTTACTTATAGTTCTGACACGTTTCCAATTGCATTATCTTTGAAGCATAACAGATTTTAGTAAATTTCATCAAAAATCTTCTTCCTGCAGGCGCACAAGTGATTGTGTATTTTCATCACCTGGCACTACTTTTCCCCCAAATAAAACACTTGGGATTGTTATATTTGAATTAAATACATAATTAGCTATTATATCACACCAAACACAGAGCTCTATAAATTGCACATCACCTTCAATTGATTTTACAACCACCTTGTTGCTCATCCACTCCCACACCCAGCGCTAAACAGCTGCCAGGCGCCCGGATTAATTAATAATGATAGATTAGTATATATGATGATGATATATGATGGATTAGTATGGCATACTAACTAGAGGGATTTCGTTCCTCTATAAATTGCATACCTGTTGCCGTGGCTAGCTCTTAGAACACTATCATTAGTTCGAATACGGCAAAGATCTGCAGCACACTTACAATACAGAAGCCTTTGGAAGCCTGAAAAAGGGAGTCACAACCGTAAGTTTCTACCACGTTTCTTGACGTTGCAAAACAGAAGATAACTACTGTGCTCCACGTACGAAAAAACTTGTCATTTGTACAATATGCCGTGCACTGTGTTAAACCGCTGTACTTTTAAGACAATGTCCAGCTTTTGAAAGCTTTGTTGAACTGGACTTACTAAAACCAAGCGATTTAGGTGGCCAGTAATCGGGCCGGGTATATCGGGTAGGATACATCTTGGAAACTAAGAACTAGAAAGAGACTCGTAATCCTGGTTTATGTACATTTGTTTAGTTAGCGTTTTACCTATATTTTTAATTGTCTTCTAAAAACCTGACCATCTAAATATCAACTTAACAAAACAACAACAGCAGAATTGTACCCCCTTTGCTCAATTAGAAGAGGGGGTTCAATATGTAATTAAGTACTTATCGATACTAATCTTCTTTTTGAGTTTTGTCTGAGTCTGAGTTTTATTTCCATTTATGAAATTATTTTTCCCTTGAATTGCGACATTTAAATACCTACCAGTCCTAAACGAGGATATGAGTTAGTTTTGGGCCATGGTCGGGAGCTATTGGACTATATTTGGGTTATTTTACTGTAACTGTTTGTGTTCACTTGACAATGCCTTTTACTTAGAAAGAGGGGGAGGAGCCTACCATCTAAGCCCACACCAGTGCTTTTCATAGTGTCCCGTTTGGGTAGGCCAATGAAGTGTCAGTTGCAAGTAGTGTTCATTTATGCAACTGACATTAAAAAGTGCTATGACTTACATTGTAAGATTTGTAAGCTAAAATTTAAGCTTTAGTATGGAATGGAGTCAAACTAGTGCCATCGGCATATGGTCCTATAGCTAAATTGGTTGTTTCATACTTGCGGTATGTAATATCCAATTTAGCTAGAACCCTAATTGGCGTAACAATCATGGAGCGTGACTGTACATATTGAGGGTGATGTTACTGATGTTTAGTCGGAACTAATGTGACAGGTTTCAATTACAGCGTCACAATTTTCACCATGTTGCGTCGTGTACCTATATAATCATTAAATTAACAATCTATTAAAAAAACTTATTTCAATTTGTTCCGACAATTTATTGAATAGTTATTGTTTGTAAGATTTGTAGGTAATTTATTTTGACAACACCGGTTAGTATAAAAATCAGATTACACTCTTCAGCCCTGCGCAGTACTTGAGTTTAACATGAAGACTGTAGTAGTACTTCTTATGAGTAAGTACAATATTCCTAGAGAACATTTCGTCTTCTTTTACCGTGCTTTTAAATCTCTTTATTTAAATCCGTCCGTTCTCTTTTAAGGGGTAAATTTAGTCGGGCTTTATTTGTCCGTCTTTCCAAGACCTAGGCAACTGATCGCCACCACGTGGCTTTCAGTAGTTATTTTTTTGCAGATTATAAAGCATTTTGTTACTAAACAAAACATTTTTCATGAGGGTATAACTATACCATACATTTAAACAAAATACAGCTTTAATTATAGTTATAGACCTTCATGAAAAATTGTTTCCTTTTTGACAGATCACTTATTTACTCCGTTCACTTATCGACCTAAAATGGTTCTTGGCCCCCCATACGAGTTGGTACCGGCGTGCCCTGTCTTGTGCTTTTGATAGAATGCTTGTATTTTTTAGCTATTTTAACATTTTAATCTCCTTTTTTCCATATAATCATTCCTTTCCAGTGGCCCTGCTAAGTGTAGTGGCGGGCGAGCCCGAGCCTGACCCTGAGCCAGTTGATGCTGAGTACCCCAATGGTTTTTGCGGCTGCATGCCTGACTACACGTTCTGTGCCAACGACTTGAAGACCTATACCAGCATATGCCAGTACAAATGCTATCATCCCGGCTTCCACGACTGGTACATTGTGCACGACGGGCCGTGCGACGACCACCCTAACTCTATTAATGGTTAATGCCAATGCAGTTTGGTAGACTACATGGATATTACATATTTGTGCATATTACCTTTGTTTTTGTTTCATTTATGAAAAATCATGCCTTATCCGTCGTGGGATTTCTAGAATTTTTAATCTGGCTAAAGGTTGTAATATTCTATCATGGAAAATATACCATGTGTACCTTAATATATTATGATATGTTCGTATAATATCTACCAAGATTGCAATAAAAACTAACACTGTTTTATTTTCTAACTATTTTACTCAAACCCACCCAACTAAATAGAATGGTAAAGTCGACCATCCCCATAGTCGATGTGGTAGTAACAACATTGTGCCAAGTATGACAATAGTACCTACCCACATTGTGCAACGAGGGGGTAAGTAAAATTTTGCTAACGAGGTGTATAGATTCACGACAGCCGCAGGCTGGTGTGAATTATAGACCCGAGTTTGCAATGTTTTTACCCCTGGAGTTAAACAATGTTTTTCATCACACTTGCAAAGCAAAAACCTATATTTTAAGCAAAAAAATTCTTAAATACGGTTTTTTTTTTTTCTTTCTATTATGAATGGCCTTACTCATGGCCACAGACTAGCCGAGGCGTAGACGTGGCCTACGATGGAGATCGCCCAGAAGGTGCCTGTTCACTCTTGATTTTTACGGTGACATTTCTGACATTCGTCCGCCATATTGTAATTTTTTGACTGGTAATAGTTAGGGAGGCGAGGTAGCTAAATGGCGTAATTCAACGGCGCCGTCGAGACCTATCAAAATCGAAAGATAAAATAATTTCGAAAAGAAAAGCTCGTATGGCAAAAACCATTTTAGCGGTGGGTTTGGCGTGTACGGTTTTTCAAAAATGTTAAAAAAAAACAGTTACTTGGGCATTCTCGAGCGCGTCAGATATTCATACTACGTATGCCCCGAGTGCCTCTGATAACAACGGTATACTAATCTGCCGGTTTGCGTGGTGGGGGTAGGCATATAAAGTAGTCAAAAATGCAAAAAAAAAAAATTTACTCGAGCGCGTCAGATTTTCGGAAGGGGTGGTAAGTAGGCCCCAAGGAAGCTTCCTTTAAAAAAACTGACGATTTCGGCGTGACGATAAGTTACGATGAATTTTTGAAAATGCAAAAAAAAACAGGTTTTTTGAAATACTCGAGCGCGTCAGATTTTCATAGGGGAGGTTTATCTCGGTATCCTGAAAGCATATTTTTTTAATCTGACAAAAATGTTGGTGGGTTCTCTTAATCTGACCGAAAAAGGTTTTTTGGTTTCTTTTTTTTCCTTTCTTTCTCCTTGATAAAACGGGGAATTTAAGAATGACAATAAAATTACCTTTTTTGTTTATTTAAACTTTTTTTTGTAAAATGTATCGTTCGCGACTTATATGCCGCAACGCGTTCTTAGGAAGACGAAATGGCTCCTCCACACTTCTGGTCATGCGGAAACCGGCAGATTTTGTATTTTTAGTAAGTTTTAGATTATATTCTTCAAAATAAAAAATAAAAAAATCGCGCTCGAGAATGCCGGATTAACGTTTTTTTTTTACAAGTTCGCGACCCTATAACTCGGCGGCGTCCAGGACTTATCGTCAGATTAGTTAAATTTAGTCTTTAAACACTAAAATCAACCCCCAATATCTTAATCTGAGGCGCTCGAGTATTTCAGACTATCCATTTTTTTTTACTAATCTGATCGTCTATCCTAGGCGCGCGTCACTACATATAGAGCTAAATACTTTACAAGGTTGTTCTATTAGGTCTAAGGTATCTCTCATATCTTAATCTGCCACGCTGACGCTGACAGCACAACTGACAGGCCGATACCGTCCGGCGGACTGTTAATCAGTGGGCCCCTTTTAAGCATCGAAGGCACGGACCCGTTCGGCATCCCACCACAATTGAAACTTGTAAAAAAATAATTTAATCAAATTTAGTATTTTTAAACATTAACAAAACAATTAAATTATAAACATTAGTATTTTAAAAGGAAAACTCATTTTAAACCTTGACTTTTAACAAGTATTTTACTTAGAACCTACTTCATTCGTATGAGTTAGTGACATAATTAAAAAAAAAGCTATAACTCTCGTGGAAGTAAAATGGACTTTAGCTCCCGCTGCACATGCGTGAAATATGCACGCTTACTGAGCAAGTGTGATGAAAAATTACCAACACAATTATTACTAAACTGAAATAAATGTCAGATACTAAGAAAAAGTGACCAAGGCCTCCAGTGCCCCAGGCTGGAATCGAACCAGCGTCCTCTGCTGTCGCGGCAGGTGCCTGAACCACTCGGCTACCGGGCCACAGTGGCATAGGTCGAATTTTTCCAAGTATATGCACTTCTTACTGAAGGCTTATGGCGCCCCCTGACAATTATTACTGTCACAAAATCCCTTTTGAGCTTGTATTAGCATTTTAATTTGTTTGCTTTAGAATATCATTTACAGTAATTATATGCCTGTTAGTAATTTTGTCACAGTAAATTCAGACCCGACTCTCCAAATTATCTCCGCGTTGCGTCGTGTAATCAATAAAACTAACAATAAGTGCAATTATTGCCTGTTAGATTTGTATGTAATTTAGATTAACAATCACCACTTGGTATAAAAATTCGATGATATGATATTGCCTTGCGCAGTACTAGTACTTGAGCTTAACATGAACACTATATAGGTAGTAGCACTTCTTTTGAGTAAGTATAATATTCTTAGATAATATTTCTCTCTTTTTAACGGTAAAACACGGGTTTTAGCTTTTATTTGAATCCGCCCGTCCTTGTATCGTAAATCCAGTCGGTCTTTAGTTGTCCGTCAATATACCAAATATACTTAGGAGTCCTCCGGTCTATAGTATCCTTAAGGTCTCTGCCCACTACACCGTATCATACCATGACCGTGCTATGAACGTATGGCACGGAATGTAACGCGATACGGACTACTATGCCCACTACACCGTGTCCACATTGTTTCATATCCGTACATAACGGGTTTAGTGCCTTGTCTTCCAATAAACTGACCATCTAAATATCAACTTAACAAAACAACAACATCAGAATTGTACCCCCTTTGCTCAATTAGAAGAGGGGGTTCAATATGTAATTAAGTACTTATCGATACTAATCTTCTTTTTGAGTTTTGTCTGAGTCTGAGTTTTATTTCCATTTATGAAATTATTTTTCCCGTGAATTGCGACATTTAAATACCTACCAGTCCTAAACGAGGATATGAGTTAGTTTTGGGCCATGGTCGGGAGCTATTGGACCATATTTGGGTTGTTTTACTGTAACTGTTTGTGTTCACTTGACAATGCCTTTTACTTAGAAAGAGGGGGAGGAGCCTACCATCTAAGCCCACACCAGAGCTTTTCATAGTGTCCAGTTTGGGTAGGCCAATGAAGTGTCAGTTGCAAGTACTGTTCATTTATGCAACTGACATTAAAAAGTGCTATGACTTACATTGTAAGATTTGTAAGCTAAAATTTAAGCTTTAGTATGGAATGGAGTCAAACTAGTGCCATCGGCATATGGTCCTATAGCTAAATTGGTTGTTTCATACTTGCGGTATGTAATATCCAATTTAGCTAGAACCCTAATTGGCGTAACAATCATGGAGCGTGACTGTACATATTGAGGGTGATGTTACTGATGTTTAGTCGGAACTAATGTGACAGGTTTCAATTACAGCGTCACAATTTTCACCATGTTGCGTCGTGTACCTATATAATCATTAAATTAACAATCTATTAAAAAAACTTATTTCAATTTGTTCCGACAATTTATTGAATAGTTATTGTTTGTAAGATTTGTAGGTAATTTATTTTGACAACACCGGTTAGTATAAAAATCAGATTACACTCTTCAGCCCTGCGCAGTACTTGAGTTTAACATGAAGACTGTAGTAGTACTTCTTATGAGTAAGTACAATATTCCTAGAGAACATTTCGTCTTCTTTTACCGTGCTTTTAAATCTCTTTATTTAAATCCGTCCGTTCTCTTTTAAGGGGTAAATTTAGTCGGGCTTTATTTGTCCGTCTTTCCAAGACCTAGGCAACTGATCGCCACCACGTGGCTTTCAGTAGTTATTTTTTTGCAGATTATAAAGCATTTTGTTACTAAACAAAACATTTTTCATGAGGGTATAACTATACCATACATTTAAACAAAATACAGCTTTAATTATAGTTATAGACCTTCATGAAAAATTGTTTCCTTTTTGACAGATCACTTATTTACTCCGTTCACTTATCGACCTAAAATGGTTCTTGGCCCCCCATACGAGTTGGTACCGGCGTGCCCTGTCTTGTGCTTTTGATAGAATGCTTGTATTTTTTAGCTATTTTAACATTTTAATCTCCTTTTTTCCATATAATCATTCCTTTCCAGTGGCCCTGCTAAGTGTAGTGGCGGGCGAGCCCGAGCCTGACCCTGAGCCAGTTGATGCTGAGTACCCCAATGGTTTTTGCGGCTGCATGCCTGACTACACGTTCTGTGCCAACGACTTGAAGACCTATACCAGCATATGCCAGTACAAATGCTATCATCCCGGCTTCCACGACTGGTACATTGTGCACGACGGGCCGTGCGACGACCACCCTAACTCTATTAATGGTTAATGCCAATGCAGTTTGGTAGACTACATGGATATTACATATTTGTGCATATTACCTTTGTTTTTGTTTCATTTATGAAAAATCATGCCTTATCCGTCGTGGGATTTCTAGAATTTTTAATCTGGCTAAAGGTTGTAATATTCTATCATGGAAAATATACCATGTGTACCTTAATATATTATGATATGTTCGTATAATATCTACCAAGATTGCAATAAAAACTAACACTGTTTTATTTTCTAACTATTTTACTCAAACCCACCCAACTAAATAGAATGGTAAAGTCGACCATCCCCATAGTCGATGTGGTAGTAACAACATTGTGCCAAGTATGACAATAGTACCTACCCACATTGTGCAACGAGGGGGTAAGTAAAATTTTGCTAACGAGGTGTATAGATTCACGACAGCCGCAGGCTGGTGTGAATTATAGACCCGAGTTTGCAATGTTTTTACCCCTGGAGTTAAACAATGTTTTTCATCACACTTGCAAAGCAAAAACCTATATTTTAAGCAAAAAAATTCTTAAATACGGTTTTTTTTTTCTTTCTATTATGAATGGCCTTACTCATGGCCACAGACTAGCCGAGGCGTAGACGTGGCCTACGATGGAGATCGCCCAGAAGGTGCCTGTTCACTCTTGATTTTTACGGTGACATTTCTGACATTCGTCCGCCATATTGTAATTTTTTGACTGGTAAAGGAGCCCACTGATTAACAGTCCGCCGGACGGTATCGGCCTGTCAGTTGTTCGGAACTGTCAAAATTTTGTTCTAACTGACAGGCCGTTGCCGTCCGGCGGACTGACAATCAGTGGGCCCCTTTAAGCATCGAAGGCACGGACCCGTTCGGCATCCCACCACAATTGAAACTTGTAAAAAAATAATTTAATCAAATTTAGTATTTTTAAACATTAACAAAACAATTAAATTATAAACATTAGTATTTTAAAAGGAAAACTCATTTTAAACCTTGACTTTTAACAAGTATTTTACTTAGAACCTACTTCATTCGTATGAGTTAGTGACATAATAAAAAAAAAAGCTATAACTCTCGTGGAAGTAAAATGGACTTTAGCTCCCGCTGCACATGCGTGAAATATGCACGCTTACTGAGCAAGTGTGATGAAAAATTACCAACACAATTATTACTAAACTGAAATTGTCACGTAAATATTCCTTGCCCGGCTGTGGGCTTTCCCTGAGGAAACTCACGGACAATTAAAGTTACTAAATTAAATAAAAACTAAATCTTACCAAAAGCTCAAGCAGGTGCTAAACTTATTTCCATCAACTATTCAGGGCAATAAAGGACATGAATGAAAGTTAGTTTTTGTGACACATCATTTATTACTAATTCGAACACGGGCAGTTATTCTACATGTAAATCATTAAGCTAGCATAAGCACCTTATTTTAATAATGTCAGACGACAGAGCTGGGTCGTGCCAGAAATGGTTCTAAAATGATTTACAAGCAGACCTATCTAAATTTGTTAGTCCCTAAATTATCATTTGCCATCACATATGATTCTACTAAATTCTTTAACTTTAAATTTTGAAATGCTTCTAGGACGGAAGGAAAGCGTACACCAACCTCATAACAATGTTCCACCAGTTCAAGCCCGACGTGTGATCCTCCGCTGTGCCGGAGCTGATTTGCTGCAGCGGGAATCTGACCCGACACCGCAGAGCAACGCCGAAGGACTAAGGTCTCAGTTTGAAGGTGACGTCACCTCCATCCAGCAGAAGAGCGAAATTCTTATGGCGAACTGCTCACCAGACACACTTGAAGTTTTAGGAATATGGACAGACTTCCATACTCTGATATGCGAACTGATTTCACATACGTAGTAACATAAAAACGAAAACCCCAGTCAGCTGAAAGAAACAATTCAAGATTAATAACTAGAAGCATGTGCTCTGCTAACCTAAGAGACATTATATGATCTAAGTTTCTCACCAGCTGGAAATTCCTAGAGTGGACTCATCTCGCAGCTCTGATACTCCCTCCCACCACATTGTTTTACCAGCAGACTGGAAACAAAGCGAAATGGTCAAACCAAGATTCAACAAGGAGTTGCACCTGAGGACATCCATATATTATCATATTCTACTTACTGTTTGTGGCAAAATAACAACAGCATGAGCTCCCTAGCTCATGGATGCAGCGGCTACTGCATAACCAAGCCTCTGATCGATGCTACCAGAGCATGATGTACTTCGCTTCACTGTTCTATGTATAAAAGATGCCCATCCAGGGCGAAAACCAGCCAGGAAATGATCTCAAACCATTCTGTCCCTGGGATGACACAATCAAAATAACAGTAACTAATGAAATTCATGGAATAATTTTATATGCAAGTATAACCCAAAGAAATAAATCATATTCAATTATTTGAATATATTTCAACCTATTTTGTATTTATAAATTAAGTTTTTGATTTAAATATTTATTAATATTATTCCATAAATTTAGGATTTAATTTGAAGTAGCAACACCATCAGCTTCAATTTGTTTCCTATTGGCTGAATGCCCGTCATGTATATTGTTGCTACATCATAGACTTCCTTGCCATAGAACAAAACTACACTATATTCGAGACAATCCTAAAAACGTTAAACTGAACTAACCATACAAAGTGCCGTGTCACAAAATAAATGTCAGATACTAAGAAAAAGTGACCAAGGCCTCCAGTGCCCCAGGCTGGAATCGAACCAGCGTCCTCTGCTGTCGCGGCAGGTGCCTGAACCACTCGGCTACCGGGCCACAGTGGCATAGGTCGAATTTTTCCAAGTATATGCACTTCTTACTGAAGGCTTATGGCGCCCCCTGACAATTATTACTGTGTCACAAAATCCCTTTTGAGCTTGTATTAGCATTTTAATTTGTTTGCTTTAGAATATCATTTACAGTAATTATATGCCTGTTAGTAATTTTGTCACAGTAAGTTCAGACCCGACTCTCCAAATTATCTCCGCGTTGCGTCGTGTAATCAATAAAACTAACAATAGAACAAATAAACCTTATTACGAGTCACAGCGACAATTTATATTTTTTATTTTTCTCGTGTTATAAGTGCAATTATTGCCTGTTAGATTTGTATGTCATTTAGATTAACAATCACCACTTGGTATAAAAATTCGATGATATGATATTGCCTTGCGCAGTACTAGTACTTGAGCTTAACATGAACACTATATAGGTAGTAGCACTTCTTTTGAGTAAGTATAATATTCTTAGATAATATTTCTCTCTTTTTAACGGTAAAACACGGGCTTTAGCTTTTATTTGAATCCGCCCGTCCTTGTATCGTAAATCCAGTCGGTCTTTAGTTGTCCGTCAATATACCAAATATACTTAGGAGTCCTCCGGTATATAGTATCCTTAAGGTCTCTGCCCACTACACCGTATCATACCATGACCGTGCTATGAACGTATGGCACGGAATGTAACGCGATACGGACTACTATGCCCACTACACCGTGTCCACATTGTTTCATATCCGTACATAACGGGTTTAGTGCCTTGTCTTCCAATAAACTGACCATCTAAATATCAACTTAACAAAACAACAACATCAGAATTGTACCCCCTTTGCTCAATTAGAAGAGGGGGTTCAATATGTAATTAAGTACTTATCGATACTAATCTTCTTTTTGAGTTTTGTCTGAGTCTGAGTTTTATTTCCATTTATGAAATTATTTTTCCCGTGAATTGCGACATTTAAATACCTAACAGTCCTAAACGAGGATATGAGTTAGTTTTGGGCCATGGTCGGGAGCTATTGGACCATATTTGGGTTGTTTTACTGTAACTGTTTGTGTTCACTTGACAAAGCCTTTTACTTAGAAAGAGGGGGAGGAGCCTACCATCTAAGCCCACACCAGTGCTTTCCATAGTGTCCCGTTTGGGTAGGCTAATGAAGTGTCAGTTAGAAGTAGTGTTCATTTATGCAACTGACATTAAAAAGTGCTATGACTTACATTGTAAACTAAAATTTAATCTTTTGTATGGAGTGGAGTCAAACTAGTGCCATCGGTATTGCGGCTTATCGGTATCTATAAGTACCATCACGCTCCGCGATTGTTACGCCATTTAGGGTTCTAGCTAAATTGGACATTCCATAGCATAAGTAAGTAAGTAGGTATGGAACAACGTGACTTTACATATTGAGGGTGATGTTACTGATGTTTAGTCGGAACTAATGTGACAGTTTTCAATTACACCGTCACAATTTCCACCATGTTGCGTCGTGTACCTAATCCATTAAATTAACAATCTATTAAAAAAACCTTATTTCGATTTGTTGCGACAATTTATTGAATAGTTATTGCTTGTAAGATTTGTAGGTAATTTATTTTGACAACACCGGTTAGTATAAAAATCAGATTATACTCTTTCGCCCTGCGCAGTACTTGAGTTTAACATGAAGACTGTAGTAGTACTTCTTATGAGTAAGTACAATATTCCTAGAGAACATTTCGTCTTCTTTTACCGTGCTTTTAAATCTCTTTATTTAAATCCGTCCGTTCTCTTTTAAGGGGTAAATTTACATTCCTAGGCAACTGATCACAAGACCTAGGCAACTGATCACCACCACGTGGCTTTCAGTAGTTATTTTTTGGCAGATTATAAAGCATTTTGTTACTAAACAAAACATTTTTCATGAGGGTATAACTATACCATACATTTAAACAAAATACAGCTTTAATTATAGTTATAGACCTTAATGAAAAATTGTTTCCTTTTTGACAGATCACTTATTTACTCCGTTCACTTATCGACCTAAAATGGTTCTTGGCCCCCCATACGAGTTGGTACCGGCGTGCCCTGTCTTGTGCTTTTGATAGAATGCTTGTATTTTTTAGCTATTTTAACATTTTTATCT
Organism: Cydia splendana; assembly: GCF_910591565.1. NCBI lineage: Eukaryota > Metazoa > Arthropoda > Insecta > Lepidoptera > Tortricidae > Cydia > Cydia splendana. Next base: position 3,212,627 of record NC_085961.1, read on the forward strand.
CCTTTTTTCCATATAATCATTCCTTTCCAGTGGCCCTGCTAAGTGTAGTGGCGGGCGAGCCCGAGCCTGACCCTGAGCCAGTTGATGCTGAGTACCCCAATGGTTTTTGCGGCTGCATGCCTGACTACACGTTCTGTGCCAACGACTACAAGACCTATACCAGCATATGCCAGTACAAATGCTATCATCCCGGCTTCCACGACTGGTACATTGTGCACGACGGGCCGTGCGACGACAGCGACCCTATTAATGGTTAATGCCAACGCAGTTTGGTAGACTACATGGAAATTACAAATTTGTGCATATTACCTTTGTTTTTGTGTTCATTGATGAAAAATCATGCCTTAGCCGTCGTGCGATTTCTAGAATTTTTAATCTGGCTAAAGGTTGTAATATTCTATCATGGAAAATATACCATGCATATATATTATGATATGTTCGTATAATATCTACCAAGATTGCAATAAAAACTAACACTGTTTTATTTTCTAACTATTTTACTCAAACCCACCCAACTAAATAGAATGGTAAAGTCGACCATCCCCATAGTCGATGTGGTAGTAACAACATTGTGCCACGTTTTTATTACTTTTTATTAATCCACGTGATTCTCATAATGTACTGTTACAATAGTACAGTAAATACAGCAGCACGTATCGCACATTTATCGATATCGATAAACAGTAGGTACTGGAAGTCCCTGGGAGCCCTAGCGTTGTTTTTTTGTGTTGGTAGTATTGACATACATATATTTCGGTGTGTGTGTTTTTTTTTAACAATTATGGCCTGGATGCGAGTTATTTAAGCCTGTATTTGGTGTGTTGGCACAATGTACGTTCATAATTCGGTTCAAGGCTTGTTCGAAAGTGCCGACTCTTAAAACGTAGTGATTTAATACTCTTTGCATTGTGCCAAGTATGACAATAGTACCTACCCACATTGTGCAACGAGGGGGTAAGTAAAATTTTGCTAACGAGGTCTATAGATTCACGACAGCCGCAGACTCGAGTGAATTATAGACCCGAGTTTGCAATGTTTTTACACCTGAGCCTCTACCATCAGTTTTAACATTGACATAACGCTCACGTCTACGTAATTTACTTTCTGTACATCTCGCTTGCACTATTGCTCGCATATGCGAGTACGAGCGAGATGCATAGAAAGTAAGTTACGTAAACGTGAGCGTTATGTCAATGTCAAAACTGGTGGTAGCCATACTGGAGTTAAACAATGTTTTTCATCACACTTGCAAAGCAAAAACCTATATTTTAAGCAAAAAAATTCTTAAATACGGTTTTTTTTTTCTATTATGAATGGGCTTACTCATGGCCACAGACTAGCCGAGGCGTAGACGTGGCCTACGATGGAGCGAGCTCGCCCAGAAGGTGCCTGTTCACTCTTGATTTTTACGGTGACATTTCTGACATTCGTCCGCCATATTGTAATTTTTTGACTGGTAAAGCATCGAAGGCACGGACCCGTTCGGCATCCCACCACAATTGAAACTTGTAAAAAAATAATTTAATCAAATTTAGTATTTTTAAACATTAACAAAACAATTAAATTATAAACATTAGTATTTTAAAAGGAAAACTCATTTTAAACCTTGACTTTTAACAAGTATTTTACTTAGAACCTACTTCATTCGTATGAGTTAGTGACATAATTTAAAAAAAAAGCTATAACTGTCGTGGAAGTAAAATGGACTTTAGCTCCCGCTGCACATGCGTGAAATATGCACGCTTACTGAGCAAGTGTGATGAAAAATTACCAACACAATTATTACTAAACTGAAATAAATGTCAGATACTAAGAAAAAGTGACCAAGGCCTCCAGTGCCCCAGGCTGGAATCGAACCAGCGTCCTCTGCTGTCGCGGCAGGTGCCTGAACCACTCGGCTACCGGGCCACAGTGGCATAGATCGAATTTTTCCAAGTATATGCACTTCTTACTGAAGGCTTATGGCGCCCCCTGACAATTATTATTGTGTCACAAAATCCCTTTTGAGCTTGTATTAGCATTTTAATTTGTTTGCTTTAGAATATAATTTACAGTAATTATATGCCTGTTAGTAATTTTGTCACAGTAAATTCAGACCCGACTCTCCGAATTATGTCCGTGTTGCGTCGTGTAATCAATTAAACTAACAATCGAACAAAACCTTATTACGAGACAGCGACAATTTATCGTAAGTTAAGTATACAATACAGTATACCTAATTCATTTTCTCATGTTATAAGTGCAATAAAATTATTGCCTGTTAGATTTGTATGTAATTTAGATTAACAATCACCAGTTGCTATAAAAATTTGATGATATGCTATTGCCTTGCGCAGTACTTGAGCTTAACATGAATACTATAGCACTTATTTTGAGTAAGTTTAATATTCTTAGATAATATTTCTCTCTTTTTAACGGTAAAACACTGGCTTTAGCTTTTATTTGAATCCGCCCGTCCTTGTATCGTAAATCCAGTCGGTCTTTAGTTGTCCGTCTTTCCAAGACCTTGGCAACTGATGACCACCACGTGGTGTTCAGTGGTCTTTAAATTTTTATAGATCAAAGCATTTTGTTACTAAAGTGACCGTTGTAGACCATAGATTTAAACAAATGAATTGCTTTAATTAGGGATAGGCCTTCATGTTTTATTTTTATTTTACAAATGTATTATTTACTCCGTTGACTGTAAAGTAGATCTTATATTATATTCAATAAAGGAAACTAGGTCTAACCTTAAGTTGCAATGTTAAACCATTACGCATTAATGTAAATGACCATTTGTTTCTTGTTTCACAATAAAAAAAAATCTTGGTTTCCGATACAAGTTGGTACCGCGCCCCGTCTTGTGGTTTTGACAGAATGTCTCTTTTTTAAGAGTAACTTTTAGGTATTTCAACATTTTATTCTTCTCTATGATAATTATATAATCATTCTTTCCAGTGGCCCTGCTAAGTGTAGTGGTGGCCGAGCCTGAGCCAGTTGTCAATGACCCTGACTACCCTATCCTATGCAGCTGCATACCCACCCATACTTTCTGCGCCAACGATATGAAAACCTACACCAGCGTGTGCGAGTACGGGTGCAAGCATCCCAACGAGGACGACTGGTACATTCTGTACGACGGGCCGTGCATTGGTCAGGGTTAATAATTGAACGTTACGTGCATCTGTTAAACTGGTAACACACTATCGCACCGCACCGCGACCTTGGTGCGATAGTGTGTTACGGCTTTTATATCTACCAAGATTGCAATAAAAACGAATAACTTGAGAGTAGTTTTATTTTGTTTATTTAGATACCAAACTCACCCAACTAGACTGCTAAAAACACGACCTTCCCGTATCGGGCATTAACAGTGTGCCAAGTGTAACTGTGCAAGTGTTTTCGAGAATTTACTCCATTGACTGGAAAATTACCTCAAGCAAGAAGATTTTCCATAAATAACTAAGAGTGTTCTCGAGTTCGTGTCCATATTGAGTCGGATACCAAAATAATTGTATGTCTCGTATGTCGGTGTCTGAATTTAGGTACTATGACAAAATTACTAACTGGCATAAAACTACTGTAACAAAATGATAATGATAATCTAAATTAAACAAATCCTTTACGAAATGTATTCACCATCTGAAGTAAGAATCAGAAACACGTATATTATAGCGTTCTGTGGAGAAATTATACAATTCTGTACAGCTAGCTACAAAAGTGCATGATAATCATGATAGAATAAAGGTACCTTAACCGCGTTAAGGGTTAGACTGGTAAACTGGTATAACTGTAACACAACTTTTTTTGGCAATCGTTAAAATTTGTTCCTATTTGTCAACAGGAAGGCGAGGATTTCACCGTGGTCCCGAACAGCGAGATAGTGGTGTCTCGCACGGCGTTCTCCAACAACTCGTCATACTACACTCTGAATGGCAGGAAGGTGCAGTTCAAGGAGGTGGGCAAGATGCTCAACTCACACGGCATCGACCTCGACCACAACCGGTTCCTTATTCTACAGGTAATATATATGATGGCCATGTGGGACCCACAGCGAGATAGTGGTGTCTCGCACAGCGTTCTCCAACAACTCGTCGTACTACACGCTGAACGGCAGGAAGGTGCAGTTCAAGGAGGTGGGCAAGATGCTCAACTCGCACGGCATCGGCCTCGACCACAACCGGTTCCTTATTCTCAACTTATTGTACAGGTATAATGCTCTGACATGATAGCCATGTTTTTCTCGCATCATCAGCCGATATACGATTGCTGCTGGTGCTGGGCATTCAGCTCTTCTCAATGACTAGTTGTGCGCTGCCATCATTCTACGGTTTCCTGGGATCTCGACCAGATCGTCGGTTCACCATGTTAGTGCCAAGGGGCATTCCTCTGCTGCAACATCCGTTGCCCTAATTCGATGGTTCTCGGTGATCTTGACTATTAATCCACCTAATTATTCTCTTGCCGCGTCCTCTGGTTTATATTTTATGTAAAACAAGGAGCGAAAGTAGCTACGTAAAATTTGTTGTAATGATTCATATGATCCTAAATATTATTTTGACATTAGAGTATGCAATTTTTGCTGCTGGCTGAATCTAATTAATTTTTTTTTCGTAGGGAGAGGTGGAACAAATCGCGATGATGAAACCTAAAGGTCAAACTGAGCATGAATCTGGAATGTTGGAGTATTTGGAGGATATCATCGGAACTTCCAGATATAAGGTAAGTTGTATGTTGTGTTTAAATAGACTGATATAATTTAAGTATAATATTTTTCGTAGGAACAAAATACAACATATAGAAACAAATACAACTAAGTATATAAAACTTTTAAATAAAAAATGCTACCCAGGTAGCCTTCATGCTTTATGGTACCCAGGAGGCTGGCAGCGATACCTCTTTGGATGGACAGACTTATTACCTGGCTGAAGTAGCTGCCAGCGTCTGGGACCCCCTGGTCACCTACGGCATCTATGAGACGCTGGGAAATCTCTTTAAACAGTTTCGACTTCGACACCAAACGGCGGAAACATGTAGCCCTCTTGAACTGCCTTGAAAACCTAGCCCATACATATTAAAACTTAAGATCTACAGCCACGTCTTAAATATCTCTAGGTACCTCTAGAACAGCTGCTCGTAAAAGTGGAAGAGTTCAGCGAGCTTCGTAAGGAGAAACTGAACCGAGTGCGCCTTGTGGAGGCAGAGAAGGCTCAGTTGGAAGCGCCGATGAGGGAGGCCGTGGAACAGATGAACCTCACCAACGTCGTCGTGAGGACTCGGAACACACTGCTGCAGAAATATATGTGAGTTGTACATCATTTATCTACTAATTATCAACCAAATGCTCGTAAAAGTGGAGTTCAGTGAGCAACCGAATACAGATTCATGTCAAAAAATTCTCAGCTCTAAATAGGTGACACACATTTATATCAAAGGAAACAAATCATGTACCAATTTTTTGAGTCTTCGTATTCGAATGTACGATATTTTAACCTAAACTGAAGCTCATTAATGTTTTCGTGACAACACGCACTGCTGTAAAAGTGGAATTGGCGGTGGTTCTCATATAAATGATGTGTGAGTCGTAGGAGAGAGGCATTAAAACAGAGTAATCCTATCAAATTCTTCTTGAGGACCTGGAATATATTGCTCCAGAACCACTTTAGATTGACCACAGCACGTTGTGACACCAAAAAGTCGGAGTAGGTCTTGTGATTCATCAGGACACTAATTATGCTCGTTGTAATTGCTAAATACATTTACATTTTAATTCATAAAATATTGTAATTTACTATTTGGTTACAGTCACGAGACGAATAAGCTGATCGAGGGAAAGACGCAGTTGCTGAATGAATTGCTGGCAGCATTGGCGGAGATAGAGGGAAAAGTGAACACAGCTCAGGAAAATCTCAATGAAAAAACCGCGGTACTCAGTAATGGGACTAAGTAAGTTATTGTTTATTTTAATTACCTATACATAGACTCTGGTCTAAAATCACTTTACCGACAGGCGATGACCGAATTGTCAAACGTTAAACTTTTGACAACCAGAACTATCTCATAATGTACAGGGCCATACAGCGACATCTACTTCAGCTCGAGACATATTTTTTTCTTAGACTTTACACTTAAAAATACCTGTAACAGAGATAAATCTGTACTTATGTATTATTCTAGGTCTGTACCCAGAATAGTAGGAGTATAACTACCATGTAATTTTATACACACACTTGAAACACTCAATCCGTTGCATCATAAATAACAATTTCACGATGTTAACCAGGAAGTACGACGATTTATCGAAGAAGAAGGAGGAGTTCAGCCAGAAGCTGTCAGTGTGCAAGAAGAAAGCGGTCACCACGCAGGCGGATATTACGCAAGGGAACAAAAAGAAGAAAAACCTCGAGACACTCGTTGAACAGGAGAAGGGGAAACTGATTGAGTTGGAACTGGTGAGTAATGATTGATTTTGGAGTTTGGACTAAATAATTGAATAAAAAAATGTGTTTGACATTTCTTTCAATGAGGTTATATAATCTAAAGTGCTCTCTTACTATATGTACAGATTGCTACAAAGCAAAAAGAATAGATAGTATAGAGGGGTCCTGTCATTGTAAATTTTGTAGTCACTGTAAATTTACTGCCATCTATCGACACACGACTAAAACTCAAAATGAAAACGTATAAAGTTATCAAAAAATGTATATATATGGATAAATAATTTTATATTTTTTATATCATTTTGATCCATGTTCATTCACTGATATCTATGTGTTAAAATTGTTAAATATGAAACGGTGTCGTCACGCCATCTAGCCGAGGATAGGCTAAAGGTGTGTGCGCCACCTATTCGAGAATGACTTTTACTTGAATTCCGAGGCACGTTTTTTCCTTAGACTTTATTCGTCTTATACGAAGTTACATATGTCTTTGCTACAAAGCAAATTTAAGAGATAATCTCTTGTCGGTTCATTCCTTCCAGTCTTTTCTCCCCAATATAAGATATTTCATCTTACTAACTGTGCATCTACCAGGTTCTTTGTTTGATCTATTTAGGAAACTTTTCCTCGGCTTTCCCTCTCCCGACGCGAATAAATCATAATTAATCTTACATTTCAGTTTTAAATACTGTTTCGATTGTTATTAGGTGCTGACAAACTTGAGTGTTCACTTATAATGAGCATTCACGCTAACAGAAAAACGCCGAATGCTGGATGTTCTGCTTGAGTGAATGTCTGCACATTTACACTCTACATTACTTCGAAATTCCCTTATCAACATATAAAAATAAGAATAATATTTATTGGAAAGAAAAAACCTTATACGCCTAGGTTTGCCCTGTGGCTACTGACACCTTCTTTAACACAACTGATTATTAGGTGCCAGAAAAGAACGCCAAGGAAATAGAAGATTGCGAGAGTCTGCTGGCCAGACATCGGGAGAACAAGGTGAAAGCTGAAGAGGAACTGCAGACCGTCATGGCCAGTGTCAGGTAAGATATACCACCTTATTGCGAAGCCATAAGGTCCACCAATGGTCAGGTGAAATTGTTGTTAGTAGGTAACCGACTTCTTGTAGTGACTGTTAAAAACTTTTTTTTTTATATGGCGTTGGTCTTGGGTGTCTTATACTTTTGGAATTCAATGTATGTTTGGGGAACCAGGCAATATTTTCCGAAAAGACCTTGAAGTTTTGAATTTAAGTTGAATTTATAGGCTACCTAGGGACACTTTAAAATATGTATAGTTAAAAATTCGCAATATCCTGCGGAGTTTCTGAAGTAAACTAATGTTTATGCATTAAAGGAGTCTTACCCCTTGTTGGAACTAAACGTCTGAAAACTTGTGTCTAAGTGCGTCACTGACTAACTCCTTTAGATTAAAATATTTTTTATAATTTATCGTATTTCCCATTTAGATCTAAGACGCAAGGCCTCCAAGAAACAAAAGACAAGCTGCAAGCGAAGATGATCGAGCTAAAGCGGATCGTCGACGAAGCCAACAAGGACTTCAAGCTGCGGGAGTCCGAGCTCAAGATCTATCTCAGCACGGAGACGAAGGAGACGGAGAAGCTGGAGAGAATGAGAGAGAGCTATGAAAAGGCGGCTAGGGACTTGACTGAGAAGAAAAGGTAAGTAGTGTCCATAAAAACAAAAGACAGGCTGCAAGCGAAGATGATCGAGCTAAAGCAGATCGTCGAAGAAGCGAACAAGGACTTCAAAGGAGTCCGAGCTCAAGATGTATCTCAGCACGGAGACGAAAGAGACGGAGAAGCTGGAGAGAATGAGAGAGAGCTATGAGAAGGCGGCTAGGGACTTGTCTGAGAAGAAAATGTCAGTAGTGTCGATAAAAACAAAAGACAGGCTGCAAACTAAGATGATCGAGCTAAAGCAGGTCGTCGACGAAGCGAACAAGGACTTCAAAGGAGTCCGGGTTCAAGATGTATCTCAGCACGGAGACGAAAGAGACCGAGAAGCTGGAGAGAATGAGAGAGAGTTATGAGAAGGCGGCTAGGGACTTGACTGAGAAGAAAAGGTAAGTAGTATAATGATCGAGCTAAAGCGGATCGATCATCTTGATCGAACTAAAGCGGATCGTCGACGAAGCCAACAAGGAAAAGCCTAAATTCATCGCTCGCAGACGTTACCACTAGATAGAAATTAAATGAAATCGCCATCAATAACAAACTATCTTACCAGTAAAATTATATTGCAGTTTACAAGAAGAGCTCGCGTCCACGGTACCGACCAATGAGAAGCAACTCACGGATCTCCAGTCGCAGCTACGAAACATGAAGCAGGAGGAAACCACTGTGCTAACAGAAGCTAGGACTTTGAGGTAAAGTACATAAAGCACAGACAAGACATCCTCTAGACCAGCGGTCGGCAACCCGCCTGAACCTCTCACTTGCGGCCCGCGAGCCTCCCTGGCTATTTTGTATGTAATATTGACAAATGACAATGTCTGATAAAGTCATTAACAAAGTGCGGCCCGCGTCCACTTCGTTAACTGCTATGTGGCCCTTGACTGCTAAAAGGTTTCCGACCGCTGTTCTAGACTGACCTTAGAGCAATTATTTCATGAAACCGATGCTGCCAAAAATAAAGGGGAGCGGGGGACGAGGTGAGCTAGTCCCGTGCCGTGATGGTCCGTTCAAAGACACTTGGGCGTCACACAAAGACACTTGATCGAAAATGGAGTAAAACTACCGTATATTTGTGGCAGAGGGGGTAGCGCGACTAGTAAAAAGTAGTAGTAGTAAAAACTTAGAAACTTTATGAGTTAACGTTGAAGATTAACCCCCTTAATCATAAACGCGCTACAAACCCTAATTAGCTAATAATCTTTCATTTTGACTTATGTATTTGTAAGAAAGGGATAAAACAAAATGTACCTAAATGAGTCCCGTAAAGTTTTATAAATAAGGGGGTAAATGACTAACGCATTTTGCACCTAACCCGGGGATTTATTCATATCTATTGCAGTGCATAATTGTTTTCCATCGTATTTTCTCGAAAACCTTCGTATTTCTCATGCTACTTCAGTCAACGTCAGTTTTTTTTGTACCGAGACTGACTGAAATAGCAGGACACGTTCGTACGTGTCCGTGAAAATACGATGCAAAATAATTATGCACTATGTATATTATTTCCCAGAGCGCAACTAGAAGAATCTCGAGCGGCGTTGAACGCGAATCGCTCGCGCGGCAGAGTGCTGGACTCGCTCATGAATGAAAAGAAAAAGGGCAAAATGCCCGGCATCTTTGGAAGGCTTGTAAGTACATTTGTTAAATCGAGTAGTACTTAAATTCGCAGTCGCTAAATACATGCACAGTTTGTTCAATTGATCTAGTGGAATCCCTATAAATCATGTATATTGAGGACTCAAAGTCGTGCTTGGCAAACGTCCATAATAAAGTATTGTTCAAGATAGTAAGCAAGCTAAGATACAGCGGGTTTGCGGTTTTTAATTTCATGCACGTAAACCTTGTGGACAATAAATTGTGACCTTGAAAATAAAAACAAAAAGACAATCGACCACAGATGCCGCTTCGAGTTTCGTAACATTTATGGATATAAACGCTCGTAATATTTGTTCTGTGACGCGATAGTTCTGAGCATTTGAGTAACAAATTGTTCTTCCTCAGGGCGACTTAGGAGGCATCGATCCAAAATACGACGTAGCCATATCCACTTGCTGCGGTCCCTTAGACAACATCGTAGTGGACACAGTGAAGACCGCTCAAGCTGCACTTGACCACCTGCGCCGTCATGATATCGGCCGCGCCACTTGCATCACGCTCGAGAAAATACAACATCTCGACTACCAGACTAAGAAAACATTGTAAGTACTTTTACTTGCTACAGCACTGCACCGATTCCATATTCATTAGCGTCCGTATATGGTGTATAAGGCCTTATACGGACGACATGATATGTCGATATCATGAGCTTGTCGAAGCAGAAGGCTATAATATCGTAGTCATTTACCTGTGACGCCGTCACGACATCGGCCGCGCCACCTGCATCACGCTCGAGAAAATACAGCATCTCGACTATCAGACTAAGAAAACATTGTAAGTACTTTTACTTGCTGCAGCACTGCACCGATTCCATTTTCATGAGCGTCCGTATATGTTGTGTAAGGCCTTATACGGACGACATGATATCGTCAAGCAGAAGGCAATAATATCGTAGTCATCGAACTCGGTTGAACCTGTACGTACATAAAGCATAATTAATTGTGTGATTGAGGTGGAATACTATAAATTAAAATTTTTCGTGTTATTATTTCAGCCCAGAAAACGTGCCGCGTCTCTTCGACCTGATCACAGTGCGCGACGAACGCATGCTACCAGCTTTCTACTTCGCGCTCCGAGACACACTCGTAGCGGACAATCTCGACCAGGCGCGTCGCATCGCGTACGGCCGACAACGACACCGTGTCGTCACTCTGGCGGGCGAGGTTATCGAGATATCCGGTGAGTGTACTAACCTCTAGGGACCGTGTAAAAACACTGCACAGAACACAAGCTCAGAGTGCCTACAGCGAAAAACGAAATTTTGTTATCTTCCTCTCTATCGCTGTTCCATATTTGTGCGATAAAAAGGGAGATAATGCAGTACTCCCTGTTTATTGGCGCGAAATGTAAATGTTAAGTTTATGTTTTCGAAGTGCGCCACGAGATGGCAGATGACGTTTTATCACGCAGCAGGGTGTTCTTGAACTGTAGGGAGAGTACCACTGGCGTGAAGTGTCAATGTCAAGTTTAGGTCACAAGATAGCAGACCCCTGACCCTCGCAACTCTCGCGGTTACAGGACGGATTTTAAAAGTATCACCTGCCAGATTCCGTGTCGCTATGGCAAATGACAAACGACATTTACAATCAGCGAGAAAATCGTCATTATTTACGAGTTTTTTCTGCCGCAAATCGATCCTATAGGGGGCGTGCATGAGCTATAGGGGGCAGCATAGGAGCCGTCAGATTTTTTCCGATGTAGCCCACAAGATGGCAGAACCTACTATGCACAAGGAAACGTATCTACGAGAACGGTAGATGGTAGCACTTGCTTTGGTACATGTGCACATATGTTTCCGATTCAGGCCACACAAGATGGCAGGCCCTCCAACGCGCACGGTCCCTAGTATACAGCCTGGCAAAAAAGAGTAGAAATTAAAAAGTGGCAACACTGTAGTGTCATCCCTTTCAAATCAATTTGTATGTAAGAGAACGGGACAACACTACAGTGTTGCCACTTTTTAATTTCTACTCTTTTTTGCCAGGCTGTACTATACACATAAAAGATCAAAAGCCTGCTAACAGCGACTATGATAGGTATTGTCATTGGATATTGTAGATGGTCCTTAGTCCGCACGGAATTAATATTTAAAATGATCTCTACACAGGTACCATGTCGGGAGGCGGTCGAACCATGTCTCGAGGTCGCATGGGCAGCTCAGTCCAGCAGGACACCAACGAACAGGACCCCAGGGTTCTGAAGGCTAATGAGGAACGACTGGCTGCGCTTGAAGAGAGGTAAGCATTTTACTTTTTTTTTATTAAGATTATATGGATTCGTTTATATTTTCTTATGTGTGTAGCTGGATACTTTCTACAACAACTGGCTGGAACATGCCAATAATCGGGCGTTATGGAAAACCAAAAGGAAAGACAAAAAAATAGCTTCGCATTTTTACATACCATACCATTTATACATACTTTAGCTGCCTAGCTAAAGTTAAAAAAAAAACACATGGTGTACAATATGCGTATTTTTACCCCAGACAACTACATAGCTGCAGTAGGGCGTAGCGCACGTAGAGCCAGAAACCTTTTCGCATATCCAAATGTTCGCACCTATCACGGTTCAAACGCACCCACGTACCGAGCAATAGAATTACTAAATGACCGTAGTTCTGTAGAAAGCGACCAATTTTTTATTTTTGTCAAAGTGACTTACACCCTAACTCAGTAGCTTTGGTCGCTTTCTGCATTGATAAAAAAATTGAGTTGGTCGTTTTCTGCATAACTACGGTCAAATAACTTCATAGCTACAGTCCAAAACGCAGACATATTCGCAGACAAGTGGCCGTCCCTACAACGTAGTATCAGGATTTTTTTAAACTCTACCTATGTTATTTAATATCAGATTATTTTTTTTATCTCTATGTAACTTAGTAATACATAATATGTATGTTCAATTATAAAGATAAGTGTGTAATACAATAAGTGTACCTACTAATTTTATGATACTGAATGATACTGACAACATATGTACCTATTAACAGTATAAGTGCCTTGGCTGGAGCTGTAAACTTATACATAGTGTTTACCTGAATAAAGAATAAAGAATACTTATAGACCATGATATGTCCCCGCCCCACGTGACCGCCGCCATACATGAGGCGGGGACAGATGGGAATGATTCATATGGATGCACATATTCCCATCTGTGACCGGCGGGGACAAATAGGAATAAAGCCAAATTTCATTAGACATATTTCCTTCTGGGCGATACCCTTGTAATCCTTGTATATTTGTTAAGGAAGATGTAATAGGAATAATTCACAATAGGGAGGGAAAAAAAATGTCTTTCTACATGTTTGCCAACGCCAACGGAGATACAGCTGACGTTCACAAGACTACTTCAAACATCTCCCTTAACTACTTCTCGAGTTAATGCTGAGAAAGATCTTGGTCATAAAACTCTGTTGCTGGCTTGAGGTCCATTAGTATTTTCTGTGTTATCCCCTAATAGGGAATAGTACGCAAAACTCTGCGTAGGGGGCGCCACTACCACTATCCATCACAATATTCACAATCTGGGGATCTACCGCGAATCAAGAAAATCGATATTTCGTTATCGAACCTCTCTATCACTCTTGCATATTCGAGCGATAAAGAGGCAGATAAGTAAATTCCCGGTAGGCCCTTGTTAAAAACCGCCTTGATGCATCAATGTCATATTTTATAGTCTGTGAAAACTTATCAAGTTTAAGGCACAGTATGTATAAGTTACTGTATGGTTTACTAGTTAGCTTAGTGCTGCACTCTGGCGGCAGAACATTACATTTTACAGAATATTACATTACATAGCGGCAGTAATACCCCCTATTGTAATAACTTTCCCTGAATATATTCATCATTTCCAGACTGTCAGCGTTGCGAGGTGAACACAGTGTGATAGAGGAGAACGTGGTATCGCTGCAGCGAAGCACTCGCGAAGGGAAGTCCACACTCAACAAGCTCAACTTCGAACTGAAGAGTCTTGCCGAGCAAGTGCCGCTCTTACAGGTATCGCTTTTCATACCTGGCTTTTAAGGGGCCCACAGATTACCAGTTCGCCGGACGATATCGGCCTGTCAGTTAATCGCAAAAGGTGACAGTTCCGAACAACTGACAGGCTGATATCGTCCGGCGAACTGGTAATCTGTGGGCCCTTTTATAGTTTTGCTTATTTATTAGAACAAAAAAGTTATACATGTTATAAGTGCTACAAAACCAGTTATTCAGTTTGACTGCCAAGTTTCAGTCTCAATAAGAGGTACAGAATGTAGTGTATAATTGTTTACCATCGTATTTTCTTGGAAACGTTCGTATTTGTCATGCTACTCCAGCCAATGTCAGTACTTCATGTACCGAGACTGACTGAAATAGCAAGACACGTTCGTAAGTTTCCGTGAAAATACAATGGAAAATAATTATGCAGCACATCTCTACATCTGTAGATACTAGTTATGTATCATAGTTATAAAGTAATTGCATACTTTCGTTACATATTTGAGATAGGTATGAATGAGTATTTAATTACAATAATAAACTACGTCATGCAATGGGGTTGGCAACTGTCAAAGGTTTGCATAGATGGCGCCATCATAGCTTGCCCCTTTTTCTATGAGATTTGGCTTAAAGGGCTGGCATCCAGGGTATTAAAAAAACAAAAATTTGACACAATTCTAGGGATTGACAGGGCAAGCTATGATGGCGCCATCTGCTAAAAACTTCCACCGGCCAACCCCATTGTGGTTTGGATGTTTACGTTGACATGTGAGCTTGTATCTAGAATAAAAATCTAGATACAGACTACAGATGGCAAATATTGTGTGGCCTAAATTAGGGTTAGAGTCAGACCAAGAAAAGTCTGCAGCGGATTTGATAGCCTACGCAGTGCAAGTGTTATTTTAACCGTCAAACTTCTATGACATTATGACGTATAAATAACACTGACACTGCGTGGGCTATCAAATCCGCTGCAGACTTTTCTTGGACCGACTCTATCTTCTTGTGTCTTAATCATGCAAGCTCTAGTGATTTTGCAAGCTCATTTGGCTTTATTATACTGTAACCATGTAACATTGTCCTTAACAGAACCAAGTGCGACAACAAGAGACCAAAGCGGCCTCGTCCCGTGTCGACGAGGCCCAGAAGGCGCGGCTCGAGACCGCCGTCGAAGAGGCCAAGGAGAAACTCGACAAGGCCAAACGGGACGCTGGCGAGGTAACCCTATATTTGAATATAATTAATAATTTATAGTCACGAACAACGTGCGAGTTGGACTCGCCCACCGAGGGTTCCGTACTTTTTAGTATTTGTTGTTATAGCGGCAACAGAAATACATCAACTCTGATGAACTGTCTAGCTATCACGGTTCATGAGATACAGCCTGGTGACAGACAGACAGACAGACGGACGGACAGTGGAGTCTTAGTAATAGGGTCCCCATTTTTACCCTTTGGCTACGGAACCCTAAAGCCTGTCACTGTCACTTTCTAAAGGAAAAGTCACTTTTATGCCAGCCATTGTGGAAGTAAACTGAATGTTTCGGAAATGCAGGTTTCTTAGTAGTTGTCTATTCTCCAAAAAGCAGCTTTGCACTTGTAGGTATTAATCGAAATGGGAGTAGTTTTTTGGGTTTTCGGGGTGAGTTCATCATGTTATGGGAATTGAACAACACACCCAGATCAACATTTTAACATTAACAACAATTTTCTAAATAAACTCTCTTAACCTTTTCGTCACCATCGGAAAGTCTTGCCAAGGACGCCAATGACGGCTACAGCCGTCAGCTTCGCCAATGCAATAGGGACTTACTCGGGACGCCGTAAAGTTCAATTCCGCTTAAATAATCGCGATCGACTGGCGTCCGGGGCACGGCATTTTCCTTGGCCGGCTGGCGTTCAAAATGTCTAGTTTATGGCATTTACTGTAAAAACTTTCTATAGTGGGTCACAAATCAGTTTGTTCCACTGTACATTAACCCCAGCCCAATTCTAGGTGGAGAAAGAAGTTCACGGTGTGGACGCCCAAATCGCAGCCGTCGCCGGCGGCAAGGTCAAAGAACTTCAGAAAAGCGTCGACGACCTCTCCAAGAAGATAGATAAGGTGTCCAGCGAGATCACCAAGCTGAGAGTCGCTATTAACACTAGCAAAAGGTCGGTTTTCCTTCAACAATTCCTTGTAATGCATTCAATAACCTATGAAAGTATCGCGGCCGTGGTTGGTGGCAAGGTCAAAGAGCTGCAGAAGGGCGTCGACGACCTCTCCAAGAAGATAGATAAGGTGTCCAGCGAGATCACCAAGCTGAGAGGGTCGCTATTAACACTAGCAAAAGGTCGGTTTTCCTTTAACATTTGCTGTTAGTTCCTTTATAGTGACATTAATCTCAAATGAACATAGGGATGTTGACTGACAAGTCATCAGTGTAGTCCTTCGAACTGTCATAACGACAGCCATTATTTTAGTTCAGTCAGAACCACTTTCATCGACGCATTTTCGTAAAAATTGCAAACATATATTCCCATGTCATCTTTATATCATGTCATCAGAATCTACGTTAACACATAAATAAGCATGTGTCTACGAAAGAGACGATTAAAGTATTGAAATCGTAACCCGCCAGCTTCGAGCAACACGGAAGGGAGGCGGCATTCGCACTATTTCCCCTCTGCCGAGGTACAAGATTAGCGCGTCAATCTAATCTAGCGCGGGTAATAAAACTAGTTGCACTTGGATTTTTCACTAGACCGAGTCCAGACGCGCGCGTGAACACTGCTGATCGGTCGAGCGACAAATCCGACTTCTCATCTCTCAGAATACAATAACATACTTCAACGAAAATGTGTTAGTGTGCGTGTTGTGACACTTGTCACTCGTACACAAAAAGAGATCGAGGTTTGCAAGATTTGTCTTTGACGTGTGTCATTTTCTATGTATTTGTGTCGTCATTACAGATTGGATTTTGTATGTAAGTGTGTGAGAAGTGCGACTGTGTGCACCTTTCCCCCCGCGAAAAATGGCAGAAAGATTTGTACGGTGAGATATCGCTTGGGCCCCTCCCTTCCGATGTGTCGGAAGCCGGTGTTGCTCGAAGCCCGCCAGCATAATCAATTAATAAATGAATTTTTCAGAAACGCCAAAAAATCCAAAGACAAGATAGCGCAGATGGAAGCAGACCTCACAGAAAACGAGAGAAAACTGGAGACGTGGAACAACGAGAAGAAACAGCTCACTCTTGACAGCGCTGAACTGCAGAAGTTTATTGAGGAGGTACGTGTTTACATGAAAATTAGAATACAGGAAATGATTTTTACTCTCTCACTCACTTACCATGACCTAAAAACCTTGACGTTAAACTTGATAGTAAAATTTTTAAAGGAAACATTTATTTTATTCTGAATGAATGTTACATTAACAACGTACACAATAGTTATTATAAGCGTTCCTCTATCACCCACGACGAATTAACGTGTCTACGACACATATATAGGGTTGAATGGACGATATAAATCCAGTTTTGTAGGCCTAAACACAGTGCGATATCTGAAGTGGGGAGTCAACAGTTTTTATTTAACCTATTATTTATCATAACCAGTGATCGGCACGGACGGTGCCACACCGCGGGTTTCCGAGTAGAAATCTAATTCAAAAACTCTTATTAAAATTAACACTCAATAAAATTACTTTTTCTAACAAGATTGCAGCAATTGAGTCATGTCGATCATTAAGAATTTTGTTCGATATCCCGCGGTGTGCCACCGTCCGTGCCGATCACTGATCATAACTGATTCAAAACAAATTCCTTAACTTATGACTAAGTATAGTATAAAATTTACAAAATCCTCTCTTTTCAGCTCGACGAGCAAATCTCCGACGGTACAGACTCGTTCTCAGAGCTTAAGAAAGAGATAGCAGCATTGCAAGCCAAGATGAACAAGTACAAAAGCGAGCAGATAGAAGCCAAGAACAACGTCACGAAGATGGAGAAGAGCATCGTCGATTTCAGAGCCAAGATGCCGCAGTTAGAGAGAGACGTAAGTATAATAAGAGAGAGATGGAAGACAAGAACAACTTCACCAAGATGGAGTAGAGTATCGTCGCCTTCAGGGCCAAGATGCCGTAGTTAGAGAGAGAGACGTTTAACGCATTCACTGCCAGGGGGCGTGGCCTAGGAACAAACTTGTATGATGGTGGACGCACATGTGCGTCGGGGGCAGTGAATGTGTTAAGTATAATAAGAAAGAGATAGTCGCACTACAAGTCTATAAACTCATTGAAGCCAAAAACATAGTCACCACACAAAAATATCGTTGACTTTAACCTTTTCTACGCCGTGTCAAACACAAAAGCTGTCACTCAGACGCCACGTCACCGAAGTGTCAAAACTGAAATTGTACTTTATGCATATGCACGTAGGTCTATGTTGCTCTGTGGTCTGTGACCGATTAATCGGTCTTTGGCGTTGAACCTGCGGTGCGGATATATCGGTCATTGGCGTCCAAAAGCTTAATGGCAGATGTCAGAGACGTAAACTCATAAACATTTTTTTGCGGGTTAAGTACCTATTTTTGTATGCGTATTTCTCTTTATGAATTTTCTTCTTCGAATCGTAAGTAAGTATAAGTACTGGATATATTATAATCATTAACATGTTTATTTATATTACCGATGCGCTCACACATTGCGGGCATGTGCCAGCAACAAACGACAGCAACGGAGTTGACAGCAGTCGCCGTGGCCGAAGTCGGCCGTGGACTTATTATTGTTTTATTTTTGAATCTGCAAATGGAGTAGGTTTTGTTCTCCATAAAATAGCGGCTAGTAAATCATATCCTCACATTTTCCAGCTACGAAACCTGAAGCTAGAAGACCCTGGAATCGAAGGAGTGCCCGGCATCGAGCCACCCGACCCTCTAGCAACACATACTGCTGAAGAATTAGAAGAAATGGCGGTAGACCAGCTTCGAGAGCGACTCACAGCGCAGCAGGGCCGGCTGGGTGATGCTAAACCTAATCTCCAGGCCATACAGGTGAGAGTCGTTTGACAATGATATAGGCTAGAGAATATGGTAGTACATGAGCTTCAGTAGCCCGGCAAAGGAGCGGCGCGATAGTATCTCGCCCGTGAGATAGGTTACCCGTCCCTCTTTAATTAATACAGTTAGAAAAAGGCTGGTAGTCTTATATCGCAGACGAGATGCTGTTGCCGGCTGGGTGATGCCTAAGCCTAATCTCCAGGCGTATTGTCCGAGATTCGATCGGAGATATTTTACCTCAATCTGAAGAATAATTACTGTCTCATTACAAAATTATTTTTATTCGCAGGACTACAAAGCGAAAGAGGAACTGTATTTAAAGCGCGCGGCCGAGTTGGACCAGATCACGGCGCAGCGCAACGAAGTACGCAACGGATACGACCAGCTCAAGAAGAGACGCACAAACGACTTCTTAGCAGGTAGGGAGTCTAGCTTGCCTATGCTTCGCCAGCGATTTAGTCCACGTAAAAGTTTAAAACTCTCAGCCCTATTTTCACCAACTTAGAAGTTATAAGAATATTTTCTTACAGGTTTCAACACGATAACCGCAAAGCTCAAAGAAATGTACCAGATGATCACGCTCGGCGGAGACGCGGAGTTGGAGCTCGTGGATACCCTGGATCCCTTTACCGAGGGAATTACCTTCAGGTAAGTATTTGATAGATTATCTGTACCGAAAGTGTCTTCAATTTCTTTGGCAAGGCAAACTTCCATAACGTCGCTTGTCACATATCTCTCAGTTTTGTCTCAATTCGTTGCATAAAATAAGTGTAGTTTTTGATATCCAGCAGCGCCATCTACAGTGTTTGTTTAAATATGGAACTGTGATGTTCCAAATATGTTTATGATATGAATTGCTGTCATGTCATTTTGTCACACAATAAATAGTCTTCGGTTAACGTGCACCTATTTTAGTAAGTAATAATTATAGTAAGAATTGTTTTAAATCTTGACAATAGGCAATAGTTCAGGGGAACATAGGAAAGTAGGAACAGGTGTTGTAAGAACCCCCAGAACTGGAGAATTGATCTCACTAATTTATTTATTATCCCCAGCGTGAGGCCGCCGAACAAGTCGTGGAAGAACATCTCGAACCTGTCCGGCGGTGAGAAGACCCTCTCCTCGCTCGCGCTCGTGTTCGCGCTGCACTACTACAAGCCCACGCCCCTGTACGTCATGGACGAGATCGACGCCGCGCTCGACTTCAAGAACGTCTCCATCGTGGCCAACTACATCAAGGTGGGTGCTATGTGTGTGACGAGTGAGACAGGTATAGTATCCCCAGCGTGAGGCCGCCGAACAAGTCGTGGAAGAACATCTCGAACCTGTCCGGCGGCGTCTAAAACGTCAAAAACGTCTCCATCGTGGCTAACTACATCAAGGTACATACTCCTAAGGTTGGTATTCCATCTGTCCAATGTGCATTGCGTCTCACTTTCTCACTAAGCAAAATGTGAGACGCAAATACACATTGGACAAGGAAATTGGATAGGTGGAATACCGGCGTAAGACCCATCATACAAAGCTTTCCTATTTTTAATTTGAACCTCATTCTATAAGTAAATTCGAACGAGTTTCGTTTGTCGAAATCGAAACTCATCCACGAATTGCGCTTTCCCGGCCTCTGCAATAATGTACTATTGTCACTCTGAGCCATGATGGCAATTTAACCTTTTATTATGTTAAAAATCGTTAGTTCAAACCTCGGTTCTGCTGTATACTGTGTGTTACTGACCATGGGGCTTTAAATCCAGGGCTCGATTCTACTCGCTAAACTGAGCTACTTTTACTATGGCACCAATCCCGAAATCCCGAATTTTTTTTTTACTTTTTCATACATTTTGGCTGATCAGATGTCGACGTTTTCTATGGAAAAGCCAAAAAAAATTCCCCGATTTTAGGGTTGGTCCCATAGTAAAAGTAGCTCAGTTTAGCGAGTAAAATCAAGCCCTGGATTTAAAGCCCCATGGTCAGACACACCATGTAGAGCACAAAAAATCGTTCTCGAAAAAAATTTACCAAAAATTCGGTCAGAATCCTTATCATACACAGACGAGAGGTTAAACTGTTATATTTAATTTTTTATTTCAGGAGCGCACCAAAAACGCGCAGTTTATCATCATCTCGCTGCGTTACAACATGTTCGAGGTGTCCAACCGGCTGGTCGGCATCTACAAGACTGAAGACTGCACCAAGTCACTCACCATCGAGAACAAACTGCCTGAGAAACCTCAGGAGGATATTGCCGTCGCGTAAAATGTCGTACAAAAAGAGTGAGATAAAATTAAGGAATTAGGGTAGGGTAACCGCCCTAACATTGGCCAGCTGTTCTGATATTGGTCACTTAATCTTCAAGTTAGTTGTATATGAAAATAAATAGTCTAGACTAGAATAGTTATTAATACATTTCTGGGTGACTTGTTAGGATTATGATATTAAATAATATGTAAAGTCTATTTCAATAGAACTTGCTAACTATGTAAACAAACCGCCATATTGAAATTGTCTCTGAATGATGAATTTACTAGTGATGGGCAAGACTCCTATTTACTACTTTACTAATGTCAAACCATATCGAATAATAAAATACCAAAAGTAAAAAACAAGTAGTTACTTATTTTTAATTTGTTTAATCACGATCAGAAGTTAAATTAGTACTTAAGAATGATGTATTGATGTATTTTATAACCGCGGTGGTAGGTACAGAGCGTGGGTCGGGTAGTGTGTAGCGGGTTTATATCACCAACTTTAGTCACAACACTACCCATCATAGACAATTGTAGAATTTAAAAGAAACAAAACCGTCATTCCAACAGGTCCTAATAACCTAACTTATGACCCATTTTAAACTTTTAATTAAATATCCAAGATACAGTTATATATTTATGTATTTTACGGAACGGACCGTTTCAATAGTGTATATTTGATATGTGTATGGTTACAATTGTATTTGATGAGGTGGTGTGAAAATTCAAAGAGAAACAGTGATAAAACAAAGTTACGTTTTTTGTTTACATAGTTAGCAAGTTCTATTGAAATAGACTTTATGATCTTTCTACGGCATGCGGTCCTACACTATATAATTATAGCATTACTTCAATGTAATTAAAACCGATTTTTCCATTGAAATAGAGTTGCATTTATTGTTTCTTCGAATGAAATTCAGCCATATTTACTACACTATTGATTTCAAATTCAACTGCCATTGTTTATTTTATAACGAAGACAGGTAAGCATTTATTTGCTGTTTACCTACTGTATTTTATTGTGTTTTTATAATAAAATGATAAGATATTATAACGTTGTTTTAAATATTTATTCGACCAATTTACAACTCGATATACAAAATACCATACAATAACCGCTGCTATGCAAAAATAAATATCGTGTCAAATGCTGCCCTCCTAAGGTAAAAAGCCGTATTTGCATGAATCTAGTATTTTAACTGGATAAGGCATGATGGGTGGGGGAAATGAGCGAACGGGATAGTCTTATATATCTTTCAGTAGGAGTAGCAGCGAAAGCGCTATTATTGTTTGTCCTTGTCACAGTCTCACATTTTTTTTATTCTCCACCTTAAATTAGTATGGGCTATGGTGGGCAACAAATAAATTCGACCAATCACAGTGTCGCATTGCCTATGTTTTGTCCATCGAGGCACGCGTATACAACTTCTATAGGATCCTACCTTCTATGCGTATTTGCATTCAATTGTCATGCAAATTGAATGAAAATACGGCTTTTAGCTTAGGAGGGCAGAATGTGCTACCACAGCTATTTAATTAAAATAATATCATATCATATTATACAGGGTGGAAAGGCACGACGATCCTTCCCGGAAGTATTAGGTCGTTTAAGTGATACAGAGACTATTGGTAATGGTAAGAATCGTTAATTGAGTAAAAAATAAAAATTGCAAAAATACTACTTTTTAACTGTGGTGATAACCCTATAGCATGTGCACATGACGGCTAGATTAAGGATCTCCGTCGGAAAAGCTCGGGACTTTACACTTTTTTCCGATCGTTGACAGTATCGCAATGATGTATGAATGACGCATAAATGTCAAATAAATCAAATGCATGCAAAAATATTACAAACAATTTTATTACTTTTTTAGATAATTACTTTTTTCCAATATTTAACACTATCTTCTTTTCACATACGGTGTTCAAATATACCTCCGTGTATTACAACGCCGCCGCAGCCCGTACCCGAGTATGTCGATGCACATGCGATATAGTGTATGCTCTTCGTCATTTATCCTCCGCAGAAAGCACCAATTAGCCTTTGTCTCATTTCGTCCGCAGTTTCACATTCCGTCTGGTTTGGTACACCATATCTTTTACACAGCCCCACAAATTTAAATAGCCACGAGCATCTAACATTTTTATTTGAAGAATATGACATTCAATAAGTATAGTTCAATGAAAATTTAATTTCAAACATCAGACGTCTTGTCTATTTCCTACCACGCAAGAAGGTTTGTTAGTTTGGTATTGAAGAAGTATTTATTCTTGATTTATTCTTAGTATTTAATTTTTGCAAGTTCATTTGGTGCAACTAACACAACCTACTTGTTATTTTTAATTATTTTAGATAGTTTCCAATTATTCGAAAATAATTTTGTGAAACGTGTTAAGAAACTAAAACCTTTTTATCAGTCAAGGAAACCAGAGATATTTATAAGACGATTGCGTACTTTTGAGTGGTTGTCAATGTCACCATTTGAACTGTCGTTGTAAACAATGTTGTGGTTAGTATTATTAATATTAAGGAATAACATAACTATTTCATTCAAGTATTGAACAAGTGGAACCACTAAGAAAGCGAAAATCCTGCAATGATTCTTACCGTGCTGTAAGCAGACCTAAAAATGGTTAGATGGCAACAAATTAGCATAATTTCCTGTCGAATACTGATTGTTTACAAGTAAGTTCATTGACCCTGTCACCTGTTAGGGTTAGAACAAAGTAGTTTTTTGCGTGGATGTTTAAAAGGTCATAATTTAGAAACGGTTGCCCATATTAACATAGTTTCTATGGAGAAAATATAGAGCTTAGGCTAAACTATCTCCCATTTCCGGAAAGGATCGTCGTGCCTTTCCACCCTGTATATTGCAGCTATTTTATTTAAATAAGGGTATTCCATCTGTCCAATATATTGGACAGGTGGAATACCCATAACTAACCATAGACATTTGTCATTTTTATAGACGTATTTAATTTACATCTATAGCCCCCTCCTCACTCGTGCGCGAATCGCGGCGCGAAGCCGCGAACGCGAGTGTGGCGTCGATTTTCGCAGACAGCGAAATCGACTCCACACTCACGTTCGCGGCTTCGCCCGCGATTCACTCGCATGGTCTGGAGGGGGCTTATTAAAAAGCTATGTTAATATGATTCATCGATGGTCAGGATTTATAATATAAATAAGTCTATGCATGTATCCGCACTTTGATATTCTCATTACTAAAAGCAGGATAATATAATTTATTCCCTACGTACGAGTAGAGCGATTACAGAAAAAAAGTGAGTTGTTATAGATATTAAATTTTAACCACCTCCTACCCTAGTTGGTAGGGTGGCCAGTAACTGACCACCCCAAACCAAAAATGAATTCTATTAACCTATAAATAGAATACATTTTAGTATATGGTGGCCAGTTATTGAAATCTTATACTAAAATGAATTCTATTCACCTATAAATAGAATTCATTTTTAGTTTAGGGCGGCCAGTTCCTGGCGAATTACCGTATCTTTGATATTACTGTGTATGACTTAAATGCAAGTGCAAGATTTGATCAAAGCACAAAGTACAGTCACCTGCAATAATATATTACTCTTTGAAGGCCGCAAAAATATCTGACACGAACTTATTTGTAGAGCTATAAGAGCGTGTCACATATTTCTTCGGCCTTCAAAGAGTAACATATTATTGCAGGTGACTGTACTCTCAGGATCAAATAAACAGTCAAACATACAATATAAAATATACTGTCACTATCAATTTAATGCTGACCGTACAAGTGTACATATCTATTTTGAATTAACCACATACTTTTGTTTCAATATTCATGCCATCATTGAAATAAAGACATGTAATTAGTTAACCCTTTACCAAGCTGACATTTCAAAAATGACAATCGAATGTCAGTCTTACTCATCGTAAACAGAACACATGTTTGAAGTGCCGTATGTGGGAAATATATATCCCTTAGCCTGGTAAATAATCACCCACACTGTTAACTGTCCATTTTGTATAAGGTCCACCGATATACAGCCAAGTGTAAAAATATGGGTGCACACATCATCTCAAAAATATGTCCCATAGATCTTATGTCAGCGAATTAAGAACATGGGACATATTTTTGAGTAAGTTCGCTGGCCCAATATTACAGGGTTCTATGTTGTATTTTCAAGATAGTTGAAATTCGACTTAATGTCACTATAACAATGTTCAAATTTCAGTTCGATAAAAGTGAAACATAGAACCCTGTAATATTGGGGCAGCGAGGTTGTCTACAACCATATTTTAACGGGTCTCTATTGTTTCCCAAATAGTTTTAAGTCATAATGTATTATTTGTCCGAATTTTCGTTAGTCATAATTGGTTTTTCTCAGAAACGCGTAACTTTTCAAGATTGCCATATAACAAACCTAACCTAACCTATCTATAGGATAACCTTACGAAAATCCGGAAAAGTTAACGGTTTCAGTTTTATGACTAACGATAATATGACAAACAATACATTATGACTTAAAACTTTATGGGAAACAAAGGGACCCCTATTTTTACACTTGATTGTACAGTTAGGAGTGTTGCTGTTTGTACCAATAGTAATAACAAAAACTTATTTTTTTTTAAATAATAAAAAAAACGAAACACATTAAGGACAAAATTTTATTATACAAAAGTGCAATGTGGTGCAATAATTTAATAACAATTAAATAACATAATCTAGTGGAAGGAAGAATATCGGAAAATGCTTTTACAGACATAAATCTGGCATAAAGGCAGGTGCTGCATCGATTACGGTGTATACACCTTTACATTTTGACACTTAAAACGTATTTCACATAAAAATAAGTTAGGGTGGAGACAAGAAACCAATACACTTATGATCACCTCCCCATGAACTTCTAAGGCGATGACAGATGGCGCCACTTGAGTTTTTAAATCTCGTGTATTTTTTGCATACATAACTTGCTAATGCGATGCAATGTATTACCTAATGTAAATATGATCGAACGTTTTTATGGAGACTAACAGTCCTTACTATATACCTGTCTCTGACCGTTTAAGGCAAACTAAGCGACGCCATCATTCATTACTATCACAATCCTAAATTTCATTAACAAGAACCATAACTTCAGGCTTCAAATAAACATCCTTATTCGGACTACTATTAATCTGATCTATCACGGACGCGTGCCACGCGAAAGTGAGCACCGTGGCCGGTACCAGCCGAAGGTCGATTAGGGTCTTAGTCGCGTCCTCTTCGAGGGTCAATTTGTGGCCGGTGGGCGTGTTGAGGATGAAGGGTAGGTCGTATTCTAGGTTTTGTTGGACGAAGTCGTGGATTTCGTTGTAGTGTTCGTATACGGAGAATGTACCCTGAAAGAAAAAAAATAATAAGCATGTGTTTGCAAAGATAAATTACAATTTTCATGTCTCATAGTTGAATATTCCACTACGAAAAACTTATCTTATTTATTGCTATTAGCAAAAATTTAGTAAAGACGCGTATTATCAAAGTAAATTTGTAAAATTTGTAGTCACAGTAAATTTACTGTCACCTTTTTTATTAATTTAATACTTTAAAACTTTTAGAACGGCATTTGACTTTTATCCTTGTTCTTTCACTGATGTGTTAAAAATCAAATGGTGTCGCCATCTACACGAGTATAGGCCAAAGGTATGGCGCTATCGCTCGAAAAGATGGTACCATACCTTTGGCCTATCCTCGAGTAGATGGCGATACTTTTTGACATTTAACAAATTTAACACATAAAACACAAATGGCGTTCTAAATGTTTTTAACATTTGTGTCGAAAGATGGCAGTAAATGTACTGACTACATAATTTACTTTGACAATATTCCTGTATTTCAAATCTCTTTGCTATTAGTAATAAATAGGTCATGAGTTTCATGACCCATATAAAACGAATGCAACGTCACCTGCAAAAGTATCCCGTCGGGGAACCGAACCCGTATGATGGCGAACTTGTACTTGCGCATCTCCCGCAGCTCGTCCTTCTCACGCATCGCCTTCGTGCGGAGCATCTGCATCTTCTCTATGGCCTCGGTTCTGTAAGAATAGTTTGATGAATAAGGGAGTAACGCAATAAAAATCTCGTTAGCGCGATGTAGAAATCGCGCGTTCGGTTCAGCGCCATCTACCGTCATATCGAGTAAACATTTACCTCAGTTGCTGTTCTCGCTTGATGTCCTCAGGCTTGAGCGCGTAGAAGGAAGGCGGTAGCTGCACCTTGGTGACGCCTGCGATGGCAGCAGCACTTGTAGACCGCGGTCTAGTTCAAGAGGTAGGTATCGGCTAATACTATCTGAACCCTTGCATATGCCATCAATGCCATCATCCATCAGTCACAAATGAAATCCACAATTCGAAAAGATTCTCCAACCCTTATATGTATACTAACGCAATAAAAATCTCGTTAGCGCGATGCAGTAATCGCCGCTTTCGGTTCAGCGCCATCTACCGTCATATCGAGTAAACATTTACCTCAGTTGCTGTTCTCGCTTGATGTCCTCAGGCTTGAGTGCGTAGAAGGAAGGCGGGAGCTGCACCTTGGTGACGGCCTGCGATGGCAGCAGCACTTGTAGACCGCGATCTAGCTCTAGAGGGATTGGCTCGGCTGAACGGAGCGCTTCTATTAGGGTCTGAAAAAAAGGTATAAATGAATTTTGTACTGCGTTGATAACTACCCTCTGTCCTTCCCTGGGCCTCAAAATATCTTCATACCAAATTTAAGTTCAGAGGTTTAAAGGAAACAGACACACAGATGGGGGTAATTTCACATTTATAATATTAGTAGGGATTTAAGAATTGTAGAGAAATAGAATTTTTGAAATAAAGGAAAGGAATGTTCCCAGTGAAAATAGATAGTTTTTGTATCAAAAATTACAACCTTGTGAGATTCGCTGGATGTGGGTTTATCCAGAAAGCACTGGGGGGGTCTAAACAAGGGCACAAATTGACTGAGTGTATGAACCCTGTGACGTTTGTAAATCTTAGGATTGAGATGTACCATAGCCCACACTGTTAACTGTACATCGGTGGACACAGTTAGGATTGTTGCTGTTTGTACTGGGACGGCTCACGGTTGACGCTACATACACGGCGTTTCTATAACTGGTAACGAGACCCGAGCGTAAGGCAGACAGTTTAGCCGTATTAAATAATAATAATTTTAGCTTTTGGATGAGACTAGCTCAGGACCGGGATAAGTGGCGTACACGAAGAGAGGCCTATGCTCAGCAGTGGGCGACTGAAGGCTAGAATGATGATGATGATGATGAAATAATATAGCAGTAGGTATCTTACAATCAAACTCTCGACGCTAGGCAGGCTGTCCTTGTTGAACACCAAGTACTCTTCATCCTGGCCGTCCGGGTTGGGCAGCGTCTGCTGAGTAAACCCAGCTGCCATCAGCAGGTCCATTGAGCCCTCTATAGGTTGTACGCGGTCTGTGAACGCTCTGCAATAAGAAAAAATGACTATCGTTATTAAATGAAAGTCTTTTCTCTATGAACTACTTACTTACTTGGTTGGCGCGATGACCCAAAATGAATCTTGGCCTCCAACGCAAAAGCACGCCACTTTGATCGGTCCATACAAAAATAAGTCCTTTTGAAAAGACGCTCCTCAAATGATAAACCGAAACAAATGTCATATACGAAGAAAAAGTGACTAAGGCCTCCAGCGCCCAGGGTTAGAATAGTCCAACCGGATCACGGCGGCATGAGTCGATTTTTCCAAGTATATGCAATTTCCTGAGGGCTTGTGTTGCCCCCTGGCCATCCCTAAGGTAGAAACAGTACGGTTCGACCTCCTAACCGAAGGTAAGGGACCTTTCCGTTATCTGTATCAATTCACTTTTAAAAATATAGCATAAAGTTAAGTTTGCGTCCTCACTAATTCATAACCAAGCATGAGATTTGTCTAATGTTTATTTATTAACTATAATATTTTCCTAATAACCTGATAAGTAAAGATAACAAATGAAAAGATAAAAACTTGCCTATTAGACATCCTGATCTTTTGATACTTCTCCTCCTCTGGATAAGTGACTATGTTTTCTAGGTACTTGCACAGCGTTTCCACACAGGTGTTCACCTGGAATAATAATATGACCAAATTGTAATTTATTGGAAATGCCTTAGTGTATAAGGCCTGAGACGCCTGAGTGGACGCTCGAGTTGGGCGTGCAGCGGGGCGGGGCGTGCGGCGTGCATGTTAAACAAATGCAAACGTATAGGAGCGGCCTTACTGCACGCTGCTCAGTTCACTTGTGAGCCCGACGCCACGCTGCACGCCCCGCCGAACGCTCCGCTCCGAGCGTCCACTCACGCCTTACACTTAAACTTTTTGCCGCCAACGCCGCAAATGAAGTAAAGTCCGGTAACTTTTGGCCATATTTACTAAGAATTTAATTGCCTTGTGATTTTCTTAAAATTAGAAGACAGTAAAGTTCAGTATTGCTTTAGGGTTAGGGCCGAGACACTAACTAGGCTTTAAAAGTGTATAGTCTGACAAAAAAGAGTAGAAATTAAAAGTGGCAATACTGTAGAGATGGGCGAAATGTGTCAGTAGAGGGAAAAGATTGATATATATCTTTTTACCACTGGGATATGTATCACTCTTTTATATCTTTATATCCGTGTGTATCAGTTGTCCCGCTCGTAACTGTATCGACACTTACTGACTTTGCGTCATCTTATGAATGAGAGAGAGACAGAATTGTTATTATAACGTGGCGACATTTTCATTTTGTATCATGATGGATATAGATTGGTACATTCACAAAGAAGCTTGATTTGGTTCGTATTGTCATGCGCAAGAATATATTTGCTTAATAAAATACCTTAACAAAAATGTTTACATTTTATTAAATGCAATGCAATTTAACTCATTAACCGAATTAATAACTCATCATTGCAATTTGCATTGCATCCTGCGCGAGCGAGAAATACTATACTATCTACTTCTCGTTCCCGCGGAATAGCGAATGACGCGTCCGACCAAATCCGCCTGAACGACCGCTGTCGCTCGTTCGTGTTACTTCGGTCGACGCGCGACCGAGTCATCGCTTTCGCTTTAGTAAATCGTTGGCGAGGGAGTGAGCGGTACGGATATACTGATACATTCGGATTCGTAAAGACAAGAAGAGTGATTCATGAAACGAGAAAGATATATATCTTTTTTATCTATCACTCCTGAGTTACCCATCTCTACAATACTGTAGCGCCGTCCCTTTCAAATCAATATGTATAAGAATACGGGACGACACTACTGTATTGCCACTTTTTAATTTCTACTCTTTTTTGTCAGACTGTAAAACAACATTTACCTTTTCCCTGTTATCGTTACAGGATTGTATAATGAGACAGGCTGTCAGCCCTCTCTCTTCCTCTAGCTGTTCATACAAAAACGCTTTTATTTTCGCTTTCCATTCTTGTTTAGTTAATACCTCATCGTTAATCATAGGACATCTGAAAAATTTAAGAAATTTTAGTTCAAGGAATAAACGAAATTTTAGACAATAAAAACCTACCAAAGTAAGTTTAGTTGAAAATAAGGTATAGCTGGAATTTTTGAAGAAGTCCAAATGTTACTTAAGAGCTTTTCTAAAATTATGACATCTCAAAAATTCCACTTACCTTCATGCAGTTATGAAGACTGGGGGCAACTACCTGTTAGGCTGCGTGTCCACCAGACATGTGTGAGGATGCGTACAGAGGGATGTGTTTGATAAGAACCAATAGAATCACTTTAGTTGTTTTCCTTACTCAGTGGGTAGTGATTCTACTGGTTCTTAACAAACACATCCCTCGCTATGCATCCTCGCACATCTCTGGTGGAAACGCAGACTTAGAGTCAGATGGTGCTACGCTGCAGTATCTGCCTCCAGTTCTCGAAGAACTGCAAGTAGTTATGTAAGTAATGGGAAAACTCATAAAAACTTACTTGAAAAACACACCATTTGTAGCCATATTTTTGGGTAACATCAGCTCCTCTGTGTTGTCTTTCTGAGCTTCACTATCTGGTTTCAGTTCTTGCGGCTTGGAAGTTGTCGCCTTCTCGTTTTCAAGTTCCTTTTTAACTTGCGCCTGAAACACAGATATTTAATTATTACAAGAAAATGCACAGTGCTATGGGGCTATTCATAAATTACGTCATTTCAAATTAGGGGGGGGGGGGGGGGTCTGGACATCGGATGACGGTAGCATGAAGTAGGAGGAAATGGGGTCATTTGAAGCATGATTTTTGGATGATTATAGGAGGGGGGGGGGTCAAAAATCGATGACGTAATTTATGGACAGCCCCTATCCAAAAATATGAATTTCACACTTAAACCGCAATAAATTACCTGCATAAAGAAAACTCGGTTCTTAAGCTTGCCTACTTTAAAAAAATTATAAGTGTGAATTTTGTGTCCTTGTTCGCTTGTACCATAGACAAAATTGCATGTTCATATTAACCATAAGATGAAAAAAATACGTTGGGCCTTATTTGTAAAATGTGAAAGTAATTTGCTACTCCAATTTGGTATAATTTGCTTATTTTGTTAAATTTTTTTTAACAATCCCCATTCTTTGTTATAAATGTTCCCAATTGTAACCAATTTACGTTTTAGTATGAATAACAACATCCTCATATATTTTCATTTTGATTAAGTTCAATAATATACCTGTATAGCAGCATAAGATGTGTTGAATCCAGGGTTAGTGCTCTTCTTTTGCATCCTGGCCAGCGCTGCTTCAGCGGCAGTCTTACTCTCCGCCGACAACCCAGTCCGCCTAACCACTGGTTCATTCTTCACTGAGGCCGAGCTCTGACTGGTCAACGTAGCCTCACTTAGCTTGTGTCCGGGCCCTGCCCGCTTAAACTGAACGTCTGACTTCTTTTTCTTAAAAAAATTGATAATTTTGTCCGCCATTTTATATTCTTGCTGTGTGCTCTTTATATTCTTGCTGTGTGCTCTTTATATTCTTGCTGTGTGCTCTTTATATTCTCGGTGTGTGCTCTTTAGGCAGTTTCAGCTTTGATACACTTTCTTTAAGCTGTTCTATTGTATCCAACGTGGCTGAAAGATTATGTTAAGATAAGTTATCTGAGATAGTATGATGTTTTGTTTGATTACAAACATTTTTTTACGTTCTATACAGTAGAGAAATAAAGACTTAAGTAATAAAAGGTAAAAAGTAGTAGTCATTTAATTTCGTTTTACTAGAGTGCAATGTTAACATTAGGTAGTTTGTTTTAGGTTTTAATACTTTTATTTTCCATAACACAAAATAAAATGTAATTAATCCAAAGTAGTAGTAATTGTGGTAATAAAATGTGACATTATCAATTTAAAAACATACTGTAAGCTGTTTATAAGGGTATTTTGGATTATTTATCTGGATTTAGATAAATTACTTCTCTTAGTAGTAGAATATATATTCCATTACTCAGTAGTACAGTCAACTGTAAAAATATGGGTGCACAAATCATCTCAAAAATATGTCCCATAACTCTTATGTCAGCGAATTAAGAACTATGGGACATATTTTTTAATAAGTTGGCTACACCCATTTTTTTACAGTTGACTGTACCTACTGTACATAGAATGAAATGACATACAATTTAATAGATAAGTAAACCCTTATTGACAACCAACAATATCCTCTAATCACCCACAAATAAATATTTGCCAAGACCCAAGACAAATACAATTATGATTTGTCATAGTAAAGAAACAAACTTTAATGGAACAGGACCTTTTTACAGGCATCTATAGTCCTAGCACATGATTGGTGCAACAGTATCTTGCAGTGTGATAGACTGCTCGTCTTTTTCTAACTATGTTATTGAAAGAGGGACAGTTAATCTATCTTGCCGCGAGATACAATTGAACCAATCATGTGCTAGCCCTGCTAGGCAGCCAGAGTCAAGGTACCTTTTCCTTAAAAGCATTACAAGTAGACATCACACAGTTAGAAAAGGGTTAAGGAATAATCCTCTCTTTTTAACTTGAACCTAACCTACCTTGGATTGCTAATGTTGGTATAATGCTGGCAGGGTTTGGGACCTCTACCGTCATGCAGTCTAAGATTCCATGCCTATGTTGAAGTAATCTTATAAATAACCTCAATAATGTAATTAAGAATGAAAAAGCATGATGTTTTCCAGCAACAATGATTCAAATACAAAAGCAATCATATGGGCTCAATTAAAATTAGCAACTTAATAGGCTCTAGAGACAGGCCAGCTGGAAATAAAAAAAAAACAATTTGTGTCTATTATCTACTTTATGCCCGTATACATTAGAATGCAACTGGTGCGCAAAGACTAGACATCCAAGGTCATTGCGATGCGATGCAAATATTGACAAAAGTTGACTCACCTGGTTTCATAAACCGCTCAGAAATCCGTTTGCCGTAAACACGCCAAGAAATGACAATCAATAACAAAGTAACCAATAAAATGAGAACGAAGGTCTTCAGTAGCAGAAATTGGAATTCGTTGAAGTAAAATACGCCGGCTATCTCTTCGTACCAAGATAGTTCAGTGAAATTCACAACTGATTTGGAAAAATCCTCAATCTGTAAGGATGACACGCATGATCCGAAAAAGTCCTTTGCTAGAGCGAAAGTGTCCCCGATTTGAAGATACAAGGCTTCGTACAGGGTCGAATTAAAAACCGCGGTGTCGAATACAGACATCACACATGTAATTTATGTATTCCGGATCGGTTAATATTGAAAATAAAAATCATTTGCACTACAAAACCGAACTGACAAATGACAGTTTTCTTTGACAACTCAGTGGCTGTGTTACCATACGAAAAAAGTTTAGAAGGAAGATCACACACGGAGCAATCAACATGCGCAAGTTATAATACGCACGCAAAAAAACGTGTTTTATTACGTGGTAATACGCACGCAAAATAAGTTGCGTGAAATCCATCTGTCCAGCGTTTAATGAGAAACGAAAGATAAATGATGAAATAATATTTTCTTTAAAGTTAACAATTTCCAGATATTTTTCAATATAAATACAGTTTCATCTCGCTTTTTCCCCTATTTGGTCATTACTCACCTACATATGGGATTTAGCTAGCCTACATTCTCAATATACATATAATAAATAATCTATTAACGTCAGTCTTATTAAATATATTAAGAACGGGTCACTTACGTATTTTACGTAGAAAAACGCTCAACATGTTTCACCCCGGAGGAGCTTCCGTTGACGGTGACGGACCGGCGCAGACTGGGGGCCGCAGCTCCTGCACCACGTACTGCTCCTGATGACACTCCTCGGTACGGAGTGAAACATGTCGAGCGTTTTTCGACTTAAAATACGTGAGTGACCCGTTCTTAATATATTTAATATGCCTGTGTCTCACGGAAGTTTTGTATAATATTATAAACATTATATTATAATACTTCTAAGCTTCCGTTAAGTAGAGCCAAAGTAGGGCTAAAGACCGTGCCAAAGAAAATATACCTACAATACATATCTATAACCATCTCATGGTTGTTTCTTCAGCACCACATTCCAATTTTGCAGCTCACATGCAGTAATTAATCTGTTAGTCTTATTTTAGAACACGAGCAGCGTTTAAAAATTACCCATCTTTATTGAATGGTCGGCTGTAATGGGTCGGGACACGCAACGTGGCGATTTACTTGTCGTCGACCTTATAATAAGTAATGGTTTAAATTAAACCGGGGTATAGGTATAAGTACGTAGTGGTTTATATGTGATTTTATTTTTAGATAGTGGAACAAGCTACGTAATTAATAGTACATTACGATACAAGTGCGAAAAGTAGGAAATCCGCAACGAGTGGCGATAAATTAAAACACGACTGCGAATTACCTTTTCCCTCGTGTATTGTACAACGTTAATGTTAAATGTCCCTGTTCATATGTTATTGTGTAGATGTATTATCCGTTGGTGATCCTTAAATAAATAAATAAATGACCCTTTAAATTTTCGACATACGCATGTACAGGGTGATTGGAAATTCGCCGCATTCCTTGAAAGGGGCTATTCTATGGGTCATTTGCAATGATTTAAGTCCAGTCAACCACGGGTCAAAACTCATTGGTTTTCAAGCTATTTGAGTTTTTAGTTTTTTGTTTAAAAACCCACCTTTCGACTAAAAAGTGGTAATTGTGAAAAAACTACTCAAGGAATACGGCGAATTTCCAATCACCCTGTATAGTGCTAGTTACCGTACTAGGGCGATAAATAAATAAAAATAATAAAAAAGCCTCTTTATTTCCTTAATTTTACATACATGCATCATTCCATAATCATAGTTTGTATAATAATATTAAGTAATATGAATAAACATGTCACACTAAAATACATAATTCATTTCATTTTTTTTTTTCATTAAATTATTATTATGAATAAGTTGATGTGATTACATATATAAGGTTTACTCGGGTAATTCCGAATGTCGAAAACTGTCGGATAATTCCGAAAGGAGACTTTTATTATGATGGAATTAAGGGTGATTTTCATCTGAATTTCGGAATTATCCGACATTCGGTATTACCCGAATACACCTTATTTAATTAATTAATTTATGTTTGTTTTAAGGACCTCTTAACGAGTAAAGGCCTCCTCCAAATTTTTCCATGCCTCTCGGTCGTTTGCCTTTTTCGTCCAGTCTTTGCCTGCTACTTTGTAAATCTCGTCGCTCCATCGTTGTTTTGGTCTCCCTTGACCTCTGTTATTGATAGGTCCTGCCCAGGTTGTTATTTTCCTAGTCCATTTTGTACTGTTCATTCGTATTATATGGCCAGCCCACTTCCATTTGAGCTTTTTACAATGAGCTAAAGCATCTATCACGTTTGTCCATATGGCCCTTTAAACTTTTGACATACGCACGCACAATATGTACTGTAAAAATACTTTACAGTACATATGGTTCTATTTTCCCGCACTAGTGCGTAAAATAGCACATTGCGTGCGTATGTCAAAAGTTTAAAGGGCCATATGTACTGTAAAACGTTGTACGATACACGTGCGAATAGGTAATTCGCCACTCGTTTCGAATTTCCTCTTTTCCGCACTTGTATCGTAAATAACTATGTTTTCGCATAATTATATTTTTTTAAAGCGGTTCGATTGAAATTTGATACCTATTTACCAAAATTAGATCATCAGTAGTATCAGTACGTACTACATAACTGACTCTTCGGTACCACATAGGTACGGCACTAACGCAACTATATACTTAACTACCTCATAACACATAACACTTACATAGATTGCTAAAACTCGATCGTATCGGGTTAGGTACCTACTTAGTACCTAAACTCCTAAATAAAATACCCACCAAGCGCCAAATAGTTCCTGATTTAGTAGAATTACGCTCCATTTTACGCTGCATATATCGGCGGCGTTCCACTTCTTTAGTAGTAATTTAACCCTACGTGTTACGCTACTCCCTACGGCACCCGCCCAGGGGACTCTATGCTATATTTCTTCTTAACCGAACGACCTTGAAGCCTTGAACAAAAAATATATAGAGTTGGATTAAGTTTACTCTACACAGACTTTGCAGTGACCAAGTGTGCATAATATTTCTATGAAAATATGTCATTTTAATGACACTGCTTCACTTTAAAGGAATCGAGAAATTCGTACGCTTCTTGTAAGCTTCGGTAGGTTAGTTGGTTAAACGCGGTGTTTTAAAGGTCGCACGTTCGAAACTTGCCCGAACCAGTCAATTATCCATTTTTCCTTTAATTAAAAGAAATTGTAGTACCTATCGTTTGCACTTTACAGACGTACCTGGTTGCGTAGATGCCAATCGTTCGCTCCGTGGCGAACGATACGGTAGTCTCTCTCTATCACTCTTCCATATTAGTGCGACAGAGACATTGGCGTTTCGTTCGCTACGGAGCGTAAGCGATTGGCATCTTGGCTAAGCACTCTGCTTATTAAAAACTAGAAAATACACTTTGTCACGACAATGTCGGTGCCGAGTTAGCTTAGACGGCCTCTATATCTAATCTAGTGAGTTAAATCTCCTACTGGAGGTACCTACATTATTTCATGGACAAGTAAATATTATAGACTTT
The DNA here is from genome assembly GCF_910591565.1 of Cydia splendana. Classification (NCBI taxonomy): domain Eukaryota; kingdom Metazoa; phylum Arthropoda; class Insecta; order Lepidoptera; family Tortricidae; genus Cydia; species Cydia splendana. Next base: position 3,249,763 of record NC_085961.1, read on the forward strand.
CAAAACCATATTGAATTCGACTAGGTACTCGTAGTCGTAAAAATAATACCGAAATCACAAAAAAAATCTGCTGTTTTTTTATAGTTTCGGGGTTGGTCCCATAGTAAAAGTTGTTCAATTACATATTCACCCGTCATAGTATGGTCAGTCAGACATAACACACCCTGTAGATACTATTAATTTTATTGTTGGTAGCCCATAAGGACATCCAAGCGGCTGAATGGCGTCGGATCGCACATAGGGTTACCAGATGACAGGAATTTTCCTGACATGTCAGGAATTTTCGCCTTTTGTCAGGAATGGGGACGGAACACGAAAATGTCAGGAATTTTTGGATTATATTTTATTTCTTACATACATAGATGTTTTAGAAATCGAAAGGGGTTTCGTGAGTCGACAGGAAATTCTAATTCTGGTAACCCTAATCGCACAGGACCAGGAACGAATGGCGAAATCTAGTGTTGGAGGCCCAGATCCACTTCGGGTCGCTAAGCCAGCGAAGTAAGTAAGTAAGTAAGTCAATAAGGAACCTTTTGCTAGAAAACCAGGCTTCTACTGGCTTGAAACCGAAATGTGTTCAAATTATGAATAAAACCTTTTTATTTTACATACGCTACCCAGTTTGTAGTATGTACTAGTCTCTGGTAATACATATAAAAAGGCATGATTACACTTGTCTTTCTTATCAAATACAAAAACAGATGATCATTATATATTATCTTATATATCAGACCAGTATCTTTCGCGTGGTTGGAAATTATTATGATGTAATATTGACATGTGACTGTTTGTGGACATTTCAGTGTAAACAATGTTATAACAATTTTTGATGTACATACATTTTTTTTACAATTTTAGTGGTAGTGTGTTGATTATGTGTTGATTGTTGGGGTCATATTTGGTGGAAAGCAAGGTACGTAGCTGTAGGAAAGCGTATCTTTTGGATCCTTTTGGAAACCTATACAATTACCAAAGTCGCACAATTTAGTCCTTTTGAATAGCACGGAAACTCACTTTCAAGCAAAAAAAAACCGCATCGAAATCAGTCCATCCGTTTGAGAGCTATGATGCTACAGACAGATATTGGCGTCAACGTCAAACGTGTGACATCCCTTTTTTGCGTCAGGGGTTAAAACATAAAGGAAAATATAAAAAATACACGACCTTAATATTTGTTTTTTTTTTCAATTTTACGACCGGTCTGGCTGGCCTAGTCCTGCCTATGAAGCCGATGGTCCTGGGTCCAAAACTCCGAATCTCCAAATTATTCGTGTGATGAGCACATAATATGTGTTTTTTTAAATAAAATTGCCAAAACTAAAAAATAATCGATTCCACATTTCTCCAGGGAGACATTCCGAGAATACAGCTTTATATCACACTTTGACTGTAAAATTTTACTGCTCTATAATATTACAAGTTAAAAATAGAGTTCCGGTTAATCCGGTTATAATATTAGCTGAAAATTGTAGCACATTAGACTTTTCGTTCTTTGCGACATCTATTGTCAACTAGCAGTAGGTACTGATCATGTACTGATAAATTCCGCTAGATGTCGACTACGAAATAACTCGCGTTTTGGTAAGAAAACTGATGTACGGAGTTACCACTCTTTCCTTACTTATATTTCTTTTTGAGCAGGGTGAGTGGGTGATCCCCTCTACCGTCTAAACTTAGTGGTTTGGTACGTACATCATATTATATTAGCCATCGTGTCAGTATAAGCCTAACCCTCTTTAAGGGCAAGGTCGAACCTAATGGAATTCAACCACTGCGTATTTTAGGCCTTTACCCTTACCACGAGTCACTTTAGTCAATAATGAATACTCACTAGCGTGTGCGTAACTTACTTTCTACGCATCTCGCTCGTCCTGGTATATTAGTGCGAGAGAGACGTATAGAAAGTAAGTTACGTAGACTAGGGTGATTCACTTTTGTATGGAGAAAAAAAAAGTTGTAATATTTTTCCTGACTTTGCTCACCAATGGAGTCTCCCCACACTAAAAACTATCTATTTCAATTTTCAAAAGAATCGAATAACGTTTAGAGGTTGCACAAGTTGAAAAGGTAGAGTGAGAACCCCATACATTGCGTGAAAATGAACTATGTTCTAAAATGACAAAATATAATGAACTGATACTAAAATCGAATGAGAAAACTGAATTTTGCGTCTAAAACACGATAAAAGCACTTTTCCTTTGGAAACAGGTGGAAAAACTGAAAAATCTTAATTAGAACATTTATCGAGTAACTAAAATCCAAGTTTACTACTAATTTTAAAATTTATTTATATGTAGAAGGTTCAGTATCACACTACTCTCCGCTTTGATGGTAGCCGCTTAAACCATTTTCTACCCTCCGATGTAGAGTCGTTGGTTATTTGAAAAATCTTTGTTGATGTTGTGCAACCTCTAAATGTTGACCGATTTTAATTTTTTTTAACGTATAATATTTTTTTATCAGTTAGAACAAGAATTCGAGCAAAGTCAGATGAAAATCAAAAATTCGGAAAAATGAAACACCCTATAGTAGACGTTAGTGAATATGTCAGTTTTGACACTGTCGCGGTGACTATCGTGGGTATTAAGGTTAAGTACTTAAATTGTGCCTTCGAACAATCCTTTAACATTAAGTATAGGTACAGCTGACGCAGGCTTTATCCCTGTCAATTTTCTTGATAACCTGCGTTACTATCGCGAATAGAAAGTGCAAACATATCTTGTTATGTATAAATAAACTTTTTAGTTTTTAAAACAGTGCTACGCCCTAGGTTGCAGGGCGACCATGTACCAAACCTTTATGTAACACCTTTATATCCATGGGTTTTCGCATGAAGTAAATGAAATGAAATGAAATACTGAGGTTCAATCCGTCACCAGGGGGGCGAAAAAAGTTTCTTTTCTGTATAAGTAATAGTACCTACTACTACAGTACTAAGTATTACTTATTCTGTGCAGTCACTCATTGTATCATGGAAATTGACAATTATTGCACACGACGCTGCTGTCATCACTCAAAAGTAACCTTATACCTACTAGGTATAACTGCCACCACATAAAGTGATATTTTGTAAACGTTTCTCAGGTAGGTAGGTACTATTTCTGGTGGTAATTAACAGGGTGTTGGGAGGAAATGAGGCGAGACGTCAACATTTATTCGCATCTTACTTTACGACTTCTAAACTACGCATTTCTGGGAGGCGTAATGTCGGCCTGAATCGCAAACCTCGTAACTCCTCCGGGGGAGTTACGGGGCTTGCGACTATAAGTAAGTCGTCCAAGGTAGCAATTACTAATTTCCTTAAAATGGAGTTACGAGGTTTGCAACTTAGGCCGACGGTATTCTGATTGTGATAACCGGTTATGAATTTAATCTGGATATGATTGTTGAGTTGTTCTGACTCGAACTATTTGCACTCTCACTCCGTTCGTCCGACAAAATACCTCTTTAGAACTAGGCTATAACAAAATCGAACTTCGCAAATTGCGGGAATTTGTCTCTGTCACTCTAATTACGCTTTCATTGGAGTGAAGGAGAAAGATCCCCGCAATTTGCGAATTTCGGTTTTCGCGGTAGCCCCTCTGGGTGCCTTGCATCCCTCGGTTAACAATCTACTATACATATACGCGATGTTTTTTGTGTTAATCCCGTTAACTTCGGGGAATGGCTAAGTACATTTAACGAAACTGATCGGCATAGTTATTTTTTTTTTCGTTAAAAGTAATTAATAACGTTGTTGTAACACGGACGTTATATTTAAATCCACCAAACTATAGAAAACTATGTCATATCAATGAAATTTCGAATTTCGATCGTCCGAGATGGTACTTGCATTTAGCAGCACATGTACAAACTCATACTAAACACTAATCAATACGTAAACCGGCCCTAAGGCAAGTGTACACGATCGTAGGGGCCTTATAAGAAAAAAAAATCATTGATTATCTTCAAAATGGAGTTAATTAGAATACCAGTTTCTATAAGAAAGTTACTTAATTTAAGCTCAGGAATGCACGCTTGAAATTAACGGACTTTAAAAAAGACAGGTATATACTACTTAGGTACTGCATGAGTCTTTGATATTTTTATTGAATTTACTTCTAACATTGCCCCACGACCAGTTTATATAAATTCTAATAAATGCATCCCACAAATTCCTTTTATTAACGATAGTACATTAGAAACGAAGAACAAAGGAGGAGTAGGCGGCCCACTGTATAAGTGCACATTATCGGAGTTCATACCTACGCGTGTATATATGTTATGGAGTTGATAATACTTCCTACAGCTCTACCTATTTTAGTTGCGTTTGTGCCCTTTGTAGCCTATGTTTATGTGAAATATATATCTAAAGAAAAATTATAGTAAGGTGATGTTGAGCTAAATTTATTAGACTTTTAGGCCTTTTACCCCAGCATATCTAAGGTCTTGTAATAAAAACCGATGATGTCTTATCTACGTGCCAGCAGTTTTATTGTATGAAAAAAACACTTAGGTATTCGACTCGTGTCTGCACAGTTGTGGTGCGCCTAAAGCCCCCATTTGACTATTAAAATGCAATTGTAATTAAGTGTCGAGGTTTAACTTCAAAAGCTTTTGGAATAATCTAAAAATAATAAATCCACTCTTGTTTGATTGAATTGGCAGTAAGATCTAAACTCACTTTTTTATTTATAGAGTACCGTAAAATCAGGTAACTTTAGTCCACAACTATGTATAAGTATTTTTCAAATTATGTTGAGTATACATACATATAATATAGAAAGAGCATTAGTGCATCTAAGGTCCAGAATATATGTAAAAAAGTACAAATCATGAAGGCTCGTTAAGAATCAACGTTAAAAACGGGACCATAGTAAAGTTGTTGTACTTAAGGACTATAGTTAACTGATTTTAAGGTAGTTTCATTTGTCCCCTTGTTGGAATTACCCTGGCTGATCTTATAATGTTCTTCTTGCAAAATGATTGATGATGATGATTGTGTTTCTTGCATAAACTAATGTCGATGTTAATAACAAACTTAGAATAAAAAGTAACCTAAAATTAAAACTACCTACAAAACTAAAACTAATACCTAAAAAAAATATAGAACAAAGTATGTCGATGTTATCCTTCCCTCGAAAACCGACATCATACTTAAACAGCCTTTGATGTATGTAGAACACCCAAGTTTATAATCAAGTCTAACTTTCTTGAGTGCGTATTAACTGCTCCATAAACTTCTTCTGACGTCACTATACCTACTGAGATATCAGCTCTTACAGATCCTATGTATGTATGCAGATCTTAAATTATTAAGAGGAATATTTGACGACGAAAGGAATGAACGATGAACGACTCAGTCGCGTACCGAGACCGCGTGGGTTTAGATGTAGACGTTATAAGCGGCCATTACAGGCTAATTTTCCAATAAAAATAAATAATACACAGTAAGGAATGGTCAAAATAGCAGTCCCATTAAACCACTTCCTTCGTACTACGTCGGCCATATTTGTGAAGTGACGTTACGCTGTTCGGACGTTCTAAATTTGAAAGTCGCGCGCGAAAATTTTCTCCTGATCAAATTGGAAATGACCAGTGCAAACTAAAAAATACCTAATTTAAGTTATAGTGTTTATGTTTAAAGTTTAAGAACTATAAATAAAAGTAAAACAGTGGAGCCGTTTGTGAAAAGAACGATGAAAGTTTTCAAAAAGAAAATGCGTTTCTCTATAGCTTTCGCTAAACTGTAATTTTGTACATTCTGTGTATATAGTGGAAGTAGTTTTGTATATTAGCAGCGACATTGGAGGGCAGAAATAAGGTACGCTATAATTTATTATATATTTGCATGTTCGTTAGTAATAACTGGGTTTATGGTGATATTGGGAAGTGGAATGTAGTTGTGGGTGGTACGTTATTAGATTAAACGTTTAATTTAGGGTGATTTAGCAACTAACCCCGTCTTACCCTACTATTAATGTAAGTAGGTACCTACTTAATGTTTTATTCTGGGGGAAAGTGAGGAAATATGGTCCTAGGAGTTTCTTGTTCAATCTATCTATACATATAATAAAGCTGAAGAGGGTCGAAAGTCTGTACATAGAACATATTTGAAAAAAAGTTGGCTGGGGATACTTAGAATTGATCACAGAACACGTTCCAACAGTTTTTAGAATTTTTGTCTGTTTGTCTGTTTATCTGTTTATCTGTTTGTCTGTTTATTTGAACGCGCATCACGTCAAAACGGCTGAACGGATTTTGATGAAAACTTTACTAATCTGTCGAGAAAATCCCCGGCAAGGTTATAGGCTATAAAAATTTAACCCCTAAAAGGGGGGGGTAGCCACAACACACGATTGACTCATGGTATAATAATATACTCCGCCTGGTACTCCATTCCGAGATTCGCGTATGACCTAACTGACACGCGCCTACGTCATCATGCTGTTTACAGGTTCTCAAACTTTGAAATGTGGGAGAATTTTAACCAACGGTGAAAATTATTTTAACGGCATTAATTTTAAGTTATTCATGTAGAAACATTGTAAAATAAAACAAATCTAATGTATTAAATTAAACTTTATTTATCTATACAAGACAAACGTTTAAAAAACTAATTCACAGTTACACATTAATTACCAAGCTTACGACGTGAAAAGTTTGGAAAACACTGCGACTGCTGACACTGAGCGAGAAGGAAATAACAATTAACACGCGTTCGACAAGGATGACGGTCAGGGCATGAAGTTATCTAGATCTGAATTGTCAAATGTGCACAGCGCTATCCTGTGTTGCCAGTAGTATAAACAGAATTACCCGAAAGTCTGAAATTTCTTTCGTGAATCGGAAGATATTGCTAACGAGTAATTAAAAATGACGTGTTATTGTAAAATTTAAGCTAAAATACATATAAATGAAAATTATAAAATTATAAAGAAATATTTTAACTTATTAACCATAGGTATAATGTACCCATGTAACATGTTATGTTGAAATAAAGTGGCAATGTTATTGTGACGTAGGCCCGTGTCACTCTGGGAATGGAAGACCATGTTTTATTAGACCATGGATTGACTTAAGTTTGCCCCTGAATCGTATGGCGCTACTTAGGAAGGAGGGGCAAACTTTTTTCAAATATGTGCTAACACTATAGAGTACCCTGGTAAACTAACAGATGGCGCTGAATTTAATACGATGTGACATAAATAAGCCACCGAGGAAGGATTTTGCCAAATTAACTCTAAGTTTAGAAGACCCCTCTTCTAAAATTTCAATTAATCGTACGGATATCAACAAATTTAATTGAATAATTGTGTTGATTTAATAATACAACAAAATTAAACGACAGTAAATTAATTGCCCCTCATTGCACAGTGCCATCTTTTGGGGAGCTGAGTAAACATTAAGTAACCAAGAAAACTAAAAATGAGTTTACATAGTTACGTAGTGGTAAAATAAACACACATCAACAACACGCGTATAATTGCATAAAATTATTTATTTTCTCCGTCATGAATTATACCTAATCGTAATTATATCGCATCCATATCAAATCCATATTCATACGTATCGCCCCCTTAAGCACTTAATAATGAAAACATAAATAATGGCCACGAAGGTGGGTACTATGAAAAAAAAACATTGACCTCTGTCATTTGCAGTGCCGGATTAACCCCTTTAAGCAAAATAAGCACTTGCTTAGGGCACCATGTCTAGGGGGCACCAAAAACTATCGAAAAATTTACGCGTTCCCTTCGCTCGCGTTTTCAATAACTTTCTAACATAATTATGATAAATGTGACATTCGGTTGGCGACTGCAGCAGCATTACTCTGCTGCAACGTTACTGCTGCAGCACTTGACTGTCAATTTTCGTGATAAAATGATGTGACTGATTTCCACACTAAAAGTAAAAATGTACAACTGTCTATCAAATTGCGTTTTTTTATATCGAAAAATTGTCGCGCACGCTTTGCTCGCGTTTTCAATAATTTTCTAAGATATGATAAAGTGACATTCGGGTGGCGCCTGCAGCAGCGTTAGGTACTCTGTTGCAACGTTACTGCTGCGGCACTGTCAATTTTCGTGATAAAATGATGTGACTGATTTCCATACTAAAAGTAAAAATGTACAACTGTGTAACAAAATGCGTTTTTTATATCGAAAATATTTCGCGCTCGCTTCGCTCGCGTTTTCGATTACTTTATAATATATGATAAAGGTGACATTCAATTTTCGTCATATAATGATGTGACTGATTTCCATACTAAAAGTAAAAATGTACAACTGTCTATCGAATTGCGTTTTTTTATATCGAAAAATTGTCGTGATCGCTTTGCTCGCGTTTTCAATAACTTTCTAAGATATGATAAAGGTGACATTCGGGTGACGACTGCAGCAGCATTAGGTACTCTGTTGCAACGTTACTGCTGCGGCACTGTCAATTTTCGTAATAAAATGATGTGACTGATTTCCGTACTAAAAGTAAAAATGTACAACTGTCTATCAAATTGCGTTTTTATATCGAAAACTTTTCGCGCTCGCTTCGCTCGTGTTTTCAATAACATTCAAAGATGTTTATGATAAAGGTGACATTTGGGTGGCGACTGCAGCAGCATTAGGTACTCTGTTGCAACGTTACTGCTACGGCACTGTCAATTTTCGTGATAAAATGATGTAACTGATTTCCATTCTCAGCTGAAATGCAGCAATGAACGTCACTCAATTTACCTAAAAAATTCAATGTAACCTTGATGACCCTAGGGAGAGTGGGCACCATGGTCTAGAAATACTTAGGGCATCAAAATATCTTAATCCGGCACTGGTCGTTTGCGGACTCAAACGATTTGGGACTCGCATTTTATACGCATTACCATGCCTTTCCGAAAAAAATCGAATCATTCGCGAACGTTTCGCAACGCATTGAGGTTACAAGGGGCACGTGGTCTTTCTCAGGAGTCTGAAGAAGACCACGGTAAGTATGGCGCTCTAGCCAGGCAGGCCGCTTCGCTTTCGCTCGCGCGGGTATACCTTACTGTATCGTCCGATATACACCTACTACTCTGTCGTTTAAATCCTTAGAGAATATAACCAACGGAGACGCCATGTCTATAATTTTCGGTACAAAATAGTCTGGCGTGTTTTGCGGGGGAGGGGCACATCAAATGTGTACCTACGTAACTTAAACATAGCCATGTCAGATAAACGTCGGTTGTCCATTGGCCGCCTATTTTCGACAGAGGGGAACGCCTGTTAATGACCACTTCGTTTGGTTATATTCTCTAAGTTTAAATCACGTGTAAAATTTGAATAAGGGCGAATAAAACTATTGATTTTGGAGTGTAGTTTTATTTAGTGGTACCTAATTGTAAAATATTTTATCTGGACTTCAGTCCTCTAGCATATCCATATGTCAACTTTACTTCACGTTCCGCCTCCAGGGGAGAGGGAGAGAAATTAGGATTAGAAATTAGCCGCTTACTGACACAGACCGAATTACACGCGGGCGGAGCCGCGGGCACAGCTAGTTAAATTATAAAGGTTTATGTTAAGTCCCCAACTCGCTTTGAGTCTATAAGCCCAGACTTTTTCGTACAAGAGCGGCCTGTGCCAAGATAATAAGTTCCGAAAAAACTCGTTAGTTCAAAACTCAAGCAGGGGTTTGAACACTTTGAACCCACGACCTGCGGATTGAAAGTCATCCACTCTTACCGCTCTTAGCTACCTAAATGACATCATTTTGATGTTAAATGTACATTTGCATTGGCCTCCTGGTCCTCACTTAATACTCTCCACATTTATCCAGATAATTTTGGACAAAAGGAAATACTTTTTTTAGTCAGTTACCTAATCAATACGATATATATTTTTGGGGTGAAATCCGGAATTCGAATAAAATCCTGCTTTTGGTATATTATCAATCAAATTGTTTAAAATTAGTTTACAACCGCACTACGTTCTATAAAATAGGTAGCTACACCTACATACTATGGCATCAGTTTTTCATTACTTTGGGTCCCGAAAAAGGAAAGGGTAATTTTTATTAAGATATTAAGAAGCTAGTTTCACATATACCTGCCTATGTATTACACTTACGTCAAGACGGTGAAATTTTCTCTCAAGTACGCTCGCCTCGTTGTTATTTATTACCAGAAGATATCTAAACACTGGTGATGTCTTTATCTCTCGAATGTCTCGTTATCTGATGCATAAGCGTTTAATATTCTTATTTAGATAAAGATATACTTACAGAGTCTATTTACAGAGAATACATTGAGATTTGAGAGAAGATTGGCAGTAGTGTCTCAGAAGACAAATCTGTCAATTTATGTCGAGAAACAGGCAGAAATCAGAAAAAGAAGTTTTCTGGCCTATATAAGCCTAATTTACGCGTTTAATATTCTTATTTAGATAAAGATATACTTACAGAGTATACTTACAGAGAATACATTGAGATTTGAGAGAAGATTGGCAGTAGTGTCTCAGAAGACAAATCTGTCAATTTATGTCGAGAAACAGGCAGAAATCAGAAAAAGAAGTTTTCTGGCCTATATAAGCCTAATTTACGCGTTTAATATTCTTATTTAGATAAATATATACTTACAGAGTATACTTACAGAGAATACATTGAGATTTGAGAGAAGATTGGCAGTAGTGTCTCAGAAGACAAATCTGTCAATTTATGTCGAGAAACAGGCAGAAATCAGAAAAAGAAGTTTTCTGGCCTATATAAGCCTAATTTACGCGTTTAATATTCTTATTTAGATAAAGATATACTTACAGAGTATACTTACAGAGAATACATTGAGATTTGAGAGAAGATCGGCAGTAGTGTCTCAGAAGACAAATCTGTCAATTTATGTCGAGAAACAGGCAGAAATCAGAAAAAGAAGTTTTCTGGCCTGTATAAGCCTAATTTACGCCTTAATATTAATGCATTTAACGCTAATCGCGTATAGACACGTTACGTCGTTTTGCCTCTATGAAGGCTTTCCGCTACATACCAGGAAACCCATGTTATCGGCTACGACGTAGCGCAACGACCGTAGTTCAGCGGTGAATATGTTAACATATTCGTCCGCCAGACATTCTTCCAGACAGATCTGATGGACGTGTCTGAAGGCCTACCGCGAACCACGTTCGACGTGTTGCCTCTCTGTCGCACATGTAAATTCGTACGTAAGTGTGACACAGAGCCAACACGTCGAACGTGGTTCGCGGTAGGCCTTCTGTATATCCCAAGCTTAGGTCTTTAAAACGGTAGTGTAACGTTTTTAACAGCATTAGGGTAGTTGAAATAGGCTACATTTAAACGCACGACCAATTGAAACCAATATGAAACAATTAGGTTGTAAACTTGTAGCATACCAAAATCTGGATTGTATTTGAAGTCTGGATTTGTTAGGTGACTAACTAAACAAAAATACAGTCGGTGATAAAACTTGTAATGAATACATATTTATAGTCTTGAAGAGCCATCGAAGTTTACCTTTTTCACATCTACATAACGTCGGTGCGAATAAAAAAAAATTGCTATGTGTTTTTTTACGATTTTTTGATTTTGGCATATTTTAATTCCTTTTCCCGTCAACCTATATAAATATTTTTTTTATATCTTTATTTGTTTTGAAAATAACTAACAAAATTTGTACAAAAAACAACGGGTTGCACTCCGGGAGTGCCGACAGAAGTGAAAACTCAATGACTAGTCCAACATGACTGCAGCACTATGTATAATTGACCCATCCTATCTATTGAAAAACTTTAGTTCCGAAATTGCTGGCCAGTGAGCTTAAAATTGTAGCGTTAATTGTTTAAAATTCGAATAGAAATTGTAAAGTTACCTTGCAGACCTCGCATCTAAATATATTTGGTCATGATATTTTGAGTTTTATTCACCAGTTCACTTTTATTAGCGATTTCATCAAGATGTAGCTTTATTGAATTATATTGGAGTGATATAAAGTTATGTAACTGTGAGATCCTCGTATTTCAGCCCGTACAAGATTAGAACATTGAGCTTTATTGCTTAATATAAAAGTCCAGTTTTAAATAATTGACCTGATTATGATACGTTATGACTAAAGTTCTTTTGTGAATAACATTGTCCGTGACACATGACGTCACCGTTACGTTACGCGTCTGAATCGAGTTTATCATTTTTTCCCCACCTCAAAAAGTGCTCAGCGCCGCTAAAGAAGTTTTCACTTCAAAAATAGCTCATAGCGAAATTAAATGCCTTGGTTTCCATCGAGGGTGATGGCGATTATATTACACATGGCGATTTACTTGACTCTAAAATCCGCTATATGTATCATTTCTCATATTATGTTACTTTGGCAACAAATCGCTATGTGTAAACTTTATACATGACGATTTTAAGTGAACCAAATTTAAGTCGCTATGTAGCAAAATTCTGGTTAAAATAATTAATATTGTAAAAAATTACGAAAAAAACTGTTTATTTTCTTCATAAGTATCAGGTAAAACCATTGATCTACCAGAATAAAAATACAGGTGCAACAAATATAAATTTAAGGAAATTGACATAATGACAGTGCACTGTCAATACATTTATGAGAATATTCTGTATGTACATAAAAATATTGTAAATTTTAGGAAAAATTGTGAAATTCATAATATTAATACTAGAAATAAACATAAGCTCGCAGTGCCCTTCACTCGGCTCCATAAAATTAAAAAATCATTCATGGGTAATTGTGTAAGATTTTATAATAAACTTCCAAACCATATTACTGAATTATCTATTAATAAATTTAAGAATTATGTAAAGCGTAAACTTATTTCTAAAGCTTATTATACCACACAAGACTACATGAATGATATTACAACGTGGGATTAATTGTTATTCGAAATGATTATTTATTTATTAGGTATATTTGATTATTGATGAGGAAATGGATATTCCGATGTAATACTATCTACTTCTTTTGTTACTTATGCTTTTTTTTGACATTTAGATTTTATTCTAGAAATTCTAGACTAGTATTTTTTTATACGATCTTTTTAATGTTTGACGATCCTTTTGTGAAATTTTTAGTGTTAAATTTGATATGTATAATAATCCAATTTTATTATGGAATAATACTAACATCAATAAATTGCTCTGATAATTAGATTAAGATTAATTACGATTCATAAGAGCTTGTTGCTAGGCCTACATGAATAAAGTAAATTTTGTTGTTGTTGTTGTTGTAATTACAAACAGGAAAAAAAACAGTTTTTTTTGTCTCCTGAAAAGTAGCTAAAAAATACATGGCGATTTTTTTATTCGCACCGACGATATTCTACATACTACATATAGGCACAATGTTAAACGACATTTTTTTCAAAAACATATTTTTGAAAAAAAAAAACGGAGGAAACTTATTTCTACAATATATTTTTATTTACCACTGATTACTCTGATTATCAAATTACGTTTCAACAATAGTTAATTAGATTGTATTGTTTAGCTGTCGTAGCATTTTAATTACTCAAGATATTATGCTAATATATAATATCTCCCGTGGAACCCCTCGGGCACACACAGCGGGGGTTGATGTATGTAAAACAATATTTTCATCGTCAGCAAACTGGAATATGAGAACAATAACATAATTAATTCAAACCCGTCGGTTCCGGGTTTGTAATCCATTTAGCAAATTCGCATTTTCGTGTAGGGTTGTCACTGCTGCCAGATAATTAATAAAGTATGGAGATTTTTTTGACACGCGTCGGTATTAAAATAGAGTTAGACCATAGAGAAAAAAATAAGTACTCACTCCATACATCAGTTTTAGTACCAAAACTACTATTTTTATTATTTTCGTAGTCGACATCTAGCATCGAGTAGCGGAATAATCAGTACTGCTACTTGTCAATAAGATGTTGCAACGACCGAAGTTTAATTCCTTTTTAACAATTTTCAGCTACCCGATCAACCGGAACTCTATTTTCAACTTCTGCTTTTAATCATCATCTCAGCCATAAGACCTCCACTGCTGAATATAGGCCTCCCCCTCTGCTTTTAATACTAGTTGTAAATTGCTGTTCAATACAAGTTTCGTGAGTCGCGACACTAGAGAATTCTAGTATCAAGTAGCGGTGCTGATAGGTAATTCCGCTACTCGATGCTAGATGTTGACCGTAAAAATAATAGTCGTTTTGGTACCAAAACTGATGTATGGAGTGAGCACTCTATTCTTACTATATTTCTCTATGGTTAGACCGAACTCGGTCTTCCTAAGTCTGGAACGATTTTGATAGCACACGCAGTGCAAGTGTTATTTATACATGGTAATTTCATAGAAGTTTGACAAAATCGTTGCAGACTTATCTCGGTCTGACTTTACCTTCATCATCATGTGAATATACCTGCAGACGTACTTCTTTTGATCTTGTAGTGTTCAGTATACTCTGGTGTAGTGCAGCCTTATTATTATTACTTTTAACACCAAATTAAGTAAGATGAATTATTTCAATTACCATAATTTTCGTATTCTAGACTCAATCCTGAAAATTAACTAAACAAGTCAAGCATTTCTAAAATAACTTGACTAACTATTTTTGCTTATAGAATCCCCATTTTTGTCTGAATTCGGTTAAAAACGTAGCTCATACAGTTGAATTGGTACCTCGTTGATTTTTTTGCTACGCCACGAGTGCCACGACAATAATATACCCACCGTGGCAAAACGCCGGGACAACGATATGATGAGACAGTTAAAACCATAAATAATCCTCCATTTTGGCTTTTCTGTAATCTTGTAAAGGCCGTAACAGACTATCGCACCGCACCGCGACCTTGGAGCGGTTCTAGGAACAGCTCGTACCGGCGTGGGCTTCCACACTATTGCACCGAACCGTCAAAACGGTGCGATCCTAGCTTACAGACTGCCGCACACGTGCGCCAGTGTTATTATTATTGTGGTGTTGTGGGCCTTTGAGTGTCGCATCGACCAGCATTGATCTATTGTGACGGCCCTTTAAAGTTCATTACTAATGCCCGTTGCATCCAGAAAGTTCCAGATTCTTTGGGCCGTAATGTTCTGTACCTCATAGGGTTGCACTACGTGTCGCCCTAGGTAGGTACTTCTTTTTGACATTAGTGGTCCACAAGAGCAGAGAATGTGCATTGCAGTCTCCTCTGACTCCTGACAGAACCTGCATGTCGCATCTTGTTTCTTCCCAATTTGAAACATATGTTTATTCAACTTACAGTGTCCAGTCAGTATTCTGGTCACCGCGCAGGTTTTGTGCCTTTTGAGTCCTAAAAGCTCCTTAGCAGTTCTGCTGTTGAACCCTTTGATTAGAGCTTTCGAGTGTTCTTGTCCTTTAACGAACTTCCACCACTCGGTTGCTCTCGTTTTTTCTAACTTGCTGAGCAGAGAATATGCATCCCGTTTTGTGATTCCACAGAACGGTTCTGGGCCGACCAGGGGTGTGTCTGCGCCCTTTCTAGCAAGTTCGTCCGCTTCTTCGTTTCCGTTAATGTCGGAGTGCCCTGGTACCCATCTAAGTGTGACCTTGTTGGAGTTAGCCAGTGCATTTAGGTTTGTTTTACAGTTCTGGACTAGTTTTGAGTTTGACTCAAGGGATTCTAGTGCCAGCAGAGCAGCCTGGCTGTCTGAGTTGATGTAGATATGCTGGTGTCTTAGGTTTCTATCCAGGTTGATCTCCGCACATTTGTTGATGGCGAAGACTTCTGCCTGGAAGATTGAGGCCTGTGTGCCCATGCTGACGCTAGCTCTGAGCTTAGGTCTCTCACCATAGATCCCACATCCTACATCATTGCCTTTTTTGGAACCATCTGTATACCAAACGTGGCTTCCCTCTTCGACGTACATTTGGTTGTTGATCCATTTGTCTCTAGGAGGTATTTCTACTGTGTACAGTTTGGTGAGATGACATTCGGTGTGCGTGTCATCAGTGGGCATGCTAAGGGTTCTATTTGCAAAGACCCAGGCCTTTAGATTGGCTAATGCCTGAGAGCGCCATTTTGGCCTGTTTAGCGTGCATATTCTGTAGACGCACTGCTTGGCCTCCTTTTGCACCTGCAGGTGGAGTGGTATGATGTCTAGCAGTGCATCTAGGGCCGCTCCCGGTGTCGAGGAGAAGGCGCCTGTTGCTGTTAAACAAGCCGTGCGTTGCAGGCTGTTTAGAGTGTCTATTGCTGTCTTTTGGTTGGTTTTGTTACACCAGACTGCGGAGGCGTAGGTGACAATTGGCCTCACTACCGCTGTGTATAACCACATAGCAATTTTGGGTCTTAAGCCCCATCTTGCTCCCGCCATTCGACAGCATGACCACATGGCCATTTTCGCTTTTTGCATAATGTTTCTCAGGTGAGGGTTCCAAGTTAACTTTTGGTCAAAAGATACTTGACCTCTTCCGAGAACGGTATTATTTGTCCATTAAGTCTTGGTTTTATTAGTTTATCGAGCTTCCGTTTCCTTGTGAATGGTACTATTACAGTCTTGCTCGGATTAATGGACAAGTGCGCCAGTGTTGCCAATTGTCCCATATTTCCGTGTTTTTCAACGATTTTTTGCAATGGAATCCTTTAAGATTGAATTTAAATTAATGTGGTTCCGCTTTTTTAGAGGTAGATGAAGGGCGTGAGGTAATATAATGCACTTTTTCCATGAAAATCTTAAAAAATCTGTGTCTTTTTAAAGCACTGCTTCCGCATTTTTGTTATTTCATCGACTGGCTACATTGCCGTCGACTGTCATAATTTGAAAATGACAGCTGTCAATCGGTGCGACGGAGCTTACACACTAGGGAAATTGGTGCGGAGCGCACCAGTATTATTATTCCACTGTCATAATTTGAAAATGACAGCTGTCAAACGGTGCGATGCAGCTTACACACTAGGGAAATTGGTGCGGAGCGCACCAGTATTATTATTACCTGTCAGTTAATGCGACGTGCATGCCCACCGCACCGCTATTAATAATAATTATGTGCGATGGAAGCTTACACACTATCGATAAATGCTCCGCACCGCACCAAGGTCGCGGTCCGGTGCGATAGTCTGTTACTACTTTAAGAAAGAAAATCCAGTTGTGGCAAGTTGGCAACCCTATTTCCACGTGTCCCATAAAGTATTGTCAGAAACTCGAAGCGGCTACGAAATTTTGAATTTGCGGTATTTTATAATTCATAAGTTTGGAATTATGAAGTCTCGTGATGGTTTTGAATTTTGGCGTTGTTATAATCTTATAATTAAATTATTGACTGGATTGTGGTTATTATACCTCTTTGTATTTTATGATTATTGATTACCTACGTATAAGTATTTGCGTGGGGTGGTTGCAATTATTCTAACGCAACTTCATTATAATAATAAACCACTGAAATAAATCTCAAAAATTTATTTAACTAAACGAATCTGAAATAAAAGTATTTTTTATTCATACATTAGCGAGCCTATTATTGAGCCTGAAATTCTTGTCAATGTTAAAATGCGTAAAACTTTATAAGTATTGGTCAGAAAGTGTTTTATAGAGTAACTGCCAATATTTATTATATAAGAATAAAAATAAGAATAAGAATAAGAATAATATTTATGGCACCATGTTTCCCTGACTGACCCGGCTCCTCCGCCCGCTTCGTGCAAACGCGCCAAATAAAGGACTCACGGTATACAGGGCCGGGGCCGGGTCGAAGCTTCCGGCGCTTCGTTTTCTATAGAAAGGACTACGTGATCATGATCACCGATCAGCCATCATAGAAAATGACATGTCGGACGCCTCGGCCCGGGCACGGCGCGGTCTAGCGTGAGTCATCGTTAAAGGACGCCCTTAGGTACAAAGGCCAAAAAAAAATCTGACGCGATCTTATTTGTAGTGTAGAGCCATAGGAGCGTGTCACATATTTTTGCGGCCTTCGAGTAACATATTATTGCAGGTGACTGTTTTTGTGATTTCATAAATCGCTCAAAATTCCATACTTACTACGACTTGATTTCAATGGGGAATATGTATTACGGGAAACTCTGCGTAGGGGGCGCCACTACCACTATCCATCGCAGTCTGGGGTCTACCGCGAAACAAGAAAATCGAAATTTCGTTATCTAACCTCTCACTCTTGAAAATTCGAGCGATAAAGAGGCAGATAACTAAATTTCTATTTTCGCGTTTCCCGGTAGGCCCTTGACAATAACAAACCGCCTTGATGCATCAATGTCATATTTGTCTGTTAAAACTTGTCAAAGAACAGCTTAAGGCACAGTCACAGTATGTATAAGTTACTCTATGGTTTAGTAGCTAGCTTAGTGCTGTACTCTGGCGGCAGAACATTGCAGTAATACCCCCTATTAATTTTCGCATTTACCTGCGGAATTACCCAAATACACCTTACACCATTTGTTCTATTATTACCGTAGTTCTCACATTAATGGCAACAAAACCAACACGCTTCACTTTATCGCAACTAAAAACGCTACAACCACAGACTACAACACAGACACCGCACTATGAAGCGTTCACAAAGAGCCCAAGGTCACCACACATAGGTGCATTTTTTCGTAAAATGCTACGATTCGAACAACTCAACTAAGTTGTATTCTACACCATTTTATACTATAATAGCCCAGGTACCATCACCCGTAAAATTGCATGGCGAATTTATGGATTAATTAAAAAAAATATTAAAAAAGGTTCAAAATATATTCATTCTTATTCTTATGTTTTCTGCATGCAATTTTGCAGCTCACTGTACATCCCTAAATTTTAATTATTGTAAATATTTTTATTTTATACGAGTACTGGAGGGTGATTTTTGAATTTCGAGCGCTCGATTTCGTCAATCGAAAATCTGTGGAAGATGACGAAATGCTATTTTTGAAATACGAGCGGTGGAAATTGGAAATCGTATGGTATTAACCACTAGTTTTCAATTCTATTAGTAGAATTTAAATGCTTATAGTAGTGGAGATATATAGTATTGAAAGTGAGCCACCTGAAATTGAGCGCTCGAAATACCAAAATCGCTTCCCTGTATCCGTACCATGACTGACAGTGTGAAATTGACATAATTATACGCTAACGTCTACATAATTTACTGTACATCTCTCTCGCACTAATATGAGAGTACGAGCGGGATGGATACAAAGTAAGTTATCTCGATAGCGTTTATGTCAGTGCCAAACTGGTGGTAGCCACACTAGTAGTAATATTGTGGGCGCAACTGTAATAAGCGGTCGCGCTCCCATACTAGATTTGATTGATTATGATTAGGTATCTTATGTGCTTTGTCTAGTAGTTGAGGTGGTCTGTGACAACACATGTAATTAAGAGGTCCCTTTTTAAACGCCAGTTCCAGTCATTAGCGTTTCGTTAATCGTGCAACTAATTAACGTTACGTTACCGTTGTTAACTTAACTATGAAATTGTAAATTTGATGGGCGTCGAGTTTTCCTGGTCATTTCCTGAATTAATGGTTGTAGCGTTATGCTAATTGGGAGTTGATTTTCGGCCGGCTTGTGCAGTTCAAAAACTTTATCTTGATATGATGTTTTTATAACACTAACCGCTGACTGAACTCTCGACGGTTTGGGTAGGTATAGAAGAACTTAGAGGATAACTGACGCCATTTAAGCTCTGGTGGATGATGTGGAGGGAACCAGATCGCGTGGCAAATCACCTATGCGCTGGACTGACCAAATAAAATCCGCAGTGGGAAACCGCGTATCTGACTGTGCCAGACAGTCCGCCAACAGGGAGAGATGGCGGGAGATCGTGCAAAGAGCTGTGTCCGCCTCTACTAACGATGCGGACGCCTCAATGTGACCACGACCGCTCTGTCAAGAGCGATAGGATAGGGAAGAGGGATGATGTAGTGACAGGTCCCTTTTTATAAGTTAAATAATCAGCTGAGGATTTAAAAATTCTATGAAATGTTCTTGTTACTCATATGTCCCAGGAGGTATGTATGGAGGTCCCAAGGGGAGGCCTATGTTCAGCAGTGGACGTCTTATGGCTGAGATGATGATGATGATGATGATGATGATGATGACTCATATGTGTTCGCCGTTTCATGTTATTATTGCATATAAACATGTGCAGTCTTTAATTTTGCCGAGATAAGCCAAAGTAATACTACATTTAATTAGAAATACTCAATTTGAGGAACTATGCAGTATCTTGTCAATGAAAGGCAGCGTTAAAAAAACTTTATGTGAAAATAATAGTTTTAATATAAGTACATATATGTCGGAGCCTGACACCGGAAAGACGTATTGCAGCGTTATAGTTCATTATTTTAGACGCCTGTATAAAATCGATTAGCAATGTTGAGCTACGTATTATTTGGTTGTAACGAAATAAATAAAGTAGAGTAGAGAGTAACGCCGTCTATTGGCGCATTGTTGAAATAAAGTTGCGTAGAGAGTAACGCCATCTATTGGCGTGTTATTGAACTAAATGACAGGTAGAGGGCTTTGGAACGTCAAGAGGTTTCTCTTGGGTGAGCGTAGGCACGAGTTGGCATTTTTGTTGTTATGTTGGCAGACTGGTCGAGCAGGTTTGCCAACTGGAGTTTGAGGCGGGAGCAGAGAGGCTCCGCCGCTGGTAGTTCTTCTTGATCGGACCGCGCTAGAGATCGGACGTTATCGTTAGCCATACCTCGTGCCTAACTCGCCACGTTCCTGAAGGCTTATACCTGAAGGATTATTCTGATAGCTTATAGAATCCCGCGTTCTTTAACCATTTAGCTAAGTGTTTTATTTCAAGTGTTATTTTGATTTCTTATGTTTCATTAGAAGCTTATATACTTTTGTGAAATAAAGAAAGGATGTATTATGTGTTGTTTTGAAAAGATTTGTCCCTCTGAGTTTGTTGCCGGTCCCATATACGGCTAAATCTTCTCAGGTCAGAGGTGTAGGGTTGGAGCCGGCCTAGTTTGACTTGAATAAAGATTTAAACGATTTTTATGTGATCTTTTTAGTTTCATATCGATCCCTTGAGTTAAAAATAGCAATTAGTTATTTTAAACATTTAGTACAGTACTGAAATATAGTAGGCGCTAGTATGGTTAACGAGTTCGAATGTTTATTTCATGCACTGGTAGCAATGGTAGCATACTGGTTTAGCTGTGAAGTAATACATCTAGGTACTACCCCTACGCGCCCACCGCCTTTAATAGGACCATCGGTATCCGACATATATTTTCAACAATGGTTTCCTTTGGGAGCACTAGATAAACTCAAGGATTATATAAGTGTCCGATCTTGCAGATTACCACTCCATTTTACAATCTAATCCACAAACCCACCAGCCAAGTCATAATAGCCTCTCCTAGTTAACACTTAACGGCGTCTATTTTTAACCTGCCGGCAAGTTCAAGTGTGTTAAGGTGTAGTTAGTCGCAATTGGCAATTTGACTGTGATTGGGGCACAATGCCAGGCCCCGTGACGTGGGCTTTGACTATGATTCAATTGGGATCGGCTGGGATCAACTGATTTTGCGGGAATGGGCGGAAACGGGCAGTTCTGTGCGCACGTGTTGAAGCTAAGCGGAATTCCAATCTGAGGGCCTACCGCGAAGCACTTTCGACGTGTTGCCTCTCTGTCGCACTTGTAAATTCGTACGTAAGTGTGACAAGGAGGCAACATGTCGAACGTGGTTCGCGGTAGGCCCTCTGTAGTCTACTTAGAATTAAATCAGAATAAGTCATATTCATACTTTTTGCTTTTATAGGTTTAATATCTGGGAGACCGAGCTTTGCTTTGCTTTCGGAAAACATATACAAACTCAAAAATGCGCATTTTCCCAGAGATAAGACCTAGCTAGATCGATTTATCGACCCCGAAAACCCCCATATAGCAATTTTCATCGAAATCGTTAGAGCCGTTCCCGAGATCCCCGAAATATATTTATACTACCGGGTGTGGCCTGTAACATGAGCAAATAATTAAAACATAGATTGTACTCCTCAAACGGTGACACTTTTGTTCAACAACTTTTAAAAATTATGAAGTATTTAGACTCCCTATTTTTCATACAAAATAAATATTATCTTCAATGGACGCCATCGCCACACCATATCATTGTGATTGACGTTGCTTGTCACGCCTTAAACATAACAAAATTCGCAATACATTGCGTCTTAGAATACACTTTAAAGTGTATTAAAAATCAAACCCCAAGTTATTTTTAAAAGTCGCTGAACAAATGTTGGTCAGTATGAGGAGTTCAGCATACTGTTTAATTTTTTGCTTATATTATAGGCCACACCCGGTATATGTATATATATTTCGGGGAATAAATAAATATACAAGAATTGCTCGTTTAAAGGTATTAGATATATTACTTAGATTAGATACGCTAATTAAACCCTTGAAGAATTTAATAGAAACACACACATTTATTTAGTGCTGCTACAAAGACAATTCGTTACTTTTTGAGACTATTTCAATTATATAAATGTGAAAGACCTTAAAGATTAGAGTAGGTAACTTGACTGTGGCCTGCACGTGTCTGGACACACGTGTACCCAGTTTATCCGGCAATGGGTCGGAGCCGCGAGATGACCGGTGGGAAGGAAGGTCGCGTGGGGAACGTCTGTGACCCGATTGTCAATGAATGTCTGTGCTAGGCGTCAATCTTGATTTATTTGACTGTCATTGGTCAGATTTTGTGAGGATCAGGGGCCTATCAGGGGGCCCATAGACTAGGAATCCTCTAGACCGAGTTTAGAGCAATTATTTCATGCAACCGATGATGCCAAAAATGCGGGGGTGCGCGGGACGAGGTGAGCGAAGTCCCGTGCCGTGATTGGTCCGTTCAAAGACACGGACGTCACACAAAGACACTTTCGACTCGAACATGGAGTAAAATTACCGTATGCGTGGCAGAGGGGGTAGCGCAACAATGCCAAGTCTGGAGGATGTTTTGTCTGTGAGGGGGCCTAAGTATCAATCTTCTACAAAACGTCAAACATATTTTAAATAATGTATGAAAATGATCACGTGACTTTTTTTGTGTGTGCCCAGTCAATAACACTAATCAGCAGGCGTATTATGGATGGCTTTATCTACGTTTATCCACGTGATAAAATAACTGTCACTTTTTAACACCGCTGGATAGAAAGTGACGGATACCGTTTTATCATTATCACGCTGTCACGTAGACAAAAACGACCATCATATCCGTACAAATCAAGTCCGTTACAGACGGAGCGATAATATATCGGCAGATATCGGCAGATACCGACAGATATCTTTGAGTATCGCTAAGCACCACACACGCCAACGATACCAAAATATATCTCGCTATCTAGCGCCGACGTTTCTTCAAACAAAAACGTCACTTTTGACACTGACACATCTAATCCATATCGTTTCTAGATCTATTAATTGACGTATCTTAAAGTTAGAATCGGGCAGTAGCACCTACATTGTGAGAGAGACGAAATATACCGAGCGGTATATCGCAAGGCATCAGAAGGCATCTGCAGATGCCCAGCGATAAGATATCGTAAGATACTAAACTAGCAAAAAGCAGCGCTTTGTAAGGGCTCGCGGAGGTTTTCTACCTTAACGTACCGAACCGGTTGCTGTCCGGTACGCCTGTCTGTTACAGCTTTTACTTTGTCCTTTAAAAACGTGTCCAGACGACAAAATCAAATTGCCAATATCATCCACACGTAATATACAATTTCATAAGTGCTTATTACATCCTACACGGCCGCCCAGTACTTTTTGTAAGCAACCCAACTGGCTTTCCTACATAATGTTGGGTCAGCGAGCCAATGTTGTTGAATTTATTTTTGCGTCCACTCCACACAATTGATCGAAAAACTATCCCGTCTGGACACCTACTGGCGGTAATCACGCTGCTCCGCACATAAACTAACACACACAGTTCCACTAGGTACAGCCAGGGTCCAGCATCAGCTCTATCTTGGGTACTGCTCTTCCAAGTTCTCATTAAGACGTGTCAGATGACCAAAACAGCGTGTGCCTATGTTGCACCAAACCTGAGTTCCACTAGGTACAGCCAGGGTTTAGCATAAGCTCTATCTTGGGTACTAATCTCCTAAGTGCTCATCAATACGAGTCGGATGGCCAAAACAGCGTGTGCCTATGTTGCAACAAACCTGAGTTCCACTAGGTACTGCCAGGGTTCAGCATGAGTTCTATCTTGGGTACTGTTCTCCCAAGTGCTCATCATGACGAGTCGGATGTCCAAAATAGCGTGTGTCTATGTTGCATCAAACCTGATCGAGTTCCACTAGGTACAGCCAGGGTTCAGCATCAGCTGTATCTTGGGTACTACTTTCCTAAGTTCTCATCAAGACGAGTTGCATGACCAAAACAGCGTGTGCCTATGTTGTATAAAATCCGAGCACCATTAGGCACTGTCAGGGTTCAGCATCAGCTATCTTGGGTACTGAAAGTACTGATTTACCCAGTGATCATCATGACGAGTCGGATATCCAAAACAGCGTGTGTCTATGTATGTTGCATCAAACCCGAGCTCCACTAGGTACTGCCAGGGTTCGGCTTCGGCTCTATCTTGGGTACTACTCTCCTAAGTGCTCATCAAGATGAGTCGGATGACCAAACCATAATGTGCCTTTGTTACACCAAACCTGAGTTCCGCTAGGTACTGCCAGGGTACTGGGTCATTTTGCTGAACTGCACGCCGACGTTTCGATTGGCGTGCAGTTCCCATACAAGTTGCAGTCGGGTTGTAGTCCGTCTGTATCGGCCCTAAGTCACTGATTGAAGTTTGATTTAATTATGCTTATCTTTATTTATAATTTTAGCAGTTCCAAGCAATAGTAACACTAAAGGCGCCATTCATTAATTACGTAAGACAATTTTTGCCAGCTTTTGACCCCCTCCCTCCCCTATGTAAGAAATAATAAGAATAGGCTGACCCCGTCCCCCTCCCACCAATATAATTTATTTTCAAAAAAATATTTTTATGAATGTTTATTTGTACCTGTACAATTTGTACAAAGGTACTTGAGCTCGTTTAAGCTAACTCTGCACCGTGTTTGATAGCATAGAGTGTGGAAGTACATATTATTTTAAAGGTCATAATTTCATAGAAATTAAAAAAAAATCGCATCTTTGTGATCTTACTTAAGAACTATGAAAACCCCCTCCCACTCCCTTGTAAGAAAAAATAAGATATGTTCGACCCCCCTCCACCCCAAAATCGTCTTACGTAATAAATTAATGGCGCCAAAACTGTATCTCGAACTGAAAATACCCGATTTAAGTTTGCTAAAACAACATGACTGATCATCACATCGTCAGCGTCACAAAACATACGAGTAAATTGACCTCCGCAGTAAATATACAGCAAGATTGATTGTTCTAGTAGGTATTCACAAAAACTTAATTGCTAAAATGGGAATCAAACCAAGTGAAGCGAGGTGGGTTGAATCCAAAATTGTACCCACTTTGGTATTCATCGTTGTTAATGGCGTAAGCGCCATCGACATTATTGAACTTGAAAACACCACATAGGTATCGTATTGTCTGAATACCCACAACACAAGCCTTCTTACTTAGTCAATTTGTATAAGAATGTCCAATATTTATTTATTTATTTATTACTAACGCCATCTGTTAGAGAAAGAAATAATTAACATTAGCACGAATGTTAATTCATCATTTTGCCAACAGATGGCGCTAGTAGTAATACAAAGTGTTATTACTTTATTTTATATTTTTAGGTTTATAAAATGATATTTTTATGTTTGATAACACATCTAGACATGAATTTAAATTACTATGTTAAATTTCAAACCTAACAGTGCAGTAGTTTTTCCGTAAAGTGTACCACAAGAATGCATAGTTCGTCGATTAGTGATAGGGCTCGCTTCGCTCGCCCTAAATATATATTACAGCTTCGTATGTGGACTCTGTCAAATAGGGACCGTGCGCTTTGGAGGGTCTGCCATCTTGTGGCCTGAATCGGAAACAGGTGTGCACACGTACATTGCCAAAGCAAGTGCTCCATCATCATCATCACCACCACCATCACTATCCACCGTTCACGTCGGTACGTTTCCTTGTGCATAGTATAGGTTCTGCCATCTTGTGGGCTACATCGGAAGCATAAACGACACATTTACGCCTCGCGCTAAAAATCTGACGGCTCATATGCTGCCCCCTATAGTTCATGCACGGGGACTATAGTATGTAAAAGATATCGTAGGTACTTAAGATGCCGTATCTTACGGTATCTGCCGATATACTAGCAAAAAGCAGCGCTTTGTAAGGGCTCGCGGAGGTTTTCTACCTTAACGTACCGAACCGGTTGCTGTCCGGTACGCCTGTCTGTTACAGCTTTTACTTTGTCCTTTAAAAACGTGTCCAGACGACAAAATCAAATTGCCAATATCATCTGTAGTAACAATAAATACTATTTGTTTATGAATAGGATTAGTCTATGGCCTTTTGTGACAGTTGTCAATATTTGAAGTGTTTCAGTTTAGTTTAATGTTTCTTGCGAAATAAAAGTTCTTGTGTTTTTCATGATGACGTATTAATTAATTACCCATCCACAAAAGTACAAATACAACAATCTGGCGACGAGACGACTACGAACAACGTGTGATAACATAAATACCTAATAGTGAAAAGTGAATGTGTTGAATTTCGAGTGTTTAGTTTTGAGTTTATGAAAAAAAAAAAAAACGCCAAACGGTAATAGGCGAACTTTAAAATCAAGAGGAACTAATAATAATTGCGATAGCGAATAGGTTCAGTGAATGACGAAGATATTCAGTATAAATAATAATTAATAATAATTCGGTTGAGGAGATTCGACGATTCCTTCGGGATATTGAAGAACAAGAGGAATATCGAGATTGCGCTGCAGAAAAGCACGCAAATTATAAGATGTACTTAATTTCGAACCTGGAAGTTTTTACCGGAGGCAACTGGAATGCATACAAACAACAACTAGAGTGTTTCTTCATTTTAAATGACATTGATGCCAGTAAGAAAGTACCACTACTTATCACAAAGCTCGGGGCGAGTGTCTACGAACTTCTATATATTATATGCACTCCAGACTCACCAGTGGCTCTCACATACGAGCAAATTTGTGAAAAATTAGAGAAACATTACCATCCTGTTAGAAATTATGCACTGGAACAAGCTGAATTCAGAAAGAGAAACCAGAAAAAAGACGAAAATTTAGACAAATTCATACTTGAACTAAAGAAGTTGTCCAAAAATTGTAATTTTAAAAATCTCAATGAAGAGCTCAAAGAACGGCTTCTAAATGGCACTTTGTATGAAGCAGTGAAGTTTGAATTGCTTAAACAGGCAGACCTACCATTGGAAAAATTATTGGAAATTGGAAAAACTGTGGAGACCGCATATAATTTAACCTACAAGAGTGAAGAAAAAGAGACCCAACAACAAATGTTCATGGTAGAAAGGGACGGAGGCTATGGTCCGCAACATGAGGAGACAAAATTTAAACCACAGGCAAGACAAAGTGCTAGAATTTGTTTTTGTTGCGGAAAACAGGGGCACATGAGAGCTGAATGCACTTTGCGAGGGAAATTCTGCAGTGAATGTGGTATGAAGGGTCACATTTTCAAAATGTGTAACCGAAATAAAGGTAATTGGAGGATGAAAACCTTAAATAGGGCTGATCAGGTGACAACTTACAATTCAACTGTTAATGAGGAAAAGTGTGAGCAGAAAAATGACACTACGGAACCGGAGCTCTATGATATGTTTTGTATTAGAGAACAAGAGAGGATTCCATCGGCAAAGTTAAGTATCCAAGTAAGTGGCAATTTATTGGAGTTTGAGGTTGATACCAGACCAGATGTAAATACCATTACATGTTCTAATAAGGAGCAATATTTCCCAAATTTAGAAATAAAGCAACCGAATGTAATTTCTACAAAATTTGACCAATCAACCACGGCTGTTAATCTACGTACAACGGAATGTGTACGATAGCGCCATGTTGCTTTTAGATGATACTGACAACTTGCCGCGCTCTGATTGGCCGATCGTCGCCTAAACGTCAGTTGTCAGTGGTTGTCGCCCATGTTTGTTGAAAACTTTGAACAGTTTAAATTATTTTCCATTGCAATAAAGTGTTGATCGAGTGAAGTTCTTGTACTTATCCTCTCCGCTTTATTTGTGATTCATCCATCACCCAGTTCTGCAAGCATTTATGCATTGTGCAAAATGTATTATCAGTGCTGTGTGTGTAAAACTGCGAAAGGACGCTTTTACTTTGTACCGTTTTCCTAGTACTGAGAAAAGACTCATTATGTGGTTGAAGTGTTTGGAAACAAATGGTTTTGGAAATATGTCGCCGGAGCAAGTTCGAAAAGCTTTTATTTGTGAGAAACACTTCGAACAGCGGTTTGTTTCGGCATCGACACGGCGTCTCAACGCGAAGGCTTATCCTTCGTTATTCAGTCAAGATGAGATTAACAGTGGGATCCCATCTCATGAAAATGCCGGTAAGTGTAGAAAATGATAAGAAGTGATATAATAAATCAGTCTAATCTAATTCGTATCATTTACGACCATAAAAGATAATGTCATAAACTTCTATGCAATTGATGACTCATGAATCACGGCATGGTGATTTTATTATGTGTAGGTAATACAAAGTGTTTGTTTATTCCTGTAATAAGAGCATATGTTTCTAGTAAGATAATTATTTCATGCGATCGATATTAATATCTTAACACTTGTGTGTTAATTTTAGCTTAGCATTTTTGTACTTCTTTGGGTAAAGATATCATTGGCAAGTGTTGCAGTCTTTTATTAATTATTTTATTTATATAGAAATTTCCCAATCCTAAAAAAACACCATGCAGAATTTGTAGATAAATAATACCACATTTCACTTTAGTTATTTAAAAATAATATTTTGTTATCAATTTTAGAAAACATGGATCCGCTGAAAGAACATGCATATGTTCGTAAATCACATGACGACCACACATACTGTCAACAAGTGCCTCAAAAAGGTTTGTTTAATTTTTCTGAAATGCATGATAGCCATGATAGATACTCAATTACATTTTAGGTGCAAATTAATGCCTTCTTATCAAAGACATTATTAATATTATTATGCACATATATATTTCATTAATGGTACTTAGATCTGCAAGCAATGTAAAGAATCAATTTCTTGTATTAAGGTCAGGCATGGCTAGTGTTTCCATGGGCAACATTTTTTTTTATAAAATATCACCACAAAAGTAAAAAAAAGTCAAAAGTATTTATTTGTCAAACATAAGTACAGGTCCCATATACATCACTGTATCACTATGTTGTGCCGTAAGGCATACAATTTTTCATTTATGGACTGTGACTGCATGCTGTGCGCAGTTACCATTAATTATCAAAATCATCTAACAAAAATTCACATACACTATAATTATATGTTATTAAATATTTATCATCCAAAATTATCATTTAAAAGTTAATTAAAATCTATTTATACATAATATGCTTTGTTATCTAAAAATTTAAATAACTTACTTTTGAAACTAATCATGTCATCTGTATTTCTTAGTTCAATAGGAATTTTATTAAAAAATTTGGCGCTATTTCAAATATACTTTTTCTAAATAACTCCGTTTTGGAAGGCAATTAATTTATTTTACCACTCTACCCTACCACAGTAATATTTCCAATAAGGAAACAAAACTGTCAGAGGAAGGACCTACATGCCTTACCAATATACGTACATTTTAATTACGCATGTATATAAGAAAAGCCAAAGTTATCCCATAGAAGTATTTCCGTAACTACCCATAACAAATTTGTAGCAATGTGCACTGTGTAGGTCCTTTGGAAGATATTTTATAATAATTATAAGCCCTTATTAACAATAATTTTCAACGGTTTTAATGTGTTTATTATGTATTTCTGTTTTAGCGTCTCCTGCCATTCCATCCACATCGGGGGTTAAATCAACCGCAGTGGGCCATACACCAAAACAGACTATGGGTAAGCTAAATAAATGAATATGACACTATTTCCTATGTATTTTAATATTATCACAAGTTATTAGTAAATCTTATAAAAAAAAATTAAAGTGCTATTTTATGTTACAGCCGTTTCTATAGCCACAGAACCTGTCCCGACAACTTCAGACATTGAAAAGGAGACCATGCCCGAACTATGCAGCAGCTTTATTACAGAACTTGTTGTAGCTGAGAAGGTTACAGCTTGTATTTCACCTAGTGTACAGTCACACAATGAAGGTTAGTGAATTCTTATCATTTTTACAAGCTTTTATTTACTTTCACCTGACCGTTGTCTGTGTGTAATCAAATCTTGCAAGTTAAATTTGATCCACTTACCGGTTTCCGATTGAGCTGAAATTTTACATACATATGTAAGTCGGGTGACAATGCAATATTATGGTGTCATCGAGGTGATCTGATGATGGAGACCGGAGGTGGCCATAGGAACTCCGTGATAAAACAACGAAACCTAATTGTGTTTGGGGTTCTTAGAATTGTCTCGATGAGTATTCGTTGCTTGTGGAAAAAAAAGTACAGTCGGCGATAAAAGCTTGTACCAAAAATGAAATTTTGGCCAAAAACTTATTTTGTGTTATTGTATGGCAGTGACAGTACATATAATAGTACTTAATCATTTTTAAAGCAATGGCAATATTTTATGTTATTGTATGGCAATGACAGTGTTTACATAAAATAGTACTTAAACTTAATCATTTTTAAAGCAAAGGCAATATACCTATTCCCCACTATCATTTGAAACTTTATTACAATGTGATAGAGTTCAATTTTACATAATTTCTAACACTCTTATGCCCATTATAGGGTTATCTCACTCTGTCTTTCGCGTTATGAGTATGATGATAGTCACTGAGTAATGAAAAATAAAATCAAATAAATGTGTCATTCTATTTTAAGTGCTCAGAATCACGAAGTCTCTCTGTTCTAATAGGAGAAAAAAAGCCCCAAGGTTTATATTCCTATTTCGTTACCATTTTCCATACTAAGTGTATGGAAATTTAATAATTTCAGAAGTCAATTTGTGTAACTAGTAATTTTAATGAAACTAAGTTTTACCTGTTCAGGTCTCGAAATTCTTGAATAACGATCATCATGTGTAAGTCTAACTAGAGTATGCCCCGTGCGAGCCTGCTAGAACTGAGGCATGATCCATATGTGTGAGACTGATTGTTTCATAATTGTTATTTCTATTTCAGCAGTCTTTGTAACAACTGCTGAAGCTGCAATCAAACAATCAAATGCTGAAGAGCAGCAGATTTTGCCAGAAGCAAATATTCCAGAATGTGTTGCGGTTGAGGAGGTTACCTCTACCAATTCACCAAGGGAACAGTCTCAAGTTCAAAGTTAGTATTTACCTTGACAATATTTATATTTGATATTTTAGCCGCAATTTGTACATTGTAGTACAATTAAGTATAAAGTACCTGGGAGATTGAGTTTTGCTCGGAAAACATATAAAAACGCTTTACACACTAATTCAATCGTCCTAACTGGCATCCTAACTAAACAAATGGTTCTAGTTAGTGCAGTCAGAGTCTTACTAAACGCAGTTACAAAGAACCGTGTCCCGATTTGGGCCATGGTGCGTCCATTATTGAATCGCATACTAACGGATAGGGGTTTACGAGTACATTCACGGAAAAATAGTTTCATTGTTAATCAAAGTGGGCATATGATTATAGGCAACCCAACACTGGTGGCTTAATTGCCGTTTATGTCTGAAGATTCTTCAAGGATATTGTCAAATCTTATAAAATATATCTCCCATTTCTGTTCATAGACGTTTTATTATTGTGTTAGATGCCTTGCATACTCTTATTACCAAATAATGGGCTAATTTGGATAATTTTTTTTAATGAGTTTTTCGGAACTTATGTACGAAATATCATTTGATATTTGCCAGTCGCTTTTCGGTGAAGGAAAAACATCGTGAGGAAACCGGACTAATCCCAATAAGGCCTAGTTTCCCCTCTGGGTTGGAAGGTCAGATGGCAGTCGCTTTCGTAAAAACTAGTGCCTACGTCAAATCATGGGATTAGTTGTCAAGTGGACCCCAGGCTCCCATGAGCCGTGGCAAAATGCCGGGATAACGCGAGGAAGAAGGAGAATGCGCTAATTTGGCCCGGTAGCAACGAAATCATACCGTATACCCAAAAGAAGGGGAGAGGGGAAATAGTCGGCTCCCCAGGTCTAATCTATGCTATATTTCTTCATTTTATTAGCAATAAGGGCAAGTTATATATCATTTTTGTATAATTTAGAGACGAGGAATTCATTTTTGAAATAATCGTTATACCTTTTCATACAAATAAACTGAATTTTGCACAAAAAATGAATATTATATGTATTTTTAGGACAATTTTGGCCTTTACAATCACAGTGTGGTGATTTATACTAAATAAAATATTGGACAATTTAGCTCATTTATTCCTCATTCTAAAAAGTATCACTTTATAATAGGCACTCATATATTTTTTGTGAATAATAATTTGTAGCGCGCGGCGGTAACGATTTCCATTTAAATTGAATTATGGCCAAAGTCAAACATTTTAAAATGTTAAAAAAAACTGAATCTGTCATTTGAAAAGTATGAATACAATGTTTCAATATTTTACAGATAAATTACATAGGCCAAGCAATAAGAAGGTATAGAGGGAAATGCTAGGAACACAATTTTTGACTCCATAACTTTGTTTGGACTAGTTAGGAGGTGAACATATCAAAAGTCCCCGGCCGTAGCCCCGGTGCTGGGGGTAGAGGGGGAAAAGAAGGTCTCATTTTTCGGTTTTTCACTTATATCTTGGAAACTTTACGTCTTAGCGACATGACTACTAAGACAAACTAAAAGCTGATAATTCTTTTTACAAGTTTTATTAAGTCAAGTTTTTCGATATCTTAAATAGTTTTTGAGATATCCGCTCTTGAAAGTTTATTTTAGGGCTTTCAATTTTATCTTGATATCTACATTAGTGAAGCTGATAGGCCGTGTTTGGTATCATTTTCGTATAAATAGGGGGTGCTGGGTTTGGGGGGGGATGTCGCTAAGACGCAAAGTTTCCAAGATATCAGTGAAAAACCGAAAAATTAGACCTGCTTACCCCCCTCTACCCCCCAGCACCGGGGCTACAGCCGGGGACTTTTGATATGTTCACCTCCCAACTAGTCTAAACAAAGTTACGGAGCCAAAAATTGTGTTCCTAGCATTTCGATATAGGCTATGCACTATATCTAATGATATATAAGTTACTTCGGGACGCAACATGGCCCAGAACCCATACTATCCGGAATACGGTTCTTTACGATTTAGGAAGGATTTTGGATTAAGTGAGTGTCCACATAAAAATTTCCTAAATTAAATTAAATGCTTATATTTTTCAGGTGTTGTTGAAGTTAAAGTTCAAAGTGCGAAAAGGCCACAGAAGCAGAGGAAACGATTGATTGGGAAATTAATGAACCTGACACCAACGGGCCGAATGATATACGACGAATATAAAAAATCTAAACGTCAGGCAGATTTTTACCACAGGGCTAAGAGGGCCTTGAAATTCAACAAAGAGAAATCCTTTCAAGAATTGACAAAAGACATGAATCCGTATGCGAAAACTATTTTGAAAATGCAAATCAATCTTTGCAATAAAAATAAGAAAGGGCGTCGATTTTCATTGGAAGAAAAACTAATAGCACTGTCGATAATGAAACAAAGCCCTAAGTGCTATAGGTTCCTGCACAAAATTTTTATCCTGCCGTCGCGATCGACTCTAAATAAAATGGTTGCAGGACTTAAGATCGAGTCTGGGATTTGTCCTCAAGTATTTGAAGTAATAAGAAGAGAGGTATGTATCTACGTCATAAAATCTTAGGATTAAAGGAAACATTAAGTAATTGATAACTGAGTTAAACAATATCATGAAATCATAATTTTTAATAAAAAATACATTGCGAAGATTGTAAAAAAAAAAACTAAAGCAAAAAAGGCATATTAAATTTGAACTTTCGTATTTTGATCACATATTAAAACAGTTAAGACCTGGTCTTACGCGAATTTATTGTGTAACCTTAATTTCCGACGTTTCGACACAGGTTTCAGTGGTCGTGGTCGCAGCTAACTGATGTCCTAGTAAAAAAAAATCGCGTTGGACCCGGTTTTAAATATATTTTAATAAAAGGAATATTGTTTTCATTTTGTTGAAAATTATAGAGTTTCATTGTAATAATTGTAATTTAAAAGGGACCTTGACCCGCGCTGTGAGTCATTCTTGGCTGTCCATCGAAATTGAACGCAGCAAGTGTGATAGGTACCTTTTCACTGGCGGTTTATTTAGTAGTTTCATATTGTGTTGAATTTTAGATTTATTAAGGGATCTTAGATATAATTTAGTTTTATTTATATATATACATTTAGTTAAATGTTTTTAACGCTTATCTATGTATTTAAATTTCAGACCGAAAAATGGAGCTACAAAAAAAAACTGTGTTCAGTCATATTTGACGAAATGTCTTTAGAGGCTGGCTTGTCTTATGACAAAAACAAAGATAAAATTAATGGGTTAGTAGAGCTTGGCGAGAGAAAAAATGATTTCGCTGATCATGCCCTCGTGTTTATGTTGAGAGGAGCTGTCCACAAGTGGCAGCAGCCAATAGCCTTTTATTTTTGCCAAGGCGCTACTAAAGGCACAGAATTAAAAAGTATACTCGTGGATATTATCACAGCGGTTGTAGGATGCGGGTTAAAGCCGATATCCCTTATTTGCGACCAAGGGTCAGCTTTCCAAGCGGCTCTAAATTGCCTGAAGGCTGACACAGCGCGTGACCAATTACTGACAAATCAGGAACCAGGTTAGTAGTACTTATAGGTTTAATAACACTTTGAATTGATGTATGTTAAATAATTCTTCAAGGCTTAATTTTTTTTTACCATAGCGCGGGGCAGATCATTGCAAAGCCATCGTAAAACAGTTGTAACTCGAAAATAGAATAAGATATTTGAAAGGTGTGATATTTGAAGTGTTTTTTTAATTTTCTGTGTTTTTTTTAGATGGCACAGTAACAATAAACGAAGTCAAACTGATGGTTATATTCGACCCTCCTCATCTTATTAAAGGATTGAGAAATAATTTTTTGAATAAAGACATTTCCTTTGAAGGAAAATTATCCACATGGAGAGACATCGTGGATGTATACGAAACGGACTGCAATAATATGGAAACAAGAATGCTGCATAAGTTAAATGACCAGCATGTGATACCTGAAAAAATTAAAAAGATGAAGGTTGGTGCCGATTTTTACTAAGACTGCGCAGAGCGTCAAGTGACGCCCTCATTAGGGGGTTTGTGTTTTCTAATAAACCAATTAATTTCTGTATAAATAAGTATATATTAATAGTGTTGTCCTACTTATCCCACAATAATTAATCTGTGATATAGTTTTATATGTTACTTACTTTTGACTTCATCACTTGAACGGAAAAAAGTGGCCACCATTTGCCATTTAGATGATGTAGCAAAATAAAGCTATGAGACAATAATGATTATAATGAACAAAAGTTGGTGAAATCAATAGGGCTACAATTTTAATATATATACTTACACTTACTGGATTATAGACAAATGGATTGGTTTATTAGAAAACACAATAATGAGGGCGTCACTGACTCACTTGACAGTCGATACCCTCTCAATGTGTGAAATCTAGTATAACTAAAGATTTTCTTATACAATCAACTAGCATATGCTTTACCTATGTACTGTAGTAAATGGTTCCGTCCTTATAATCAGCCTATAGATGCATTGAGAATGTTATGACCAGTTGGAATATTTTAATGATTTTATATCCTAATACTCAAGTAATTTATACTGCATTCACATTGCTGCATTTTATCCGCTAAAATATAGTTTGGTTATATTACATATTGAGTACTGAAATATATATTTCTTTTCAGGTCAAGAACTGTGTAAAAGTATTTAGTTACACACTGTCTTCGGCTCTATCTTACACAGCCAACTTCTGTAAGTAATTATTTTTTCTCCTTTTCACTAACATAAATAGTTAGGTACCCATTTGTAGAATGCAAGAGTAAAAAGATAGTTATACTGGGTGTGGCCTGTAACATGAGCAAATAATTAAAACATAGACTCTACTCCTTAAACGGTGACACTTTTGTTCAACAACTTTTAAAAATTATGAAGTATTTTGACTCCCTATTTTTCATACAAAATAAATATTATCTTCAATGGACGCCATCGCCGCGCCATATCATTGTGATAGACGTTGCTTGTCACGCCTTAAACATAACAAAATTCGCAATACATTGCGTCTTAGAATAAACTTTAAAGTGTATTAGAAATCAAACCACAAGTTATTTTTTAAAGTCGCTGAACAAATGTTGGTCAGTATGAGGAGTACAGCCTACAGTTTAATTTTTTGCTCATATTACAGGCCACACCCGGTATATAGGTACATATCTAGATTAATATCCGGTAGACCGAGAAGACTCAGAACACGAATCCCTACTTATATTATATGCGAAAATATTTGTCTGTCTGTTGCTATAAAGTGCTGCAGGGAATGAAATAAAATTTATGAAGATAGAACAATAGGTATAGATAGATAGTGAATACTATTGATGATAAAGTACCTACTTGAACTTCACAAATCTATTATGCATAAAATAAACAAATATGGTCATTTTCTTGTTTTTAGCTCACTATGCGGACGGCAGACCTGTGAGTGAAACATTAAGAAACACTGCTGAAACAGTTTTGTTCTTTGATAAATTGTTTGATAGCATCAACGGATCAGCAACCTATTCACAAAAGAAAGGAAAAGAGCTACGCTGTGCAGTGACAGAAAAATCTAAGCACCATGAATTTTGGCCGGAGAGCATCGAGAAACTGGAAAAAATTAAATATGTAGATTCCAAGGGAAATCCGAAATCCGTGCCTTCCTTAAAAAACTTTATTGCCACGGTAAAAACATTCATGAAGCTGTGGCAGTTTTTTAAGAGCAAAAATATGACAATAATGCGCCCAAGGTTCTTCAATTCAGATCCAATTGAAAACTTCTTTGGCCAAGTCAGGGCCTATAATTATAGGAACAACGACCCCAACTGCCACAGTTTCAAGAACACCTTTAAATCATTATTGATTACTAGAATGATAAAGTTTCATGGTGACGCTTATAATTGTGAGGATGACTCGGCAGACCAAATAATTAATTTAAAATCATTATTTGAAGATAGTGAAACTGCTAGGGTCGAGCCGGGTCATCCCAAAGTAGGAGATGTAGAAGATACTGTAGAAGAGGCCCAACGGGAGCAACTAAATGTTCTCCATTCGCGAGCGTACACTGCTGGATGGGTGGTAACAAAAACAATGCAGAAATATAATAATCAATGTGACAGTTGCAGAAAAAGCCTTACTACTAAAGAAGGCGCAATCCACAAATGGATTCATCAAAGAGAGTATGATGCCGCCACGAAACGCCTTACTTACCCATCCAGAGGTGCTGTTCGGTGTTTCGGTACAATTATTAAAGAAACAAACGGATTCTTGGAACACCGAGCCCATGAATTAAATCTGACGGCCAAAATTATGGAAAAAATTTTGTTCAACAATCCATTTAGTTTCTTTAAATGTACCACACACCGTGAAATTTTGTCATATTTTATTTCCGTGACAGTAAAGTTCTCGATTACAAATTGGTGCAATAACATTAATAAAATATTAAAAGGAACGGATATTGTGCGGATAAAAAACCGCACTTTGCCTGCGATGCAGCAGAAAGCTTTTTTAAAATATAAGAAAAGACTGAGGAATAAATCGTTTAATAAATAAAATTGTGTTTTATTTAAATTATTGCGACAAGTGTAGTTCCCGGCATTTAAATTGAACACTGACTCAATTTTACTGTATAAGTCGGTGTTCAATTTAAATGCCGGGAACTATATCAATTATAAGTATTAATTTCCTAAGGAGGAGGGGGGGGGGGCTGGTCACGCAAGGTTGGCTGTATACGTTACGTCCTTTGCTACGCATCAATTCAAAATTTAAAAAAAAGAAACGTCATACATGACTAGGAGTACAGATAAAATATACTTGTCTAACGTACATAGTCTTTGTTCCCGAGTTGGCGGTCTGATCTCTTTGTAGTCTGTGCCAATCAACCTCAACGCCATTGGGTGCTTTGGAAGACTTAAGTTTGTCGTATGAAACTGTTAATGTAGAAAAACAAATATTTTATATTGTAAAGGATGGATTACCAAACATTATGGGAAAAAAATGGCTCTCTGTATTTAAACTTTATCTTTACTGTATCATATTGTGTAACATCATTCAATTCTGTAGAGATGTCTGGCCTGATAGGAATAATTTAAGACGAGAAAATGTTTTTTATTTTTCTAGAAAAAACGAAATTACCACGGACCAGGACTGTGTATTGTGGGGTTATCGAGTCATTATACCTTGTTCGCTTACTGATGAAATAATGAAATATAGTGATGATAGTGAACTATTTCTGTCCGGGGAGAAGGTTATGGCAAGGGACTACCGCAAAAATAAAAAGAAGTGGTTGCTTGGTGTTATTACAATTTTTATTGTACCCGGTGTGACTTATGAGATCGAAGTTGAGGGGCAAAGTTGGAAACGGCATACCAATCAGCTACTAAAATATAGTCAGCTTTTAGAATAGTTATATTTACTTAAACATTTATTTACTATGTGGGGGAGAGTGTAGTAACA
Organism: Cydia splendana; assembly: GCF_910591565.1. Lineage (NCBI taxonomy): Eukaryota > Metazoa > Arthropoda > Insecta > Lepidoptera > Tortricidae > Cydia > Cydia splendana. The sequence goes on from NC_085961.1 coordinate 3,288,489, forward strand.
ATAAATACTATTTGTTTATGAATAGGATTAGTCTATGGCCTTTTGTGACAGTTGTCAATATTTGAAGTGTTTCAGTTTAGTTTAATGTTTCTTGCGAAATAAAAGTTCTTGTGTTTTTCATGATGACGTATTAATTAATTACCCATCCACAAAAGTACAAATACAACATCATCCACACGTAATATACAATTTCATAAGTGCTTATTACATCCTACACGGCCGCCCAGTACTTTTTGTAAGCAACCCAACTGGCTTTCCTACATAATGTTGGGTCAGCGAGCCAATGTTGTTGAATTTATTTTTGCGTCCACTCCACACAATTGATCGAAAAACTATCCCGTCTGGACACCTACTGGCGGTAATCACGCTGCTCCGCACATAAACTAACACACACAGTTCCACTAGGTACAGCCAGGGTCCAGCATCAGCTCTATCTTGGGTACTGCTCTTCCAAGTTCTCATTAAGACGTGTCAGATGACCAAAACAGCGTGTGCCTATGTTGCACCAAACCTGAGTTCCACTAGGTACAGCCAGGGTTTAGCATAAGCTCTATCTTGGGTACTAATCTCCTAAGTGCTCATCAATACGAGTCGGATGGCCAAAACAGCGTGTGCCTATGTTGCAACAAACCTGAGTTCCACTAGGTACTGCCAGGGTTCAGCATGAGTTCTATCTTGGGTACTGTTCTCCCAAGTGCTCATCATGACGAGTCGGATGTCCAAAATAGCGTGTGTCTATGTTGCATCAAACCTGATCGAGTTCCACTAGGTACAGCCAGGGTTCAGCATCAGCTGTATCTTGGGTACTACTTTCCTAAGTTCTCATCAAGACGAGTTGCATGACCAAAACAGCGTGTGCCTATGTTGTATAAAATCCGAGCACCATTAGGCACTGTCAGGGTTCAACATCAGCTATCTTGGGTACTGAAAGTACTGATTTACCCAGTGATCATCATGACGAGTCGGATATCCAAAACAGCGTGTGTCTATGTATGTTGCATCAAACCCGAGCTCCACTAGGTACTGCCAGGGTTCGGCTTCGGCTCTATCTTGGGTACTACTCTCCTAAGTGCTCATCAAGATGAGTCGGATGACCAAACCATAATGTGCCTTTGTTACACCAAACCTGAGTTCCGCTAGGTACTGCCAGGGTACTGGGTCATTTTGCTGAACTGCACGCCGACGTTTCGATTGGCGTGCAGTTCCCATACAAGTTGCAGTCGGGTTGTAGTCCGTCTGTATCGGCCCTAAGTCACTGATTGAAGTTTGATTTAATTATGCTTATCTTTATTTATAATTTTAGCAGTTCCAAGCAATAGTAACACTAAAGGCGCCATTCATTAATTACGTAAGACAATTTTTGCCAGCTTTTGACCCCCTCCCTCCCCTATGTAAGAAATAATAAGAATAGGCTGACCCCGTCCCCCTCCCACCAATATAATTTATTTTCAAAAAAATATTTTTATGAATGTTTATTTGTACCTGTACAATTTGTACAAAGGTACTTGAGCTCGTTTAAGCTAACTCTGCACCGTGTTTGATAGCATAGAGTGTGGAAGTACATATTATTTTAAAGGTCATAATTTCATAGAAATTAAAAAAAAATCGCATCTTTGTGATCTTACTTAAGAACTATGAAAACCCCCTCCCACTCCCTTGTAAGAAAAAATAAGATATGTTCGACCCCCCTCCACCCCAAAATCGTCTTACGTAATAAATTAATGGCGCCAAAACTGTATCTCGAACTGAAAATACCCGATTTAAGTTTGCTAAAACAACATGACTGATCATCACATCGTCAGCGTCACAAAACATACGAGTAAATTGACCTCCGCAGTAAATATACAGCAAGATTGATTGTTCTAGTAGGTATTCACAAAAACTTAATTGCTAAAATGGGAATCAAACCAAGTGAAGCGAGGTGGGTTGAATCCAAAATTGTACCCACTTTGGTATTCATCGTTGTTAATGGCGTAAGCGCCATCGACATTATTGAACTTGAAAACACCACATAGGTATCGTATTGTCTGAATACCCACAACACAAGCCTTCTTACTTAGTCAATTTGTATAAGAATGTCCAATATTTATTTATTTATTTATTACTAACGCCATCTGTTAGAGAAAGAAATAATTAACATTAGCACGAATGTTAATTCATCATTTTGCCAACAGATGGCGCTAGTAGTAATACAAAGTGTTATTACTTTATTTTATATTTTTAGGTTTATAAAATGATATTTTTATGTTTGATAACACATCTAGACATGAATTTAAATTACTATGTTAAATTTCAAACCTAACAGTGCAGTAGTTTTTCCGTAAAGTGTACCACAAGAATGCATAGTTCGTCGATTAGTGATAGGGCTCGCTTCGCTCGCCCTAATTATCGCTCCGTCTGTGACGGGTTTTAGGGTCTAACAAATGGCAAGTACTTTCTTATGTAGTAAATAGGTTTGTCTAGACTTGCCACGTGCCCAAGCACAGGCATGTGACCTAATGTTAGTAATTACATCGGGTTCAATTAGAACAAAAGTAGGCTACCGTAATTTGCTGAGAGTAACATTATTCACTCATCAATGCAACGATGTAGGTACATTATGTAAGTCGACGTAAAGACTTAAGCCTAATGTACTTTTTAGGGTCCGTACCCAAAGGGTAAAAACGTGATCCGCTGTCCGTCTGTCTTGTCTATCTGTCACCACTCACCAGGCTGTAGAGTCTGTGCGGAAAGAGAAGAGTCGAGGAATGTATTAGTTCTCTAACATTTCACGACTCTTCTCTTTCCGCACAGACTTTATCTCATGAACCATGATAGCTATTTTTTTTTTTTTTAACCATGACAGCTATACATTTGAAATTTTCACAGAATGATGTATTTCTGTTGCCGCAATAACAGCAAATACTAAAAACAGAATATAATAAATATTTGAGCGGGGCTCCCATACAACAAACGTGATTTTTTTGCCGTTTATTGCGTAATGGTACGGAACCCTTCGTGCGCGAGCCCGACTCGCACTTGGCCGGTTTTAGTTTTTTAGGGTTCAGTACCCAAAGGGTAAAAACGGGACCCTATTACTAAGACTCCCACTGTCCGTCTGTCCGTCCTTCTGTCACCAGGCTGTATCTCATGAACCGCGATAGCTAGACAGTTGAAATTTTCACAGATGATGTATTTCTGTTGCCGCTATAACAACAAATACTAAAAAGCACGGAACCCTCGGTGGGCGAGTCCGACTCGCACTTGTCCGGTTTTTTGTTATTACTCTCCTTTATGAAAATATATTTTTCTCAGAACTGCGTCACTCAAATACTAGTCACGCCTAAACGAAGATAGGTACAGTCAGCAGCAGAAGTTGCTAAGCGGGTGAGGTATTCAAAATTATATTGACACGCTCTTATTCTTTTAACAATAAAGTCGTGTAAAGATCATTTTGAACACCTCGTCCGCTTAGCAACTTCTGCTCCTGACTGTATGTGCCATTTTCAATCTAAAGGATACTTATTGTCAGTTGTCAATAAGACGCTATTTTGATGTAGGTTTAACCTTATCTACGTCACGTATTCCAGTTAATTTTGGATTATAGTTGAGTGGTTTAGGGTCCCTGAATAAACCAAAAATATTACAGAGCTATATTTTGCGAAATGCCCCCATAATTGACGGACTGATCAACGCCACTCAGCAGTGGACTACGAAATTATACATATAGATGGTCAAGCAAATCTTGTCAATAGAAAAAGGCGCGAAATTCAAATTTTCTATTTCATTTCATTTATTCAAGATACATAATAAACTTACAGTAAAGTCACCAAATCGTTTACATGTTAATTCTTAATTCTAACACAAAATAAAAATGACAAAAAATGTGATACATAACTACAAACGTCAGTGTAAAAAAAAATCAAATATAATTTAAAACTAATAAAAAATTCAAAAAAAAAAAAAATTAGATACAAATTTATACACACAAAAATCATCAGGGAAATAGAGCATTTAAAATTTGGTAACATTTTCTGCGAAATCCACCAGCACTATCCGCAAATATATCGATATCATGACCCTCAACAGCCATCATATTTAGTAACGCCAGTGCCCTAGCCGTGGGCGCGTTATCAGCTTGCCGGGTGCGCGCGCGCAGCCACGCGTACAAGCGGCGGCGGCGCCGCGGCGGCATCTCCAGCTCAGGCAACCCTCGCCACGCAGGCACGTGCAAGCCCATTCGCTCCAGCACAGACGAATTGTTTATCCTATTGTTAATGATGCCATAATAGTGCTCCATTAACAACATTTTCCGCCTCAGTTCGAGAGTGTCAAGGCCTACCATCCCCGATACGAAAAGGGAGGGATATAGATAAGGGTAGTAACCAAAACACTTGCTATATAAATACCTTGCGAATTTCTTTTGTATTTTTTCAATCATAGTGATATACTTTGATTCATATGGGTCCCATGTAATAGCTCCGAATTCTAGTTTACTACGTACATATGCGTTAAATAGCATCAGCGCTACCCTAACAGATAAGTCATCCTAATAATAAAACCTAAAGTTTTAGACGCACTTTTACAGATGGTCATAATATGCTTACGGAAATTAAGTTGTACATCTAAAGTAAGCCCCAGATCGCGGATTTCATGAACTCGCTCAAGCTGGACCCCTTGGAGAACATAAGTAGAAGTAATGGGTGATTTGACTCTAGAAAACGTCATGACTTTGCATTTGGAAACATTGAAGTGCAGATTGTTTTTGACGCTCCACTCAGCAACGGCATCAATATCACTTTGGAGTTTAATGCAATCCTCGCTGTGTCCTACCTCTAAGCAAAGCTTCAAGTCATCCGCATACATGAGGCAAGTAGCCGCTCTTACAACGCTTGGCAAATCGTTAATCATGATGAGAAACTGGGTAGGTCCCAGTGTACTACCTTGGCTTACTCCTGACCTTGTATAGTATGGTTTTGACTGGAACCCACCGAGCCTCACGTACTGACTACGATCGCGCAAGTAGTCTGCAAAAAAGTGAATAAGCTTAGGCATGAATCCGAGCTTTGCAAATTTTTGCAACAATAGATCATTGTCCACTAGATCGAAAGCCTTCTTAAAATCGAAGTATGCCACATCAATCTGTCGACAACGATCCATTGCTGATGCCGCACAGTCCACAAAACATACGTGATTGGTAGTTGTAGATCTACCGCTACGAAAACCATGCTGAGCCTCATCGAGACTAGAAGAAATCTGTTGATTAATGCGCACATCTATGATAGTTTCAAATATTTTACCAAATACTGAGAGTATTGCAATAGGTCTGTATTGTGTAATATCCGAGCCGGCGCAGCCCTTTGGCACAGGGGTCACTCTAGAGATTTTCCAACACCGAGGATACCTAGCTTGCTTCAGAGCCAAGTTAAATATGTAGAGTAGTGGTCTCTCAAGAACAGATACACAGTCTTTGGCAATAAAAGGTGGGATACCGTCAGGCCCCGCTGCCGAGCGCGGTTTGAGTTTGCTAGTTGCTCTCCTTATCTCCCTCGCACTTACATCATCAACCACAACACAGGTCGCGTTAGCGTCGGCGCATCGTGCGGCCGCTTCCGCGTTCAGTTGCGGTACTCTGTTTTGGAAAACGTAGCCAAAGTACTCAGCGAAGGCATCAGCGGCCGCCTGTCCCTTAACAGCCCCATCTTTGTAATATAATTCACTACATGATTGTCTATCTTTACGCTTATTTTTGACGAAATCCCAGAACTTTGCTGGTTCATTACATATATTGTTTTCAATATTGCGAATATATTCTCTATACGCTGAGTCAATAAGTGTTTTGGCACGTCCCCTATAGTATTTAAAAAGTTCTTTATTAAATTCCAAACCAAGTTGTTTATATTTTTTTAAATGAAAGTACTTATCCTTTATAGTTTTAATTATCTCAGGAGTGTACCAACATGGATAATTGTATCGGCTATTATGAGTGCTGTTTGGCTTTTTCAGAGGCACGCATTGCGAAATGCATTCATTTAGTTTCAAGTAGAACACCTCCGTAGCCAAGTCTACATTATTAGAATTCATTACATCAGTCCAATCTATAGCTGCTATATTCGTATAAAGTTGTCCTAGGTCAGCTTTGCGATAGTTCCGTTCTAGTTGTACTAAGTGACCGGGCGAGGAGTGTGGGATCGGCGGCGGCGGCGGACAGCCCCGCGGTAGCGCGACCGTCACCTCGAGCGGCGGGTGATACGCGTCCGCCGGCACCAGCGGCTCCGCCTCGCCAGACACGCTAACTCTCTCCGGTCGCAGCCCGCTTAACACAAGATCCAATAAACCTCCATACTCATTACAAATAGTATTATGTTGGTGGAATTCGCAGAATTCTAAAAAGATTGAAAATTGCTCTTTAACATTTGCACTACATGAGTTGAGGTTAAAATCTCCAATTAGTATAAAGTCAAGTTCAGAATATTTACCCACAGCGTTTTCAAGGTACGTTAAAACATTTATGTATTGGGCATCGCTATAATTTGGCGGCAAGTACACCACCTATAAGACGATCCCTTCGCGTCTACGTTTTCCGCCGCAAATTTGCCGCCTTTTTCTACTGACAAGATCTGCTTGACCAATTCACAAGACGTTTTAACGGTGACATACTTACGGTTTTGTGCAATCGACCTTGGTGAAGCTTGACGAATAAACAAACAAAAAAATGAATGTTATAATCGTCCGCATTACACTACAGTGGACTTAAAACACCCGTCTAGCTGTACAAATCTCTAATTTAATCAACTCCAGTGTATACGGATAGCTGGGTCTCGGGTAGTATTATAATCGCTTACAGAGCACGGGCGAGACAAAGGCTCCCATTTAAATCTACATTCCGATATACAAAATGATGTCATTTAAAGTGTCATTCTATGGAACTTGCTATGTAAACAAAAGTCACTAGTAAATTCATCATTCAGCATCATTCAGAGACAATTTCAATGTGGCGGTTTGTTTGCATAGTTAGCTCCATAAAATGATACTTTAGTTAATCATTCGCGCATGGTTTTCTGAAAAGTAAAGTTTATTTTATAATTTACAAATAGAGTCAGACCAAGATAGCTGTGCAGCGATTATTAAAGCACAGACGTGCGAGTGTTATTTTAAACGTCAAAATTCTATGAAGTTATCTATCTATCTATCTATCTAATCTAATACCTTTAAACGAGCAATTCTTGTTTATTAATATATATATATTGCGGGGATATCGGAAACGGCTCTAACGATTTCGATGAAATTTGCTATATGGGGGTTTTCGGGGGCGATAAATCAATCTAGCTAGGTCTTATCTCTGGGAAAACGCGCATTTTTGAGGTTTTATATGTTTTCCGAGCAAAGCTCGGTCTCCCAGATATTGACTTTTAAATAATAGTACTTGCCCGTCTGGACTATAAAAATCGCCTCACAGTTATCTTGGTCTGATGACTCTAGTAGTGTGACTATATATAAAACACAAAAAAAAAGTTGATTTGTTCCCCAGTTGTAAAATGGCTCTTCCTTATACTGTGCCCGCACTCTTGCTACATTGGGAATATGTTTTAGTCCGGCGGTAAGCCGGACGGATGGTCGCCCTAGTTCAGGATACGCGGATAATCCGGTTAAGACCTGGACGTGTGTGCACTATACGTCGAGCTTTTATTAGGAACAATGAAATATTATGAGGATTTAGTGACCATATTTTCAGTTTTAGGAATTTTAACCCTTTTCTTGGCAATTAAGTATGATCTGAATTGGAATAAATGGTTCGATTTATAACCCCCGACGCAAAAAGAGGAGTGTACGGCGGAGTATCGCTAAAGGGACCCACTGATTAACAGTCCGCCGGATGGTATGTATCTGCCTGTCAGTTGTTCGGAACTGTCAACTTTTTGTTCTAACTGACAGGCCGATTCCTGCAGACTGTTAATCAGTGGGCCCCTTAAGTAACAAATTTTAAATATTAATTCTGAACTTAGCTACTAGAACTAAATCTGGAGTAAAAACTCCCACTTCCAATTGTAGCGTGCACTCTGGTCCCTTATGACAGTTATGACACTTATGACACTATCGGCGCGATTCGGGAAATGAATTAGAGATTCACCATTGTCGGCTGAATATTGGAGCGGCGGTAATAATAGCGTAAGCGCCAGCCGCCATAACGTACCTTTTGCCGTGGAACGTAACATATCTTTACTATTTCATATCTAGTGAATCTCTAATTCATTTCCCGAATCGCGCTGCACGCTGTATTAGTAGGGTCTATAGTGTTATGTGGCTGCGGTTTTCTGTAAGGACCCTTCCCAACCGTATCAAGAAAGAATAGAATAGAATCAGGGTTCGGAACCGGTTTTTACTTCATGCAAAAAATACCGGTATCTTTTTCGTTCTTTGGTTTATTATTTAATTTTGAATGGGACAATCTAATAATACGAAATTGTTACCTAAATAAATGATTCAGTCCTACATAAAGAGCATAAAATAGTTACAAATATTGGGCTATTACAGGGTTTAAAAAAAAAACGCTTCGGAGCCCTGTCTGGAATTCTATTCCAGGTCTTATTCTAGAATAGTCTAGAATATTTCTTATAGTTGCTTTACCCCGGTTGACCTTAGGTGCTTTGTTTTTTTTTTAATGCTGACTAAACACGCTACACTACCTACCTCACGTGAGCATAACTAAAGACGTTTTATTCCTTCTTTTGTAATTGTTAAGTATATTTCCAATAAAAACCATCACGCTAGTTAATGACACGAACCATTAGCTAGATGAAGCTAAATGAATGGATACGGAGTTAGCAAAATGTGTGACACTTTTTGGCGAGTACAGGGTACTTCGGTAGCGAAACGCGCAGAATTTGGTTTTGGTTGTTACCAGGGGGACTACCGCGAACACCGAAGTTCGCAAATTGCGGGCATCTCTTTCTCTTTTACTCCTATTAAAGCGTCATTAGAGTGACAGATAAAGATGCCCGCAATTTGCGAACTTCGGTTTTGGGGTTATAGCCCTGACGATACACCATTAATCAATATTTTGTAACTAAATATATTCTGACGTTTTATTTAAAGGAGCCTTGATAAGTCTTAAACGAAATTTATACTAATTTTTCCGTGTATTTTAGTAAATCTAGTTTTATGACGGTTCTTAAATTTGACAACAGGAAAATTATATTGCATCTGTTGCCGGCTGTACACACTCGTCGAGACACCCCGAGACAGGCCGAGAACGAGTGTGTACATACTGAGTGTTCTACGTGTTGCATCCCTGTCACACTAACGCACGAATTTACAAATGCGACAGAGAGGCAACACGTCGAACGTGGTTCGCGGTAGACCCACTGCTCCCTTCTCGTCTCGCTCTTACTCGTCTCGTCTCGCCGTTCTCTGATTAGGTAGGAACGGTAACGAGACTCTTGGCGAGAGGCTCTCAACGAGTGTGTACAGCCCGCATGTGATGTATTGTATCTATTTATATTGTGGTTTAGCAGTACATTAATTCCATTCGATATGGTGCTTAGATGAGTCAGGAAAATACCTGGTGTCCTAAGAAATACCGGTGACGATTATGGGTGATATTATATGGTGTAGGGCAAACCTTGGCTTATCGGTGATACTTGGTAATTCGGTGATAATGCGTTGTTATCTTTCGCTGAGCTTACAATGCTGAAATGTAAGCAATTAAATCGCTGCCAACCCGATTGCAAGCATCAAAACTGACAGCTGCCAACGATTTTATAGCTCGCATTTCCTCATGGTGAGAACTGTGTAAGATTATAACGGAGTATCACCGAATTACCAAGTATCACCGATAAGCCAAGGTTTGCCCTATCTATGGTAAGTTTAGGTAAATGTTTGGCCCATTTTTTGTTTGTTTATTCGTCATTCGTCGGTTGCACAAAACCGTATATCACCGTTAAAACGTCTTGTAAATGTTATTGTATGGAACATTTCGTAGTTCACTGCTGAGTGGCGTTGATCAGTCCGTCAATTATGGGGGCATTTCGCAAAATATATCTAGCTCTGTATTTTTGGTTTCTAGTTGTTGGTAAAAATAAGTAATTTTATGACAATAATCAAAGCCCGTCACGATCTTAATTCATTTAAAATTCGAGTGGGATTGCCTTCACAATCTATCGCTACAAGAATAAGGGGCTGTCCATAAATTACGTCATCGATTTTTGACGATTTTTGACCCCCCCCCCCATAAAAATTAAAATCATGCTTCAAATGACCCCATTTCCTCTCACTTCATGCTACCGTCATCCGATGTCCAGACCCCCCCCCCCCCTAATTTGAAATGACGTAATTTATGAATAGCCCCTAAGGCTTGCCCAAATATTTTTAATTCAAAATTCTTTTTTGACTTGGCCTTTTTGAGGCCGAGGCCCTTTTGGCTGTCCGATCTTCACCCATCCTTTCGAGATGCTAAACAAAAATGGTATTTGTCTTTGAAGCACCGCCCCACTCTAAAACACCATATTATTATGACATATTGCTATGGATGGAGTAAATAAAATAAACTATTGACGGGGATCCCACTGGAAATTAGAATCTAAAGTTATACCAAGAAAAACTGTACTATCAACTAATTCCAATTCCTCATCCTTCACAATGACACTTGTAGTCTGTTCGAGATCCTGAAAACGGTGAAAAATAAAGAGAATACTCCTAAAAATACGTGTGATACCTCATTAGATTCGTCATGATGCCTAGAAAAATGTGTTCGAAGCGTGTATTAGCACACAAAAAATATCAAAAGTTATAAACAAAATAGGGGGGGAAAAAGTAGTTATGTTTTATTTCCCCAATATCTCAAAAAGTATCAATGTTTAAGAAACCAAAATTGATATTATAAAAGAAGAGAATATTTCAAATAAAACACTCCATACTTGCAGAACTGTATCTCCATTATTTATACTTTTAGGGTTCCGTACCTCAAAAGGAAAAAACGGAACCCTTATAGGATCACTCGTGCGTCTGTCTGTCTGTCTGTCTGTCTGTCTGTCTGTCTGTCCGTCTGTCACAGCCGATTTTCTCCGGAACTACTGGACCAATCAAGTTGAAATTTGGTACACATATGTAAGTTTGTGACCCAAATACGGACATGTAACGTAAACAAATGAATTTTAAACATGGGGGCCACTTTTGGGGGGTAAATGAAAAAATGAAAAAAAGTAATTTTTCAAACTATATCATGTTACATATCAAATGAAAGAGCTTATTGTAAGGATCTCAAATATATTTTTTTTATAATTTTCGAGTAAACAGTTTAGAAGTTATTCAAGAAAATAGACAAAAAATGACCATTCCCCCCCCCTTATCTCCGAAACTACTAAGTCTTAAATTTAAAAAAAAATACATAAAATAGGTCTATACCTATAGATGACAGGAAAACCTATTATAAATGTACAGTCAAGCGTGAGTCGGACTTAATTACAGTTTTTGATCCGACCCCTACGGATTTTTTAAAGATTTCACTCACGTTTCACATAAAAAATACATTGTTAACAGTGCCGGATTACTTAGAGTAGTAGTTTTCTTAGAGTAATTGGTGATAATTTTCTGATAAGATAATCATTTTAAATATTTAACGGTCTTACCTACTTACGAGTAATTGTAAGGTCAAATTAAAAATAATGTTTAAAAAAAATGTTAAATTGAGAGCTAGCTTAAAGTTTTTTGTACTCGTCGACTTTAATGGTTGAATTAATAAAGACTTTGTAACCAATAAGCAAAACAAGCACGTGCTTACGGCACCACGTTCAGGGAGGGCACCAAAATGCCAGGTTGAAAAAGGTGAACAAATTTTAAAATTAGGGACAGACACATCGTTTTTACCACACGATTTTCTTAGCTGTCCAAAAGCTAATTTGCAATAATAATGGCGCGTAATTCTTTGGGAAACAATCGGTAGCAGTAGAAGAGTCGTGATTACATGCATAGATTCGATTTCAACCCACTCTTTTGCGGTTCGGCGTTAGGTCTTATGCGAGGCCTTCTGCCTTACGGCAAAGTTGATCTTCTGCCTTAATTTCACTTGGGCGTGGATCCAAATCCAAGCTTTCCTCTTTCGCAGCTGGGCCTACTGCCTTTCTCACACTTCGCCAATTCAATTCCAAGCTCTCTGCTTTCTTGCATATTTTATGCATGAAAACAACCTCGCTGAGACCCTTAAATATCGAGCCCTATGCGAAGCTAGGCTGATAGAAAACTGTCCCATCCCTTCTCTGTATGAAATCCTGGATTCGCGCCTGGTTGGGACTAAAACTAAAATTGCGTTTTTATATCGAAAAGTTTTCGCGCTCGCTTCGCTCGCGTTTTCAATTACTTTATAAGGTATGATAAAGGTGACATTCGGGTGGCGACTGCAGCAACATTACTCTGTTGCAACGTTACTGCTGCAGTACTGTCAACTTCCGTGATAAAATGATGTGACTGATTTCCATACTAAAAGTAAAAATGTACAACTGTTTATCATATTGCGTTTTTATAACGAAAAATTTCCGCGCTCGCTTCGCTCGCGTTTCTATTACTTTCTACGCTATGATAAAGGTGACATTCGGGTGGCGACTGCAACAGCATTAGGTATTACTCTGTTGCAACATTACTGCTGCGGCACTGTCAATTTTCGTGATAAAATGATGTGACTGATTTCCATTCTCAGCTGTAATGCGGCAATGAACTTCTCTCAATTTACCAAAAAATCAATGTAATCTTGATGACCCTAGGGAGAGGGGGCACCTAGAAATGCTTAGGGCATCAAAATATCTTAATCCGGCACTGATTGTTAAAAATTGTGTAATATACGGAACCCTTGGAACGCGAGTCCGACTCGCACTTGGCCGGTTTTTTATTCAAGACTGAACACAGCCCTCCGCGCCTCATTTTCGGGAAACGCGCGTGGCGTGAAAAAGCGATTACGTAACATTAAATATAATTTTAAAGGTATTAAATATTCATTGAAAAATTTAAACAAAATATGGTGTATTTAGAACATGTCAACAAATGTAATAGTTGTAGAAATCGCTCCTTGAGAAACACAGTGTCATTAAGCGAAAAACGTGTTTTTTGGGTACAGAGCTTTAAAATTTTCGAAATCTTCAAACGTCTAAAACTGCCGTACTAGTGATAAAAGAAAGAGTTTTTTGCTATATTTTGTTAGATTTTAAACTAATCTTGTGAGTCATTTGAGTAAACTGTGTTTTTTTTGTTTAATTTCTAAGATAATTCAATTAAAAGAAAATTGTAATGTCACTATTCCGTTTAGTTTTGCTTAATGTCACATGACGACTTCGCAATATTGATTCAATTTATGGAACAGTGACACTATATCCAGTTATTTGATATAACTTAACGTTTATTTCAAAGAAAAAGCGGAATTAGAATCATTTTACATGGATGTTAATTAATATTTACTAAAGTAAGCGACTTTCAGTCTTAAAAAATTACCAAATAAGACTAGTTTTTCTTTAAAACTAGAGTATTCTTAGCTTGTTTTGTTTGGCTATATTTTTACGATCAAAAATTACCAAAGTAAATAAACAAAGGGGAGGATAATAATTGGGGGATGCGATGTAAGGGGCCCGAATGTCATATAACGGACCCCAGACCAGCCTCTCCTGCACGTGGTCACCCTGTGGAATACCAAACAAGCCTCTGGCGATCCACCAACCCGCACTGAACCAGCATGGTGGGCTTATGGCCCAATCTCATTTGACATGTACGACTTCTCGTTACGGCGCTAAGTACCCTGTAAAAGTGGTGCTAAGAATCCCCGGGCGTAAGATACCCACGTCATCATCATCCTGCTAGGCCTTGTTCTCATTTACTTGGGGTCGGCCTTCCCTGTTCTTTTCCACCATCCTGCACGATTGAGTGCAACGTCGGCGTCTATATTGAGGTCTTTCAGGTTTCGCTGAACCGTCGTCAGCCAGGTGGCAGGTGGTCTTCGACGTCCTCGCTTCGTCGTTGAAATATCGAGCGCTACCTTAACCATGTAGTCTACAGGACGCCTCTGTACATGACCGTACCACCTCAGACGTTTTTCCGTTAGCTTTTCTGTTATTGGCGCTACTTTGAAACTACCCGGCGGAAGATACCCACACGCTTTGTCGTCAAAAAGAAGTGGCAGGACAACATTGTCGGATTATCAAATTACTCCGACAAGGTGGCTGTGTTGACGTTAAGCATATCCCAAATCCCAAAGCTATATACCTACCTTAACCGCAATCAAAGCCTACGCATCAACATCTACACATTGCGATGATAAGATTGAAGAGTATTACGAGATTATGACCCTCTAAATAAATCTACTGATGAAAAGCAGGAAACATGGACCATTGTCCTTGGTGAAGTCAGATCAAGCACACATACATAGTTGGACCACATATGGCCTTGGCAGCAGAAACGACCGTAGTTCTAGGTCTATTCCATTTGCCTTTGGTCGAAACATGAACGTAGATAAGTAATTCCTTCTTTCTCAAAAAAATTTCAAAGTCGCTGGACCTGGACTTCGCCTGGCGGAATACGACACACGAAATTGACTACTTATATAATAATATTTTCATCTGACAAAAGTTTAATTAGATATTTATTTATGTAGGTATTAGGTACATCAATAGGTTTAAATTTAGTTCCGATCACAGACCCGCGAGAGCAAAAATAAAGTTTAAGACTTAAATCCACCGTAAGCAATTAATTCATAAATAGGCAAAACACCTAAACAGAAACACACTCTTATTTGTAACCACGATCAGTTTAACTTAGAATTACGAAGTAATTTTGACACCTTACAAGAAGAGATACCACAAATACACATTCAGAAGTTCAAATTCAAAATAACAACATTATAAATACTTTAGAAACAGCCAGTAGCAAAATTAAACCAACCCGGAAAAACAACAAAAAACTCACAAGCGACACATTACGGTATTAGAACTAGCTCTTCGGAAGGAGGTACGAATTCTTCATCATCATAAGTATTAACTTTATTAAAATAGCTTTAAACTTTTTTGTCATTCAAGACACATTGAGACATTTTCTACTGTAAGAGAACAATCGTTTTATGGGTAATTAATAGGTAAGTACCTACCTAGTGATAATAATAATTAATGTGTGTTTTGTGTCACCTTGTCAGTAATAAAATTGGAACATAACAGACATCACAAAAATAACTTGCTAATTTTGATGAATGAAAAAGTATCACACAACACATCAATAATATTATATTATAATTAATAAATATGGGAATCTTACACATACCAACCTAGTTCCACAGTTAGATCAATAGGGCTCGTAATGTGGCTATATCTATCTAATTATAAATAGTCGTCTAGTAGGTACCCATAATACAACTCTATTATGAACCTTATAGAAAAAATACAATACAGTGACATTAAACAACGAGTGACATTCATTAACCACACCGTTATAAGCGTTCTGTACCAGTTGTAGTGGCTTTAAGCTTAAAACGACATTTTTCACTTAAGCATGCCAACTGTCGCTATGGTAAACTAAGCTAGCATATTGACACTACACAGATAATGACGATCGACCTGCTAAAACTTCTGTCAGCTTCTTAAAATCACAATGTCACTTAAAGTAAAAGAACAGTACGTTTTTATTTTTAGTCAGCATTATGGCTTTAAGTTTTAAGCAAAACCGTCATTAAAGGTATAATGTCACTTTACTTATTTCAAAACGTTATTCTATTCTATTAAATTCAAAAGTACAAGTGTCCTTAAAGGGAAAAGTACGATATTGCTTTAAATTGAGTTTTGATTTTGATACCATATTATAAGTTTAAAGTGACATAGTACGTTTAGATACACTATTTCTTATGTAAATTGACGTACTTACCATTGAATCTCATAGAAAACCGTCACTAAGCAAAAAAATACAATTTACTTCCCTTTAATGACATTGTTCCTATGAGACAGGCACCTATTCCCTCTATTCGCCATAACGACATTAGCGCCCTCTGGCGGTTCTAATAGAGCTAGGGCGATAGGTGTCTTCGTATTGCGTGCGTTACGATCATACGAGCTAGATGGCGTTATTAACTCAAAAACCCCATTTTTTGGATAATGACGTTATGTTTCTCAAGGAGCGAAATGTATCTTAAAGTTATTTTTTCAACAAGTTAGGCAATTGTTAATGAACAAAATTTTCTCGAAATTCCTTCTTCATTGAAAACGAAAAAAAAATTGTATAAATAACTATTGTAAAATTTCGTCGCTTTCTAGAGCCTTTCTCATGTACATGCTTAATAAGATCACGTTATAAAATTCTGAACAAAAGAATAGTTTGGTTATAATATTGTTTTATATTTTACAATTTTACCTTGATTTTTCGTTTTTCGACAATTTTCTATGTTATTCTAAAACTTATTTTAAGTAAAGTATTAACTTTATTAAAACTTTTATAATGTGATCTTATTAAGATTATAAGAGAGAACTTATTAAGAGAAGACCTCTAGAAAGCGACAACATTTTAAAATAGTTATTTATACATTTTTTTTTCGTTTTAAATAAAGAAGGAATTTCGACAAAATTTTGTTCATTAACAATTGCCTAACTTGTTGAAAAAATAACCTTAAGATAAATTTCTACAAGTATTACATTTGTTGACATGTTCCAAATACAACATATTTTTTTTAAATTTTCAATCAATATTTAATATCTTTAAAATTAGATTTAATGTTACGTAATCGTTTTTTCACGCCACGCGGGTTTCTCGAAAATGAGGCGCGGAGGGCTGTGTTCAGCGTTGAATAAAAAGTGGAGTAAATAATAGAAGAGGGATAAATAATGGAGATACAGTTCTGTGAGTATGGAATGTTTGATTGGAAATATCCTCCTCTTTTATAATATTAATTTTGGTTTCTTAAATATTAATACTTTCTGAGATATTAGGGAAATAAAAAAAATCTACGTTTTTCCCCCTTTTTTTGTTTATATCTTTTGATATTTTTTGTGTGCTAATACACGCTTCGAATACATTTTTCTAGACATCATTACGAATCTAATGAGGTAACACACGTATTTTTAGGAGTATTATCTCTATTTTTCACTGTTTTCCGTTTCTCGAACAGACTATTGTTTCCATACTTGTAACGAGATAATATTTACCGATAATCAGCTAAGTGTATTGCTCTAAACTAGTAACTTCAGATATATTATCTGAAATCCCTTAGAGACGTGTGAGAATGTGCATAATATCGTTATCTTATGTCTCATATCGACTGCGCAGAAATATCGACATTTTCAAATGTCAATTTACCTACATACCAAAGCCAATGTTTGTACATTTGGTTTTCCCGTTCCATTTTCTCAAAGAGTACCTACAGTCGCCATCAGATATATAGGAGCGGCCAAGGTGCTCACAAATATCTGAACACGACTCTAATGTCAAGGCGCTAGAGTGCGTGTTCAGATATTTTTGAGCATCGCGATCGCTTTGATGTATCTGATGACGACTGTACGTTGTGATACTAATCTAAGTATACGATTTCGAAGATTTTAGTTAAAGGTAACTAATAAGAATTGCGGCAGCGGGAGATGGACTATTAATCATCATCATCCTCCTAGCGTTTGTCACGTACTGTGACGGGGTCCGCTTTCCTACTTTTCTCCTTCGACTTCGCTCTATCTTGGACATCGGTTTCCGCTAGCCCACATGACAGGCGTTTAGATCTTTGGAGATGACGTTACGCCACCGCTGCCTTGGTTTGCCCCTCCTGTTTGAGATGTTGTTGTGTTGGAGATGGACTATTAATGATAGCGGGATATTGTTTTCCGTGACGGCGATAGTTGTTCATGAAATAAAACTATTTAAACTGATTATATCGCGTATAATAAATTTGAAACACATCCCGACACTTTCGAACACTTTACAGTAGCAGGCGTGGTTCACTCCGCGATTTCGTTGCACACAGGTAGCTAAAAGTACATCCGTTCCACACCAATTTTGGTGGCTAGCCATAAGCCGCGCGTGGCGCTGTCGCCACCTAGCGGCCATATCTGTGCTGATCGTAACAGACCCGTTTTGTTAGAGAGTGAGTCTTCTGTACCTAGTACTATTATTTATTCTGTGACGGTAGGTATTCGTGGACTTCGTGGTCAACGGATCTTATTCTTCCTCGCGGCATTTTGCCACTGCTCATGGGAGCTTGGGGTCAGCTTAACAACTAATTCCAAGAATTGACGTAGGCACTAGTTTTAACGAAAGCGACTGCCATCTGACCTTCCAACCCAGAAGGGAAACTAAGCCTTATATTGGGCTTAGTCCGGTTTCCTCACGATGTTTTCCATCACCGAAAAGCAACTAGTAAATATCAAATGATATTGCGTACATAAGTTCCGAAAAACTCATTGGTTCGACCCGGGGTTTGAACACGCGACCTCCGGATTGAAAGTCGCACGCTCTTACCGCTAGGCCACCAGCGCTTCGCATTCGTGGTCAACGGATATTATTAAATATTCAACTCTATAAAAATTACAATGAACAAGACCACCTACATACAGAAATAATGAACAAAAATATGCAAAATTTGACTCATAAGGCTGCGTTTCCACCAGAGATGTGCGAGGATGTGTAGCAAGGGATGTGTTTGTTAGGGACCAATAGATTTTTTTCCACTGGATCTATGCTGAGCGAGGATAAGTAAATCAAGTGATTCTATGGGCTGCACACTAGCGTCTGTTGAGCGTTGGCATCTAGTCAGCGCTATGGAAAATGGCGTCGCTGCGCAGTTGCGCCAACGCTGCGTCGAGCAGCAGCCATAGAGGTGACTTGACGCCAACGCTCGGGAGACGCTAGTGTGGGGTGGTCCTTAATAAACATTAAACACATCCCTCTCTACGCATCCTCGCACATCTCTGGTGGGAACGCAGCCTAAAGCTTATTATAGGTATGTATATGTAAGGTAACCACAGCGGCGCTCTGTCTAGATCAGTGCAAAGCCAAGACGTGATCGTTCATTACTCTAAGTAGGAAATCGTTTGATTGTCTGTCTGCAGAAAATGCTCCTACGAGTACGCGTAGGATGACTCACGTTCTCATGTGTATGTGTTAACCCTTTTCCGGATACGGGACCATATATAGCGGATATGATATTGAACTCTATTGACAGCTATTAAAGTTCAAATTTAAACAAATATTTTTTTATTACAGTAAGGGGTAAGTTAAATACAGAATTAATTCGGTAGACATACTTAATTCACAAAGTATTTGACCACTTTGGGTGTAACAATCTATTTGATTAAGATGATTTGTGGCTTTCCATGAGGGAAGGGTCCTTATACACATAGAGCGTAAGGACTTTTTGGGTATGGAACGCCACATTTGGTTAATTATCAATTTGCTCGGTATAAAGTCAATAACATTTACATTTCACGTTTACATTTCATGACGAATGGAAACCCCAGTGATGTATTAATTTAATAATAAAATTATCTAAAAAAGGTATTGGGGAGTTCCCGTGGACAGGTTTTTAGGATAAAACACTAAGCTATGTTTTCATCTACCAATTAAGTACTAAAATTATAATTTGATTGGTCAATCTTATAGTTCTTATACCAAATTTGTCTGGGTTTGTACATATAGTCTGTTTTTTTAGAGTTCTGTAACTTCCGTAGTATTAGATGTTGAGGATATCTCAAACGATCTTTTAGTTTTAGAGGTAGTTAGTTTAGCTAATGTTAGACAAGTGACAGATAGGTAGGTATGCCGCGCTTTTGAACAATAATGACATTTGATATTAGATTACGACTTGGAGGAAAAACTCAAGCTGTTGAATAAGAGTTCTGTATTGTTTTAATTAAAGATAATTCAAAAATAATAAACTGTTGTTAAGTATTTCGGTGTTTTAGTGAGTGTTTTTTTAGTAGTCAACTAGGAACCCTTAATGTTTCGCCATGTCCGCCTGTCTGTCTGTCTGTCTGTCCGTCCGAGTTCACATAAAGTTGGGATGTAATTTTTTGCTTCAACTATATGGAGTGGGAATAGGATAGGGTTTTGAAAACGAATAGGGATCTTCAACAACCATTTTTTGATAAAATACCTACATATTTTCTAAAATAATCGCTACAAAATAATTATTAAAAAATGTGTCCCTCCCATCTAACTTTTGAACCATGGGTCCAAATTTAATTAAATTAAATTAAATTTCTTTGTTTTGTTTTTTTTTAATTTTTATTTTTTTATGTTAGTACCTAACAACAGTAATAACCTAATAAAATATTTAATAATTTAGAAACAAAAGTGATTTGTTCGCTGACCCATTGCCCATTGATTGCCCATAACAGAGGACAATCTATTAGCTTATTAGCTATCATGTTTAGAATGCTGTTGGTACTCCCGCGCAATCTTTCAAAGCTTATAAAAAAATATATGTAAGTAGAGTTTAATGACAGTAAATGAAAACTATAGCGAACATGATGAAAAGCCATTATTGAGTTATTGAAAAAAGTCTTAACTTCTTGAAAAATACATACCTACGATAAAATTACGCTTATATTGTACAGAATAGGGAACTCTATCTATCCACCAAATCTTATAGAAATCTGAGAAAAAAAATCGTCCTAACATTACGATCCAAATCACACTCATAATAGAATGTCTGATTGCGTCATAGATGATCAATGACAGACACATCACAGTTAAATGTTAACGAATTGGTGAATCTAACGAGGCCGAAACGAGCGCGAGCGTGGATGCAAGGTCGCGTGCATTGTTTAGGCCCGACGCGGACTGGCGACTAATTTCCCTTCATCATTTTCCGGGCTATTGTCAATTCTATAAACCTTAAAAGGTAAAAAAAAAAACACATGAGTCGCTCATTCGGCCAATATAATATAATATGGGGGACAGATGGGTGGGTAAGGTTTATGTATGTCTTTTAATTTATTAATTATATAGGTACTTAATTTTAATAATACTTTATAAGTTTTGTTAAAAATATATAATATTATACATCCATGGAATGATGTTATTGACCGAACAACGTGATTTATTTACATTATATTAAGATCAATCTGAATATACTATTGCTAGGGCAATCAGTTTTTAGTTAATACTGTTCACTATCTATAAGGGATGTTAGCACTAGATGTACGAATGGTATGAACCATTCGTACGGATCAAATCTGAATGTAAACACAATTATAGTTAAGTACAGTCCGCTGCAGAGATAGTTGACCCCCCTTGCAAACAAAGTTTTATGCAGAGGGACAGTTATCTATACAGCTGACTGTACTATAATTATATTCAGTTAAAAATAAACAATGTAAACTTACTGCCTTATGCTACAACAGATATTAACCAAAAAACGTGCCATAATGGGCCAATTTTGAGTATTATTCGTCTTGTTATACTATTTATTCATAAAAATCTAAATAAATAAGATGTACATACTTTGCTTTGTTTCAGTACATCATCGTATCTTGTTAAAGTATGTCCTATGCATTATAAATGTTATCCGTTATGCATGTCTTGACTTCGGCCCTTTTATGACGCACAGCCGTTATTATGCCATGCATTTCTTATGGCTCCGTAAAACCGTTGGTGCGTGATCACGACCATGTTATTATCTAGATCTTAATCTAGAATTAGCATTGTATATATATTAGGTATGATTATCTTTTTAGTAGTCTACTAATAAATTGTATGGTACATACATAATTTATTGTGCACAATGAAAACATGATTAAATACAGCACTTTAACATAAAAAACTAAGCAACAGGCGAAAATTATAGTTCTTAAAATGTAACACAAGCGCATATTGCGCATATATAGATAATTATATTTTATTGGGAAATTTATGTAAACAATGTCGCTTTCAAGGCAAAAAATCCTTTTTTAAATTATGTTCAACTCTCAAGTAATGCAACCAGAAAGATCGTAAAGCATGATAGTAAATTAAAACACAGACGCTAAAAAAGTCCTCCAACGCCCGTCGGACCATAAAGCCAGTATCGTAAAAAGCTAAATGCCAATTTGCGATCGCAAGTGCGCGGCCGCACTATCGTGCATTAACTTAAGATGCCACAGGTGATACCTATGCCCATTTACCGTCCACCTACCACGTGCGGCGTCCGCGGCCGAACGGATCGAAAATCGAATGCCGGTTAAAAAAAAACAGCCAGTGATTAAGAACATCTTATAAAATAGTTTTTTTATTCTTGCCTGCCAGTGTTTATGGACTTTAAAAAAAATATTTTTTGTGTGTTTATAAATAAAATGGTGCAGTGTTTTTAAAAGGATTTCTCGAAATAAACGTAAGTTTTTTTGCTTGCTTGTCTACTCTCACTTTTGTCATTAGCATAAATAATGTTGATTTTTAAGTGATGTAAGTTGTGCATAGATTTAGCTATAAGTTATGTCAAGCGTGATCCGGTTTGCGTTGCCTAACGTTAGTGTCGCCTTGACCGGTCTTTAGCTTATGCATTCGGTTAGACCGCAAAATTATATTGCAAGCCTTTAAGTATTTCAATAAATATTATCTATGTTTTAAGCGGCTAAAATACAAGAAAAATTTAAGTTGGTCTATATGTATGTACCTGCATGCAACTGATAAGGCTCTTGTCTATGACATACAAATTGAGCCAAAGAGTGCTCACTTGTAGTCCTCGTAGAATTGTTTTCAAAAAACACAAAAAGTCATGACAACAAACACAACAACAACAAGTACAACCCTATTATATCTATCTATCTAATGCCTTTAAACGAGCAATTCTTGTTTATTTATATATACCTATATATATTTCGGGGATCTCGGAAACGGCTCTAACGATTTCGATGAATTTTGCTATATACTTAGGGGTTTTCGGGGGCGATAAGTAGATCTAGCTAGGTCTTATTTCTGGTAAAACGCGCATTTTTAAGTTTTTATATGTTTTCCGAGCAAAGCTCGGTCTCCCAGATATTTATCATTATTGGAATATAAACTACAACTACATTTATTGACTTTTCAATACGGTATTTTATAATAACATCATTATCTAGATTCAAGTATGTACTATCAAATAGATAGTATCAATGAAATAGGTACCTACTTATGTTATGAGACGTATGAGTTGATGATAGGCTACTTAAGAGCCAACGGGAGTGGTCATTTCTCCATACAAACCTACTCCTCGTTTTCCTCCGTGGTTTTTGAAGCTAGAGCAATGATTTTTTCAACACAGATTAATATTGTCAATATCTGTGTCGGACCGTTTTGCTTTTTTTGATATTTTTGTTTTTTAAGGCGCTAGAGCCCTTCAAAAATGGCCAAAATGGCCTAATTGACTATGCCGCAATGAGAGGCGTGGCATTCAAAACTGATATCAATTAGCCAAAAAAGCAAAACGGTCCGACACAGATAATTTCATAATCATTTAGATTCCAAATTTGGTTACGATTGGAGGAGGAAACAGAGGAGTACGAAACCTCGATTTTTGAGATTTTTACGCAGGAATTTTCGCCTTGTCCTTATCGCACTACTTTTAGGTGCCGCTTCCGTTAGCGAGACGGGTATATTTACCTAAAATATTTAAAACTCAGCTCCTGTTTCGTCTTAAAATATGTTCGTTTCTTTACAATACCTACCTATAAAATAACTATACAATAATACCTATAATATCTACTCTCTTTGAAAAAAATGGATATTGAGTATATTTACCACATGATGGTGTGAAATGTAATCTAGGCATGCATTTATATTGACTGTTTTTATCATTAGCCTTGTATATGTGTGTGGTGGTCAAACATCGTGGGTTCAAACCCCGGTTGTGCTGTATAGTTCATAAAACATCATTCGCGAAAGAAAATGCAGAAATATGACTTAGTACATGCAATAATATGTCGTACTGGCATATTAGTGCGAGCGATATGTCCTACTTATTTATTTATTTATTACTATTCGGAGATCTAGTTAAAATGTCAATAGGTTTTATAAATGTGATACAAAAAGACAATTACAGGTTCTCACCAGTAAATACAGATTAACAAGAACAATTGGTGGTTAGCACTATTGCACTACACATTAATTTCAACGCCAAAGGCAGAGTACCGTAAAATGGGGTGAGTTGGGTGAAATTTGACTTTCAAACCTCGATAAAATTTTATTTTTACATGTGAAAACTGAATGGTGTATATAATAAGCGGTTCGGAAGTTTGTATTTTATTTTGGGTACCTAGTTCCATTTTATAACTTTGACGATAAAGAGGAAAACCCGCCTCACCCTGTAGTGCCTCGTATTTGGGGTGAGAGGGTTTTTCATACAAAGGTGATTTTGGAAGATTGTTGGATCGTTTTTTTTTATTATGAATATTACTATAGCTCTATTTTAAATTGGAATACATTATTTTTGTAGCAGTAGCCTTAAAAACACCTCACCCCCCTCTCAATCCTTCTCTCCCCATTCATAACCCGTAGCTCCCCGCGAAACCTACTCACCCCGTTTTACGGTAACTAATTTTGAATTCGTATTACTAAAGAAGATTCAAAAGAAATAAAGAAAAAGCACAGCACAATGAAATTTCAATAAGCCATGCTCATTTAAAGAACTCTGTCAGGATACGCCGCACAGTTTGAATGTTGCTGTTGAAAATATCGAAAGTAAAAAAGTAAACTTATAGAAAGTAAGTTACGAAAACGTTAGTGAATAATATGTGTCGTTCCACGGCAAAAGGTACCTTATGGCGGCTGGCGCTTATGTCACATAGCGCCGCAATAATATTGGAGCGGCGTTAATAATAGCGTAAGCGCCAACCGCCATAAAGTACCTTTACCCGTGGGACGTCACATATAATTATGTCAGTTTGACACTGATAAGGCAGTCGTGGTAAGGCTATGTAGGTACAGTTTCCCGCCATAACATGTTACTCTTAGAAGGCCGCAAAAATATGTGACACGCTCTTATAGCTCTACAAATAAAATCGTGTCAGATATTTTTGCGGCGTTCGTTGTGTAACATATTATTGCAGGTGACTGTACCTACGCCATTAAAACGCATCGTGTTCATATTTGTATCACCAAGAACATGTAAATATTATGATATATTACAATTTTATTGCTAGGAAATAAGGTTGATTTTTAACATCTCGTCAGCTTAACTCTTGCTATTACTGACATTTTTTAATAAATAAATAAGGAAAATTTTGAGGACGATCTCAAAGAATGAACTATGGGTAGGTACTAGGCGACGATATACATACTTAGATAGATAAATACATAGTTCGATACATATAACATCCATAACTCAGGAAGGGATTCGCGATAAACACCCAAATAAATGCCCTGCCCGGGATTCAAACACGGGACCTCCTGCTGCATAGGCAGGGTCACTATTACCGACTAGGCTAGAAGGCCGTCATTGACAACGCCGTCATTCATATTGGAATCGAAGGGCTAAGGGCGTCCGCTAGCTGGCGCGGATGCACAGAGCGGGTTTAACGAAAAATAGTACCTAATGAGCGTTGCTAACTGTCGCGGATGCGTGCGACGGATTTTACCTACAATGGCATCCGCGTGCGTGCGCCCACTCCGTGCACTGCCGCCTGCTAGCCGACGCCCTAAAGGGCCCACTGATTACCAGTCCGCCGTACGATATCGGCCTGTCAGTTAAACGCAAAAGGTGACAGTTCCGAACAACTGACAGGCTGATATCGTCCGGCGAACTGGTAATCTGTGAGCCCCTTAAGATAACTAAAACAAAGTCGAATCGCAACACGGGTTCTAGCGACTTCGAAATTCGAATGACACTCTCTGCGTGGTTATGAACGAGATTTCGTCACTGTGATTTTCCTACACTTATCCGCAAGTAAATACAATTGCTCAACTAAATATTTTATAGTCTACTGACACTCGAGGCCGGTTGAATTCGTGCAATTCATACAATATTGCTGGGAATCAGTTTCAATCTGGTTTATACATAATTAAGGTAAATAACATTGAATATAGAGTCTGTTCGGAAAGAGGAGTCGTGGAATGTGTTGGGCCCCATACATTTCACGGCTCTTCTCTTTCTGCACAGATTAGGTACAATGTATGTTTATGGTATGGTATACCTTCAGTAAGTATTATTGCTAAATGCTCGAAGCAAATGACACAGTAATAAATTGTAGCAATTCGCGCACTGTAAATATCATAATAAAATCAATAATGTCACATAATAATTAACATTTTTAATAATGCTACATAGGTATCGTCGCTATCAGATATGTCGGAGAAGCCAATGTGTTCACAAATATGCACTTTAACGTCTTGATAATAAAGATTATCAAGGCGAGTGCATGTTCAGATATTTTTGAGCACATTCGCCGCTCCGATATATCTGATGGCGACAGTACCGGATCTGCGGTTCGATAGAAAAACTTTTAAAATCTAAAGGTAATTGTCACACGGATTTCATCAAGGAACTACGGTATCCTTGGTTGTCAAGTCCGTGACGCATTTTGGACCTTGTGTCTGAAGCTTAAGATTCACACTTGTGTAAATACATATTTTAAGACCCGGATCACACATAACTTATGGAACCTGACCGGTGGGTTTACGGATTTTGTATGAAAAATGCGGAAGCGGTTAAAAGGACTCGATAGTTATAATTAATTTATTATCATATGTACATTATATTTTCTGAATCACCACGTGGGATTACCTACCTACTATCTACTTGTGGCTCTTACGATACCTATAAAGTTTACGTAACCAGGGGGATTGAGGGGGTGAAAAATCGGACCTCCTAGATTTTTAATGTCTATTTTAGACAGTCAACAGGTATTTATAACCTGAAATAAATGTCGCGCGTGTGTGTATGTGTAGGTATTTATTGTTTAAATATACATAGGTTTAAAGGTGACTTTCGGATGTCAAATGCAGCTGCATTACGTGTTGCCGCCCTTCGAGCAACACCGGCTTCCAACATGTCGGAAACGTACAAATCATTCTGCGGGGGGAAACGTGCACTTTTCACTCACTACATACAAAATCCAATCTGTAATGACGACACAAATACATAGAAAATGACACACGTCAAAGACAAATCTTGCAAACCTCGAGCTCTTTTTGTGTACCGTACACGCATGGCCATAGGTACAGTTGTACCTATGCTTAGACAGAGGTAATAGTACGCGCCGTCTTCCTTCCCGGTGTTGCTCTAGGTTGCTGCCGCTGTATCTGTGTTTTCCTTGAGTGACTTCCAACTCATTTCAATCAGTGAGTTTCGTCGCCACATTACTGCTGCGAACGTCACAATGACGTTAATTCCGTCACTCATCAGTCATCACTTAAGTAAAAAGTTCATTTGATATTTAAATAAAATGTATCATTTGTATTCACGTACAGTAGCTAGGTTTTCCCGTAGCCAACCGGACCTATAGTCTGTAGCCACACCTTTAATTATTCGGCGTGGACCCGGAACTGAATTAATGGAACACGATGTATGTGGTTAATTCTTTTATTAGTAAGGTATGTTGGGGTTATTCCATATCCTTTTACAAGTTCGAAACATACTCAGATTAAGTATTAGCACAATTATAGCATCAACTATACGTGGACGAAAGTAACACAATACACAATAAACAATCTACTTAACGATTTTGTTAACTGCCCACCCCCAAATGCAATCTCCCACTAACCAACGGACCCCCCACCAAGAACGGAATTATTTTATTAAATAGGTATTTTGATTTATAAGAAATCACGTCGGATAAACTTTACTGATTTAAGAACAAATCCAAAGGGCTCTTACAACGTTTCTAAAGTTACTTAACAGTGCTACAACAGCATGCCAGAGAAATTACTACTGTTAATAAAAGAAACAGTTAAAACCAATAACCAGCAAGTTTTTTCCAGTAAAGTAAAGCACTGGGCAATTTATTCACACCTGTGTAAGCCCCCGTTACTGAGCAGCCAACTGTGCGGTTTTTTTGTTGCATTTGAGTTTTTTTCCCAGGAATCGCCCGCGGCCCACTGGGCACATACGGCCATAAAAGTGCACAGTGTTATCAATGTTCTAGTAGGCAATTTATTCGGTATGGTGGGACCATGGAATTCTCGTGTACGGAGAAATTATTTGAAAACCATGGACCGTGTAGTGTAAAATGGAATGGGATTTTTGTCGGACAAAATCCTAACTCGAGAATTAATCTGAGTGTTTGTTGGGCTTTTAACTTTTTATTTTAGTAGACAAGATTGAAAAACTTTTATAAAAAACACTAGTAGTAGATAAGGTATTTTACGCAATTGATTTCGAATTATAAACTTATCCTTCTAGGATAAGTTTTCAAATATTTCGGGAAAAAATATTTATGTAATCTGTCGTGTTAAAAAAACAAATGTTTTCACTTAGGGCGTCCGCTAGTTGGCGCGGGTGCACAGAGGGCCTACCGCGAACCACATTCGACGTGTTACCTCCCTGTTACACTTACGTAGGAGTTTACAAGTGCAACAGAGAGGCAACACGTCGAACATGGTTCGCGGTAGGCCATCAGAGTGGGCGCACGCATGCGGGTGCCAATGTAGGTAAAATCCGTCGCATGCGTATGCGCTAGTTAGCGTAGCTCATACTATTTTTCGTGAACCCGCTCACCCGCTCCGTGCAACCGCGCCATCTAGCGGACGCTCTTATTTTCTGTAAAATTGTATACCTAAAATATATGTTAAGATCCTAAAGGCTCCTCTTCACGTTGGGCCAACTCCAACGCCAACGAGGGACGCAGCCATGCGGTAGAATGAGATAGCAATATCACTTGCGCCCTCTAACGCATAAATGCGTCCCTCGTTGGCGTTGGCGTTGGCCCAACGTGAAGAGGAGCCATAAGGTTCGATTCTTCTTATGAGATCAGAGTCAACATTTAAAAAAACATAAATTATTTATTAGCTTATATTTTCGTATTATTGAAAATTGACATTTATTTAATATTTAAAACTTTCGCGTTTTGAACACATATTAACTCACATTTATAGACGAAACGTCGGTGGTAATTGAATAAATTTCGCATTAGACCCGTTTATAAATGTGAGTTGACATTTATTTAGTTCCACACACAGTTTATATTATTTTGCAGTTTATATTATATATTAATACATATTTCAAAATGGCGGCTATTATAGTACACTCGTGACCAGTCGTTTCACGGTGTAATTATACACGATTATTAACTTTTGTTTCGGTATATAATGGCCATGTTTATTAGCCTCGTAAAATATAAATAGATATTTACTAATTGTTTTGACTCTCAGGACAATTCGACAACTAAACTCAGAATGACATCTATAATTTCAATAATCCGAGGCACCAGTATGTGTATCCGTAGGACACGGCACAAATTCAAACCCATCTAAAGGGGCCCACTGATTAACAGTCCGCCGGACGGTATCGGCCTGTCAGTTAGAACAAAATTTTGACAGTCCCGAACAACTGGCAGGCCGATACCGTCCGGCGGACTGTTGATCAGTGGGCCCCTTAACATTTCTGCGGTCTCAATGACGGTGCAGCCCTACGTAACCCGTCAACCTCCACTCTGCACTAGCGCCATGTTTTTGTTGTTGCTCATTCTTTTTTTTTATAATTTTACATTTTTGATGAATAAATTCTTGCCATATAATGACATCTATGTGATTCAGTTTCGTTCCTACAGTCACAACACGGGATTGTTATACCATTTAGGGTTCTTGCTAAATTGGAAATTCTATAGGGTAAGTAAGTATTTAACAACCAATTTAGCTTCCTAGCTAAATTGGTTGCTCAATACTTACGGCGCGATTCAGGAAATGAATTAGAGATTCACTAAATATGAAAAAGTAAAGGTATGCGACGTTCCACGGCAAAAGGTACCTTATGGCGGTTGGCGCTTACGCTATTATTAACGCCGCTCCAATATTATTGCGGCCGCCATAAGGTACGTTTTGCAGTGGAACGTCACATATCTTTACTATTTCATATCTAGTGAATCTCTAATTCTTTTCCCGAATCGCGCCGTTAAATGTTCCCTAAATGGCGCATCAATCGCGGAATTCGCGGAGCGTGATGGTACTTGTCCGTATATCCTCCTAAGGCCCAAGGTCCTACAAAGTACCTCTTCAGTTTTTGTTTCGTTCAATTTTCCAACTACGCAAAATCAACTCTATTTCCTAGACTATAGGTTCTAATTACAATGGCAAATTTTGGATATTTCATTTGTATGGCTAGGCCTTAGGTTATGTATTGGAGCGGGGGACGATAACTAAATAACATGATTAAAATATCATTCTGATTTAAGTGTAGGTTCGAATTGGCCTGTCTTTAGTTTATTGCTAGTCGACGTGGAATTATTTTACTAGAAATAAATGGTCTGTTAAATAATTACTTGGTCAGTTTTTAAAACAATACAATAATAGAATAAAATATTAGTTCCAACTATTGCGGTGATGTTAAGGGCTGCTATTTAACTGATCACCAGATTTAGTAAAATTTAATACCAAAAAAATCTATTTTACCACCCTAAAATCATGAATGATCACCAAAATTATAACACCATTTTAATGTGAAATGATTACCAATTTTATTACATTTTACTATCCTTTTAAAGGAAATGACACCAAAATAATCATTATTAACCCAAAAATAGTCAATGATTACCAAATTTCAATCCCCATTTGAATGTGAAATGATAACCAAATTTTTACATCTTGCTATCCTATTAAAGAAAATGACACCAAAATAATCATTGTAAACCCAAAAATAGTAAATGACCACCAAAATTAGAACTCCATTTTAATGTAAAATGATAACCAAATTTTTAAATCTTGCTATCCTATTAAAGCAAATGGCTCCAAAATAATCATTGTAAACGCAAAAATAGTAAATGATCACAAAATTGTAACCACATTTTAATTAAAAATGTGCAATCATTTAATATATCGTTATCCTATTAAATTAATTAATCCACTTCGTCACCTTTTTCTAGTAGCATTTTATT
This sequence comes from Cydia splendana, assembly GCF_910591565.1. NCBI lineage: Eukaryota > Metazoa > Arthropoda > Insecta > Lepidoptera > Tortricidae > Cydia > Cydia splendana. The sequence goes on from NC_085961.1 coordinate 3,319,442, forward strand.
TCTGTAACAGTCGCAGCTCTAACCTAACCTAACCCACTTTTCTAGTAGCATTTTGTTTCTGTAAGGGTCGCAGTTCAAACCTAACCTAACCCACTTGTCTAGTAGCATTTCTTTTCTGCAAGGGTCGCAGTTCAAACCTAACCTAACCCACTTTTCTAGTAGCATTTCGTTTCTGTATGGGTCGCAGTTCAAACCTAACCTAACCCACTTTTCTAGTAGCATTTCTTTTCTGTAAGGGTCGCAGTTCAAACCTAACCTAACCCACTTTTCTAGTAGCGTTTCGTATCTGTATGGGTAGCAGTTGAAACTTAACCTAACCTACTTTTCTAGTACCATTTCGTTTCTGTAAGGGTCGCAGTGCTAACCTAACCTAACCCACTTAACTGATAGCAGTTTAACTTACTTTTCTAGTAGCATAACGAAATGCTACTAGAAAAGTAGATTAGGTTAGGTAGGTATGCGGTGCGGGCTACGGGGGGGGTTGAGCCGGAGGGGCTAGTAATTTTGGCATCAGTTTACTTTATTTGGTAATATGTATAAATTTTTTGGTAATCATAGTGGTTTATTTAGGTGAAAATATCGCATTAATTTGGTCTTCAAGATTTGGTGATCATTAATGATTTTTGGTGATCATTCAATATATTTGGTATTTGAATACAATTTGAAGTGCAGTCGTAATTAAAGTGGTGGTACTTTTGTATTTTTAGGCCTTATTTTTTTGGTGTTCAGTAATTTTTTTTGGTAAGCATGATTTTTTTATTTAGGGTACCAAAGTATTTTTTGGTGGTCATTATATTTGTAGCCGATGTTAAGTATCCGTACTATCCGTACGTACAGTCAGCATCAAAAGTAGCGGACAATGTTATGGGACAATCTTACACAAATTGACCTAGTCCCACAGTAAGCTCATTAAGGCTTGTGTTGTGGGTACAGTGGAAACTGGATAAGTGGAATCGCAAGGGACCGGCTGTTTAGTCCCGCTTATCCAGGTTTTCCATTTATCCAGTTTTCCACTAAACCAGGTTCAAATAAAACATTTTCTCACTTACAGAGGCTCTCGCTAACAGAGGTTGTGGATGCTAGTAATGTCGCTTATAGAGGTCACGTATGGTATGATCAAGACTTAAATAATCATCTTTTATTAAATATGTATGTAGATATGTATGTATTAACAAAAATAGGTATGTAATCCTGACTTTAAAAAAAGCAATACTGTAAATAATCCACAGTACCTACTCGTATACAATTTTCAAAATTACAAAAACTAAATCACTCCTAATATTTATTTATGCACGAGAAACCAGTATGGTTAAATAAATCAATGTACCGATTGTACTTTAATGCAAAAAAAACTGAACGATGTGTGATCTCATACAAAATACGTAGTTAAAACACGAACCATAATGAACAAAACAAACTACCCTCCTTGTGACGGTTTATTAAAAATACAAATTTTATAACGCCGAGCTATTCCACTCATAGAGGTTTCGGAGACGGCTGCTTCCAGTTACAGAGGTAAAAATAAGAAATTTTCGAAAAAATGGATTCCGCTTATAGAGGTCCCAAAATTCCACTTATAGAGGTAATTCGTTGCCAAGGGACTGGAACCGAGAACTTGGGTCCACTTAAAGAGGTTTTCCACTAACCCAGGTTCCACTTATCCAGTTTCCACTGTACTAGGCGACGATATAATTACATAATTGTATATAAATGCTTAAATACATATTAATTACCCATAACTCAGGAAGAAATATCTGTGATAAGACATGTCTTAAAGACATACAAATAAATGCCCCTACCAGGACTCGAACCCGGAACTTTCTGCTCCGTAGGCACTCACTACCCACTAGGCTAGGAGGCCGTTGGAAGATTTATTTCTTTATTTATGTTTTAACTGTAAGTAAATCCATTAATTCATAATTATTCTTTCTAGGTATTAAATAATTTTCTTATATTCATTATTAGTCTTAAGAGAATTAAGAGAGAAATATAATATAGAATTAAGTAGCCAAAACCATTAGTCCCGAAACAAGGTTAATATTAGAAACCTTTTCAGAAAAGGCAACTGGGACTTAGTATTTTTAGGCAGAAAGAATTTTCCAAATCGAATTAATTATGTAAGTAAGTTACGATAGCCCTTATTTAGGGTTCTCTTTCGAGGAAAACAATATGTAAGTACGTTAAATAGTGACTAGTACTTATTGTTGACTAAAGTGTATACATTCTTACGTACCATGTACTTTCATTCTTACGTTACGTATCTTATCATGGTATAATAATATACTCCGCCTGGTACTCCATTCCCGTCTTTTCTAGGTCACCTAACTGACACGGGCCTACGTCATCATGCGACAGCGCTATATGATAATATGCGATAGCGCTATATATAGCGGCCATGTTGTTGTGACGTAGGCCCGTGTCACTCTGGGAATGGAAGACCATGTTTTATTAGACTATGTATCTTATCATGTAAATAAACAAACGTCAAATCCATAGAGAATGTAGACATCGTAATGTCAGATGTTTTTGAGGTGATCCGTTCGTTACTGCGATTATTGATTATTAGAAATTATATTTTTCAGTGGTTATTAGGTTGATTTTGTCAATACTTTGTGAGTTTCTTTAAGCATACAACATGATGATGATTGTTTAGTAATTTCAGAGAAAAGGGTCTCTATTGTTTCCCAAATAGTTTTAAGTCATAATGTATTGTTTACTAAAGTATTTGAACAAATTAAATTATTTCAGAAAAATATTTTAATTTGTTTTTATCAAGTAGAAACACTACTATATAAATTATTAACTGAAATAAATGTCATATACTAAGAAAAAGTGACCAAGGCCTCCAGTGCCCCAGGCTGTAATCGAACCAGCGTCCTCTGCTATCCACTGGGTCACCGGGTCACAGCGGCATCGGTCAAATTTTCCAAGTATATGCACTTCTTACTGAAGGCCTTGGTCACTTTTTCTTAGTATATGACATTTATTTCAGTTTATAATGTATTGTTTGTCCGAATTTTCGTTAGTCATAATTGGTTTTTCTCAGAAACGCGTAACTTTTCAGGATTGCCATAAAACAAACCTAACCTAACCTTACCCATTCTACAGAATAACCTTACGAAAATCCTGAAAAGTTAACGGTTTCAGTTTTATGACTAACGATAATATGACAAATGACTTAAAACTTTATGGGAAACAAAGGGACCCCCAGAGGAAAGTGTGAGAATGTCTTCGAGAAGCGTTTGTTTACTACATACCTACCTAAGACACGTAAGGATGAATACACTGTATCTGATGTGATTCATCTCGGCACAGAGAAAAACCAAAACGAAGATCACAGGACGACCTTGATTAATTTTGTAAAAAGTGGCGGGAATGTGCATTGGTTTGAACCAAATGGCGGGAAAGATGTCCAGCAGTGGAAACACTCTTCTAAGCTAACACATTTTTTTTTGTGTTCATCTAAAAGTAAAATACTAGTGATTATTTAAGGTCGTTCTAGTATCTATTTGACAGATAAATTTCAATAGATAATAGCCCGTTTGTCACATATACTGCGTTGAATTAAGATTGAAAATGGCAACTATTGGGATAGTGTCCAGCATTGGGACAATTACGTTATAAAAAGTTTCTATTCATCAACTTCAGTGTCCATGAAGATATTTTCAGTAACGCACTTCGCGTCTTTTGTTAAATAAGTCTTGAATAAATTATTTCATTCTAGTCTATTCTAATACCCATTGTAAGAAACTGTTTAAGTGCTCTTTTATTATTAAGTACACTTCACTTCAGTTGAGAGAAAACTTGGGTGTGATTGAGTGATGCCTTCGTGTTTAATTCGTGCTTGAAAAGTTAATACCTACATGAATATAATATCAGATAATATTAAGTAGGGTAGACCGAGGCGAATTGGGTATCAAAGCGAATCGAATGAGGCTAAAAATCTGGTGATTTTCAAAATATTCCTAGTGTTGCAGGCTAAGAGGAGAGACGTACGGTGCAACTTTAGAGCGCTCATAATATCAATGCCATATTTCAAATATCAACAGATATTTTATCTTGATCCGATTCTCCCTGTGATCCGATTCATCTCGGTCTACCTTTCTTCTAAGCAATAAATCACAAGCGGCTACGCAGGCCGAAAGCCATAGTCAGACCAACATCGGCAAAAGGCGGAAGCAAAGCATACAAATTATCTAAGCCCGGGGTAGTACAAGCCGTCAAGGGCAATGCTGCAGCCTTGTGCGATGGTGCGTGTAATTAATGCTATTGTTTATTTATTTCGACGGTTTTGGGATGCCCGTACCATTCACAATTAGTGTAAGTATCTACCTATAACTTAAACGGTCTTTTAATGTGGTTAAACTACAGAGAGCCTGCAAAAAACGAACCAAAATTTAGCGATCTTGCGAATTCGAGCGATAGATATAGAGGCAGATCGATTTTCGGTTTTCGCGCTAGGGCCTCAGTTCATTTCGCACTACTTTGAAAACATCTCGTATCTCGCTCTGCTACTCAAAGTTAAAACGCAGAAGTGCAGTATCTCTGTATATGCATAACATACATAGTTACCATATTTTTATTTTTATTGACAGAACAAGATACGAGTTTTTTTCAAAGTAGTCACGATAATTTGGCATCTTTAAACTAAAGACATTGTCAATATCATATCATATGTGACGTCCCACGGTCAAAGGTACCTTATGGCGGGTATGGAGTTATGCATACCCTAGTAATCTACAATAAATAACCTATCGATAACACTAAAGATCAACCTTCTAGGTTGCGTAGTTACAGAGATATGATTTTTTGAAAATAATGTTGTGAAATGAGCAACTTTACGATAGAGAAGTTTTAAGTTTAGCCGCCTAAAAAACTATGTTCCTGAAGTAAGTTACATAGTTGACTACAAATAATAATGCCTTATATATCTGAGATTAAAAAAATATTGCGACTTGTTCTGTAATGCAAATAGAAACTTTTGATATCGACTGATTTATGTGTATACTAACCAATCTCTTGAAAATAAAGTTTTATTTCATTTTCACGATTGATTGCAATGAGCTCTCAAGATTTAAATTTTATCTATTAGAAAACGACACTGACAGACAGTTTAAGCAAAAAACAATACCGATTTAGAGGTGAAAATGTATTTTCTGACTTTTTCATATAAAATCACAAAATTGAATATTTTTACTTTTAATGTGACACACAATCAATTTTTCTGAGCACATATGAAAGAAATTCTGTCATTCAAATGAAATAAATCCTAAAACCCCAACTAAATACTATATTTAACCCCTTATGCCACTTTAAACTTACATAACAATAACAGTATTTACTCCATACATTTACGAAAAGGTACCTTATGGAAATAAATCTAATAATACATCACTACAAAATATCAATCATATTATAGTTTATCTTTTATGAATAGAAAATATTAATTTACATTAAACTGCCCCCAATTTAATTAGTTCTTCGTCATAATAATCTTAAAAAAGACCAATAATTTGTATGTAATGAAAAGGTACCTTGTGGTCAAGTTACATGATGAGGCATGATGATGATGGAACAGTTAGGATAAACTAATAATATTTTGGGGTTAAGATGGTATAAACCGTCTATTTCTTATCAATAATATATTTCGGTTGCTATTGAGGATAAGCGGCATTGAGGTTCAATGACCTCAGATATTCCATAAGGTAATGCGTCGGGTATTGGCATTTTTCAGCAAACCAATGGCTGATTTACTGCATGCGACCAAACCAAATGAAGATTATTCTAGTTAAGAAAGACTTGACGAGAGTAACTTTGGTATAATAGCAGTCTACTTGGATTTGTGATGTCGGTCTATGTACGGTTATAATATTTGCGAGGCGCCCCAACCAGAACTGAAATTATCAAATTAGTTTTGCAGAATGCTAATACAGTTCTCTACCAAACTTCTTTTCCCGTATTGACTAGTTTTTTTGGGAATTTTCAATCTTTTTTCCATAAGGTACCTTTTCTACTAAACTCTGAGACGACATTACTAGGCTTATAACTAACTTATAACAAAAATAAAAACAGGTAAACAAACGTTACGCATTAAGGTTTCAGATCACACAATAAAAAAAAATTGAGCCTTTTTTCACCTCTTTACAAAACATTTAATATCTCCGAAACTAGAAACCCTCATAAGGTACCTTTTCCCGTGGAACGTCACATATAATTTATTCAGTAATAGTCATACATTAATAGAGGTGACAACAGGGTGTCATTTGGGGAGTTACTGTAACTCTAAACTCTTTTCCCATTTATTTACAGTCAACGGTAAAAATATGTGTGTACAAATCATCTTAAAAATATGTCCCATAACTCTTATGTCAGTGAATTAAGAACTATGGGACATATTTTTGAGTAAGTTGTCTACACCCATATTTTTACCGTTGACTGTACAGTCACCAAAACAATTAGTTTAGCAAAAAACGTTTTAGTTTATTATTAGCACTCCTGCATCCATTTTTATATGTAGGGGATATAAAAAGGTATGTACGTTTGACTGTGATTGCTTCCAGTTTTGCGCGTATAAATGTAATTATATTAAAAGTAATAATAAATGAAACAAAGTTTGCATGGAGAAATGCCAACCTCAATCCTACTAAAATTAGTTTAAAGCGTGTTACTCGGATTGTAAAAAGCTAAGACAGTAACTAACCTAGCCTAACGGACGTGGAGATTGAACTGTTAAGTAAGCCAAGTGATTCACTGGTAATTACACTTGATTGATGCAAATGGGTCGCTCAGCTGGCTCGGCTAAGGGTCGGGTAATCGGGTTCAGAATTGCGAGCATTCCTTCTATCTTTATAAAATATTGATTACGTAACTACTAATAGGCTTGGAGAGCCTTTACAGCTCCAATCTTAGTAGCTATTAGTATTTTCTCTGACATTGGGGACCTTTTACAACTCCAAATTTACTCATGAGACTACATACCCGTGATATATTTCTCTAGTTTGGCCAGACTGCCTTTTGCATCAAAAGCAGTAACTACTATTACTGCTTTTGATGCAAAAAAGCACAATTTTCTTTTATTATAAAATATCTCAAGAAGACCCGCATAATTAAGTCGCTTAACTTCAAACTCGGGTAAATCCATCTCAGATTGCGCTTTTGGTATTAAGAAAAGGTTTTTGGTATTAAGAATAGGGTAGATATTTGCTGAGAGTGTCGAATGGATTTACCGGAGTTTGAAGTTAAGCGACATAATTTACCCGATATACATTATCATTGTCTTCAATCTCTTTTTATTAACTTATAACATTCAACACTGCCATGGGAATTCCAACAACCTTTTTTGTCGCAAATACCATCATAGATTCCAATCCAGTACGTCACACACGTAGTGTGACGAAATGGCTTTTTGCTTCGAAGGGAACTCCGAGGTCGACTGACCGAATCTTCGTGAATACGATACTATAGTCCACCGTGTTAATAGAATAGAATAGAATAGAATAGAATAGATTTATTCGTAAGCACAAACAATCGGAACAGTACATAGTATAAAAGAAAACACAAAATAAGATTAAAGTGCCACGAAATGGCCCCATCTCAGCATGTTGCTGGTGGCTTCCAGCGCTGATCTTCCGATGAGACCATCAAGTGAGAAGAATCACGGAAGGTAACAGACAAGAAGAAAAAAGACAGAAATAACATACAGTAAACAGTTAGTTAAATAAGAAAAAAGTTACACAGCAAGAAGATACAACATAACGACTATTTACAATTAAGATTAATTAATACAAAAACAAGCATCGTGCTCTAAATAGCTGTATCGATCCGGTCCGACCATATCTTGGCTGAGCATTACAGCTGTATATACTACTAGCGCCAACGGTGGCTACACTAACTAAAAAGCAATGTCAGACCAAACCAATATCGAGCGTTCATGAAATCTACGTTAAAAAATCTTGTAAGATTAGCTTATTAGCAAAACAGCATTGTAGGATGACGAATTTACGAAAATGTACGAAATACTAACATAACAGCACTCTACTAAGTATGGCGTAAAGGAATGATGAACCCTTGTCAGGCCAAAGGAACAAAACACTTGAGGTAAGCATAAGTAAAATTACAAACTACAGGCAGCTGGTATCAAGTCTGTAGGCTTCTTGGCTACGTTGGTGATTAAGTAAATACAGTTTAATCTTTGACTTAAAGCTATGAATACTTTGCAGGTTTCTCAAAGGCGGAGGTATATTGTTCCAGACTTTCGACGCGGCATAGCGAAAACTTCCCCGAAACGCTGCTGTGGCATGGCGTGGCATTAACAATTGAATTCCACAGTTACGGCGTTCGCGGAGCTTAATACAAGAAAGCTTATTGAAGAGATAAGGCGGAGTACCATATTTAAGCACACCAAAGAGCAGACAAGCCAAATGAAGTTTACGACGGTGTTGCATCTTGAGGATCTTATGGCTGTTCAGAAATGGTGTCACGTGAGCTCTCAACGGAATATTGAAACAGAAGCGAGCACAGGCATTTTGAACACGTTGAATGAGTCTCTTTGTCTTTGCAAGAAGTCTAGGCCCAAACACTACATCCACATAGTTTAATTTTGATAGGACAAGTGATTCAACTAGTTGACAGCGGAGGTTTTCGCTTAAATATGGCCGAATTTTATATAAAACTTTAAGCTTGTAAAAACAACTCCTAATGGCCTCGGAGACATGCTTCTCATAACGTAGTCCACAATCCATTATGAGACCTAAATTACGCGCTTCATACACCCTCTCAACCGGTGTATTCATTAGCGTAACATCCGTTGATATACTGACACCAGCCAGTTGTTGCCTGCTGCCAAATACTAGGTATTTAGTTTTATTTGGATTAAGCAACAGGCAGTTTTCTGTGGCCCATGATGCTATTGAGGTGAGATCTTGGTTTAATTTTTCTATAGCACTGTCAATGTCAGCTGGCTTACATGATATATACACTTGTATGTCGTCTGCATATATATGGTATTTGCAATGCGTGATGTGGGACCCTATATCTGCGGAGTATAATATGAACAGGAGTGGGCCGATCACCGATCCCTGTGGAACTCCTCTTGTTATATCAGCTTTTTCGGATAAAAATGAAGATCCGTCACTGCAACATACTTTCACAATTTGTGATCGATTATGTAAATAGCTTTCAAACCACTTTACAGTTTTGTGATCAAATCCGTAAAAACTCAATTTGGAAAGAAGCAGATTTATATTCAGACAATCACATGCTCTTGAGAAATCGAGGAGGACTAAAATAGTGCACATTCCTTTGTCTTGAGCATCCAAAATGTTATCAGAGACATCGAGTAATGCGGTCACAGTGCTACGTCCCTTCCGAAAACCTGATTGGACATCTGGTAGGATATTATTGTTTTCTAAGTAGGCGGTTAGCTGTAAGCATACTACTTTTTCCATTATTTTGGACAGACAAGGTAGTATACTTATAGGCCTAAGGTCTGAAAGCACAGATGGGTTCGATACTTTAGGCAAGGGAGTCACGACTGCTAACTTCCAGATATCTGGAAAGGTGGATGTAAGAATGGAGGTATTTATTAGGCTCGTAATGAAATCAATTGTGTGTGGAAAAGTCATAGTAAGCATGTTTAGATTTATCCCGTCAATACCCTCAGCATTCGATTTTAAACATTTAATTACTTTAATTATTTGATAAGAACTAACAGTATCTAAATGGAAAACAGAATCATTGAACTTATGAAATTCAAAATAGGTCAGCTGTGATATAGTGACACTTGAAGTTCCAGGTAGATCTAGGAAGTGTTTGTTCAAGGTATCAGGATTATTAAATATATTAGGTAATTCATTATTCTTTTTAGGCAACACTGTATTTTTTAAATTTTTCCATAAAGTTTTGGGCTCATTAATTTTATTATTAATACTATGTTTGAAATATGCTACCTTTTCAAAATACAGAGCTTTATTTACAATAGACTTAAGGTCTTTGTAGTATATCTTTTTGACTTCGCTCTGGCTTTTGTGAAAATCTGCCGCAGCACTGTCACGCAACCTCATCATCAATTTGACGGTGTCCGTAATCCAGGGGTATGATTGAGCTTTAATCAAGGATGTCTTAAGAGGAGCATGCAAATCAAATAGATTAAGAACTTGTTGATTAAAGGCTGTTACCATGTCATTGACATTTCCAAGGTTTGTTATCAAGTCCCACCTCACGCTCTGCAAGTCCACATCTAGATCTTTTTCGCAGATGTTTTTAAGAGGCCTATAGGTAACGCGGTAAGGCTTGTGTTTCTCACGCTTAACATTGAAATTACAGACAACAAGGCAATGACCATACAGGGAGCCCACATGATCAATTGCTGTAGTATTGGCCTGCATGTCCGTACAGACAACATCGATCAGCGTCTGGCTGGTGTCAGTGAAATGTGTTGGCTGCGACACTAATTGTGTTAAACCAAAGCAAGTTATAAAATTATTAAATTGAGTAGTTTTTGTGTCGGTGCCATTCAATAAATTTATATTAAAATCACCTAGTAAAACTAAGTTGTCGTAGCTACGCATTGAACTAATTGAATCACTTACAGCATCTAAAAACAGTTGGAGATCCATCCAAGGTGGACGGTATGCCGTACCAATTGCTAGCTTCCTTCCGTTGAGAGCAAAAGTGATCCACATCTGCTCCACCAGCTTATGCAGCGGGTCAACTGGATGAGGCCAGGTCCGAGCCCTGAGATGACGCTTAATATAAAATCCTACGCCCCCACCACGGGACCGGTCGCCCTGCGGCCTAGGAATATGCCGGAAGCTGTATCCAGGAAGTGTCGGTGCCCGCCCTTCTTCGCCCGCCCTTAACCATGATTCGTTAATCGCCAGCACATCAACATCTTGTCGAGTAGCAGCCGCTATGAAATTGTCATGATTTGTGCCAAGAGAACCCGCATTGTACAAACCAATTCTAAGTGTTTTATTTACTATAACAACAGATGTATGTACCAGACCACCCGACAGTTGACACCACGCTGACAGACCTAATAATAACAGTACCAGACTGACATCGATAACATATGCTGCAAATTATAAACGACTTATGTATCATATTCATATACCAACAATAATTATCTGAGATGATTAAACATGCATTGGTGTGCCACAGTGGAGATACGAAACAAGAAAACATTAAACTAATAAAAGCTAAACTACACACTACTAACTACTAATAGGATAGTAGACACACAAAAGTAGTCTCTATTTTCCTCTCTGGACATTGACATTATATAAAATATTTTTACACAATTTATTGTTTGTAAACACTTTGTGACAGTTTGTAAACCTTATTACCAAAAGGCATAAGGCCCACCGATGGACAGTTAATAGTGTTGCTGTTTGTATATTAACCATACCTATTAATGCACCATCGTTTATCTTTGATCCGTTTTTTGATTATCATAAGAGTTAGGAGTAGGAGCGAAAAACAAACTATACACATTTTTAAAAGCTTATAATAGGGTATTATACTGTATTTAAAATAAATTATTTTACACCATGCATGAAATAAAGCACCAGATAATTATTAGAAAAACACAGATAGGAGTTATTTTTAAACACAAGTTCTATTTAATTAATCGGATAGAAATATAAAAAGTAGGTGAGCTGACCGTGACGTCATGATGTAATGTTTCATATAAATTCCATATTAGCAAATCGTTTTGACAGTTCTTAAAAAGTAACTGATTTGACTAGTAGGAAAATACCCTATTTTTACAATAAAAAAATAAGCCAAACGAAGGAATAGATAGCTATATAAAAACTAATATGGAAGACATCCATAACCCTGGAAAAAATATTCACGATAATCACACAATGCAAAAATAAATATCTTACCGGGATTCAAACCCAGGAACTTAAGTTTCGTGATCAGGGTCACCACCGACTAGGCCATTTACCTTATTATGTCTACTACTTAACATTTTACAACTGTTATTTTAGTGCTATTTATAACTAAAAGCCGTAAAATTAGACTTGCATGACGCCTGTCATAATTTCAAAGACTTTTAGCCATGGAAAATAATGAATATAATATCTTTAGCGTTTTAAGAGAGCTCATTTTTGACAAAAATCTGTATTCTTGTCAGTCATTTATTTATTTTACTGTATGTTAAATTGCCCTAAATAACCGTGAGACTCAGGTTTAATAACCGGGCGGAGGAGTCCGACATGTCATTTTCAATGACGGCTGATCGGTGACCAACTGATCACGGGGTGCTTTCCATAGAAAACGAAGCGCCGTAAGCTCCGACCCGGCCCCGGCCCGGCCTAGCGAGAGTCAACCTTAAAGAGTAGTAGCAATGGGCTTCTTGGCGCTTGCGCAATGAGAATGCACATGCAGCTCAATTCCAAATGACACTTTGGCTACCACCCAAAACTGAAGTGAAATCCCGCGGGAACCCGTGTACGGTGTAGCCAACTTAACCGGGGCTCAAGCAAATATACACTTTATGGACGTCTGCTGTTAACCTTGATCAGTTCTACAGGTAAATGGGTGAATTTTAGTTGAAGATAGTTGACAGTTAAGTCGTTTTGGAGATGAGGCAGACTGGGTTTATCTGGTCTACTGTTCCAAACGCTTACTGATCAAAGGCGAGTTTATTTCAAGCAATTTAGCATAATAGCGATCCGTATCAACTTATTACAAACTAAAATGGAGTTCAGCGATACAAGTCACTAGGTGGACCAGAATGTTAATAGGTGTCTGCTATCAGACAAATTATCTATCAGCTCCAGGTTGACGACTTACCTACTTAATACTTATTGCTGTGAACATCACAACCTGACACGGACAATTTCCTGCACATTTCTGGCTCTATAAGTAACGACTACAGTACGTAGCGTCAATGTTTACTTGTTTGACTAGCATATTGAATTGCCAATGACAGGTGACAATTGTCACAGTGGTGAAACAGAGGCCTAGTGTCGGTGTTCTGACCTCCTGAGGCCTATGCTCAGCACTGAGAAGGTGATGATGAAACGGAGACCAGACATAGACTGGGCTATAACCGCGAAAATCGAAATTCGTCAATTGCGGGCATTTTTCTCTGTCACTCTAATTACGTCTTAATGAGAGTAAAAGAGAAAGATCCCTGCAATTTGCAAATTTCGCGATAGACCCCCAGGTTTCCTTGCGTACACTCGTTGTCATGGTAATACCGACTAGCGCTGGTGTGTCAGGTTTTGTTGAACCAATTTAGATGACATGAAGATAGTTTGAGGCCCGCGTAAGGACATAGGATAGTTTTTATCAATAATGATGATTGATACGCAGACAAAGTCGCGGGTAGAAGCTGATTTAGATTATATTATTCATATACTGGTCTTGAGGTATTCACCTATGCGATGGGAATGCCAGCTGGTGTGTCACGTTCTTGCACTGATTGTGAGGATGCGGGCACCTTCCGCGCGCCCAACGACTGCATGCCGATGTAGATTTATTAGCTGTACCATCGCCCACAGTGGTAACTGTACATCGGTGGACCTTATCCTTATTGTAATAAGGTCCACCGATGTACAGATAGGAGTGTTGCTGTTTGTACCTAACTGCAATGTTCAATGATGTGAAAAATAGCTCAAACTATTTGTCACTTTGTGACTAGTTGCTCTTTCAATCAATAAAACTTTTTATGTACAAATAATTTAATTTCTTATAAATGTTATGCTGTTGTTTTGCCTATATACACAACATAAGTCTTATTGAGACTATGTCAGTGACGGAATATATATCTAGACGAAGTTTTTAAGAGTACATTTTTGACTTCAGGCCGCACGACTGACACTTCTCTGATACAAATCACTGTCAGTCATGTCTTCTCCATAAATATACCCCGCTAACAGCGTTGAATATCACCCAATACTTGTCATTATTCAGTAAAAATTTTGATTGGCTAAAATAAAATGTAACATCTGGGAGACCGAGCTTTGCTCGGTAAACAATAAAAACTCAACAATGCGCGTTTTCCCAGGGATAAGACCTAGCTAAATCGAGTTTTCGCCCCCGAAAACCCCCATATAGCAAACGTTTCGCCGAAATCGTTAGAGCCGTATCCGATCCCCGAAATATATATATAAATAAATATACATAAATTGCTCGTTTAAAGCTATAACATATATCATAATCATAAGCTATAAGATATATTAACATTTTGTGCGGCATGAGGTACAATATTTGACGTCGTCAAGCTGCGCGCAGTACAGTTGAGCTGCTCCCACAATAGAATAGATGTAGTAATATCATTTTTGAGAGTCAACTTCTATAGCTACTCTAGTTCGTTGGACTATGTACCCTCGGGCGGCAAAGCAATATTTCAAATTTTCGCGCCGTGTGGCGCGCAGGCGCGAGGCGACAATTTTTCAATATTATCAATGGCGGCCGCCGCATGCGCGGATGTCGGAGAGCGTCCATTTCGAGGCATCTTGCCGCACGATGGGAGGTTAGTGTTAGAAGTCGGTTTCAGAATCGTGCCTCCTGATTATTTAGCAGCACTTCAAATCTTATTCCACTTCTACAAAATACACAAAGGGCATCTTGTACCATAAACACAGGTAGTCGCAACAACAATGCGTGTACGCTAATGACTAGCTAGTAGTTTAAATTCATTGACTACTTTTTCACACGCCACAGTGCATCTCAATGTCAGATGATTCACTGTTACAACACAGTCAGCTGATCACCGGTGTGTTTGACCCCTTATTTCTGTGAATTGTTTATAAATGAGGGGTCAACGTTATCCGGTGCGCGTACGCTTGTAGCTATCGCGTGTTGTAAAGTAAATATTGCAGAAAGTTCACTACGTACAAACTTGCGAAGTGGATTCAAAAAGACAAAGCGAGCTAATGTGAGTAGTTTGTACTTCATGCTAAAAAGGTACTCCTGATGCAAGCTTCTGTAATAGGACGGAGTCAGGTACTTAGAGACTCTTTGTTAGGAAGTCATGTTGTCGGATTGTCATTCATACACATAGCTCTATCCTCGTAAGGCCCACGGTCTTACACACTTATGAATGTTTAATTGTTAAATAAAATAAAAAAAACATTTAACCGTAACCGTTAGTTCATTTCTTTAGTTTCGTTCGATTTCAAAACAAAATAATATCATTATTGATTTCAAATTATTATTTTTTGTATGGTAGGCCTCAGGAGGCTATGTTATTGATACACAATGTTCAAAATACTCCTAGAGGTAATAAGAGGTGAATATATTTAAAATAATTGCTATCCAAATCTCTTCGTTATCTTACACGTTATTTAAAATTTTAGGATAGAACGTAATTATGAATCTTGTAGGTAAGTAAGTACAGTTTTTTGATGCAAATGAAGTCGCGGGCAGAAGATAGTTTTTCTACAAAAACAATCTACATTTAGATAATTTGAATTATACTTAGTTAATGTGGCATTTGGCTCAAGGTGAGCACTGTGTATACCTCTATGGAAACAGGAATTTTCTGACTCAGATCTTTTGCTAGGCCTTGGCAAGTTCCATATTTAAAAACAAAACTATTACTAATGGAACTTTGAGGGACGTCAAGACAATTAAAAAGTAGATAATGATTAATGAATGGTAAATTTCCATCTGCATGGAATAGTCCCTCTGTCCTATGACGCTGTGACGGCAGCGTCATTGACACACATACGTTGACGTAATTGATAGTCAGTGACGTTTTCAAGCACAGACTTACATTTGAATAGAACACGCAAAAATAGCTACATTCCACGTATTCACAGTCAAATTAAATATTTATGACGTGTAATGCTAAAGGGGCCCACTGATTAACAGTCCGCCGGACGGTATCGGCCTGTCAGTTGTTCGGAACTGTCAAAATTTTGTTCTAACTGACAGGCCGATACCGTCCGGCGGACTGTTAATCAGTGGGCCCCTTTACGCCATTATTAATTAACGCAATCATAAAAATGTTGTGAAAAATATTTTAATTCAGTTCATACATGTTTACCAGCTATAGATGTCGATGTTTGTAAGCGACTGTTTTTTTTGCAGTCTCGGGGTTGATTTACAATAAGATTATGAGAATATTGCTGCGCAGCATTGCAAGGTGCTGACATGCAGCTAGAGACGACTGCTTGACACATTGAATAGCCCATTTAGCTGAACTTTAGGAAACTTTCCGCATATTGCACACCTTCATGTCTGTACAGATGCGATGTCTAAAATACATACATATTATATGTCCGTGTTTTGAAGCAGTGTCGTTGTCACGCGCGAAACTGTTACCATAATCGTTAAAGAGACATTAACTTATGTTGTTTACAAAATTTTGCTCTGCGGTTTCGCCATTTGATTATATCGTATTTTGGTCACGCACTAAATGAAATTAATAATTATTTTGTATTAGTTTCTGTCCGCGACTTTATCTACGTAGGATGCTAATGATGATGAATGATTAAAAACTACCCTGTATCTTTCCTGCCTTAAACTATCTCCATACCAAATTTCATTTAAATCGGTTTAGTGGTTGATGCGTGAAACGGTAACAGACATACAGACAGACAAAAATACTTTCGCATTTATAAGACGGAAATTTCGAATTTGAGCTATAGTGAGTCATACTAACATTAAACTAATTTAACGGGTTATCTCACGTGTTATAGTCCCTCGCGCGTCTTGTTTCGGAGAACACGTTAAACTACCTACTCGGTGTTAGGGAAAACCGGCCTCTTTCTGTTGATATTATAAAAGTTAACGATCTAGATACATTTTTCTAAGGTTTTTAACATGCGTATAAGGATAAAGTTATAAAATTAGGCTTAAAGTCCGTTTACTTTAAGATGTATTAACTTAAAAAAGGTTCTTGACCCATAAGTTGCGAATGTCGCACTTGTATCGTAAATAACTACATATTATTTATTTTAAAAACTTAACACTATATAGTACCTAAAAACTATTACCTAGACCAGCGGTCGTCAACCTTTTAGCAGCCAAGGGCCACATAGTAGTTAGCGAAGTTGCCGCGGGCCGCACTTTGTTGATATTTATGACTTTATCAGATATTGCCGTTTGTCAATATTACATACAAAATAGCCAGGGAGGTTCGCGGGCCGCCTGTTGCCGACCGCTGACCTAGACTGTTACGGTTCCATGAGGATGAGGAGTAGTTAGCATTTGCTAGGTAATTTTATGTATTTTATGTTTTTCAAATATTGACTAAGTACATACGGATGTCTAGCTTAGCTAATTAATTTTAATCCTTGAACTAAGTATATTTGCTCAGGGGGAAATAATTAACGTATTAGTTCATTTCATTGGCGCATTTTCCTTTGACATCTATTGAAACAGTTTTTTTTATAAATTATTATCTCGATCGGTACATGATAAAAAAAAGGTTTCCTTAAGGCAAAGATATATTATATTGATTGAGTAAGATATATGCGTAAAATCTAAGACAATTTCGTGCGTCGAATTTGACAAGTACGAGATGGCGCTGTACTGCTCCATACATTTTGCGGTTACAGTGATTATCAAAAGTTGACGTTTGACAATTCAGTGACCGCAAAACATATGGCGCAGTACAGCCAGGGGTGCGAAACTCCTGACTTCGGTCAAACTCGGCTCCGCTCGGCTCAGCATTGCTCTGAGCAATTATTAGGGTTGGCACCACTTGACTTCCTTTTGCGTGCCCGACCACAGATAAGATAATCACTTGATTTTTGACAACCCTAAATAGCCGAAAGAGATAGTGCCATATATTAGAAAGGGACAGCATGATTCGACCCTGAACCGCTGTCAAACTTCGTTTTTGTAGGAAGTTTCCTTTCAGTACGGTAGTACTATTAATTATTCTGTGGTACAGCGCCATCTGCTATGAATGTCAGACTAAGGAGCACGTTTTTTTCTTAGACTTTACCTTACTTAGAGACTTTACCTCTCTATTACAATCTCTTTGCTTAAGAAAAACGTCTAATATCGCAAAAAGTACCTATGGTCAGCCAGGCCATTTGCAATTATGGGACAAATTCAACTACCTACGCTACAAGAAGTAAATACAGAGCTAAGTATGTAAATCTACTTGTATTCATGGCACTTGAATTTCGTTAGTCATAAAAGAGAGTTCAGGGGGATGTATAATATATGATTGTTTCAATAACGCCGATTACGAAGGAACGAGCACAATACAATGAATTAAAAAATATGGATGGAATTAAGTACTTTTCGCATGTTACGAAATTATCTTTTACTTTATGCTGATTAACACACGTTTTATACTCGCAATTAACCCAGTTTACAAATATATTTGCATAATTTTGTAAATGTTATCAATAAGAGCGCTTAAACAAATACATGACGTATCGTTGGTAAACGAGAAGGGTATTCAGAATTCACAACATGTTATAAGAAGTGGTCCGGAAAAACAGTAGCAGCACATTATGTGGATTTTTCATTTTATTTTGTAATAATTTGTAAGCAGTTCATTTCTATAGTGATCTGTAGATACTATTCTTTACAATGAAATACACTCGTATTTAATATAAAAGGGTGAATTAGAGTTTTCGCGTTTTATATTACATCTCTCATTACACTTTGTGAACAGTGTCTTTTGAAGGAAATTATAAGGTATTTCTCATACACATCGGTTTTTCTATATTTTTGATAAGCGAATTAATACAATGTGAAATTATTTTTCGTTCTATATAAAACTTTTTTTGTTTGACTTCTGAAAAAATAAACTGCTTCATAATTAGCAAAAAAATATACCATATAATTCACAGCTACTTTTTTGCTGGACCACTTCTTAGTTTTGATTCTCGGTCTTCCTCTTCTTCTTTTTCCCTCTATTTTTCCTTCTATGTGTTCTATGTTCTTTAGGAACATGTCGTGTTGTAGCAGATGTCCAATTAGAAGAAGAAGAACAAGAAAAAAAAATTTCAACCAAATAAAAGAAAAGATTCAGGTCATGTCATACCAGAAGGTTAAGGAGTTGTAGGATCGGACGAGTTAGATTGCTCCACCGACAAGAGCACAGTTCTTAAATATAAAGAAGAAGAAGAATAGTTTTGATATTGTTATCATATGACCTAGAATCCAATTCAGAGTTAACAACTTGTTACGAGTTGTAACTGGTTTTGATATGACCTTGACAATCGTATTGGTGATTGGCGCGAATCTCACACACGATGTTCACTTCATTCCGCATGCACCAATCAGAGCGAACCTCAAGGTCATATCAAATGTCAAACTCCTTGAGACGATTCGTAGCCTCATACCGCACCTCGCGCGATTCAATAAGCACGAGCGATAGTATCAGAATTTTCATTCGTTGTATATGCATGGCTGCAGTATCTATTCCTAATAGTTTAGACTATCCATTTCTGCAAACTACTCTCACAGATTTTATCGAATTCGATTCCGAACTGAACAGGTCTTTTATAAAAACTAATACATTTAGGTACATAGCTATTTCTTCTAGTCTCTGGTGTTCCCTGATGCCCTATTTGTTTTTTTATTCATTTATTTATATATTCACATTACGATATATACATGTTTGCCAATGCTGCTGCTCCGTTTAATGTGAGATACGCTTAGTTTTTATACTATTAATTTTATCATATAAAATAAACGATAAATCCTGTACCTATAAATAACAGTCTTACGGCCAAATTGAAACAACGCTTAATAAGATGTCATTGTCATAGCGATACTATAGTGATCTGTCAGTGTCAAGAGTGACGTTTTGGCTGGAGAAATTTCACTTTTGACACTGACAGATCGGTATCTAGGGATTGCATTCCGGTCCGGCGGATCCGGTAATCCGGCCGGATCCGGCACTATTTTGGAGCTACCGGATCCAGTTAAAATCACCGGATCCGGACCGGATCCGGGAAAATAGAAAAAAAGACCGCACACAGCACCTACTGTGCGTTTTAGGTGAGATAAAGGCGACGGATAGAAGAAAGAAGTTAAACAGAATAAAGAACGAATGAAAAAGTCCAAATTTAGTAAAATAAGAAGATATTTATTATGACGATGATTGAGAACAGAAGAGGATTTCCTCTTCTTTCATGTTGGTGGCACGAATCGGCACGATACGACGATTACTTAAATACTTAGAAGTAAAAATTAAAGGATGGAGATGTCATGGAAGGCATGTATAACGACCGGTCTGGCCTAGTGCTGGGTAGTGACCATTCAGTGACCCTACCTATGAAGCCGATGGTCCTGGGTTTGAATCCCGGTAAGGGCATTTATTCGTGTCATGAACACAGATATTTGTTCCTGAGTCATGGGTGTTTTCTACGTACATATTAGCATGTATTTATCAATATACTATAGGTACGTGTACATATATCGTCGCCTAGTAGTACTACCCAGCTAGCTAGTACCCATAGTACAAGCTTCGCTTGGGGCTACGAGTAGGTCGATCTGTATAAGATTGTCCCCAAATACTTATTCATGGATTATTTATTTATTTATTTATTTATGATTTAGGCTATGAAACTACTTTTAAGCAAGATAATATTGGAGCGCATTTCATATAATTTTGGTTAAAAGTAAAATATCTTGTGACCAGAATGGATGTCAGCGTTACAAATAATTCCATCAAAGAACCGTTACGAAAACTTGTCCTTTCAAGGAGTTCCAATTCCCATCCCATAATTATCCCATTAACAGGCTTTGGAATCTAATCTAATTTATAATAAGTTATATTGTAAACGTAAATTTGAGCAGAATGTGAATGATTAAATATAATAAAATTAATAAATGACTTAGATTTCAAATTTTATTTTTAAATTGAGACTGACATTGTGACACTTTTTAATACTTAGGGCTCAATTAGACGATGTAATGTAATGAAACTCGCATGCGAGTTTTATTACATTGCGGTTTTTGATCGGTCGGTTGAATTGGACGTAACCAACAGTCCGCAATGTAACTAAAATCGCATGCGAGTTCGCGCGCCGTCTAAATCAGCACTTAGTTTTATTTTATTGTTAAAAAGTTATTTCTTATTAACTTCAAATATTTGTGTTATGAATACATTTGTAACTTATAACCTTTGTTTCTCATATAACGCATAAAACTTGAAAAATATGTCATTTAATTAACCTTAATATCCTTATACCTAACCGGATCCGGTCCGGCCGGATCCGGCCGGATTGAATATCAATCCGGTTTGCAATCCCTATCTGTATCGTATCGCTGTGACATCTTATAAGCGTTGTTCGAATCGGGCCGATACCCGCATACGACACTCGGTTGCTCAACTAACCTAATTGTTGATAACCACACCATTGTAACATTGCAATTTTTAACCCAATAACTTTACTAATAAAACTATTCAAAATGGCGTCATAAAAATTATAATGATGCATCTGAGTATGAACTAGATCTAATAATATAGCACAAGACGAAATCTTGATCCAACCAGATGGATCCAGGGATGGTTGCTGACTGTAGGCGTCTCTTTGAAAACATTCATTGTAATCATGATGACTTTCAAGAAGGTCATGGCCTCTTGGGTCAAAGAGGTTCTTGGCTTGTATAACAGCTTCCGAGCCTAGTCGGTAGTGACTGCCTGCGAACCTGGAGGTCCCGAGTTCGAATCCCGGTAAGGCCGTTTTTTTATGTGTTTATCATAAATATTTTGTTCCTGAGTTGACGTGGACGCTTTCTATGTATTTTAGTATTATTATAGCACCCACAACGCAAGCGTTATTGAGCTTATTGTGAAGCTATTTAGGTGGATTTGTATAAGATAGTCCGATATAATTTATCTATTCTTTATATGTATTGCAAAACTGTCTCCTCACATGCGGTAACAAAGGAGAATACCAGTAAACGATTGGAATTTAGAATATTCTCTGCAATATCTAGGGAATCCCCAGCGTATGAGGATAATGTAGGTATTTAACTTTCCAAATACCTTTACGGGGCCGATTCTGATTCAAAGATCTGGTACGATTTTGATCTTGTTTTGATACGACCTTGACCGTGAGCACCAGTTGTGTGCTTAAGCTGATTGGTGCAGACGAAATGCAATCGAGGGGTCTAGATGCCCATCGCTGATAGAAAATGACAATCGAAACTATAATATTGTATTGATATAAATAGTCACATGTCTTCGTAATCGTAGCACTTTGTGTGAGTGTGTGTATGTAGAGAAGATTGAGCAGGAAAGCGATCCCTGGCGCTAGGCCGGGAAAACGCTAGGTTCAAGAAGAAGATATTAGAGTGTGGCACTGCAGTGCTGGGCAAAGTCCTTCCCTCATTCCCGCCATTTGGTCCTGTCCAATGCACATTCCTGCCACTCTATACAGAATGTACACGTAGCACGTGCCATTTTTAGGGTTCCGTACCAAAAAGGTACAAAAGGAACCCTTATTAATTTTCGTTTGGCATTAGTCATGTTGGGCCTACCCAATTTCTTATTAGGGGGCCTACCCCCTAATAACACGACTCAAAGTCGTATCAAAATGAGATCAATACGATATCAAATTGTAAAAATAGAATCGACCCTAAAGCTTTAGTTATTGGTGCGGGAATTCCGACCGATGTGCGATCTCATCTTTAATTATCACGAATCCTTTTAAAGGATGTTTTAGTATCGTTTTCCTTATGTATTAAACATAGAGGTATGATGACGATGAATATAATATTACTAGCATCTGCCCCAGACATCGTCTGATGATGATGATGTGTTTACACTTGTGTTGTTATGTTCTGCTTAAACTGTTATACAATTATATTTGTCCTTTGTTGTTGTTTTTTAGGGTTCCCAAAGGGTAAAAACGGGACCCTATTACTAAGACCCCGCTGTCCGTCTGTCCATCCTATAACTCATGAACCGTGATCTAGCCATCACAGTTGAAATTTTCACAGATGATATATTTCTGATGCCGCTATAACAAAAATACTAAAAATAAAATAAAAATAATATTTAGGTGGGGATCCCATACAACAAACTTGATTTTTTTGCGTAAATTGGTACGGAACCATTCGTTCGCGAGTCCGACTCGCACTTGGCCAGTTTTATTGTTGTTTTATTTGTAAACTGATTACTATAATTTAAATTATGTAATGATTTGTTTCAGATTCTCCAAAATGTATCTACAAGGATGTAGAAATACCTGCCTGGTGGTGGTGGCACTAACTATATGTAAGTAAATTATTTAATATATTACGAAATGTTGGTAATCGTGAGTGATTTCGTTGCCTACTAAGTTAGTACCTAAATACTAGAAGATTCGCTTTCAACTTGCCCGCAAATCGCCAGTGTGATAAGGCTCTTAAACTTCGTGTATACCTACTTAATTTTACTGGGTGCGAATAATTGTTACTCGTCAGATTTTGGAACGGTATGTGGCCTAGCGTGCGACTTTAATTCCGGAGGTCGTGGGTTCAAACCCTGGGTCGTAGCAATGAGTTTTTCAGAACTTATGTACGAAATATCATTTGATATTGCAAAAAGCCGGGACAACGCGAAGAAGATGTTTTCCCGGTATAATACTTACAAAAAATTCGTGGCACGCCTCACTCACACGCCTCACTCATGAATTGTTTTTTACTCTTTTGTCCATCCATTTTTTTTTACTATTTACTACAGTTTGGGTGTAATTTTTTTATAATTAATTATTGTTCGAACTCTAAAACAGAATTCACAATAATGAAATAAGTACCCATTAATTAATGTTTTATTTTATTTTCATGCATCTGTTATGATAAGTCTATCCATTTAATGGGTTTTCAACTGGATAAGTCTACATCTGCCGTGGCGTTGTAGTCGTGGACCTTCTTATATACCTACTTGTAGTTATAGTTGTCGACTCAGTCGTAGTACTCGCACGAGTTGTAGTCTCCGACGTCGAAATGCAAGGCCCGTCGTACAGAATATACCAGTCATGGAACGGGGTGGAGGGATGTTTGCACTTGTACTCGCAGATGCTGTGGTACGTGGTGTAGTCGTTGGCGCAATATTCGAACACCGGTTTGCAGCCGCACGGTCCACTTTGGCTCGCTACCACTACCCCTAACAGAATCACTGAAATGCAAGCAAAACTTATAAAGAATTTTAAACCTACGTTAAATACGATGCAACATTACGGGAAATGAAACAATTAACACGCCGTGTTTAGATTTTAACTCTCTTTTATAGATTTTGTCGTACGAGTATATAGGTAAACAGATTTTCATAAATAAGTTAGGTAAGTATAGATTCTTCTCTTAAGTTCTATGACATCAGCTTTTGCCGACTTTCAAATAGAAGAAGATGATATAGGTAAACAGATTTTCACAAATAAGTTAGGTAAGTATAGATTCTTCTCTTTAGTTCTATGATATCAGCTTTTGCCGACTTTCAAATAGAAGCAGATTTGAAGCGAAAAGTCCGTAGTCAGTCTACAGTTTTTCAACATTATTACTACCCGATTATTTTTATGAAACGGATACCTAGACGGTTATGTAACATCCGAGAATTCTTTACCCGGAACATATTTTCTTAAATTAAGTCAAATTAAGCTATTTCCATATTTTTTGTTCAATAAATATGTCAAATAAAAGTGACGCAGCGAGGAAACGCTACAACTCTATAACAAAAGGATGCTAATTTTACGAGAAAAACCAATCGCTTTGCTCGTCTTGGCGGGGGCACTACCGCGCCCCTAGATAGACTGCTAGTTCTAATGTAGTTTTTATAAATAATTAATAATTTCGAATCACAATTAATCCTACGTTGTTGTATCATTCATCTAGTCTTGTGTGGTATAATAAGCTTTAGAAATAAGTTTACGCTTTACATTATTCTTAAATTTATTAATTGATAATTCAGAAAAACTCTGTTTAAAACGTTTAAAGCGCTGCGAAATATCGACAACCATTTTGATAAATGAATTTTTACTTACTAATACTAAGCGCCAATATTGTCTTCATGTCTACCTCGAGTGCTGCCACAGTAGAGATTGATTAAATACTATTATCGTTTTATTAGCGTTTTAAAATTGCAATTTGTGACTAATTTGTACGTACACTCGAGCCTATAAGCACTTTAGTACATATAAAAGCAATTAAAATAAGTGAGGACAAAAGTTTGTTACACGTCCAAAACACTTTGTGGACTTTGAAGGATAGCATATGTATTCTAATAAAACACGTGATAGATCAGCTTTCCCAGAGACAATGTAAAACTAAAATACATTACAGTTAAGTATAGTATTTAGAAACTTTTATCCGATGACAAGTTTTTCGTAAACGGTAATTTTTTCGGAAACAAGAAAAAATATGTCATCATCGTCGTCTTCATATTCATATCACGACGCAAACAATCACCTGACACCAGCTATCAGAAAGTGGGTGGTGGGCATGCTTTCAGCTTTCTGATGCGTACGCGGTTTCATACTAACGAGGTAACGAGCGATTTATCGTAGGTCTGTTCGGAAAGAGAAGAGTCCTGGAATGTATTGGGCCCCATACATTCCACGACTCTTCTTTCTTTACTTTGTATAAAATGCGGCTCGATACGATAGATGTGATTCCGCCCTTATGCGTGTTCCTGTGTTGAAGCTATTCGTTATGGAGCGAAACATGTTGAGGTCGACTTAATAAACGTGAATGACGTTTTAATAAATTATGTATATTATGTATATGTCTGAGTCTCACGGAAATTTTGTTATTAAAAGCTTGAAAACATTAGAAAGTCTACTACAAGTTGTAAGGTAATGAGTAAGTATATTCTGCTATACAGTACTTATAATAAGTGATCTTAACCTTAGATAATAACCTTTATGGGTAAAAAATTAAAAAGAATATACAAGAACATTTTCAGTTACATGTATATTTTATGAACCTCCAGGTCTTTTTAGTATTAAGATTTATGTGCGTATTACGCACCTCTAACATATGTATCTTATATGACTGTATGTGTTCTGAATAAATAAATAAAAAATAAAAATAAAAAAACTTTTTTTAAATGTTATATTTTAATTACATGCACACTAAATGATAAGTCTATCCATTAAGTGAGTTAGTAATATACTCCTGCGATTCATATGCAGATGCCGTGGTCGGCGTAGTACTAGTGGGCCCGGTTGTAATTGTCGACTCAGTTGTAGTCCTACGTTGAGTTGTAGTCTCCGACGTAGAAATACAAGGTCCGTTGTACAGAATATACCAGTCATGGAACGGGGTGGAGGGATGTTTGCACTTGTACTCGCAGATGCTGTGGTACGTGGTGTAGTCGTTGGCACAATATTCGAACACCGGTTTGCAACCGCACGGTCCGAGTGGGCTCGCTACCACTAGCCCACATAGGGGTATTTGACCCAAAAAGCTGGCCAAAATATTTTTTTACATTTTTAACGTTTTTTATACTTAAATATGCCTAATATACTAAACGAATTTATTTTGGACTGATTTTGCATCTTGGTCGCTCGATTAGGATCATAAAATTAATTTTGAATAGAATTCATCAACTTTTAACAGAATCGATTGCTATTCAGAAGATGCGTCCCGTCATTAGGGTTACTAAAATGTGACAATTTAAACTGGACTAGTGGGTACCTTTTTCATCAGTTTTAAGGAATTATGGCGATTAATTAAATTAAGGTAAGACTGATAACTTTTAGTTTTGTATGTGACTGGGCCATTTGGAATTATGATAAGACGTAATATTAATACGTTTTTGTTTAAATTAAACCCTAATTTATAGGATTAAGATTATGAAAGTTATTGTCTATAACGTTTGGGTTTAAATTCATAGAAGTACGTAGGCCTGGCTATATGCCATTTTTGCTACCTACTCTGATATGATGTCATAAATAATCGCATATTCATTAAGTTTTACTGAATAGACATACAAAATGTCAAAACTACTATTGTACCTAATAGTATTCTGCCCTCCTAAGCTAAAAGGCAGTTTTTCGACATTTTGCCAAAATGGACTTTTTGTGATATTCGTAATGTAGAGATCAAGATGCATCGACCACTTTGGCCCGTTTTCCGATAAGTGGCTTAGTTTTCGAGAAAAATATCGTAAAAAGACCGTATTTGCACTAATATTCTAAGCGTTCCTAGTTTAAAAAGCGACTATTTGACAAAGCCAGGCTAAAACAACGTATATGCAGCTATACGTTTTTTTACGCTCTGGTTTGCGTAAAATCTTATCCACCATGTCTAGCCTAAAATAACGTATAAGCCAAAAACTAGGCTAAAAATACGTAAAAGACGCTATACGCGCTTTAAGATTAGGATCTTTAGCAAAATTTTAGATCTGATACTAGTCTAAAAAATCGTATAGTATTTTTTTTTGTTTAAATGTCTCATACGTCATTTAAGCCTAGTATCACTTAACTTTTTTACGTCACCATAATAGTCTTTAGAAACGTATAAATGTTATACGTTCTTCTTATTTTGTATGGACGTCGTATTAAACGCAAACAAACTTTTATAATGGTTGAAAGTGCGTCTAACTAGTCTATAACGCAGTATATGCTCCAACCTTCGTCATGCTCCCCGCGCGCCGAAAGACACCCTTATGCTAAGTAAAAGCCGTCAGCCGCAAGCGCAGGCTTGTGGCTGCCGGTATGCGAGCGGAGGTGGCATTTTGCGCGCGAAATATTGACCGAACGCCAAAGTAAGAAAAATACTTTATTATTGCATTACCATCATATGTTATCAATAATATGTAGTGTTTACAATCAGTACCTTCGAGTATTATCATTTTTATCAAGGTATATACTTTAAAATTGCCTCGCAAATACTTACGCTCGACAGCAAATACGTCTTTCTAGCGTAGTTTGTGATGATGAAATTGTTCATACGTACTTTTCTACAGCAAACGTTGTTTAAGTTTTATTTTTTCATTCGACGGTTTGACAGCTTTTATTTAAATAAAATCAAATTTATATTAGAGCTAATTGTATCGGGTTTAATTCCCTATAAGCCAAGTAGGTATTTGACATTACGAAGAGTTTAAATATTATTGAAAAATGTTTTGAAGGGAAATTTAATGAGAATTCTTATGGACAGAATAACATTTTCCGCCTAAGTATTTAGATAACCAGGACAAAGGACCATGGGCATCTTTGTATGGAACCTGGGTCCATCCAAAAACCAACTGAGAGTTACATATATATTAGGCCATTAAATACCTAAGTGGGTTTTATAAAAAAACAATATGTATCATAAAATAAGTTGGTATGTTTGTGTATTAGGTAATAGTTGTATGTTAAAAGAGTAAAAGCTATGAGTTTGTAATCTAATAGAAAAATAATTTCATTAAAATTTAAATCTGATTTTTAATTAGGTACAACCGCTAAAATGCGTTTTAGAATTAAATAAATGACAGAGTATGTGCAGGAATTAATACGAGTTTAATTTTATTGCTAATGTAGACTACACAACTCGCTAACGTCTTACCGTGCGATGAAACTCTCGATGATTCAATGCCTATTGATAACAAACTAAAATAACTATTAGAGATGCCACGAATTCGGTAAAACATTATGTATTATTGTGAGTTACGTGTATGCGAAAACTGGTCACCTACAAAGATAGATGGTTGCTAAGATTTAAGTTAGCAGCAAGCTGGGATCTCCATACAAACGTAGTTACGCTCTCATTTTAAAACGATTAGGTAGATTGCTCTAAAACTTTGTACTCACTAAAGGATAAGGTATATCTATGCCTGTAATTAATGTGTAGCTTCAGATACCATAATAAAAAAAATACAGCGAATATAAGTTTTTCATACAAAACTTATTTTTCCTCTATTTCATTAGTTTTGTTGGAATGTAAACTAATTAGGTACTGGTATAGATATACCTTATGTTATTGTATGTGCAATTTATTACAATCCAACACGTTGTTTTAAAATGAGTACGAATCTCCGTTTTTATGGGAAGTAGTAATTCGGCTGAGCTTATTGCGGACTCTTTTAAGTTTCGTTGCTCATGCTCATTAGAAGTACATGTAATGTCATTAGTAGAGTCGAGTAAATCTAGCCTATCATACAAATAAAATCAGAAAGACTGTACACATTCAAAATTTGTACATATTATGGGGTTATTCCCACCAGTTAGGTATCTACCACCAAGTTGTTACCAGTGGTAACTACTGGGAATTTATTTCCCACCTTTCTTCCCAGTAGCTACCAGCAACTCAGTTTTGTGGTAATTACTGGGAAGTTTTTTTCCAGTAGTTACCACTGGTAAATGATGGGATTTTTTCCCTAGTAGTTACCACCAACATTTTTTTACAGTACAATTTAAATGTCTTTTATCATATGAACAAAAAACACTATACTACTAAGCTTTTATTAAAAAAACGAGGTCCAGCGATTACTTTTTGGATTATAATCTTAATTACCATACAAAATTAACATATAAATCGGGTTATTCCCACTAGTTACCATCAAGTTGTTATAGTTAAATAGTAATAAAAACAGTATAAGTAGAATACTATAAAAATAGAGGCTTTATTGAACCCTAACAAAATTGTAGTAACTACTGGCGTACCCGTACTCCTGCTCGGAATCTGACCTGAGGGACGCGATGGTCAGGGCTGTCAGCACCGCTGCTTTCTGGGCATCCACTGTTTAAATTTAAGAGGAACCTCGACACGAGAGAAGAAGACTACTGGGGAAAAAATCCCACCTTTTACCAGTGGTAACTACTGGGAAACAAATCCCATTAGTTACCACTGGTAACAACTTGATGGTAACTAGTGGGAATAACCCAATTTATGTGTTAATTATGTATGGTAATTAAGATTATAATCCAAAAAGTAATCGCTGGATCTCGTTTTGTTAATAATAGCCTAGTAGTATGGTGTTTTTTGTTCGTATATAAATAAACATTTAAACTACGTGTCTATTTTTTATTCCCATTTCTTCCATAAATACTAATCTATAAAACCGTATATTCGGTGTTTTTGGTGGTATACGTTTTTTTACACTAGCACGCTAGTCGAAAATCTGGACAAAATCTTAATTTTTCCTAGTATACTAACCAAAAAGGCCGAATAGCTGCTATACGGTCTTTTAACTTAGGATTTCAAGTGGGAATTATTCATTGTTACTAAGCAAAAAGGCAGCATGTGACATATACGGCGTTTTTACCTAGTTTCTACTTCGTAACTAAGTTAGAACGCCGCATAACGCATGTTTACCGCCTTCTTGACTAGTACAACCTACACATTTTTAAGCTTAATACTAATCTAAAGTGTTTTTTATAAAATTAAAAAAAACTGAGCTGTTTAGAAACATACTACAAATACCTAAAATAAGTACATATATATACCTACCACATACAAAAAGAAAAAATGGAAAAAGTTTTTCCGTTTCGTAGAAATTCAAGAAAGATGTTTGGGTTGGTTTTTTGCGATTATCTCGAAACTAGCTTTTGTCGAAAAACTGCCTTTTAGACTAGGACGGCAGTATTATAGTATGTAAAAGTAAATTTTATCATCAAATTAAGATTACAAACAGAAATAACGTATACCTAATACTTTTTATAATAAAAGTAATTGTTATAAATTGTTTTGATATATATATGAATAAATATATATGGTACGACAGCAGTGATTCTGTACAAGTAATAATAACAAATAAAAAAAAGAAAACATTGGTTTTGTGGCTAAAAAAACGACCTATTCCAAGTTTAAGTATCCAAAATAACAAAAATGGGGAAAAACTTTACAGTGAATACATCTCTATAAGTTTTTGATAAAATAATTGTAAATTATAGTACTTGGAAGTAGTGTTCCTTAAATGCAAGTTGCAAATATTGCAACTAAATGGTAGGATTTACGCCAAATGGTACTAAAACAGTTGATTTGTTTGTACATTACGCCCTTTTTCTAATAAGATAAACAATAAAAAAGAGGCGTAAGGGACGCCCTTCTTAAAAACAGTCGTGTTTTTTGGCGTAACGGACATGCTATTTTCGTAAATAAGCATTGTATTATAAGTTCAAGCAATCAGTTTAAAAGAGCTCAAAAAGTTAAGAATAAGCCACATACATGCATATGTATATTCAAACAAACAAAAAAGTTATGATTTTTTTTCACAAAACAAAACTGTTTTTTGGCTCTCCTGAAAAATCGCGTTTTGTCCGTTAAGCCCTTTGAGCCTACGGTAGTCGATATATTTTGGTTACATACAGTGTTAAAATCATTAGAGTGTTAATTGTTTTAAAATACAGAATAAAATTAAAGTCTAGTTTCAGTAGATCGCCAAAGACGTCCAAATGGTTCTTACAGTGTAAAATCTATATATCTTATTATATATATTAGTTATATTAGTGTAGTGAAAATAAACCATATACAACTAAACCTATTAGAAATTAAAACTTATATCTAAACATACTCGATCAATTATCAAATTAATAAATTTCACTTCTTTTACATTTCCCTTCCAGACGCAAAGGTGCCCATCACGCTCGCCGCGTTGCCACGCTGGACCGCGACAGACAGCCAGTTAGTTCCAGTAGCGTATCCCGGTTACAGGTTCCTGAGTCAGCCACAAAGGCGACTCAGTTGTAGTACTCGCATGAGTTGTAATCTCCGTCGTCGAAATGCAAGGGCCGTTGTACAGAATATACCAGTCATGGAACGGGGTGGAGGGATGTTTGCACTTGTACTCGCAGATGCTGTGGTACGTGGTGTAGTCGTTGGCACAATATTCGAACACCGGTTTGCAGCCGCACGGTCCACTTTGGCTCGCTACCACTAGCCCTAACACAAACACTGAAATGCAAGCAAAAATTATAAAGTTTTTTAAACCTACGTTAAATATGATGCAACAAGTGTCTGATTACGGGAAATTAAACAATTAATAATCCGTGTTTAAATTTTAACGCTCTGTGTATAGTTTTTGTCGTACGAGTACGAGTAGTCGAATAGGTATATAGATAAACAGATTTTCATAAATTAGTTAGGTAAGTATAGATTCTTCTCTTTAGTTCTATGATCAGCTTTTGCTGACTTTCAAATGGAAGAAGATTTGAAGCGAAAAGATCCGTAGTCAGTTCAAAGTTTTTCAACATTTTTATTACCCGATTTTTTATGAAACGGATACCTAGACGGTTATGTTTATGTAACATCCGAGTATAATTTACCCGGAACATATTTTCTTAGTTAAAGTTTAATATCACCAACTTTGCTATTGATTTCTTGGTTTTTAATCAGTTTAAGCTATTTC
Organism: Cydia splendana; assembly: GCF_910591565.1. Taxonomy (NCBI): domain Eukaryota; kingdom Metazoa; phylum Arthropoda; class Insecta; order Lepidoptera; family Tortricidae; genus Cydia; species Cydia splendana. Next base: position 3,351,636 of record NC_085961.1, read on the forward strand.
CATATTTTTTGGTCAATACATTGTGAAATAAAAGTGACGCAGCGAGGAAACGCTACAACTCTATAACAAAAGGATGGTATTTTTATGAGAAAAAAACCAATAGACTGCTAATTGAATAAATACATTGAAGGCAATTTAATAAATAATTAATCATTTCGAATCACAATTAATCCCACGTTGTTTATCATTCATGTAGTCTTGTGTGGTATAATAAGCTTTCGTTATAAGTTTACGCTTTACATTATTCTTAAATTTATTAATTGATAATTCAGAAATAGACTGTATAAAATGTTTAAAGCACTGCGAATTATCGTCAACAATTTTGATAAATGAATTTTTACTTACTAATACTAAGCGCCAATATTGTCTTCATGTCTACCTCGAGTGCTGCCACAGTAGAGATTGATTAAATACTATTAGCGTTTTATAATGGCAATTCTGTGACTAATTTGTACGTACACTCGAGCACATTAGCAATTTAGCACACATAAAAGCAATTAAAATAAGTGAGGACGAAAGTTTATTATACGTCCAAAACACTTTGTGAACTTTGAAGGCTAGCATAATGTATTTAAAAAAATCACGTGATAGATCAGCGTACCCAGAGACAAAATAAAACTAAAATACATTACAGTTAAGTATATTTAGAAAATATTTAACATAATAATTGGCTGCTATTTAACTGATCACCAGATGGGCAAAAAATTAAAAAGAATAGAGAAGAACTTTTTTTAAATGTTATATTTTAATTACATGCGCCCTAAATGATAAGTCTATCCATTAAGTGAGTTAGTAATATACTCCTGCGATTCATATGCAGATGTCGTGGTCGGCGTAGTACTAGTAGGCCCGGTTGTAATTGTCGACTCAGTTGTAGTCCTACGGTGAGTTGTAGTCTCCGACGTAGAAATGCAAGGGCCGTTGTACAGAATATACCAGTCATGGAACGGGGTGGAGGGATGTTTGCACTTGTACTCGCAGATGCTGTGGTACGTGGTGAAGTCGTTGGCACAATATTCGAAGACCGGTTTGCAGCCGCACGGTCTAGATGGGCTCGCTACCACTAGTCCTAACAGAACCACTGAAATGAAAGCAATCATTTTATACCTACGTTAAATACGATGCAACAAGTGTCTGATTACGGCAAAGAAAATAATTAATAAGTCTTTTTTAGATTTGAACACTCTCTGTGTGTATTTTCTGTCGTAAGTATATACTTAAGACAATTTTCATAAATAAATTAGGCATGTAATGTTTATATTTTTTCTTTAGTTCTGATCAGCTACATATTAGCCGCACTTTTATGAACCGGATTTTTTAATGAAATGGATACCTACATGGCTATGTATCCGAGAATACTTTACCCGGAACATATAATATTTCTTAACTAAAGTTTGATAATTATCATCGACTTTGAGATTAAGTTCTTGGCATTTAATCAGGTCAAGTTATTTACATAAGTTTCAATATGTGAAATCGGAGTAAGTGACACAAAGCAGGTGTACTTAGTCGTTGGCTAGGAAACGTTATAACAACATGGGGCAATATTTACGGGAAATAACCAAGACTGCTTAAACCCCCAGGATTCATAAAACTTTACGGGCCTGATTAAGTTAAATGATGATTTATCCCTTTCTTACAAATACATAAGTCAAAATAACAGAAAAGGACAAACTATTATTAGCTAATTGTGGTTTGTAGCGCATTTATAAATAAGGGGGAAAGTGTTTTAAACGTTTTGCTTGTAGATAATTACAAGAGGATGCGAACGCGGCAAAATATCGGCAACGATTTAAAAAAACATAATTTTTACTTACTAGTACTAAGCGCTAATATTGTCTTCATGTCTATCTCAAGTACTGCCACAGTAGAGATTGATTAAATACTATTCGATTTTATAATGGCAATTTGTGTGACTAATTTGTACGTACACTTAAGCACATTGACACATGTAAAATTAAAATAAGTAAGAACGAAAGTTTGTTACACGTCCGAAAAACTTTGTGAACTTTGAAGGATGATGTACCTTTATTTTATAAAAAATCACGTGATAAATCAGCGATACCAGAAACAATACAAGAACTTAATACATTACAGTTTTTCGTCATACAACGTAATACTACGATTATTGGTTATTTTTTGCTCATAATCGATTTTATAACCGGTTATTGCATTACCCAGTAACGAAGAACTTCAACAGGAGCAAACTAACCGACGCAGATTGCAAGCTGAAGCTGCTGCTCTCCGCGATGGTAGACGAATCGATACTAAGCGAATCAGTAATTCAGGCAGTGTTTTGGCATGTGAAATAATGTTATGAAGAATTCCAATTTTTAATGGCACATAACATAATTTATTAGTTTATCCATTCATTGCATTAGAGACCGTAATCCACTCCGTGGTTGTAGTACTTTTTGTATACATCTTTCGTGTAGTTGTGGTCCTCCGCTCAGTTGTAGTCTCCGACGTAGAAATGCAAGGTCCGTTATACAGAATATACCAGTCATGGAACGGGGTGGAGGGATGTTTGCACTTGTACTCGCAGATGCTGTGGTACGTGGTGTAGTCGTTGGCGCAATATTCGAACACCGGTTTGCAGCCGCACGGTCCGAGTGGGCTCGCTGCCACTACCCCTAACAGAAACACTGAAATTCATGAAAATGATATACAAGAAATTTAAGCTTGCGTAAAATACGAAACAACAATTGTCTAATTACGGCGTTAATCGTGTTTTGATTTTAGCACTCTACCTATGTGTATCTTTGTGTCGTGCGTAAGCCAATTTTAGTAATTTTCTTCTTTTGTATCTACTGAATATACCTACCTATAAATAGTGATCGGTAGTAATGGTTTAATTTTATGGCAGCGTAATAAAGCTAAATTAAAGCTGAAATTATTAATTACGGTTAATAACTTTCATATGAACCTTATAAACGTCTCCTTCAAAACTTCCCTTACTTTCCTTTCTTTAACTCGACCACGCTGCCATGAAATTAAACCATTTTTACCAACGGCTATAGGATAACCTGTAGGTATATTTTACTAAATTTCAAAAAGGAGCACATTTGATGCAAAAAAAACCGTTTTTATAAACCATGTATATATCCGTTTCATTCGATGCTTTTTCTTAATTAAAGTTATTCAACTCTGCAATTTAATTCTTGATTCATAATCGGGTTGTTATATAAAAAAAAAAACATATTTTTCTACAAAATGTCAAACGAAATTAACGCAGCGACAAAACGGTATAATATAATACGAATAAATGGAGGCTATTCTCCGAGAAAAATAGAGCATTTTATTGTGTTTTAAAAGTTCTGCTTGGTATTTTTAATAAAGGATGCAAACACTGCAAACTATTATTATCATTTATTTAAATTACTTAGTTTTACTTACTAATACTAAGCGTCAATATTGGTTTCATGTCTGCCTCGAGGCAAGCAGCTCTGGCAGTAGCCACAGTAGAGATTGATTAAATACTATTAGACTTTTATAATGGCAGTTTGTGTGACGAATCTGTACACTCAAACACATTAACAAATATAAAAGCAATTAAATTAGAAAGAATGAAAGCCATAATTTTTTTACAAACTAATTTGTAATGTATTTATTATACGTATGTTCGGGTCAAACCTTGTAAGCTAAAGTAGGCCCATTTCCCATTATTTGATTGAGCTGACACTTCACATACATACCTATGTAAGTTAGGTGATAATTAATGCTATTGCATACCATACCATAATATTTTATGGTACCATGGAGTTGATCTGTTGATGGGCACAGGAGTTGGTCTTAGTCACTCTGTGATAAAACAACGCAATAAATCAAAACAAACTACATTAAAAAAAAAACAAAATGGCTGACTTTTTTTTATTTTTTTTTCAAATTGGTCTGAGCGCGCTGAGATTTGGCATGCGGCGAGCCTTAGGGCCCAAGATTACAATGTCAAAATTTTTTTTTGGATAAATCTAAAATGGCGGCGGACACGGGCAAAGTCAAGTTTCCAAGTAGGTTAAGTGAGCCCGAAGGGCAAGCTTCAGGCTGGGAGGCAGAAGGCCGACCCCGGCGGAGGGCCGAAAGCCCGGAGCCTTCACCCCGAGCTCCCATGCATGTCAACCCCAAGTAATGTAAAGCGAGGCCGAAGGCCGAGTTGCGGGATTGACCAACAAAGCAAATTCCTATACAAAAACTGTGTTAAGTGAGTTCGAAGGGCGAGCTTCAGACCGGGAGTCCGAAGGCTGACCCCTGCGGAGGGCCGCAGGCCCGGAGCCTTCACCTCGACTCCCAAGCGTGCAACCTCCAGTAAAGCGAGGCCGAAGGCCGTGCTGCGTGAATGCGGTGCTTCCAAGCGTTCTACCAAGTCAACTGTCTTGATAAGCGAAGCCGGCGGGCCGAAGGCCCGACGACGAAGCGTTGAGACTTGCGAAGGCCGAAGGCCGAGCTCCGCGTAGGGCCGAAGGCCCGAAGCGTCACACGAGAGGGGGAAGTTACACGAGAGCTTGTCAAGACACTTTTACTATTGGATCGTGTTTAAGCTCCAACTTCCCGCTTGAGCCCCGAAGCAAAACCATCCCTCCCAAGTGTTAATAAGCGAAGCGGGGGGCCGAAGGCCCGACGCTGAGCTTCGAACCCCAGCGAACGCCGAAGGCCGAGCTCCGCGTAGGGCCGAAGGCCCGGAGCGTACCTTACGATTTCCCAAGCACGCGAGGCCGAAGGGCGAGCTGCGGGAATGAAGTGCTCGCATGCGGATCATTTCGTCCTAGCAAAAGTACAACTTTATTTCTTTTTCCATTTGCAAAATAAACTACTACACAAAAACTACAGCACCGTCATCAGAACCAACAACAATACAACAAACAACACGCGCTCCGCGGGGGCTCTAGGGCACCGTGCACCAAGCAACCAACTAGTTCAATACTTACAGGCTTATAATTATATTTTGTATGACTAATGGGTACGTACACTCAAGGCACTCAAGCACACAAAAAAGTAAAAAGTAAGAACGAAAGTGTGTTACACGCCGAAAACACTTTTTATTTATAAAATATAGATGGAATGAAAAAAAAAATACTGATTGCAATAGCATAATTTAGTGTACCTACTTACGACGAAATGCCTCTTACGACATTTGGATTTTTCGCTGTCGATATATTGGCGGATAAATTGAGGCTAAACGAATCGCTCATCCACGAAAGGCAGTTTTTTGTCATTTCAAATAATGTAGTATTAAATATTAGATTTTTTATTAGCACAAAACATAATTAATTAGTTCATCCATGTAGGCCATCACCGATCGTCCTCCAGTCGTCAGTAGTAGTTGTCCGTCTAGGTGTAGGTGTAGTCCTCCACTCAGGTGTAATCCACCGCTCAGTTGTAGTCCCTGACGTAGAAATGCAAGGCCCGTTATACAGAATATACCAGTCATGGAACGGGGTGGAGGGATGTTTGCACTTGTACTCGCAGATGCTGTGGTACGTGGTGTAGTCGTTGGCGCAATATTCGAACACCGGTTTGCAGCCGCACGGTCCGCGTGGGCTTGCTTGCCTTATAAGTATCACTAAAATACAAGAAAAATATATTATGAACTATATACTTGCGTAAAATATGACTCCACAACCGTCTCACTACAGCAAGAAAGTAAAATAAATCGTGTTTTGACTTCAGCACTCTATGTATGTGTATCTTTGTTTCGTATGTAATTCGTAATTCTTCTTATGTATCTGATGATATCAGCTAATTATTTTGCCGATTTTAAAAAAGATTTTAAGGGAAATATCCGCACTCAATTTACAATTATTCTGCATTTTAGTTAATAACCGATGAATGTATCCGATTCATTAGGTATATTTAGAGGTTTCTTAATTAAAGTTTAGTGTCATAATTATCTGCAACTTTCTTTTGTTATTTTAGTCGGGTTAAGCTTATTTATTGCATATTTTCTTTAATAATTATGTCAAACGAAACTGGCGCAGCGAGAGAGAGGTCAAGCGAGAGAATAACAAAAATAGGCGATTTTCACGAGAAAAAAGATAAACAGAGTGTTTTAAAATGTTTGCTCGGTATTAATAGATGATGCGAACACTGCAATGTTTACTTACTAAAACTAAGCGCCAATATTGTCTTCATGTCTACCTCGAGGCAAGCAACTCTAGCAGTGGCCACAGCAGAGATTGATTTAATACTATTAGACTTTTATAATAGAAATTAGTGTAACTAATTTGTACGTGCACTCAAGCACATTAGCACATGTAAAAGCAATTTAAATAGGTAAGAACGAAAGCCAAAATTTACTATTTGTAATTTAAATTACCGGTTTTTAATGCGATGGAATGATATAGAAATATCGCTTGCTCCATCTAGCGCATAACTGCGTCCCTGACGCTTGCTAAGTCTCGGCACACGTGTAAATTCTGTTCAACTTTGTCTATCTAACAATAAAAATGTTAAAATAACTAATAGGGTAATAAAATTGTCAACAGTTTGTTAGATTTGTCAAACCTTTGTGAAAAACATCATTACAAGAAAATATTGACGAGGGGAATGGGTTTTTGGATTCATTGTATCGAGAGTTTAAATTTCAAATATTGTAATGGACAAATGCAAAAAAAAACATATTGAATTATACCCATATCTGACAATGTGTTTTTAAGGTACCGTATCTCAAAAGGAAAAATTTGAACCCTTATAGGATCACTCGTGCGTCTGTCTGTCTGTCTGTCCGTCTGTCACAGCCTATATTCTCGAAAACTACTGGACCAATTAAGTTGAAATTTGGTATACATATGTAAATTACTGACCCAAAGATGGATATGTAACGTAAACAAATGAATTTTAAATATAGAGGCTACTTTTGGGGGGTAAATGAGAAAGTTAAAAAATAAAGTTTTTTAAACTATATCGTATTATATATCAAATGAAAGAGCTCATCTTGAGAATTTCAGATATATTTTTTTATTAATTTTAAAATACATAGGTTAGAAGTTATTTAAGAAAATAGCCAAATAATTACTATTCCCTCCTTTGTCATCGAAACTACTGGCTCTAAAATTTTGAAAAAAATACACAAAATCGTTTTTTACCTATATATGTCAGGAAAACCTATTAAAAATATGCAGTCAAGAGTGAGTCGGACTTAATGTACGGAACCCTTGAAACGCGAGTCCGACTCGCACTTGGCCGGTTTTTTTAATAATTATATCCTTTTCTAAAAAAACATTTTCTACACCAATAAAATAAGTATATATGTACATAATGTATAAAATACGAAAATGTATATTTATACAGATTGGATGTCTTGAAGAAATCTTATTTTTTGTTGAAACTTGACGACACAGACACATACCACTTAAAATTTGATGCATACAACATAGACATTAAAACTTTAGAAAGTTACAACGAACTTTGACTGTGGCCTGACTCATTATTTCAAACGTTTCATTATAAAACGTCTGTCATACAGATCGAAAGAGAAATAAACACTAATTTTAATGGCATGTTTATTTTACTTACGACAAAAATGTCCCTTACGACATTTGAAATTTCCGCTGTGTATATTGGCTGACGAATCGAAGCTAAGCTAATCGCTCATCCAGGAAAAGCAGTGTTTTGGCACTTTAAATAATGTACTATTCATTATTCGAATTTTTAATGGGACGCTACATAATTAATTAGTCTATCCATTTATTGGATTAAGGGGCATAGTAAAAGTTGTACGTGTCCTTCGTCTTGTCACTCCATTTATTGGATTAGGGGGCATAGTTGTTGAACGTTGCCTTTGTCCTGTCCCTGTCCGTGTCCGCCGCAAAGAGGACCCAGTTGTAGTACTCTGCTCAGGTGTAGTACTCTGATCAGCTGTAGTACTCTGATCAGCTGTAGTCTCCGACGTAGAAACGCAAGTCCCGGTATACAGAATATACCAGTCATGGAACGGGGTGGAGGGATGTTTGCACTTGTACTCGCAGATGCTGTGGTACGTGGTGTAGTCGTTGGCGCAATATTCGAACACCGGTTTGCAGCCGCACGGTCCGAGTGGACTCGCTACCCCTAGACCTAACAGAATCACTGAAACGTAAGAAAATTGTATTAGGAAATTTAAACTTGATTATGGCAAAGAAAGCAAAGAAATCGTGTTTAGATTTTAATAACCCTTCAAGTGGCGCCACCGAAAACGCGAAAAGTAGTCAAGTGGCGGGGCCCCGGTGGGTGGTCAGCGCAGATTAAGAAAATTTTACAAAATCGTCGATTTAAGCTTGTCTATGTTTGAAAGTATATTAAATCACATATTGTTAGAATCAGCGTTATATAGGCTATTTGAATATAGCAATTAAATTATTCTAATGTTTATACATTTGGCCAGACGTAATCAAACTCCGGAAGAATGACAGTTTTCCAGCTTCCTTGTTAAAAATGACTACCACCATAAAACTAATTGATTATTGGAGGTAATTGCTATTTAATTATCAAAGGAAGACTTTTATCTTTAAGATTAAATCAATAAAAAAGACCTAAGATACAATTTCTTTTACAAAACAAACTAGCTAACTAACTAATATGGCTCAGCGATCCAAAGAGGATCTTGGCCTCCGAAACGAGAGCATGCCACTTTTCCCGATTCTGCGCCGTTTCCTGCCAATTATCGGCTTGAAGCTGACGCAGATCCGCTTCCACACTGTCTCCCCAGCGGTATCTGGGCCGACCTACCGGGCGGCTACCAGTCGGTCTTCCCAGGTACGCCCTCTTGGCAGCCCGATCCTCTCCCATTCTTAATAGGTGACCGAACCAGCGAAGTCTGTGGGATTTCGTTTCGCCGATGATATTGGCGTTTACAAAACAACCTCTTAAAAAACGAGACTGACCTCGGACTAGGCGGTCGCTCCCGAATCAATGGTCCTCACCAACAAATTTTATACCAAGTGTTTTTGTGTTTCTTATGGTATGCTATATCCTTCTCTAACTCGCTACCTAATTTTGGGCGCTAGAAGAGCGTAACTATACTTAAATGCGTTCAATTTCACCTCTAAATACGTCAACACCTCATTAACCACTCACTGGTGGATGACAGTTTACTGGTTTTCGCATCGACCATTCACGGGTTGACCGCCACTTGAAGGGATAACCGATATCATTAGAGCAAAAAAGAGAAATTAATCTTAACCTTTTTAAACTTAATCTTTATCGACTTATCGTGATTTGTATGCGTTCCATTCGGTGTTTTTGATTAGAATTAGGTACTTTATCCGGGTACATATTTTTCTTAACTAAATTTTAATATCATCAACTTTGCAATTTATTTCTTGGTTCTGAATCGGGTTAAGCTTTTTGCATATTTTTGTTCAACATGTCAAACAAAAAATGACCTAGTGAAAACGATTTCAATAACATAACTTTTACTCACTGCTAAGCGCTAATATTGTCTTCATGTCTGCCTCGAGTATTGCCAAAGAATATAGGAAAAAAATTAAGAAACTTTTATAATGGCATTTTGTGTGACTAATACGTATGTACACTGAAACACATCTTGTGTAAAATATTAAGAATAAAGTGTGAAACGCCGAAACCACTTGAAAACTTGAGAGAACAACATTTCAACTAAGAGAGGTCAGAGACAACTGAATAAAGAGTATATTAATAATATGTATATAAGTATGTTTTATTTCGAAAATACTTTAGTATTAAAATAAACAAGCACAGTTTTTAGGACATTTTAACCCACCGACGAACCTCCTAATGAAAAGTAAATAAAAAATTGTGACAATCGTTCTTTCATTAATGGCACAATCAAAGGAAATTTGGTAGAGTTAGACCAAGAAAAGTCTGCAACGATTTTGATAGCACACGCAGTGTAAGTGTTATTTTAAACGTCAAACTTCTATGAAGTTATGACGTATTAATTAACACTTGCACTGCGTATGCTATCAAAATCGCTGCAGACTTTTCTTGGTATAACTGTAAGTATGTTAATTAAAACCCCTTTTTTCATGGTCACACCATTTGACATTTGGCGGACTCGAGACACCGCTGCTGCCATCTTGGAAAATGTGTACCATGTTCATGCATGTGTGCATGTTTGTATTTTACTCTGACTATTATTATTTTATTTACGCACTCTATGAGAATGTGGTCTATGGCAACATAGCTGAAGAATTCTACTCAAAAAAGGCCTGGGTACATACTTTTGCGGAAAAAATACATCTTCTATGTAAAATCTATACTCAAATATTAGCTGTAACGATATTAAAATATAGCTCATATTGAAATATTGTAAGGCTCCGGTTTTTATGCCAACCTTTAAAAAAATTGTATCTATTTTTTAAGCTACCCGAAATCTGTTACTTAGCTGCCTGTTTAAATACGTGCCAAAATATTTTTTTTGCGTCATATTACAACAATGACATACATAGTTGTCAGTCTGTTCTGTTTATTAGTCTCTGATTTGTACGAATAAATAAGTTTGTTTTTTTCTCACGTAATATCCTAATCAAGGTGTTAATTAACTGGTATCATAATTATGATACGCAGTAATAAAATCGCGTATCAAATTCAATTAAAACTCAATTAATTGCATATCATAGCCAAAAATTAATCAATAACCATTAACACCCACATAATGTGCCGAGAAAATTGATTTTTTAATACAAAAAGTTTTAACATAGAATCGGGCTCTTTCGATTTTGCTAGAAGAAAAAAAACCCAAAATTTATATTTCCATTTCGTCACCAGTTTTCATAGATTTTTTATGACGGCAACGCAATGGAATGAACAACAAAAGTATGAAAATATTTGGACACTTTTCTTCTCCGATAGAAAAAGCTCGAGATTTTGACCGGAAATAATATAAAATTTCCCAATTCTAATTTTATATAAGATGGCCAGAAATCCTGGTAATATTCTTGTTCCCTCCCTTAGTCCAGGTTCTATCTGGGGTTGGGCTTACTTATACAAACAGGAACAATCCTAATTGTACATCGGTGGACCTTATTACAAAAGGCATAAAGTCCACCGATTAACATAAGGTTACAGTTAACAGTGTGGGCGATGGTCCGGCTGCGACAGAACTCTCACCGCTCAGTCCTGGGTTGTCGTAGGGGTTAGGTTTCGCGCTTTTATTTCTTCATTTGATATTTAACATGTTTGATAATAATCATGTGAGTCATGTCTTCCTCTTCCCAGGGATTTTACGGGACATTTAAAATGGACTTAAACCATAAAAATGTGGCATTTGCTTTGTTTTATTTATTTCACCTAATATCACAATCGGATTAGGTCTAACCTCGAAATCTCTAGAAGACTCCTGAAATTTGGCATGTATGTTAATTAAAGGTCTCTTTTTCATGTCCATAATATTTGTCATTTGGGGACTTCGAGGAACCGCCGCCATCTTGGAGAAATTTGCATTTTACTCGGAATCTAAGTTCTCTATGACAATAAGATGAATAAAAATGTAGGCGCCAAGGGACCCTAACAATATAATTTCATTTATATTGTTAGGTACCCTTGGCGCCTACATTTTTTAAGAAAATTTGAATTTCTTGCCCTTTTCTTCCGACAAAGTTTTTTGACCGGCTATATATATTCCTTTTTTACTATTTTTGTACACGACAATGTGCGTGAGTGTAGTTTTTTAATGACTATATATGTGACATTAGTCACATATATACTCGTAGTCATTAAAAAAGCCAGAGTTTTCTCATTTTTGTGGCAGTACTTGTAGTGAACATGAAGACTATAGTGGCACTGTGTTTCAGTAAGTAAACATTCGTTATATGAAGAGGATAATGGACGCCTGGACGGCCGCAACTCCATACAAATGTAGTTCTTTTTTCGTCTCTGGATACTGACATTATGGAAAATAATTTTACCCAATTTGAAGTACATATATAAACTATTAGCCCTTCGTGTGATTTTTTATTTTATTTTTTTATTATAATAGAGTTAGGAGCGAAAAACAATTTCCATAAAAAAAATTAAAAGCACGTAATAACCCACGCACGCACGTATAATGCTTTAAAAATCGAAATATGCCCAGTGAATGGGCATATTAGCTATAATAGCCTTAATTAATACCTATAGGTAACTCTACATCAAATTGTGTAAAAATATCTTGTAATATATGCTATTGTCCAGAGAGGAAAATCTAGACTACGTTTGTATAGAGAAGCGGTCACGAATTGACGGTAACTATTTTCACCAACCCTTATTTGCAAGAACTCATCATTGGCCTTTGCGTCTATTGCAGACGATTTACGGTGTAACATACATTACACCGCCTGGAATTAAGGAAACGTAGGGATGCCCAGCACCTGCATTACCCTCACGGCTTCGCTGTCTTATCCCACAGGAAAGGCGAGCAAATACACGTGGAATACGTGTGTGTAGTGTGTGTGTGTGTGGTTTCAAGTACTAACATTAATAACGGGACTTGATTGTGTTTCAGTGGTTCTGTTAGGGCTAGCGGTCGCCCAGGAACGTGGACCGTGCGGCTGCTTAAAGACCTTTGCTTTTTGCGCCAACGACTACCAGACATACCAAAGCATCTGCGAGTACAAGTGTAAACACCCCACCGTCCAGTTTCAGGACTGGTTTATACTGTACCAAGGAGAGTGTCAGTCTTAGTCTGATGTTTTGTCCAATAGATGGAGTTACCGTGTATGTCGTGTGGCATTAAAAATTAAAACATTTACACGTTTGTTTTTGCAGTGGCGTAGTATGAAGAAATCTCGGCGTAGGCGAAGTCGCATATAAATACATGCCCCTTTTACAATGTGTAAATAATAAAAAAGGCTGGCTCCCGAGGCCTGTGTGAGGCCGCGGGCGAGGGGCCGTTTCGCCCATGTCTATATTAGCTACGCCACTGTGTTTATAATTATTGGTTCCTTACTTTACTATGTTTTGAGGTTACGAATGATATCGCCCGCACTTCGATATCGACGACCGGCATGTATTACAGTCGTAGTCAGAAATAAAATATAATAAACATAAACATAATTTATTTAAAAAAACCGGGCAAGTGCGAGTCGGACTCGCGCACGAAGGGTTCCGTACCATAATGCAAAAAACGGCAAAAAAAAACGGTCACCCATCCAAGTACTGACCCCGCCCGACGTTGCTTAACTTCGGTCAAAAATCACGTTTGTTGTATGGGAGCCCCACTTAAATTTTTATTTTATTCTGTTTTTAGTATTTGTTGTTATAGCGGCAACAGAAATACATCATCTTTGAAAATTTCAACTGTCTAGCTATCACGGTTCGTGAGATACAGCCTGGTGACAGACGGACGGACGGACAGCGGAGTCTTAGTAATAGGATCCCGTTTTACCCTTTGGGTACGGAACCCTAAAAACACGTATTTCATGGTATTTTTCATATAAAACAAAGACTCAAAAACAGTGATGGTTTACATGTGCCCGAACTAGGATTCCCTGTGTTTCAAGCGAAATGTATTTATAGGTACAGAACTACTCATTATAACAATTTGAAATGCATACCTACCTATTTATATATTTTTGAAATATAGACTTATCTTCGAAACTACTGGCCTAAAAGAGTGAACAAAGTGTGTGCACGTTGCACGTGTATATAAACGGCATAATTATTTTCATAAAAAAATTACACGAATGATATTGTCATTGCAAATACCGTAAAATGGGGTGAGTTGGGTGAAATTTGACTTTCAAACCTCGATAAAATTTTATTTTTACATGTGAAAACTGAATGGTGTATATAATAAGTGGTTCGGACGTTTGTATTTTAGTTTGTATTTTATTTTGGGTAGTTCCATTTCATAACTTTGACGATAAAGAGGAAAACCCACCTCACCCCGTAGTGCCTCGTATTTGGGGTGAGAGGGTTTTTCATACAAAGGTGATTTTGGAAGATTGTTGGATCGTTTTTTTTATTATGAATATTACTATAGCTCCATTTTAAATTGGAATACGTTATTTTTGTAGCAGTAGCCTTAAAAACCCACCTCACCCCCCTCTCAATCCTTCTCTCCCCATTCATAACCCATAGCTCCCCGCGAAACCTACTCACCCCGTTTTACGGTACTATGCAGAGTAAGTATATTATTAATATGTATGGTCACACAATTAAAGCTCTCTCGACGAATAATCGGTAATACCACAAAGCGGCAATCGCCTGGACGAATAGATTTAAACTCCTTTACAATTAATTATTTAATTATCGAATGTAATCGATTCGGCGCGCGCAGTACTTTGAAATAAGTGGTTAATGTGGTCGCCGATAAAAGATTCACCGCTTATTTTGTCCAGCCATTTAAATAATGGAGTTATTGCGCAGGGGCTATAACGACAGTAGGGAAATAAAAGTAGAAGTACGGTCAGCCAAGAAGTGGTCTACCACTTTTCGACTCTATCAATCAGATGATAGAGTCGAAAAGTGGTACACCACTTTCTTGGCTGACTTTACCCTCACCATGCTTTGGACTCCCTCCCTCCCCTCCCTTAAAGGGATAAGTTCGCCATTGTACACATTAATTGTATTCTTTTTATGTTATGTACAGTCAGCAGCAGAAGTTGCTAAGCGGGCGAGGTGTTCAAAAGGTGACAAGATATCGAAATTTTGTGTGAAATATTGAATGGACGAGCCCTTGGTAAAAGTCATATTATAAATGGGTACGGTCTCCGTCGATAAAGTTAGTGTTGCCAGATAATCAATTTTAACATTGATAACGTAACGGGGTTTGGAAGTGACAAACGCCTGCTACTGCTTACAGTTTTATTGTGTTTCATGCATCCGTAATTAATACGTTATTTATTTCAGTAAGTAGCTACTGTCCTTTGAATTGTTTCCCGCTCTCATTTCCCAATACTTATTGTGTAATAAATATTGAAATAATGAAGTTTTCGCATTTTTACGTAGGTACATCCCAATAAAACGGAAAAAACTGGTCAAGTGCGATAATTTAAATCGCGCACCGACGTTTCCTTACAAACTTTCAATTGTTTTATTTAACTGGATAATCATAAAAATAACTAAGATACATTTTTTAATGAATTTCAATGTTAGTGCCGTATTCATTTAATTTCTTTGTTTTCACAGAAAAATATTGAAAACATAGGTTCATTTTTTGGTTTTTTGAAATTAACTGACAATTTCCTCCATACAAAAGGAAAGTGAAGCTACTTTGCGCCGCGTATATGATGATTGATTTTTTCATTAATTATAGATAGATACATTCAATATAAATTTTGGTATTTTTGCTTACTGTGAGATGTGATTAAACACTAGTTTTTACGAAAGCGACTGCTATCTGACCTTCCTATCCAGAGGGTTAACTAGGCCTTATTGGGATTAGTCTGGTTTCTTCACGATGTTTTCCTACCAAAAAGCGACTGGTAAATATCAAATGATATTTCGTACATAAGTTCCAAAAAACTCATTGGTACGAGCCGAGGTTTGAACCCGCGACCTCCAGATTGCAAGTCGCACGCTCTTACCGCTAATAGACCACTAGCGGTTACTGCAACATTGTTATAAAATGTTAATTAATATGATATTTTGTCAAAAAATGTTGTGTGCCGATTATTGTTGATTAGTAGCTATATTTCACACTATAACTATATTTCCAAACAACATAATACTTTGACATTTTGAATCCTAATTACCCTATACGAACGCAAATTCCTCAAAGGCAACCAATTCCAAGTTCCGCACAATAACCTGTTGTTAGTTGAATTCAATCGCACGATTGTCGCATCGATGGAGTCGCACAACTAATCAAGATCGTACGGAGTTGGCCGATCTAATCGACCCATTCATCTAGCGGAGCCCGGGAATGAGAAGAGTTGATACTTGAAAGTTTTTTTTCAGTATGAGTGAAATAAAATATAGAAAAATTAGAACGTAACGTAAATGCAATTTGAATTGTTATATTAAGAGTTAGAAACGAAGAAATAGAAAACATAATACATACAACTTCATGATACTGAAGTACGAAGGTAATTTTATCGTTAATTGTGTAGCTGTTTATATCGACATCGCAAAAAAATTACAACCACGAAACCATACTTTTATTTTTGGTTAATAAAGTATTATGTGAGTTTCAAAAAAACCATGTTGGAAGTCGTCGGCATATCAATACTTCCTATAGGTACCAATACTATTGAACACAATCATCAGATACTTCGATTATGGATGGGGAGGACATTAAATGAAAGACAATATCCAACTCGCAATCTTTATTGGACAAGATTGATTACAAATCATAGCACTCGTTACGAATTACGATCCTCAAGCTGTCCAACCAGTAGGTTCAACACAGCAACCGCAACCAACGCCATCTTCTAGTACTTACACTATAAGTATTTTTATCGAGTCAAATTTTAGACGAAACATAATTTAAATTATTACCTATTAAACGAATTCCGAGAAGGTCTTATTGTAGCTTTGTGAGGTCATTCATTGCCTTTTTATACATAGTTAGTCTCATCATACTCAAAGTCAATTTGATTACATGCAACTTAAGGTCACCATTTAAGTGGCTTGTTCCTCATTACATTTTATTAGTAATAATTAATCAGCCTTGGAAGCATCTTTTGTAGCCGTTTCTTATATTGCTTTAGATGTATAAAGGATGACTCACGTTAGATCGAGCCGTGTCCGGGTCGGAGCTTCCGGCGCATCGTTTTCTATGGAAAGCATCGCGTGATCACCTATGACATGACTGTCATAGAAAAGTAAGCGGCAGAATCTCCGGCCCGGACACGGCCCGGTCTAACATGAGTCATCCTTAAGTCAACATCACAGGCAAATTGCATTGTAAACTCGTATTCTAAATAGTAAGAACTTATAATATAAATAAAATTTGAAGTAAAAATGTATATGGTTTAATAAGTATGAAATGATTTATAAAAATAGATTTAATGGAAGAAATGCTGTGCGTGTTTAAGTAAGTATCAAGTAGGTTTAATCGCTGGCAATCTGCGAGTTCCCGGCACGCGGTTCCATCCTGCTCTCAATAAAGATGGCGTTCAGACACTTCAGACACCCGCTATACTTTACCTTTAGAGGGTTTAGAGGGGAAAATAGATCTGTAGAACTACTTAATATATATTATTTAAAATGAACCGTTCCGGGGCAACCTGCCGAACCTTGCGCCGAGTCAGACGACGCTACGCTATTACGTCGTCGCCCAAATCTAATGTTTAGTAAGTTTAATTTTTATGTGTATTGTTTTCTTTGTCTTTTATTTTGCAGTTTCACATTGCCTTGGTTTTATACTGTAACGCTGTGGTAAATATTTAATTTGATCAATAAATAAATATTTAAAATCATAATGGACTTTACAGTACATCTGGTGCTCCATTACGACACCCTGTGCGATAATAAGCACATTACGTAACTACGACGAAAATTTAAAGGGACATATGTACTGTAAAACGTTGTAAGATACGTGTGAGTAGGTAATTCGCAACGAATGGCGAATTTTAAAACACGACCGAAGGGGCCAACTAATATGGACATTTCTATACAACGTGATCCGTTTTTATTGCTCTCAAGTATATTCTTAAGTTGACTAAATTATACCCAGCTTGGGATAGTTTACTGCTAAATAGTATAGGACTTTTCTAAGGCCTTTGATAAAGTGGACCATAACATCCTTTGTCACATGCTCGCACTATACGGATTACATGGTAATTTGTTCAGGTGGATATGTTCCTACTTGAACAACAGGAGCCAACTTGTAGCTGTCAACGGATCTTTGTCTGCTCCTGTACCTTTAACCTCAGGAGTACGTCAAGGGTCACACTTGGGGCCGTTGCTGTTTATTGTTTTTATAAATGATCTGGCAGAACGATTGTCTTGCCCCTCTCTATTTTACGCAGATGATCTGAAAATATACAAAGCAATAAACAGTACCGTAGATTGTTTACTGCTGCAGGATGACTTAAATGTTATTTCACTGGTGCGCTAATAATCGTATGTTCCTGAATGTGGAGAAATGCTTCGCGATAACTTTTTCGAAGAAAAAACAAAAATTATATTACGATTACGCCATAGCCGATCAGAAACTTTCACGCAGAGAGTTAGCTAAATTTGTATTTGGTTTGACAAACAGTTAAACTTTAAATATCATTACGAGTACATCACAAAAAAAGCTAACCAAATGCTTGGATTTATTCTCCGAATCACCAAAGACTTTAAAAAACCAAAAAGCTTGTTAACACTCTTTCATAGTCTTGTCCGTAGTGTTCTTGAGTACAGGTGTAATGTGTGGTCACCGTACTACTCTTTACATTCCAATAATATCGAGAAAGTTCAGAAAAGGTGTCTCAAGCTTTTGTCATATAGCTACAACCGTGATCTTATACGCAAGGATTATGTCTAACGATTGCGATCATTCAATGTTTACTCCCTTGAATCACGCCGTCTTCTTCATGACATGCTATTTTTCCACAAAGTTCTCCACTCCAAAATTGTATCTCCCAATATTCTGTCCCTAGTTACATTTAATACCCCCCCGGTTCAGGTCCCGTGCCCCAAAGACTTTTGCTCTACAAGTGTATAAAAATAATACTTCATTTTACAACCCTATTGTAAGAATGTGCCGTCTGTACAACGACGTGGTATCTAAACATAGCCATATTGATATATTCAACTCAAGATTTGCAATCTTTCGGAAACAGGTTATGGAAGTTCTTTGCCATAGATCACCATTACATTAAGTTTCATTAATGTCTTTAATTTCCTCATTATGTGAATTATTATGTTTTGTGCCTAAAATTGTATTATTGTGTAATTAAGTTAGTCTGTATAGTAGTCTTAGTATAGTTGTAGTTTTCGCTCTAATATTTGTTTCATGATGTGCATACATGCTTTGGATGGCATTCCCAACCAAAAACCTGCTCTAAAAATAATTATTCCATGTAATAAATGTTATCTGTTTTGTGTGCCTAATAAATAAAATAAAAATAAAAATAAAATAGTCCACCGTTTGGAATAATTTACTGCTAAAAAGTCCGTTTTGTATGGACCGTCACAAAACTGTCACCCAATATTTGTATGAAAAACTGACAAAAACTGAGGATGCTTTTTTCTTTGTTTTATGTGGTTTTATTCAATTACTTCTCGTGATTCTGAGTCGAAATAACCCATTTTTTTCTGAAAACCCCCAAATACGTGGTTTCACGGTAGGTATACTTATTACCTACCTATTCAGATAAGGAAATATCGATTCTTCGAGATATATTATATCGTAGGTATCACAAACAAATATTTCACCATGTTTTTACTCTATAAAACCCGTATCCGTGACTATGGGAAACACGTGATTCACAAACAAGTAAATGAACAAAAAACATCACGAATCGTCTTAATAAAAACTAGTTACATCATTAAAGTAATGCTGATTTTTAAGTCAACAAAAACAGATTCTCATACTTTTGGCAATTTAGCGCGTTATGTAATCGTAATTTAATTACGTATTAAGTATGTACCTATATTAAAAGTACCGTAAATGCCTACTTTGCTTCCCACTGGGTAATTGTACTCCAACAGGTTTTAGGGTTCCGTACCCAAAAGGTAAAACGGGACCCTATTACTAAGACTTCGCTGTCCGTCCGTCCGTCCGTCCGTCCGTCCGTCCGTCCGTCCGTCTGTCTGTCACCAGGCTGTATCTCACGAACCGTGATAGCTAGACAGTTGAAATTTTCACAGATGATGTATTTCTGTTGCCGCTATAACAACAAATACTAAAACAGAATAAAATAAAGATTTAAATGGGGCTCCCATACAACAAACGTGATTTATGACCAAAGTTAAGCAACGTCGGGCGTGGTCAGTACTTGGATGGGTGACCGTTTTTTTTTTGCATTTTTTTCCGTTTTTTTTTTATTATGGTACGGAACCCTTCGTGCGCGAGTCCGACTCGCACTTGCCCGGTTTTTTTACTTAAATGGGGTTGTGAAAACTACATATATCACAACGAAAAACTTCGACAAAATGTGTTCAAAATATTTAGAGGAATGAAAATCTTCAGCTAATTAATAGTACATTACTACAGAGGCTGGGAAGTAAGGGGTTGCCGGCCGAATGCATATAGACGGCCGAACGTAGTGAGGCCGAATAGTTATGAGGCCGACAACCCCTTTTCACGCCGAGGTATGTATAGTGCTTTTCTTAATCATGCAATGAAATAATAATAAAAATTGATGATGATGATTGTTTCATGTCCTAATGTGATAGGTTATTCAGTGCGTGGGGTTCATAAGGGGAACGAAAATTTTATTATTTTTGCGCTACGATGCACGGTTTAAGAGCATTATAAATTATTTTTAGTTTTTTTTTTTAAATATTAATTAGGGGTGTCTTACAGAGGAACGAGCATTTTATTATTTTTGCGCTACGACGCATGGTTTAGAAGATACAGCCCTATACATTTTTTTTTGCTTTTTTTTCTTTTCTTGTGTTTTTTTAAATGTTATTAAGGGGTTTCCGAAAGGGGAACGAAAATTTGATTATTTTTGCGCTACGACGTACGGTTTAGGAGATACAGCATTATAAAGTTATTTTTCTTTTTTGTGTTTTTTTTAAATATTCATTGAGGGTTTCTTACAGAGAAACGAACATTTTATTATTTTTGCGCTACGACGCATGGTTTAGGAGATACAGCCCTATAATTTTCTTTTTGCTTTTATTATTTTTTTCTTTTCTTGTGTTTTTTTAAATGTTATTAAGGGGCTTCCTAAAGGGGAACGAAAATTTGATTATTTTTGCGCTACGACGTACGGTTTAGGAGATACAGCATTATAAAGTTTATTTTTATTATTTTTTTTTTATTTTTGTGTATTTTTTTAATATTAATTAAGGGTTTCTTACATAGGAACGAACATTTTATTATTTTTGCGCTGCGACGCACGGTTTAGGAGATACAGCCCTATAAAGATTAAAAAAAAAAAAGAAATCGTACCATAAAGCATAAACTGCCTATAGTTTTTTTTTTTTAATAGCGATAGTGTGTTATCACTTTAATGGCTGAATGCCACGATGGTGTGTCACACATATCTGTGAAATGGAAATTAAAAAAAAATTACTTCCCGGCCTAGGCCTTAAATTTTGTATGAAATTCCTTTACAGTTCTCTGGATTTGCTCCGCCCTAAACGTGATACTTCGAAGCCTGATATAACGCCCTGAGTGACGACATTTCATTGCATGTTTGAGAAAAGTAACTTGTTGGGTTCAATACTTATATCTGATGGCGACTAAACAGAAGTAAACAAATTAATACCATTAAATACAATCTTTAGTAACTATTTATTGTTTTAATTTTCAGTCAAAAACATTTATTTCGTCATTCAAATTCAACTTTGCTTAAATGTTTACAGCCTAATTAGCTGAAAATAACCTAGCCTGCAATTAATATGGAATGATAATGAACCTTGTCAAAGTTTTCTTTACCTTAATGAATAAAATTAGTTATACCCGAAGTGAAGATTTTTCCACAAAAATACCAAATGAAGATTTTGGACATTGGAAATGTCTTTTCGTTCGCTCCAGTATAGGGTCCGATTTCACGAAAAAGTGCGATCCCCTTATATCTCGAAAAGTTGTGAAGATATGATATTAAAAAAAGGCTCAAAAGACGCATAACCACGAGAGCTGTAAGGTGCAAAAATAATTATTCGAGAAAGTCAAAAACGAAAAAAGTTATGGTCGAAATAGTGAAAATAAAATTCAATTTATTCCAATTTTTTGATTTTGGTGCTCGATAATTTGGAAACGAAGAATGATATCAAAAATTTGAGAAAAACGGCTCTGGACAATTTAGTCAGCTACAATTTGAGCCTAAAACAAAGACGATCGGGTTAAGGGTTTGCCCTGTAGCCTAACCTTAAAATAGTCAAAAAGTCAGAACGACATTTTTCACATGACATTTATGACTTCATGTTTCGCAGAGTTCGTTATCGGTATTTGTTGTGAATTATCGGGATTATGACGGCAGAATAACACTTGCACTGGTAGAGGTAGAGGTAGAGGTAGAGGTAGAGGTAGAGGTAGAGGTAGAAGTAGAGGTAGAGGTAGAGGTAGAGGTAGAGATAGAAATAGAAATAGAAATAATTTTATTCGTGAGCACAAACACAAAATAAAAACTAATACAGAGAAACATAAAAAAGAGAAAGTGCCACGAAATGGTCTCACCTCAGCATGTTGCTGGCGGCTGCTAGCAGATAGCTGATGCTGAACCCTGGCAGTACCTAGTGGAGCTCGGGCTTAATACAACATAAACACACGCTGTTTTGGTCATCGGACTCGTCTCGATGAGCACTTAGGAGAGTAGTACCCAAGATAGAGCTGATGCTGAACCCTGGCTGTACCTAAAGGAACCCAGATTTGTTGCAACATAGGCACACGCTGTTTTGGTCATCCGACTCGTCTTGATGAGCACTTAGGAGAGTAGTACCCAAGATAGAGCTGATGCTGAACCCTGGTTGTACCTAGCGGAACTCAGGTTTGGTGCAACATAGGCACGCGCTGTTTTGGACATCCGACTCGTCGTGATGAGCACTTAGGAGAGTAGTACCCAAGATAGAGCTGATGCTGAACCCTGGTTATACCTAGCGGAACTCAGGTTTGGTGCAACATAGGCACGCGCTGTTTTGGACATCCGATTCGTCATGATGACCACATGGTAGAGCATTACCGAAGATAGCTGATGCTGAACCCTAGTAGTACCTATTGGAACTCAGGTTTGGTGCAACATAGACAAACGCTGTTATGGTCATCTCTCGTCGCGTCAAACTGCTGTCAAGAAAATTTCATATCTTGCAGCAAATGGGCCGCTGCCGATCAAGACTCGAGTGACGATAACGGCGATGTGGCTACCACTTCTCGAGTTGACTACGGATTTGCCGTGTAATAATTTTCTTGTACTTTGAACATTAATATATCCTGCTTATTAATCGAAAAATGATTTAATGTACCTATACTTATGCGCCACGGCGACAATTATTCAAACTTCGATACGCGTGTGGAAATTTTGCAATTTGTTTGTTCACATGCGTTATGTCCAGGATACTTATGTTAATCTAAGAATAAAATAATAATCATTCAACGTTGTAGTTTTATGTTGTAACTTTTTCCTTATCCAGACTTTCTCGTCGCTCAGCGACAATATTTTTTCGAATTCCGTAGATTAATTTCCAATGTGCTCGATAGTCGTGTGAGGCACGAAATCTGTGAATTTTTTGAATACCGAATGGAACAAAGCAGGTGATCTCTTTACTTTGCAATTCAAATCGACTGTAAAGGAGAGTGAAATAAATCTTCCCGATTTGACTAATCAAATAGATGGGATTTTGAGATTAACTCGACTACATAAAGATTTCAAAGAGATTAGGAAGCTAAGAATGACATCAACCTTTAAATATTATTAGTACTATAATAGTTATTTACGATACAAGTGCGGAAAAGAGGAAATTCGAAACGAGTGGCGATAAATTAAAACACGACCGAAGGGAGTGTTTTAAATCGACACGAGTTGCGAATTACCTATTCGCACGTGTATCGTACAACGTTTTACAGTACATATGGCCTTTTAAACTTTTGACATCGCACGAATAGTGTTATTTTATGCACTAGTGCGGGAAAATAGGACCATATGTGCTGTAAATAAATAATATGGGACAATCTTACACAAATCGACCTAGACCCATAGTAAGCTCAATAAGGTTTAATACATATAACTACATAACATACTTAAATACATTGAAAACATCCATAATTCAGCAACAAAACATTCGTGATGATCACACAAACAAATACACTACACTTTAAATTTTTTGAAATAAGTAACACATCATAAATATCATAACAGTCATCGAGGCGACATCTAGTCGCGACCATTCTATGTTTCTCAACAGCGATCTACGTACGTGTATTGCGCGCACTGTTAAAATAAATGTGTATATTTCAGTTCTCATTTTAAGTTAATTGTACAAATTCTTATGAGAATAAAGAATAATAAACCGAATAACTACTTACCGAGATTTAAACCCAGGACCTCCTGCTTTGTAGGCAAGCAGGGTCACAGGAGGCTGTTTAAAACATTTCAAAAGTAACATCCTTTATCTAAATGACTGTGTAAAACTGTATTCTGAACACTTCCTAAGTGGAATTTTCCTTGTTCTGTAGAGCAAAAGTTAAAGTTTAAAAGGACTTCGAAGATGTTAAGATCAAAGTAATTGAGTAAAAGATGTTGAGACCTAAAACTTAATTAGACGCTCTCCTTGTTTCAGGCGTTCCTGTAATTAACAGCCAGACAACTGTGGAAGATATAGAAACTACAACACTAGAACAAACTACTGAAAATTTAGAAACTACCACAGAATTTACAGATGATGCACTAATAAAAGAAAATACTCTAAATACATATAATGTCAGGCAATCACGAAGTCAACCCAGTGAAAACGTAGACAATGAAGCATTAGAAAAAGAGCAAGCTGCTTCACAAGAATCAGTAAACACTAAAACAGTCAATATTGATGCAAAGAAACCAGAAAGTGCTTCAAAACTAGTTTTATCTCCTGAACTTAATCCTTTAAACGTAAACAAGATAGCAAAAACAGTCCTAAGACAACCAACAAAACATATGGTAAAAGAACTAAATGATGAAGACTTACAAAAAGTAAAAAAGGTTATAAAGAAGTCCGAACAAAAACTGCATGTTAAATATGACGAAGCGACGGGTGAATTGATCGATGGGCCTCATCCGTGCCAAAGAGAGTGTAAAGAAGGAGAGGAGCCGATGATCTGCTACTACATGTTCCATCTAGAATGGTACCAGACTATGAGCAAGGCTTGCTTTGACTGTCCTTTCAACGAAACGGATTGTCAGAGGCTGGATTGTATTCCAGCAGACGGAATGAACAGACCTCTTAACGTTATTAATAGGAAGATGCCTGGACCCGCTATTGAGGTACTCACTTCAAATACTTGCCAAGTTTTAATTTAAATTTTGCACAATAATGCCCAGTATTTCGGTCTCCAAAACATTTTTCGCTTGTTTATCCACCCTCAAAAATTGTTTGCTCAGCGCAGATATTCCAAACCCGAAAAGTTGGCAAACTTTGTTTTGTCCAGTTTTATGTAGTACTTGAATGGGTATTTTAATATTTTTTCATTGAGCTTCCGAGCGAGGGATCAAATAAAACGTTATTGCTTTATGGATTATTCGTAATTTAAGTAGGGTGGCGATTTTTTTAATTTGCCAATGTTTTGTTAATCGCGCGAATTGTGGAGGGGTTTTGCTTAATTAGAAGAAATCTTGTATTAAGATAATGGAATGGATTACCATAAAATTTATTTTATCAAGGAAATGACTGCTTGCTTGAATAATGCTTTTTGGTGTGGTAAGGATTTAGTGAATTAGTTTTATGTTGTAATAATACTTTTCTTTACCACATCGGTTCACACGTAAATATATAATTATGTGATAGTATGTATTTATGTAAACACTTTATTGTATGTACATAAGACAGGTTAAAACACAATGAAAACAAAATGTATAGAATGTACAAAGGCGAACTCATCCCTCTAAGGGATCTCTTTGAGCAACTGAGAGTAAAAAATAAAACATAACAACAAATAAATGAGACTACATAGAACATAAGATAGTAAGCCGTTACCGTAGCCCATGGACGCTTTCAATTAATTATTTAAAGTAACATTGTGCAAACAACAATAGATATTTAAATAAAATAAAATTATATCAGATGTAGTGCACACTTTAGAATCAGCAGTTAGCGTGTTTTGACATAATTTTGATATTTTCGGTTGCAGGTGTGCCAACATGACAGAGTCATAGTAGACGTGGAGAACGACCTGATGACGGAGGGCACAACGGTACATTGGCATGGACAGCATCAGCGTGGCACACCTTTCATGGACGGAACACCTTACGTCACCCAGTGTCCTATCCTACCTGATAATACCTTCAGGTAAGCATGCAGTATAGACTGGTGGTGGAGAGTACAAAGGTACATTGGCATAGGCAGTATTAATGTCGTACACCTTATATGGAAGGAACTCCTTACATCACCCAATGTCCTCCTATCCTGCCTGATACTGCCTTCAGGTAAGCATGCAGTGTAGACTGATGGAGGGCACAACGGGACATTGGCACGGACAGAATCAGCGTGGCACGCCCTACATGGACGGAATACCTTACGTCACCCAATGTCCTATCATACCTGATACTGCCTTCAGGTAAGCATGCAGTGTAGACTGATGGGGGGCACAACGGGACATTGGCACGGACAGAATCAGCGTGGCACGCCCTACATGGACGGAATACCTTACGTCACCCAATGTCCTATCCTACCTGATACTACCTTCAGGTAAGCATGCAGTGTAGACTGATGGAGGGCACAACGGGACATTGGCATGGACAGAATCAGCGTGGCACGCCCTACATGGACGGAATACATTACGTCACCCAATGTCCTATCCTACCTGATACTACCTTCAGGTAAGCATGCAGTGTAGACTGATGGAGGGCACAACGGGACATTGGCAAGGACAGAATCAGCGTGGCACGCCCTACATGGACGCAATACATTACGTCACCCAATGTCCTATCCTACCTGATACTACCTTCAGGTAAGCATGCAGTGTAGACTGATGGAGGGCACAACGGTACATTGGCATGGACAGAATCAGCGTGGCACGCCCTACATGGACAGCTCGCCTTACGTCACCCAATGACCTAACCTACCTGATACAACCTTCAGGTGTATGTTCTTTATAGGCTTTATTGAGAGAAATATACCTGACTGGCTAAGTTTTATAGATCGGCAAAGAAAGTTGCCATCATGTTGTCCAAAGTGTGGTACTTTGCTCATGACAACTATACATATTTACTGATTTCTCCCATGATCTCCCCAGGTACCAGTTCAACGCGTCCCACGATGGCACCCACTTCTGGCACTCCCACTCTGGCATGCAGCGAGCGGATGGCGCCGCGGGTGCCTTCATCATCAGGCGCCCGAAGTCCCAGGATCCACATGGCGCCCTGTATGATTATGACAGGTTAGTATTATTGGGTCTCACTTAATATGGAATTCATTCGTACTCGGGTATGTAGAGCCGATGGCGTGGCAAGCGCGTTTAATGTACTTATTATAGGTTAATTAGGTAGCTATTATTTATTACCATACTACTGGGTATATCGTATTATGTCTTACATACCTACCATATTATATTATAATAAATAATAATATTATGAACCTACATCTTAATGTGAATGCAGTTTAGTAAACATCATTTTCATAAAAGAGGACATGACATTACACATTACTTTGATGAACCTACATATTGCTGTCAAAAGAATAAATATTTTTTTACCACACTTTAATACTAAACGACCTCTAAACTTAAATCGTATATGTTTACGTATCTACAATAGTAATTTACAATATTAAAACCATAAACATAATAACATTATAGAAATGTTATCAAATTTATCAATTTGCACCTATTATCTCTATACGAGTAATACTTGAAACCGTATGAGCCATTCTTATATTAAAATTTAAATGTTACTTTGAAAACCGGCTCTTTAACCTTTTGGACGCCAATGACCGATATATCCGCACCGCAGGTTCAACGCCAAAGACCGATTAATCGGTCACAGACCACAGAGCAACATAGACCTACGTGCATATGCATAAAGTTCAATTTAAGTTTTGACACTTCGGTGACGTGGCGTCCGCGTGACAGCCTTTTGTGTTTGACACGGCGTCGAAAAGGTTAAGCCAATAGCGGACGACCGCCTCTTCATATAATAAAAACGTAGTCGCTATCTTACTCCCAGAATAGTTATGGAAAACTTTCCTTCCTTTGACTTTTCAATTTTTTCATAACTTATTATAAATGTTAATAGCGATAAACATATTCCATTCCATTATATACCTATTAAAAGCTTCTAACTCTTACGACTTACAATTATAAAAAAAAAAATTAAATGAAATAACTGCAGTTAATATACATCAAATAGCGCAAAAGTACTACCTAAAATGTCAATATACAGAGAGGAAAATGGGGACTGTTTGTATCGAGAAGTGGTCACGTGACCCTCGTCCCCTTTCATCTTAAGTCTTGTTCTTCGACGACCCAAAAGATAAAGTATTTACTTACCTAATGGCATCAAAAGTCTACATACAAGTATATGTATAATATAGGTCTACGCTTGGTTTAAGGTGACTCCTAAAATTTTCGACTTCAAAGACGATCGTACATTTTTGATGCTTTGACTTTTTTGATCCAAATGATGATTGAGGGCACTTTGTTTTATAGTCTCAGATAACACGTCAATGCTTTGAAGTTTAACTAGAAGTATACAGGATTAGTACAAATAAGCTTTGTAAAAGTAATTCGCCAAATATTTTAAATTTATTTTACGAAAAAAAAAGAAAAGATTTCAGTGTGTTCAAAAATTAAACGTCTTTCGGATATAGATATGAGTGAATAATGATTTCACCACGTTCAACGGAGCCAAGCCGCCTAAATAGAGTTCAAATTTAATGAATTAATTACATACTTATATGCATGCATTATGTCTATTTTTGTATGGGATTCTGAACAGCACGCCAAGCGGGACGTTTTGGAAACTTAAAAAACTGATACAAAATGACACTTAACGCAAACGCCTACGTCACGTGACACGTCACGCTATCGAATGAAATTTACACAAGGGGTGGGGTGGGTTGGGGATGGGGAGTTACCACGATGTGTGGTTAAAGTTGGTCGAGCTATTCAGGCCCAGTATGTAAGGTACATTAGGGTAACATATCTATTGTACCTTATTAGGGTGACTTTTAAAATTTTTGAAAATGATTATCTAATATCTTAACGAGCAATTCTTGTTTATAAATAATATTATATATTTCGGGGATCGATTTCGATGAAATTTGCTATATAGGGGTTTTCGGGGTCGTAAAATCGATCTAGCTAGGTCTTATCTCTGGGAAACCGCGCATTTTCGAGTCTTTATATGTTTTCCGAGCAAAGCTCGGTCTCCCAGATATTATCTACTAAATCAAAAACTTTTCAAACTTTGGTAACACTTACACTACTGCATCGCAGTTAAGTTGATATGTTCAATATTACCCCGTTTTCTAAGTTACCCCACACCCATACACTTTATAATAAACAATACAAACAAACAATACTTACCTACAGTTAACATTATATATCGTTTGTATTAGTTGTGCCTACAAATATTTATCTAGACAAAAGTATAAGTCATTTCATAAATACGAAACTAGATTTAAAGTTGGATTGTTTCGACTTGGAGAAGTATTTTCACAAAACGTTTCGAAGGCATTTTGATTATTTATTGAAAAAGTTTTGATAAACGATGTTACTTCTGAGTACTTAAAATAGTTTTGTCATGTTAAAAGGAGGCGTAAAGGAAGGAAATTAGAAGGGACATAAGATATGGAGTGCCGCACGAATCTTGCGATGGTAGAAATGGCCGCCGCGCACCTTTTATCTCAAATACTCTACTACTAAGATTCTGGTCGTCAGATCCCTCGGTTATATTTTTTACTAAGAGGATAGTAGGTATAGGTACTACAGGATAACGATAAACAACAGAAAATATATAAACATTAGATATGTTTTCCTGATTTTTTCTATCACGCTAACATTTATCTTTTAAAGTTTTGGTTGGCATCTGCCAAAATATAGGCAGACTTAGACCAAGAAAAGTCTGCAGCGATTTTGATAGCCCACGCAGTGCAAGTGTTATTTTAAACGTCAAATTTCTATGAAATTATGATATTACTTCTATGAAACTATGGGCTATCAAACTCGCTGCAGAATTTTCTTGGTCTAACTCTAGTCTATTTATCGTATGATTTAGCATTTTCCCTTGATTAGAATGGGAAAAACATTAAATATAAAAGCTATAAAAACTTTTACAAAAAAAAAAGAAAACCGACTTCAAAAAGGATGAAATAAAATATTATCCGTTTTTAAGTATATGCGTTATCAACTGATATGTTTGAAGTCGGTGCCAAGCCAAATTTGAAGCATACCATGATTTTAGGGTGACTCGATAAGAAGGTACTTACATGTAAGAATGTATGTGTGTATGTACGTTGGATTACCTACCTTACACCACACGACAGCAATGATCATACTTTCTGTAGATACCTAAGAACACCGTCAAGCCACCTTGGCGCAGTCCGTACCATGTTTGTCGGTACTAGTATAAAACCAATGCGATTGCCGATATGTTTTTTAAAGAGCAATTTTTACAAATTTTCGAACTGTCCATTAGTACTCTGGTGTGGGATTGGGACTGAGTTATTTCCCGCCTCTTATCCAGAAAACTTGATTTCAAAATATAAAACAATCCAAGGACCATCTACAGGGCTTTAACTTTTTACCTGTATGGCAAATTTCACCAGTTTACATGGCAGTTGTTTAGCCGAAAAGGTGACAAAGAGACAGACAGAATTACTTTCACCATTATAATATTAGTAAAGTTGTAATGTGAATTATAGACATAAACCTGATTATTTTTGACCGGTATTGTTACTATTTGTCGTGGCACTGACTTCAAACATATCAGTTGGTAACGCATATACTTAAAAACGGATAATATTTTATTTCATCCTTTTTGAAGTCGGTTTTCTTTTTTTTTGTAAAAGTTTTTATTTTTCAATTTTTAGTTTTAAGGCATTGTTAAAAGCTTATGAGTGACGTGTGACGCATGAATGAAAAGCATAATAATGCGTATCACTAAATTCGAAATTATTCCTGTCACTACACAAACACAAAATCCATCCTCCGCCCCGCCACTGACCCAATCCCTCAACCCCCCAATCCCTCAACCCCCCGATCACTCAACCTCACAGCACATCAACCCCTGATCACGGAACCCCTCGACCCTGAACCACCAACCTTTCAACCGCCATTTCCCGACTCCTCAGTAGCCTTACCATAAGTCTTACACTGACATATTCGCTAGCGTGTGCGTAACTTACTTTCTATGCGTCGTGCTGGCATCATATTAGTGCGAACGAGATAGTTACGAAGACGTTAGCGAATATGTAGTAGTGTCAAACTCTTGGTAGGGCTACAGTTGTACTTCATCAAATTGGTGATTTTCGGGGGGAAATGCTTAAGTTACTATAGAAAACAACGATGTCGCCATACTCGTGCCTTTAAAAATTGAGGAGTTCCCTCATTTCCTTATGAATTCCGTCATCAGATTAGAACCAACAATGTTATGGGAACACCTTAGAGGTAACTTCGTTCAAACGAAAAAAGAATTACTCAAATCGGACCACGGGTTTCGGAGTAATCTACATTTATAAAATCATCATTATTATCATCAACAATCATCATCATCAGGTCCACTCTATCAAATTAGTGATTTTCAAGAGGGAATGCTTGATTTGTTTAAGGCAATACCCAAATTACCATACATGTGCCTTTAACAATTGAGGAGTTCCCTCAATTCTTCATGGATCCCATCATCAGAACAGCACCAGATTAATGTGGGACCACCTTGGAAGTACCTTCTGTCGAACAAAAAATAATTTCTCAAATCGGACCACGGGTCTCGGAGTAATCGCTGAACGTCCTACATTTTAAGAAATCGTCATGATTATCATCAAAACAATCATCATCATCAGGTCCACTTCATCAAATTGGTGCTTTTCGAGAGAAAATGCTCGAGTTGCTTAAGAAAACACCCAAATCACCATACATGTGCTTTGAAAAATTGAGGAGTTCCCTCAATTCCTCATAGATCCCATCATCAGAACAGCACCAGATTAATGTGGGACCACCTTGGAAGTACCTTATTTCGAACAAAAAAATAATTACTCAAATCGACCCACGGGTCTCGGAGTAATCGGTGAACATACATTAAAAAAAAAAAACATAGCCACAACCGAATACAGAACCTCCTCCTTCTATGAAATTGAAGTCAGTTAAAAATTTTGCGTTAGCCCACTCTTAAAAGGCGTCAATAACACATTATTGACCGGAGCGTAGCGAAGGTCTACGTTTCGACTGGAGCATTTTGCTTTTGTATGTCCGGATGTTCTCCTCTACAGGTCGCAATTCTTAACCGAATCTCGTGAAATTTTGTGACTGGATTCTATGTCTAAATAATTTTTTTTTGTCCGTCCGGTTTTTTGAATTTTTTTTAAAATGGCGGAGTCGTGATAGCTCGCGCCTAAACAAATAGTGGTATCGGTACCATACGAGTGTTCTCTTTTTCAGATATGTTTATAGATTAAATGGCCAAAAATTCAGAAAAATTATTTCGCTGGTTTCGGAGGTATTGAGATATTTAATTTTAACTAATTTTAATTTGAGAAGGAGTAGCTAAATTTCGTCAACCCATGTAAGAACTATTTGGCTCAGTTTGTAAACGTTCGCTTTTTCTGTTTGCACAGAGGGTCTGGGTTCGATCCCCAGTAATTGTATGGGATATTATAACTTTTTGTATTTTTTTACACATAAATTTCGTATTATTGTTTTTTTTTTTAATTTACTATATTTAAAGCTCTTAGCACCATGTTATTTAAAGCTCTGCTCGCGAGGTCTACAGCTCACAGAGCCACTAGTTTAATTTATGTTCTTTTCAAAATATTAATGTGTTTGTATCGTCACGTGTAATATCATCATAAGCATCATAAGTCAAATCTCGCAAAACATGAGTGATAATAGTTCACTAACAAGTTAAGTTCTCAAAGGAGACGGTCTTCACAGAGATGCGTGTCTCTGGAGGATTCTCGACAATGGTGCCATAGACATTTATCTAGGTAAACCACTGAGCTGAGAGATCGCAAAAATATGAGTAATAATAGTTCACTAACAAGTAGAGTTCTCAAAGGAGATGGTCTTCACAGAGATGCGTGTCTCTGAAGGATTCTCGACAATGGTGCTATAGACTATCTAAGTAGACCACGGAGAGAATAGATAGACAGAGAACATTATACCTCTCCCGACGAATGATGGTCCCTATATTTCACAAGAGTTCAAGTTCAAGTTTTTTATTGTATGTAAGAATCAGGTTACATTGTAGGTGGAATATACAATTACATATTTAGTTACACCGAAAGTTTACCTTTTCAGGTGTACATACATTTACAGTATACATATTTAGTTACATATTAGGAACACTCATGATAAGCTTAAATAATCATTTATACAGTAAAAACATTTTTCTATAAGCCAAATTTTTATATTTGTTTTGAAATGCTCAAGTTCCATGTCTTTAAAACGATTAGGTAATTTGTTGTAAATTGTGATACACATAATATACGCATTTTTAGCAGTGAGCGACAAATTAACATATGGCCTAGGTAACCTGTGTCTGTATTTAGGTCTTACTACACGAGTACCCAATGATATATTTTCTGTGAACAAATATTTATATTTGTGAACAAAAACTGAAACTTCATAGATATAGACACAGGGGAAAGTAAGAATTTTATTTTGTATAAAATATGGACGGCATGACTCATTGTCAGTCGGACTAATCGAAAAAATGGCTCTAATACAGCGTTTTTGAACAATAAAGACATTATGTTTGTCTGTGCAGTTTCCCCAGATTACTACGCCATACCTTAAAATAGAATTTACATAACCATTATATGCTATTAACGCTGCTGGAATAGAAACAGTTTGACTCACCCTTTTTAAGGCAAAAACAAAGCTATTTACCTTGGAACATAGTTTATCTATATGTTCCCTCCAGTTGAATTGATTATCAATAAGAATACCTAGAAATCGTGCATGTTCTACTTCTTTTATAGATATATTGTCATATTGTATGTTTAGCTGTTGTGAATTGCCTTTATGTGTATGAAATTGAATGTAATTAGTTTTCTCCAGATTTATTTTCAAATTATTTCTATCTAACCATTTAATTGTAAGAGCAAGTGTTCTGTTAAGGTCATCATTATAAGTTAAAAGATCTGTACATTTCACAATTATTGATGTGTCATCTGCGAATAATAGACTATTATGTGGAAGGCTTTTGGGCATATCATTTATATAAATAATGAATAGCAGGGGACCCAGAATACTGCCTTGAGGTACTCCATAATGATTATTGACGAAAGTTGATCTATAACTATTTAGAGACTTAGTTACTGGACAGTATTTTATGGTCTCTACACATTGGGTTCTATCACTTATATACATTTTTATCCATTCAAGAGCAGGACCACGTATACCATATTTGTATAACTTTACTAATAATCGTTTATGACATACAAAATCGAAAGCTTTACTCATATCTAATAATAATACAGTTACCGGAATCTTATTATCTACTGCATCTAGAACATTTTTTACCAGTTTAAATGTGGCTAAGGTAGTACATTTAGATTTACGAAAACCATGTTGGTGATCGGATATTATATTATATTTATCAAGGAAACTTATTAATCTACTAAACATTACTTTTTCATATATTTTGGAGAAAACTGAAATTAAGGTTATTGGTCTGTAATTTCCCATATTAGTTTTATCGCCCTTTTTATGAATCGGCTTAACCACAGACTTTTTCAATATATTTGGAAAGCTACCTTGGATCAATGAAAGATTTAGTGTATGTAACATGGGCATTAAAATATACAATACACATTTTTTAACAATATCTGTCCTCACTTCATCATATCCTACTGATGGTGAATTTTTAAGTGACATGATTATGCTATGGAGTTCAGAAATAGTTACAGGTTTGAGATACATGGAAGAGTTATTATTATCAATATTAATATCATAGGTAGAGTTTGTAGTTACATTATCGCTTATAGTCTTTACAAAGAAATCATTAAATTGATTGGCAATATCTTGTGGGTCACTTATACATAAATCGTTCACTGTTAATTTATCAATAGATTTATCGGTACAATCAGATGAAGTATAATCTTTAATAACATCCCATACTGCTTTGCATTTGTTACTGTTATTATCAATATATTTAAAATTTTCTGTTTTTTGCTGGGATAATAAGCATTTTTTTAGTAGGCGGGAGTAATTCTTATATTCTAATTTATAATGAGATGAACATCTGCTAAGTAAGTACAGTTGTCTTTTCTGTTTACAACAGTTACGGATACCTTTTGATATTTTTTTTGAAAAGAAAGATTTATTTTTTACCTTAACTTTAATTGTCGGGAAACACAGATTATAGAAAAGAAGAAACAATTCATGAAATTTATCGAAAGCACAATTGGCATCATCTTCTTTTAAAACATCGTTAAAAGATAAGCTTGATAGACATTGTAAAAATTTCAATTGATTCTCTACGCAATAATCTCTTTTTAAAATGAACCACCATTTTACTGGACATGGCGGGCGCTTTTTTACGGGCACTTGACAGCTTTGCGCCGTATGGTCAGATAATCCTAAATCATGTACTAGTACTTGACTCTCCTTAACATTAGATGCAATGTGATCAATGCAAGTCTTTGAGTGATTGGTTATCCTTGTAGGGCAATCAGAAGTTAATTTTAAGTTATAGTTTTCTAGAATCTGTGTCAACTCATTTGCTATAGGTGATTTTTTTAAAGTATCAATGTTCAAATCTCCACACAGAATATATTTTTTTCGTTTATTTTTACAGACAGTATCTAGTAATATTTTTAGTTTATGGAAAAAGATGGATGAAGGTGAAGTGGGCATTTTATTTGTATAGATACATATGATTACAATGTTATATTGTGGAAGTATAGTGGCACAGCATTCAAAAGTGTGTACAAGGGAAATCGATTCAATATCTGGCATAGGAGTAAAACTTATATTGTTACGAACGAGTATTGCAACACCTCCTCTTTTCGAATGTTTGCGGGAAAAACTAGCCGCTATTTGAAAATGTTTTAATTTTAAATTACACTCCGATCCCCGAAGAAAGTTTGTCTCGCTTAAGCATACGATGTCCACGTTAGTACCATTTTTTTCTAGGTCATCTATGGCAATCATCAGCAACTCTTGTTTATTTAAGGCGCCGGAGATATTTTGGTGAAGAACTCCAATACTAGTTTCAGGCCAGGTATATGTGTGTGCGTTAAGGTGAAGTAGGCTCTCAATGTTGTTACCACGATTTTCGACGAAAAAGCTGGTTCTGCGACGGAGGTGATGAATCATTTTTATCTTCAACTATTCCATTTTCATTTCTCTGGGCGGCGGTATCAACGTCGGACGTACACTGGCGCCTTAAGTACGTATGTTCAGAATCTAAGAAGTGGTGTTTCAGCTGTTGTATCTGGTATGATTCATTATAGAGTGAACAAGATATTTGGTGGCGAATTATTGCTGCTAGCTGCCTCGAAAATGTAGTCATATGGCTGTTAAAGGTAGGTTTATATACATTATTTAATAATGAACAATGTTCAAATTGGTTTGCAATGAATGTGAGCATATTATTCAGTGGGCGTTCAGCCAAGTAGCGGTTGTAAGGTACTCGTGATATTATTATGTTCGAGTCATTCAGTTGTTGAATTAAATAATACAGATTTGCAAACAGTTTGCTTGGGTTTGTATCATTAGCTCCAGTTATTATGATCAAGAAATCGTCCTTGCCAAGGGCCTGGCCGTTATTTGGCAGTGAGCGTGGTACGTTTTGCGTATCCGCTCCGGGATTTGAATAACATTGTATTTCAAAGTACGCTCCACATAAGCTGTTGAGTAATGATCCTAGGTGTCTCCCTTGTTGATCAGCCAATACGACAATTTTACTCCTGGAAAAGCCAAGTTTCATTCTGTTATTTAAATCATGTTCAAACAGTTTATTATATACATTCATGTTGTTTCTATTTATATCTGGCGTCCGTAGAGAGTATTTATTTGTTGGAGCTGTATATGTTGGTTGTGTTGCGACGTTTGACGAGGTGGAGTTGATAACTGAAGGGATTGTAGTCAGAATGGGATCTTGTGTTTGTTTTCTAAGGTGAGCGCTAGGTGGCGCAGAACAGTTTTCTTTAGTAGTACCGAGGGAGGCCTGAGTTTTGTCTGGAATATTGGAATCCGTTTTCTGTGCATTTCCATTACTCAGGGGCAAATCTAGTTTTAGACTAGACTTTTCCATAGACTTTGCTTTACTAGAACCTGTGGTACCTGTGCTAATGACAGGTGTTAAATTTCTAATTTTTTGTTCACATTCAAAAAGCCTCTTATTAAGTGCTTCATTTATTGTTAATAAATGCTCAATCTCTGAGTCGGCAGATTTTAATTTTTCTTTAAGCTCACATATTTGGTTTGACATTTCTTCGAGCTTGAAACTGCTATTTAGACATGGTTCGTAGTGAGCTCGGTTCAGTTCTGGAGTTGATAGTAATTTTGAAGGAGAGGCGTCTTCAAATTCATCGTCTGATAATCCAGAGAAGGAATTTTCTGTAGGAATATTTATTCTATATTTTTTGCGGATTGTGACGTTATCACGCGATGAAGGAGACATAGTGTACGACTTTGGTTCAGTTTTAGACATACACGTTTGGCAAGTAAACGTTTTCTCTTCTTTTTCCATAAGATCAAAACGACATCTCGTTACATGTGTACAATCCATGTGGTAATATTTGTTACATGAAACACAGCGCAAATGGTATCTATCAGATAAAACATCGTTACATTTACTGCATCTTTTCGCCATCTTGTGGTGAGTAGTTAAACAATTATTAGTTCGCTCAATTTGATACAGCCGGTGGACAACAGATGGCGCTATTCTCAAAGTGCAAGCAGCAGGCGCGCGAAGTTTTTGGCGCGGAAGCAAACTGTTTTAACGGTCACTGCATAAAAGTTTGTTATAATTGTGATGAAACGTCTCAAGTACACCGAAATTATGTTTACACTACACTGAAGATAAGTTTATTAGACTATGAGATATAAGTATTTACAGTTAACACAAAATGTTTGCAAAAAGGTCCAAGGGTCATTGACTTCTTCACTAAGCGTCCTTTCGGCGGCAGTTGTCTAATTTGTAATTTTGAGGTATATTCACTTGTTGTAAGTATTGAATATTGTTTTATTTAGCTATGTTATCACTGTTTTTATTCACTATTAGGGAAAAAGTTTATAATATTCTAGTAATTATTTTAAAAGTCTCTGATGTATAAGTAAGAAGTTAGGTTAAGCTAATTTTATTTCACAGCACTGTTATATCACTATAGTTTCTTGAAATAATGTTCACCGATATAAATAGTACTTTAGTCTATAATATAAGGCACTTTTTAGACACTTTAGTGTTATTCTACATTTTTAACAATTAAAATACGGAGGATCGATTGTTTATGTGACGACAGCGCCACCTAACTCAAGATTCACCACACTTGAGTGTGTTCGTATTATAAATCGCGCCACATATATAAAGTAGATGACACTACTCAGATATATGTCTGTGAGTTTACTTGTCATGCTTCCTGCTGAAACTTGTATTGTTTGTGAACTATGAACTATGAACTACTTACTAACTTGAGCCTGAACACTTGATTGTGTGCTATGTTGTCACATAACAAAGAGGAACGTGTTTCTCCTGTTTGAATATTGTGTGAACTAAAAAATAATGATTTCGTGTGCTGGTGTGCTGAGTGTGCTATTAGAGCCTCATCACACTGTCGATTTGCAAGCGAGTCTAGCGCGCAGCAAATTCGCCGCGAGCGCGTAACTATCTCGCCGCTAGCGCGTAACTATCTCGCCGCTAGCGCGCAAAGAATTTTCAACGAATTTGCTTATATCTTCCTCGCGTTGTCCCGGCTTTTACCACGGGTCATGGGAGCCTGGGCTCCGCTTGGCAACTAATCCCGTGAATTGGCGTAGGCTCCAGTTTTTATGAAAGCGACTGCCATATGATCTTCCTACCCAGAAGGTAAACTAGACCTTACTGAGATTAGTTCGATTTTAAACTGTTGTGAGACATACTAACATTGACAAGTTAGACTAAACCGTAAAATTATTCAATGAGACTAGTCCGGTTTCGTCATGATGTTTTCCTTCTCCGAAAAGAGAGTAGTACCGTAAAACGGGGTGAGTAGGTTTCGCGGGGAGCTATGGGTTATGAATGGGGAGAGAAGGATTGAGAGGGGGGGGGGAAGTGGGTTTTTAAGGCTACTGCTACAAAAATAATATATTCCAATTTAAAATGGAGCTATAGTAATATTCATAATAAAAAAAAAACGATCCAACAATCTTCCAAAATCACCTTTGTATGAAAAACCCTCTCACCCCAAATACGAGGCACTACGGGGTGAGGTGGGTTTTCCTCTTTATCGTCAAAGTTATGAAATGGAACTACCCAAAATAAAATACAAACGTCCGAACCACTTATTATATATATGTTGTAGTCAAAAGTGTGAACTGGTCAAAAGAACTTTTAACCGACAAAAACAGGCAAAACTGCTTTTGACTGAGCATGTTGGTCAAAAGTAGTTTTACCTGAAAAACATACCGATTTCTGGCAGCAGTTTCGTTTTTAGGGCGTAGCAAAAAAAAAATAACCCTAATAACCTACCTATCTCTGGGAACAGTTTCGTTTTTAGGGCGTAGCAAAAAAAAAATAACCCTAACCTACCTATTTCTGGGAGTACTTTTGACTGATAGTAACAGTCACAATTACTATTAACTAGGGATGTACCGATTAGTCGCCGACTAGTCGGGAAAGCCGACTATCCGGCCACATTTGTAGTCGGCGATTAGTCGGCGACTAGTCGGCAAAAATGGCCGATTAGTCGGCACTTAATTAGTGAAAGAATAACAGAAGAAAAAGAAATCAACAGTCAATATTTACCATATGTTTTATGTCTATTTTACTAAAATACCTATTTAGGGTGCATACGAAAACTTTTTTTCATATAATTGACCGTTTGATCGTTATCGTATGTTGGTGGGCTGGTGTTTTCCTCTACAGGTCGATGTCAACTGATTCTCGTGTAATTTCATGGGCAAGTTTGATAGTTAAATAATTTTATTACTATACAGTTTTTTATGGGGAACTATTTATATTATTGCAAAATTTAGAGACAGACAGGGTACGTTGCTCGTAAAGACGCTGACCACAGGGGATAGGTTCTTAACTGGCGACTACGTATGGGAAATAGAGCCTTGGAAATACTTCCTACAAACTGTACCTACCTACTGACGGTCTGCTCAGTATCGCAAAATAAAAGACAGAAATTGAACGAGGATTCTTGTGATAGGTCTTTGAACGTGTAAAGAACACCTTTTAGCCAAGCTAATATGATGAATACCGCAACCAAAGGAGCAAAACTATTGTTTTTACCTGAACTTATACGAAACTAATGATCTGGCCGACTAGCCGACTAGTCGGCCGACTAATCGGCCATTCGAGCGCCGATTAGTCGGCTAGTCGGCTAGTCGGCCAAATCAATAGTCGGTACATCACTACTATTAACCAATGATTTTCAGGTAAAACTACTTTAACCCACATGCTCAGTCAAAAGGAGTTTTGCCTGTTTTTGTCGGTTAAAAGTTCTTTTGACCAGTTCACACTTTTGACTGCGACATATACACCATTCAGTTTTCACATGTAAAAATAAAATTTAATCGAGGTTTGAAAGTCAAATTTCACCCCATTTTACGGTAGTAAATATAATATCAAATGATATTTCGTACATAAGTTCCGAAAAGCTCATTGAAACAAGCCGGGCTTCGAACCCGCGACCTCCGGATTGAAAGTCGCACGCTCTTACCGCTAGGCCACCAGCACGTATTGAATGCACGTATTCTGGTCACGAAACTTGGTAAAACCTCGAAACTTTCGCAATAAAGCGAGTTTGTATCGCGATTCTATTAATTTAAGCCATTCAATTAAGCACGACTTTATAATGAATTTAGATTAATTAACAGTAAATATCTTGAATCCAACTAATAATTTATACATACGTCCCAGTGCTGCGCAGATATAGTATATATAGTATAGTTATTCTACTCATGTTATAAATATAAATTGATTTCAATACACCAGCTCGTA
Organism: Cydia splendana; assembly: GCF_910591565.1. Classification (NCBI taxonomy): domain Eukaryota; kingdom Metazoa; phylum Arthropoda; class Insecta; order Lepidoptera; family Tortricidae; genus Cydia; species Cydia splendana. The sequence continues at coordinate 3,392,612 of NC_085961.1, forward strand.
AAGGCTTTCTTTATTCTTCAAGAACTGATGAGCAAGTTGCATTTTATCCACAAGGGTGGCAAAGTTGCAATTTTTGAGTTATTTCCGTGTATTGGCTGGTAGAGTTAACTTTTAAATTATGATTATGAATGATTTGATTCTTGTAATTACCGGAAATTAATCCTCTAGGCTAGGGGGTACAATAGCGGGTGGGTGAGCATGTTAAAAAAGTCTTACGGCCACTTGCACCATTCACTAACCCGGGGTTAACCGGTTAAACCTGGAGTTACCATGGTTACTAGTACAATTTGACACTGGGTTAACGGTTCAACCGGTTAAGCCCGGGTTAGTGGGATGGTGCAAGTGGCGCTTAGGGAGTTAAGATATTGGATTAAAGTTATAAAAAAATCTTAAAAGTGTTTTTCAACATTACAGATCGGAGCACGTAATGATAGTAACGGACTGGATCCATGAGCTGACCGTGGGCATGTTCACGGACCATCACCACTCTAAGGGGGACAACAAGCCCCCCACCCTTCTCATCAACGGCGTGGGGCGGTTCAAGGTGTTCAACGAGACGGTTAAGCCATTTTATATGAAGACGGCTAGGTTTAATGTGGAACAGGTGAGAAAAATTAAATTTTCTAATAAGAAAAAAAAAATATCAGGGGACATCTTACACAGATCAACCTAGCCCCAAACTAAGCAAAGCTTGTAATATGGGTGCTAGGCCACGATATACATACTTAAAAATATACATAGAAAACATCCATGACCCAGGAAAACATATTTTGTGTTCATCACACAAATAAATTGCCCTTTCCGGGATTCGAACCCAGGACCATCGGCTTCACAGTTAGGGTCACTACCCACTAGGCCAGACCGGTCGTTAAGATAGTAATCGTGGATATAGGATATACTCGTAACTTGGAGGGACGCAACCGGAGTCATGTACATGAAACTAGAGATGCAACGGATAGTTGTTTGGCCGGATACCGGATATTCGGCCTGCCCATCGGCCGAATATCCGGTATCCGGCCGCCGGATTTTCGGCCGACGGAACTATAGGCTACATTTCGGTTTTCAAGTGGGCATTGTGCAGGTTTTGACCTGTTTCGTGGTGAACGTTCGCACGGACTCATTTCTAGGTTCGAAATGAGTGCGCGTGCAAGTGAGTGCAATGTTTAAATTGTTTTAAAATAATAACGAGTAATATTATGACCGTGACTGTTTCTTAAATCCAATCCGGTATCCGGCCGGATATTAAAATAATGGCCGGCTAGGCCGGATACCGGATAGTAACCGAATATCCGGTGCATCTCTACATGAAACATTTAGTGCGCGCTAGAGTTATAGAGGCCTATTCAGATAACAAGAAATTACTATCTGAATAAGCCTTGGACGGACATGTTCGGCTTTAACTTTTCCGTTGGTCAGTTCTGCACCAGCAGTTTAGTCCCATACCTTTGGAGACCGATCTATCTTTTGGCAGCTAGGTCTTTGGCCTTGCACGGAAGCGCGTTGGACGCTCCAGCCCTACAGCCCTACGCGTATCTCTTCCTTTATCCGTTACAGGGAATGAGGAAAGTGCAATTGATGAATAATGACTAATACAACTCAGCATTCAATTGGAAATGCGGTTCCCATTGCGTTGTGTTATATGTTTTTCTCCCTGCTGGAACAGAGCCAAAAAGAAAGTACGTATTTGCAAACAAACTGAAACAAACTTAAACATTTTTTTGTTTTCAGGGCTACAAGTACCGCTTCCGCGTGATCAACGCAGAGTTCCTGAACTGCCCCATCGAGATGTCGGTGGACGGACACAACATCACCGTCATCGCTTCTGATGGCTACGACCTGGAACCTATCACTGGTGAGTTTTAATGTTAGTTGATGATGATGATGCATTCCTGTTATCGCATTTGGGACATAGGGCTTGCAGAAGAATTCTCCATTTGTCGAGATCTTGAGCGGCTACTTCCACTTTCCAGCCGCTTCCAATTAAGCCAGCCTCCTTCTCAACTGATCGCCTCCATGTAGTACAAGTACGTGTGCCATGTGTTAATATTAGTACCTATTAGAGGTGGGTGTATGAGGGCCAATCCACACTAGCGTCTCCAGAGCGTCGGCCAATCTAGCCAACTCTATGGCAGTGCAACTCCGGAGCGACGCTATTTTCCATAGCGACCATAGCGCTGACTAGACGTCGACGCTCAAAAGACGCTGGTTAGTGTGGGGTGGCCACAATGATTGCGAATGGCTCGCCAAATGCTTGCGTGCTATACGTAGATAATTTTCGATTAATAATAGGAAAATACACGACACAGCTTACATAGTCAAAACAAGATAGATATAATTTGAGTTTTTAATTAATTGTGTCCTATTTCCGACTTCTTCAACAGACCATTTTCAAACTAATAGTTAAAGACCGTGATACGTTAGGTACTTAGTAAATTATTTTTGTACCTTGGATATCTTACGTTATTTTACATTTACTTTATATTTTTAATATAACGGAGCATTTTATATGTCATCAACAATAAAACGCTCAGACAAAGCAGCTAATTTGGTTTTACGACGAAAAGAACGTATTACGGACAGCGAGTTCACTGGTCCGTAATAAAGCTGGGTCTGTATTAGCAGGTTCCTAGTAGCTTTGAAACAGTTTCTGAGTTTGCTTTTATAAAATTCATAGAAACACATGCTAGTATTGTGTGCTAATTTTTTGACGCACGAAGTTTATATTAAATATTTAAATTTTATTTTGATTTTTAATAGATTCTTAGAGATGGTAATTGCCCTAAGGCTGTGGGTTAAGCTAACTATTTAAACTATACCTGCAACACAAAATAAGTTAAGCCTAACATTAACACTGATATCCAAGATCCCAGGCACGCACGAGCGTCCGCTCAGTGCTTGGAGAAGGACCTAAACTCACTGCACCTTAAGAGTTTTTGAAAAATCGTCCTGCTTTTTTAGATCACAATACGGTTGCCAAAAATTGTTTTAGCAATTTTGAGGCCGGTCTCTAGTAACTTCATTGATTTGAAACCGGGTTTCTTGATTCCCTCGATAGAAAAAAAACCGGACAAGTGCGAGTCGGACTCGCCCACCGAGGGTTCCATACTTTTTAGTATTTGTTGTTATAGCGGCAACAGAAACACATCATCTGTGAAAATTTCAACTGCCTAGCTATCACGGTTCATGAGATACAGCCTGGTGACAGACGGACGGACAGACGGACGGACGGACAGCAGAGTCTTAGTAATAGGGTCCCGTTTTTACCCTTTGGGTACGGAACCCTAAAAATTACAAAAAAATAATATTCAAAAACATGATAATATTCGTGATCCCAGGCACGCAAATCGCACACCCACTCACACTTACGCTAAGTAAGAGTGAGAGAAGAACCTGAGGGCCTACCACGAACCACGTTCGACGTGTTGCCTCTCTGTCGGACTTGTATATTCGTACGTCAGTGTGACAGGGAGGCAACACGTCGAACGTGGTTCGCCGTAGACCCTGAACCCACGGGTAAGTGAGTAGAGTGAGATGTCTTCAATTTAATCATCTGTGACATCGCGCACCTGTGACTGCGAACATTGCGATGCAGTTTGGTAACTTCGTAAATGGCTTTTTGCTCCCAAATAAAATGTTGGCGAATTTTCCGCTCTCCGAATGTAATAAGTTAAGTCCCGAAAGATAACGTGATGGCCATTACTGGGAAAGGATTCGGCTTGTCGGAAATGGACTTAATTTTTGATTACATTGTTAATTATTACTCAGTCAGCTGCAAAAATATATAAATAACTACATGTTTTTTAGGGTTCCGTACCCAAAGGGTAAAAACGGAACCCTATTACTAAGACTCCGCTGTCCGTCCGTCCGTCCTTCTGTCACCAGGCTGTATCTCGTGATCTGTGATAGCTAGACAGCTGAAATTTTCACAGATGATGTATTTCTGTTGCCGCTATAACAACAAATACTAAAAACAGAATAAAATAAAGATTTAAGTGGGGCTCGGGGGAAGTTAAGCAACGTCGGGCGGGGTCAGTACTTGGATGGGTGACCGTTTTTATAGATAATGGTACGGAACCCTTCGTTTGCGAGTCCGACTCGCACTTGGCCGGTTTTTATATTTTTACCAGTTCGGTGGTCAATTAGTTAATGTATGGTTCATCCTTTTCTTTATAATTTATAACAAATAATCATAGGTCCGACAAATTATCGCAAAACCATCAAAAATCATTTATATCTCAAAATATCTTTATAAAATTTCCAGATTATACTCAAAAACTGCAGTTCAAATTGTTAAAAAAATTGTATCATGTTCCATACCATATTTATTTTTGCGATAAATTTTATTGTCCGAACTCTGCAAATAACATCTTCTATTTAAATATTCTGTGTCATTTAAATAACACTGTTATGGACACAGAAATCGCTTTATACTTTGAAGGTTGTTTTTTGTAATTTATTCTCTGGAACTTTCTTAGATTCGCTTAGTATGGCGGACAGCTAACATAATTAAATTTATCACGTAATAAAGACGAATGAGAGACGAAAGAGACTATTAGATGGTGAAGACTGGAATTCCAGGGCAAAACCATTAATGGACTTTATTTTTTCTTGATTTCCTTTTTCCAATATTTTGTAGTCACGTTAGAATTTAGAATTGTATATCCAGGGTGGTCCAAAACTGCTGCAGTTGATAATTCTAACAAACGTTTGCGGTAGACTGTACCTACCTATATTTTGAAGATAAGACATTGTTTTAAAGTTAAATGATTATAGTTTTAATTTTTAACGACATTTTTTGAAAGAAAGTATGAAAAATATTCCAAAACTGTTTGTGTAAACATATTTTGTTGCCAACCTGTAAATGGTGGGGCAGTTTTAGTCTCAATATACTATCTTGGGTTCATCGTTATAAATACATACTTATTACTTGGGTTCCTCGTTAGGTGGTGTGGCTACGGCACTCACGGCGGTCTAATAATGTGAGGAAACTCTATTATTTCTTGTATGTCTTTCCCATCACGGAACAATGGTGTTCCGGACCTTTGGGAGGCGTACGCGGAGCCGAAGCCAACACGTAGAGGCCCTTTTGACACTTTAATGAAATGTAAGGGGTACTCCGAGCGGATGCTGCCCTTACCCGTGTCATGGGACGCACGCAGCAGCTCCCGCCAGGGTGTAAGGGCTATTGAGAGTTGATGGAATCTAAATAGAACTAGGTTATTGGGTGAAAGCGATGGACTAAGTACTGAGCTATGGGGTAAAAAACCGGACATTATTACTTATTATTAATCTATTATTACTCAACATAAAATCATAAAAAGGTACACACTGTCTTATCTTAGGCTGGCCGGCTCTGAAAACCGCCGAGAGGATGGACGGAAAGCCGAAAGACAAAGGTTTGAATATGGCAGTCTTTAAAAATAACTTGTCTCTGACGATAGTGACAATGGACATTACCTTATTTGTAAGGATAATGATGAAAAGACGAATCATTAGGCTTTGTATTGTACAGTCGCCATCAGATATATCGAAGCGGCCAAGGTGCTCAAAAATATCTGAACACGCACTCTAACGCCTTGACAATAGAGACCTGCGGGCTCAGCACGGTTCCATTTTTATCGACTATCACTATGCGCGTCCCTTTCGCACTTACTTAGTTGTTAGAACGTGACAGGCATGGTGACAAGGGATAAAAACGCGACCGTGCTAAGCCGCCTGTTCAGATATTTGTCGCGATTGTGAACTATGTGCTTCCGATGTAGCCCACTAGATGGCAGAACCTACTATGCACAACAAAACGTACGAGAACGGTAGATGGCGGCACTTGCTTTGGCAATGTTTCCGATTCAGGCTACAAGATGGCGGACCCTCCAACGCGCACGGGCCCTATAGTTGCTCTATCTAGTCCTTAATCATTCCAGATTTAATTGTAATAAGATTAACTTGAAATTAGGTCGTTTTTAGGACTAAAACTTATATAGAACTAGCTTTTGCACGCGACTTCGTCTGCGTGGAATTAGTGACAGCAGCTAAAGTAGGTATAGCGCCTGGATAATGCTAATAGCAATCATTCAATTCGCGCATTGCTTACTTCAATTATTACTATTAGGCAATTCATTAACTCTTTCAATTCCAGCCCTCTCAGGGATGCACTCTCTTCAGGGATGATTTCCGACATAAAAACTATCATATGTCCTTCCCCGGGACTCAAACTATCTCTATCCCAAATTTCAACATAATCGGTTCAGCGGCTTAAGCGTGAAGAGGTAACAGACAGACAGATATACAGACAGACACACTTTCGCCTTTATAATATGGAATATGGATGTCTCATGGCATTAAGAGTTTCTCTTGTAACCGTATTTTTCAATACAATATAAATATATTAAATTAAAATTATAACCATGTGGGTTTAACTTAAATTCACATAAATTAGCTTTAACCCTCCAACACACACGCTTCGTTACAGCGACAAGTTAAAAACTCGATTACCTACAATCCTCATCATTTGTGCTCACAATGTCTTTTACAATTCAAATACAAGCGCCATAGATTACCACATATAGACATAGCATTAGATACTATAAACGTCCCCGTCCATCCCTTAATTGTTCAAGTCACTTTTAGTACTAATTATGTGTTTTTTTCCTGTTTTGTTTTTCTTTTGTATGCAAAAAAGTGTTACCACCAAGTGTTAACTATGTGTGTGACAGTGGGGTCTATCTAGATCAGTGGTGGGCAAACTTTCTTCATGAGGGGCCAAAACTTGAAGGAATTTCAGAAGAGGGCCAGATTGACAGCAAAAATGTATTTTTATTATATTGCTGGCCATATTATACATTTTTTTAAATGACCGGCGGCGGGACAGATAAATTCTTTCGCGGGCCGGACCTGGCCCGCGGGCCGTACTTTGCCCACTACTGATCTAGATGATAGTAGTTTTATCGTCTACTAGGTCCATTGGTAGCTAAATAACACATTAGATATGAAAATATAGGCCTACAAAAGTTAGAAACACAAGAGCGCGATCATACGAAGCAATTCGTATAAAACAAATAATAAAAATAGTCATCATAACACAAAGTCGCGCTTATACCTATTCCGTACTACATCGCTTGCTATATTTCTCAGTTTCATATCATAAATTTATACTACACTTGCACTTATAAGTAGGTAATAAAAACGGGTGACGTTGGTTGAATCCACATACGAAATGAGCCGTTTTTATTACTCTCCATTTCTCAGTGAAACGTACATATTTTGTTGATATCTTTATTTTACGCGCATCCAGGCCATAACCCTGGACTCAAATGAATTAAGCGGCCACACGTCCTCACTTTATTAGTATGATAGCGCACCGTCGTGCCGTCTTTTATGCACTATCTAGTTTACGCGATCTGTGAATAGCGCACGCGATAAAATGAACGTGAAATTCTAATTTTGAATTTTCTTTTTTCACGTAGTTAAGGAATTTTATCTCAATGCACGGGTTTAATGGATTGATATGTGTGCCAATGAAAAATAGGATCTAGGCGTACTACGATACAGTTTACATTTAAACGGCTGTAGTTACTTTGATTCTGGAATATAAAATGAAAATAATAATTGTCATTCATATTGAAATGGTTTTTTCATCACACTTGCTCGGAAAAGATGTATTTACACGTAGGGCTTGCGGGCGGGAAATTGAATTTTTCGCCCTAGGGCGGAAAAAATCTTTTCCGAGCAAGTGTGATGAAAAACACTTATTTACACGTAGGGCTTGCGGGCGGGAAATTGAAATTTTCGCCCTAGGGCGGAAAAGTGTTTTATACAGAAGTTTGTTTTTATTAATTCTCCTTTTTTTCCTTACAAGTGTGATGAAAAACATTGTGTGTGCCACGGGCGGTAAAGAAATTCCGAACTCGTGAACATTTTAAGCCCTCGCTTCGCGTCGGGCTTAAAATTGACACTCGTTCGTAATTTCTTATTTCCCGCCCTTAATACACAATGTACTATTGTAACACAACCGTAATAACTTTACTATTACGTGACTTTTTGAAAGTGAATTAATGTTGAGTTAATGTTAGCGAGTGGAATTTGCCCGATTTTTACAATATTTCAATACTGAAACTGAACGAGCGATAGGTACCTACTGAAATATTTGATTTTGACTTGTTTTAAAATGACTACGTGAGTATAGTCAGTATAAATAGTAGAGGATGAAACAAAACACCAAAAATATCTGAGGCCATGGAATACTTTTCAAAATAGAGATAGTTATATCCAGGCTTAGGACTTTTCGTAGCATACCGTGGTTCTAAAATCCTTGGAGCCGCCATATGTGAAATTTTCGAAGTCAAAGTCAAAGTCAAAAAGTATGAAGTTACTTTGAGTTTCGTTTTTCTACGAAAAGTCCTAAGCCTAGTTATATATCTTTACAGTTCTCGTTCAAAAGTATCTGCCGCAGTGTAATTGTTCTACATAAAGATAAAATATATGGGAGACCGAGCTTCGCTAGAAAAACATATAAAAACTCAAAAATGCGCGTTTTCCCAGAGATAAGACCTAGTTAGCTCGATTTTTCGCCCCCGATAACCCCCATATGGCAAATTACAACGAAATCGTTAGAGCCATATTATACAGGGTGGCTAAAAAATAACTGCATTCCAGTTGCCAGGGAGGTTTTGGGATTATACTGAGCAACTTTTACTATGGTACCAAGCTCGAAATATCGAAAAAAATTTGGCTGTTTCATTCATACATTTTGACTGGTCCGTTTTATATAGGAGGGTAAACTTTGTTTTGCGATTTCGGGGTTGGTCCCATAGTAAAAGTTGCTCAGTATAATTCCAAAACCTCCCTGGCAACAGGGATGCAGTTATTTTTTAGCCATCCTGCATATGGCTAATAATGGATAATTTTGACGCGTAGTCTGATCCCCTACTTTTCATGCTGAATATACTTTCTAAGGCACACAACATACAGTGTTCTTAATAAAGAACACATTCGTGCTCCCAAGTAGTTTCATAAACAGGGCCGCCTACATCAGTTTCCATTTCCACGTTTCTTTTTAAACACGGGGCTTCCTTAATGAGACTTTATGCGTTGTTCCTTTATATGGACGGGTTTTTAACTCAAAGGTATAAAGATTTTGTAAAGGCGTTATGAAAGGTATGAATAATGTTTTGTGAGGCTATATTGTGGTATTTTTCATGTAGAATTTGAAATAGGTACAACAACGATGAAGACGGATTTAAACTGTTGGGAGTTATGCAAACATTAAACTAATTACAACCTTTTATTTAACTTGCAATGTATGTATTATGTTCGGGTCAAACTTCACATGTAAGATGGGTGACAAGGCAATATTATCGTGCTGATCTGATGATGGATACAGGCGATGGCCATAGGCACTCTGTGATCACTTATCAAACAACCTTATTGTGTTTGGGGTTTGTTAGAAAAGTAAGTAATCTCGCTAAGTGAATGTAACCATTGTGATCTAAAAGTTTTAAAATAGGTATTTCTCACGACAGTTTAATTTCGAGTTTAAATTTCTTTGGATAGCGTGACGTACGCAATTGCGTTAAGTGTCATATAGTATGGGAATTTGAGTTTCCAAAACGTCCCGCTTGGCGCGCTGTTTAATATCCCATACAAAAATAGACATACTTAACGCAAACGCCAACGCTCATCCCGCTATGGAACACTACGGGTTCTGGTGTCTAATGTCTGTTTATCCTTCTTAACTGCTGGATTTCAGTTTCAGTAGGTACCAAGATTTAGATTTAGATTTAGATATTTATTCTCATAATATGAAATTACATTATAAATTATGCTACACTAATCTACATGAATTTATATTATGATCGTCATTCATATTTACATAATATTATTTAATATATAGATACAAAGGAGATCGTCGATTATCTTAGGCGTTTGGGCCCACTCGCAAATTGAACGTATACATGTAATATATATAGGAAATTAATCGTTATAATTGCTAGTTCATGATGATAAACACAGAGTCACGAAATATAACGGGAATTTTGAGAAATACTGCAATAAAGACTTGAACAATACACGAAAAACTTTTATATACTAAAGCGTATACTACTCGCACTATTCTGTAAAAGTGTTTTGACTTTTTAAAAGAAAATAGACAAAGTCTGACATGTAAATGAAACTGAAATCGTATCCACCTTCAATAAAAAGTTATATTTTGATCTTATTCGGAAGTTAATTGTTACTTCTACGGAGAGTGAACGGATTCATTTTAGATCTTCTTTCAATGAAGTAAGGTTTATTTAAGGTTGGCGTTACTTGAAAATATTTGACAGATTGATAAAAATGGTTGCGTTTAGTTAAATAAAAGTAGCATGATATCGTCGTATTCTGAACTCGTTTAAATCTCCAAACTATGTAAGTAAATAAAAATTCACATTACTATATTTCTTAACTACTTATTTTAGGCATCATTACAGTCGATTTAGAATTTATAAGTAGGTATATATTAAATAAATAATGAATGACACTACTGATATTTTGAATAGTATCGAAACGCACTTATGTCAACTATGACTTATGGCTACCCACCTTATAGTTTAATGCAATGAGATTTTATAACTCCTTAGTGAAAAAACCTCACGGCTTGTCTGAATTTGAGCGTTATGTCAATGCTAATAAAGATGTTTACGACGGCAAAGCTTTTGTTAATATATAATACATTGATTTACGGAAATGAATAATATAATGTCTTTTAATTATATATTTCTAATTCCCGTTTCATTTTTACCCAATATTATATCTTTTTCAGTAATAAAATGCGTATATAATTACTGTAATAGTCTATACCATATACGTGATGGTTTACTCGGGGCCCAAAATCGACGATCTCCTTTAATACTTACCAAGTCCAAGTTTAGTACTTACAGCAAGCCTATTATGGATCGCTTTATCCACATTTATCCACGTGATAAAACAACTGTCACTTTTTAACTCTGCGGGATAGAAAGAGACGGACACCGTTTTATCACGCTGTCACGTAGACAAATACGACCATCATATCCGTACTGGAATCTGTAACATTATGCTTATTGACACTAATAAGTAATCATGTTTCGTGCAAGAACGTTCGCTCGCGATCACTTTAGTCTCATTATGAATTTCTGAGACATATCTACGCCTATACAAACACATAAGTTTCACGTCTATAATATTTAACCATAGATTACCTCTGAGAGATTCTGCATTCGAAAGCATTTACGATGACTCGCTGCGCGCACACGTAACAGCTAGTGCATGCATAGTTGTTCTTATATTAGTTGTACGCAGAGTGTGTGATTCGGTGTATCTTTCGATTATGTGAAAAAACGGGCTGTGGTTATCCGGGGGATGAATTTTTCATTGTATTTTTTTTTTCTGAGTTGACATTCCAAATAATTCCAATTAGTCATTTTCGTAATTATAAATCAATTGTCTCTTTAGTGAACCGATATTGATACTTGAAATAATCAGAACCGAACGTCTAACTGACTTTTATCTTACTGTCACTCAACGAAATAATAGATTGTAAGTTTATTAAATAATACATATTTTTGATTTTTTACATTGTATTTTACGTAACAAGTATTTATCTGTGCGTCTATAGATTAGTTTTCTCAATTTGTAGTGTCATTAAAAAACTCCCTTTTTGCGTCAACGGCATGACATGTACGGGCCCTGATTCTCACTTATGACTTTCAGTCTATATAGTGAATTCAAGCCTACAGAAACGCCATGTATAGTCCATCTAGCGGGAAGGAGATGTATGTGTCAAATATCTAGGTCAGATTAATTAATTCCACCCAGCGCTCGCAAATGCCTATATTCAGATATCATCTAACGGCAACTGATATCTTATACTGATGGCTTACCGCGAATCACGTTCGACGTGTTGCCTCTCTTTCGCACTTGTAAATTCGTACGTAAGTGTGAGAGCGAGGTGTTGCCGTCGATTGTGGTTCGCGGTAGGCCCTAGAGTTGGCACTGATATCTAAAATTGATAGTTGGCACTAACTTCCGTAAGACGTAATACAATGCGAGCGGAGTTCGGTAGTCGGCTTATGTACGGGACGGGACGGGACACGACACGGGAACGACACGACACGGTGATAGGCCGACAAATTTTACGATATAGACTATTGAGAGTTGATGGAATCTAAAATGAACTAGGTTATTGGGTGAAAGCGATGGACTAAGTACTGAGCTCAAGGGCGTAGCCAGCCAGAGGCCACAGAGGGGCATGCATTGTATGTAAAATTTGAGGTCCAGGGTGGGGGGGGGGGGGGTAGCTGTCCTCCCCTGCCTGTACCTGCCTACGCCCATCACTGAGCTATGGGGTAAAAAACAGGACGCCTGCCTAATAAAACGGCATGCAATTTTATTTCCGGCAGACGGTGACTCGCCCTCACAAGATGGGAACCCACAAAAAGCGACATCTAGGATGACTCAAGGGCACCACCGGTGTGAGCGGCTCAGTACGTCTACCACCAGTTTTTACATTGACATCGCTCACGTCTACGTAATTTACTTTCTGTACATCTCGCTTGCACTAATATGCGAGTACGAGCGAGATGCATAGAAAGTAAGTTACGTAGACGTGAGCGTATATGTCAATGTCAAAACTGATGGTAGACGTACTAGGGTGTCGAGACGGCGACGAAATGACACGGGAATAACGTGATAACGGACGGACTAATACTTATCTTTAAGGTCCCGTAGTTTCGTGTTTTTCTCCCAATCTCACTGAGCGTAAGCGTGAGCGAAATGGATGTGCGATTGTGCGTGTTCGGGACCACGGACATCATCGGATGTTTTTGAATTTTAATTTGTTGTAAGTTCGAACAAAAGAAAAAACAATGATATCCCTAATTTTTAGAAGCAATTTTCGTATTTTTAGATTTGTGCATACCTACATTTTGACGGTGGTAGCCGAGTGGAAAGCGGTGGTAGCCGAGTGGATATGACGTCCGACTTTCAATCCGGAGGTCGCGGGTTCAAATCCTGGCTCGTACCAATGAGTTTTTCGGAACTTATGTACGAAATATCATTTGATATTTACCACTAGCTTTTCGGTGAAGGAAAACATCGTGAGGAAACCTGCATACATCTGCGAAGAAATTCAAAGGTGTATGTGAAGTCCCCAATCCGCATTGGGCTAGCGTGGGGACTATAGCCCAAGCCCTCTCGCGCATGAGAGGAGGCCTGTGCCCAGCAGTGGGACGTATATAGGCTGAAATGATGATGATGACATTTTGACTCAAATTTTAAAAGTGCATTTTAGACTATAGGGCGAAAGTTAAAAATTCAGGATTCGAGTAGAGAAAATGCTCAAGATTGTTAATGAAATTTTTGGCAACCGTGATCTAAAACCGCGGTACGATTTTTCAAAAATTCCGTTCTAGTCTGAACTTACGGAACCACATTGTATTTTGTATTGTTATTTTTGTTTGATCTCGGCCCAAAAAACCCACATTTCGATTGCCTATCGGAACTTGTCTAGGTCTTGATTAGTTTGATTATTCAAGGTTTTTCTTGTCGGTCCCATATTGGGATACCCTATTCAATTCAATTCAATTCTTTATTGATAAAAATATAATTTTACATGTCAGGTACATATATGCTTAATGCTAAGTCTTATAATTAATTAATTATTAGATTTATTTACATAGTTGGACAGGCAAGGCTGAGCCCGCGAACTAGTAGTTGTTTATTAGATAAATTAATGTGTAAGTACCTATATTATAGTATTATCTACTTGGTACAGTGTTAGGTCTCGAAAAAGGCATCGATTGAGTAGTATGCGTCAGACGCCAGTTTAGATTTAAGTTTTTTATTGAAACATAGGTCGCTGGTGGTTTGTTTCAACTCCAGCTGGATTTTATTATATACTTTAGGTCCTACCGTATGTATACACTTTCTAGACTTGGCTAGACGCGTCTTAGGTGGATTAAGTTCAATAGGCCTCCTGGAACTCGCACCTCGGGCGTTGCCACGAGTCGGAAACAGTGTTATGTTGCGTCTTACGTATTTTGCCACTTCGAAAATGTATAGACACGGCAGGGTAAGAATTCCTGTTTGTTTGAATAGTTCCTGGGCTGGGTGGTCCCATGGGACGCCAGATATGCACCGAATTGCTCGTTTTTGGAGTTTGAATGGCCTTAGTCGGTCTGCAGCATCGCCCCATAGGTCGACTCCGTATGCTAGTATTGAATGAAAGTAGCCGTAATAAGCTTTCTTAATATTATTAATGTTTAGACTGGGGCGGAGTCTGCCCAGGGCGAAGCAAGCGGATGACAGGCGGTCACATAGCTGATCAATATGCGGACTCCACGTTAGACCGGAGTCGATTATCAGGCCTAGGTATCGCACTTGGTCAACCTGAGGGACGTATTGGCCGTTGCAACTTATATTTAAATCGTGCACTCTGTTACCTCGCAAGCAGAAGCGGAGTATGTTAGTTTTTTCAACGTTTAATATCATTCCGTTGGCCGAGAACCACCTTGCTACTTCATCCATTACTTTGGCCAATTTAGTTTTGAGTAGAATTAGATTTTCAGCTGCTACGATTACACAACAGTCATCGGCGAACATCACAATTTCCGCATCGTCGGTGGCGGTTGTAAAATCGTTCATTAATATTGAAAAAAGGTTATTACCGATCACGGATCCCTGCGGAACAGCAGCGTCCCCCAATTCCAGGAGATCAGATCGTACTCCGCGTACGGAAGTTAGTTGTTTCCGGCCCTTTAGGAAGGAGGCTATCGTTTTTAGGAAGCTGCCGGTGATTCCATAGTGATCTAGTTTGGATAAAATGAGAGGGTGACTAACCAGCTCAAAGGCGCGCGACAAGTCGCAGAATATGGCTGCCACCTGTAGCCCGGCATCGAGGTGGCCGGTCACCCTGGTCACTACGTCGCGTGCCGCGTCGATGGTTGATCTCCCGGGTTGGTAAGCATACTGCTGAGTGTTTAATAAATTATTAGAGTAAAAATGAGACATTAATTTTTCACTTAGTACTCGCTCGAAGACCTTCGAAAATAGTGGTATTAGCGAAATGGGTCGATAGTTCTTTAAACTGTTAAGGTCGCCCTTACCTTTATATATCGGTTGTACCTTGATATTTTTTAACGTGCTGGGATAGGTACCTGCATCTATACATCTATTTATTAGGTCACAAAATATATCAATAATAAATGTCGGTAGTATGTCAAGTAGACGAGACGACATATCGTAGATATCCTTCGAGTCTTTACGTTTGATCAGTTTTATTGATTTAGCAATGTATTGAAAGAGGAATGGTTCATTTTCAATATGCTTATTGTGTTTGTTTACGTACTTACTAAGATAACACAGCGCAGCGGGAATGTCGGGGCAGGCGCAGGTGGTCTTGTTCGCGTCGACGTAGAACCGGTTTAGCGCCGCGGCGGCAGCCGAAGTCCGATGCTCGACGGTCGTACCAGCTGATTCACTTATCAACACATCCAGCGAATCTTTTTTATTATTGTTGCTACTTGTTTCAGATGCAATTATATGCCATGATGTCCGGCAGATGTTATTGCTATTTGAAATCATGTCATTATAATGTTGCTTACGAGCGGCATAAAGTTCTTTCGAGTACCTAGTTTCGAGATCTAACACTGTGTCGGCAGATAATTGACTATGTGACGTGTTATTATTGTTATTATGCAGGGCTAATTTTATTTGTCGTAGGTGGTTTCGTAATTGAATAACAGGTTCGCTTACCCATGCCTTGCTATAATTTTTAAGAGGATACTTTTTCAATGGAAAGTTAATATTATAAAAGTTAATTATTATGTTTATAACAGAATTAAATATAATGTCGGGACTAATTTGATTATTTAGGACAAATGCCCAGTCGTAGTTATATAAACAGAGATTGAAGTTGTATTTGTTCATATCTGAAAACAGTCTTTTCCAAATGACATTGTTAAGTTGTAACTCTCTTAGTATAGTTATAGTAATTAAAACACATTTGTGGTCAGATACAAGCATATCGTACGGTTCTACACATAACACTTCGTTTTTTTTAATATTGGTATAGGCGTGATCGATGCAAGTACTAGTTGTATTGCAAATTCTGGTGGGGAAGGACACCAGTGACGTCATGCCAGCTGATTTAACTAGGTCAAGTAGGACCTTTTTTTCGTTAGTTTTAGTTAGTAAGTCGATATTGAAATCTCCTACAATTATAACTTTGTTTTGTTTAAATACAGGAAGTTCGATAATTTCATTTAACTTTGATATGAATAATTTAAAATTGTTTGGCTCACCTGACTGGGGAGGAGGTTTATAGATACATACAACGAGCACGCCTATACCTATATATTCGGCCGCACACGCCTCCAGGGTCATTTCCACGCTAAGGGCTGCCACTTCCTTCCTTTCCAGAGTAGGTAGTGAGGTCTCGGAGTAGATGGAGACGCCGCCGCCGTTACGCGAGGGTCTGCAGTAGCTGGCACTGAGTTGATAGTTCATGATGTTCACCTTTTCGATCTGGCCTTGTTTTAACCAGTGTTCAGATAAGCATATGACGTCTATGTTTTTCTTGAGTTGGAGTTCGCACTCTAATTTTTGCGTTTTGTTTTTGAGCCTGTTTATATTTTGGTGTATGACAGTGAATTGCTTCGTTTGTGTTGTAGATTTTGTTATCTGCGGTCCAGTCGGGTGTAGGCTAGGGTTGTGCTGGCCGGCGTTCCTTTCTGAACAAAAAGGGCAAACCCTCCTCCAATTTAGGAGGGATTTAAATCTTCTCGGGGAGAGGTGTAGGGTAAGAGAGAGCATTGTAATATGCGTTGAAAAATATTTAAACTATCTTTCGGCGCGATTCGGGAAATGAATTAGAGATTCACTAGATATGGAATAGTAAAGATATGTGACGTTCCACCGCAAAATGGCGGCTGGCGCTTACGTCGCATAGCGCCGCAATAATATTGGAGCGGCGTTAATAATAGCGTAAGCGCTAACCGCCATAAGGTACCTTTACCCGTGGCACGTCACATATCTTTACTATTACATACCTAGTGAGTCTCTGATTCATTTCCCGAATCGCGCCGTTTATCTTTCAAGTAAAGTCAATACGTGTCGTCAGGTGTAAAGCGGCCTCGGGGCGTGAACTAATATCAATTTAGTTAAGTTTGTAGTATTCAATGTATGGTAATTCCGTTGTTCCGTCCGCCGGCGGAATTCCATTATTGAACTGTTTAAATGTGTCGGAGTAAATGTACGGTAGTGGAAAATGTAATAAAATTGGAGTTTATTTTATACGAACTGGAAAAAACTGCGAATTTTAAATATCTACATTGAAGTTTTTTACAGCATGATTTAATATATAGGACTGTTACAACGACTTTGAGAAAAAGATATAAACAAATATTATAAGACACGGCCCGATTCGAACTTTAAGATACCTATGTCAAATATTATGCCTAGATACGATATTGATTAGATATGTCAGTGTCAAAAGTAGTAGTAGTAGTAATCACTTTATTGTACACAACACAGGTTTACATAATATTTACAGAAATAAAGGTACAAAGGCGAACTTATCCCTGTAAGGGATCTCTTCCAGCTAACCAAAAGTGACTTTTGTTTGAAGAAAACGTCATTTGACACTGACATATCTAATCAATATCGTATCTATACTGCAAAACGTAATTCAAGACCAAAAAAAGTAAGACAATGTTGCCACTGCAATAATTTGTTTGTATAATAGTAAATTCCTTTTGATAAATAATCACGCTAAAATAATTTATTTATTAGTAATTATACTCCTACGATTTAAAAGAGTGTTCGTACATCCCTAGTGAAGCCATTTCAAGTGCGACGTCACCATCGACTGCATCATGGTATAATAATATACTCCGCCTGGTACTCTATTCTGAGATTAGCGTATGACCTAACTGACACGGGCCTACGTCATCATGCTGTTTACAGGTTCTCAAACTTTAAAATGTGGGAGAATTTTAACCAACGGTGAAAATTATTTTAACGGCATTAATTTTCAGTTATTCATGTAGAAACATAGTAAAATAAAACAAATCTAATGTATTAAATTAAACTTTATTTATACAAGACAAACGTTTTAAAAACTAATTCACAGTTACACATTAATTACCAAGCTTACGACGAGAAAAGTTTGGAAAACACTGCGACTGCTGACACTGAGCGAGAAGGAAATAACAATTAACACGCGTTCGACAAGGATGACGGTCAGGGCATGAAGTTATCTAGATCCGAATTGTCAAATGTGACAGCGCTATCCTGTGTTGCCAGTAATGTAAACAGAATTACCCGAACGTCTGAAATTTCTTTCGTGTATCGGAAGATATGCTAACGAATAATTAAAAATGACGTGTTATTGTAAAATTTAAGATAAAATACATTATAAATGAAAATCATAAAATTATAAAGAAATATTTTAACTTATTAACCATAGATATAATGTACCCATGTAACATGTTATGTTGAAATAAAGTGGCAATGTTATTGTGACGTAGGCCCGTGTCACTCTGGGAATAGAAGACCATGTTTTATTAGACCATGGTCGCACTCGTGTCACCGTATTCGATCGGCCCTGGCAGTACTCAAGGTCACGTCGGTTTGTGTACACCTCCCGTTTAAAAATCAAAAACACAGGAAAAATGGTTATTTGTGCATTGAATGGGTGTCACAACGCATCAAATCATAAAAACAAACCGACTTACATTACATTTCACGCGTAAGTATTGAGTTTAATGTGATATTTTTACGTAATCGTAACTACAAAAATCCAATGTTTCGTCAGCCGCCATTTCTAATAAATGTTGCCAGTGTAGTGAATATTTTTTCCTAAAATGGGACATGACGTTTACATTCTAAAATGAATACGATTAGTTGAAGTTCCTTGTATAATTGTATAAAAATTATATATTTTTAAATATTTCTTTATTTTATTTCAATTTATGTATTATTTTTATTATTTTATGCACATTTTAAATAAAAAATAGTAAAAATGTATCAGTTTTTTTTTAATGAAAACTACAGAAATGCAAACAATCCTTAAAAGGGACATAAAAAGGTTTTGCTACAAAATCAAATCTACACACTTACAAATTATTAATAACCAAGTGTTAAGGATGTGGTTAAAATACCCCACTTTGAGGGAAATATCTATATACTGGTCACACGTTTTTGTATATATGTGTGTGTTGCTGAGCGTAAAACACGAGCCTCGCACGCACACATCGATCGTGTTTCGGCTTCACTTTTGACAGGTTAGCCGTATGGGGACTATCTGTCTATGCGTTATTAGTTTAAGTATGTATGTATATCACTTTATTGCACATAAACAGGTTGTATATATCGACGCGCATTCGGCAAAATCCGATAGGAGAAAGCTTTATGTCTGCGCAAGCAGAAAAAGTCTTCGTTCGGCTCGGCTCGCATCGGCCAGCGCCTGCCGAGACGCGTCGACGGCTTTGTCGCTCTTATTGCGCGGACATAATGCTTATTCCTACCGGCTTTTGCCGAATGCGCGTCGATATATCTGGGGAGACCCTTAGAAAACAACCTATGTATTGCGAAAATGTACAATTCGTGTTGTTTTTTGTGGGTCACACTACCTAAACAAAAGGTTTAGGTGCGTATGGACAGCAAACATTCGCTAATACTCTAAACAAATATTGACTATTTGTTTTTCTGGGCAACAATATCAATAGGTATGGACGATTGTATGTCGCTTCAGCCATTTGTATTATTTAAGGTAACACGCCTGATGTGGAAATAGAAAAAACACGTAAATAAATAACCTGTTGACATTAGTGTTAAGGATGACCTCACGTTAGACCGGGCCGTGTACGGGCCGGAGCTTACGGGGCATCGTTTTCTATCGAAAGCATCACGTGATCGCCTGTCATGTCATAGAAAAGCAAGCGCCGGAAGCTCCGGCCCGGACACGGCCGGGTTTAGACCATCACGTTAGCGTGAGTCATCCTTTATGGGAAAAATGACATTTCCATTCTCATTATGATTGTAGGGTTAACGTATAAAACGAATAAATTAAAAAAGTATGCATCTTTCGGTTGTGATTGAAAAACAGTTGAGCGTTTTGGTTTTAGTTGTTATCTAGTTAGCATAGAATAATGATTTCCATGCTACCCCTTTTTCCGGGACTCAAACTATCTTTATTCCAAATTTTACCTAAATCAGTTTAGCATGAAGAGGTAAAAGACAGGCAGACAGAGAACGTTACTTTGACCTGTTAAATAAGCAAAATTTCTAAAGAAAATAGGTACCTATTTGTCAAAATATCAACTGTAAAATACGCGATACTATCTTAAGGTTATCCATTCGTACGAGCCTTAAGAAAAAAACCGGGCAAGTGCGAGTCGGACTCGCGCACGAAGGGTTCCGTACCATAATGAAAAAAAAAAAAAAACGGAAAAAAATGCAAAAAAAAACGGTCACCCATCCAAGTACTGGCCACGCCCGACGTTGCTTAACTTTGGTCAAAAATTACGTTTGTTGTATGGGAGCCCCATTTAAATCTTTATTTTATTCTGATTTTAGTATTTGTTGTTATAGCGGCAACAGAAATACATCATCTGTGAAAATTTCAACTGTCTAGCCATCACGGTTCGTGAGATACAGCCTGGTGACAGACAGACGGACGGACGGACGGACGGATGGACAGCGAAGTCTTAGTAATAGGGTCCCGTTTTACCTTTTGGGTACGGAACCCTAAAAACAAACCCTTCCAAAACCAAAATAGGCGTATGGTACAAAGTCTGTACCAAAACCAAAACCAATTAAATAATAAATAGGTACCTGTTTACTTTGTTAGGGTTCCGTACCCAAAGGGTAAAACGGGACCCTATTACTAAGACTTCGCTGTCCGTCCGTCCGTCCGTCCGTCTGTCTGTCACCAGGCTGTATCTCACGAACCGTGATAGCTAGACAGTTGAAATTTTCACAGATGACGTATTTCTGTTGCCGCTATAACAACAAATACTAATAAAAACAGAATCAAATAAAGATTTAAATGGGGCTCCCATACAACAAACGTGATTTTTGACCAAAGTTAAGCAACGTCGGGAGTGGTCAGTACTTGGATGGGTGACCGTTTTTTTTTCGTTCTTTTTTTTGCATTATGGTACGGAACCCTTCGTGCGCGAGTCCGACTCTCACTTGCCCGGTTTTTTTTCAACGTAAGCCACAAAGACTTAAGAGGCCGTGTACGATTTTAGAGCAGAAATGTGAAATTGATGGATTTGGTCGTTGAAATTGTACACCTTTTGTTACGTTATATCTAAATAGCAAATATTGGTTTCTATTAGCACGTCTTCTCATCTTGGCTTTTAATAATGAGGTCGCGGGCGTGCGTCACCAGTAATACATGACGAGAAGGGGCAGTATTTAAAAATTCAATAAAAAATTATGGTGGTAAGATATACTAAATGATGTATAAGAACAGTTTCAGGAAATGTTGTCGATTGTTTAAGTATCAAAATTACTTTGTAATTAAGTCGAGTTTCAAAGAAATTGTCACCTGATTTCAAGTAATTTCTGGAGAAAATTGATTTCGTCTAACTTTCATTTACACTACTTCAAAGTCATAATAACAAAAATGTAGTCTACAAAAGTCCGAGTACAGGATATGTGTAATACAAATTTACCATTTTTAGCAGTCCAAACTTTACGAAATTTACAAATAAGATCGTCAAAAACAGTGCTTTACGCGCGATTACCTAAACGTCCTTCAGAAAAAAAATCATTACTTATTTAGTGAGTCTCTTATCAAAAAAAAAAATCTATAAAAGTACAAGATGGGAAGACGTGCGAATAGAAACCAGTACTTGTTATTTCTATTAGATAGCACAAAGTGTAGAATTTCTTCGTCAAAATCTATCAATTTTACATTTTTGCGACTAAAATCGTACACGGCCTCTTAAGAATCTATTCAATATAAACTCGCTTGTATAAAGCAGTCAAAGAAACGTTTTCCCTTTTATTAATCTAACGGCCGCTTCCGAAACGTCAACGACTGTAACAAACAGGAACGCCTCACTTCCCACTTACTTCAATTTAGCGAATGCTTACCGAATTTAGCGTTTTAGAAGAGACCAAGAAATAATAAAGATTGTCAATTGTTATAGACAGTTGCGCCTCTTTTTATGCGACGCCTTAGTGAGTGCGGTTAAAGGTCTCTTTTTATAGTTTTTCGTAAATGACTCGTAAACGGTGGCCCGTTCTTTTACATACATAACATACATAAAATTGTCTACAAATAGGATTTTGTACACTTTCTGCAAGGACCCATATTTAAAAAGCCATACCATTCCCTACAACTATGCCAAAATACTATTTCCCCCATTTTTACTTCGTTTGGTGGCCTATATGTACATATACAGATTTTTATTTTGGAAGTACATATTACCAAAACAATCAAAGCCAAATTATGAAATTAAGTACCTACTATTTCTAAATAAGATGATTTTTTATACTGACTTATTTATTCACCAGCCTATACATAGGTATAGGCCTATACATACCTATAGTGTCTTAGTGCTGGTCAAAAGTCCTCCTATTATTCTTCCACCTTTTCCTATGCACTATATTTTTTACTAAAACTAATTAGGTATTTTCCTTATGCTGGCATAACTGTCTCTCAAACAAATATTCTCAATTATTTTTGTTCTGGCAGTATGTACACGCTCTGTTTTAATTATTAATTAAATAAGCTTTTCAGTCTTTACGATTTATGTGTCTCTGGTTTTCCCGAGCCGGATCCCCGCTTTGATCCTTCCTGGACATTTGAATATGTAAATGCCGAAAATGGGATGAGCTGGAGCATGGCTGAAAGAAACGGTCATATCTGGGTTTTAACATGCGGGTGAAGCGTTTTCATTTAGTTAATACGTTTGTACGGTATGGATTTTTAACGTGGCTTAGTTACTCATTAAATTTACACAACGGCTTACTAGCTGGTTCGAATCCCGGTAAGAGCATTTGTGTGTTTATCATTCATATATTCGTACCTATAAATTCGTTGTTGACGAAGTTTTAGGAAGATGGGAACCAAGTTAGTGTCAAATAGATACTTTGTAACGTCCGTGTGAGCCATATGAGACCATTAAAGTGGCATGTCGTTAAGCGGACGGTAAAGTGTCTTACAAAATGTATGTAACATTGTATGAAGACAAACAGGTTGGAATTAAAAACTTTAAGTGACTTTAAATGATGCTATCGGTTATCTAAAACCTTTTAATATATACATTCTTATTTACTCCAAACCAACTCTTAAATCTGTCGATATATTGTGGTTAGAACCATGGTTAGTGTTCTAATTTATATAATAATAATACTGATATGTACTTAGTCCATCGCTTTCACCCAATAACCTGGTTCATTTTAAGCCGACCACTGACTGACAGGCCGCCGGACGATATCGGCCTGTCAGTTAGAACAAAAATTTGACAGTTCCGAACAACTGACAGGCTGATATCGTCCGGCAAACTGGTAATCTGTGGGCCCCATTCTTCTTCTTCTTCCAGTGCCATCTCCTACCGGAGGTCGGCTATCATGAGGGCTATACGAACTTTAGACACAGCTGCGCGGAATACCTAATGAGCGTGTGCTCTGTTTGAACCATGTTCGGAGATTTTTGAGCCATGAGTTACGTCTTCGTCCGGATGATCTTTTCCCTTGGATCTTTCCTTGTATAATGAGTTGAAGGAGTTCATACTTCTCGTTTCGCATGATATGACCAAGGTACTGTAGCTTGCGTTTTTTGACGGTCTTTAAAACCTCGACCTCTTTATTTACTAACTGCAGCACTCTTTCGTTAGTTATTCTATCCGTCCCATGGTCTAATAAAACATGGTCTTCCATTCCCAGAGTGACACGGGCCTACGTCACAATAACATTGCCACTTTATTTCAACATAACATGTTACATGGGTACATTATACCTATGGTTAATAAGTTAAAATATTTCTTTATAATTTTATAATTTTCATTTATATGTATTTTAGCTTAAATTTTACAATAACACGTCATTTTTAATTACTCGTTAGCAATATCTTCCGATTCACGAAAGAAATTTCAGACTTTCGGGTAATTCTGTTTATACTACTGGCAACACAGGATAGCGCTGTGCACATTTGACAATTCGGATCTAGATAACTTCATGCCCGGACCGTCATCCTTGTGGAACGCGTGTTAATTGTTATTTCCTTCTCGCTCAGTGTCAGCAGTCGCAGTGTCTTCCAAACTTTTCACGTCGTAAGCTTGGTAATTAATGTGTAACTGTGAATTAGTTTTTTAAACGTTTGTCTTGTATAGATAAATAAAGTTTAATTTAATACATTAGATTTGTTTTATTTTACTATGTTTCTACATGAATAACTTAAAATTAATGCCGTTAAAATAATTTTCACCGTTGGTTAAAATTCTCCCACATTTCAAAGTTTGAGAACCTGTAAACAGCATGATGACGTAGGCGCGTGTCAGTTAGGTCATACGCGAATCTCGGAATGGAGTACCAGGCGGAGTATATTATTATACCATGATCCGTCCATGATATTTTCAGGATTCTTCTGTACACCCACATTTCGAAAGCCTCCAAGCGTTTACACATATTCTCGGTCAGTGTCCACGATTCTACTCCGTACAGAAGAACCGAGAAAACATAGCACCGTGCTAGACGCACCCTAGTAGAAATCCTCAACGAACGGTTGCAGAGAAGATGTCCGAGCTTCATGAACGCATTACGCGCCTGTTCTATTCGACATTTAATTTCGACGCTGTGATCACTCTGGTCGTTTACAATGCATCCTAAGTACTTGTAAGACTGGACTCCATTAGATCCCATCAACTCTCAATAGTAGTCCTTTCTCCCTGGCGAGTGCTGCCTCTATATTGCATCTATTTCGTATTTCTCGAATACGATTGGTCGGAACGCTTTCTATGTTAAATTTTATTCTCCAAGCGACTATTACTACCTTTAGTAATCAAATAGACGCAATCACCCCATAGTTGCAACTACCCCGGTTGACATTACCTAACATTGATCTTGGATATTCGTTTTATCTCCGAAATAGAAATGGTGATATCAGAGTTTTAACACGCGACGCTTGGCTTCGAGGTTTTCTTTTAATAATTAATACATTTGTATGCCGGCGGGGTAGGATTGAATTTTTAACGTGTCGGACTCAATGTGGTTTCAAACACTGCTAACAACGTAGGTGTTACGTAAGTAACGAAATATGTGGCGTTCCATGCCAAAAGGGTCCTTAGCTCCAATGTGCATAATAAATAAATCATTTATTTCAGACCAAGTTGATCCATAATTTCTTAGTTACAGAGTATATTAATAACTATGTTAGTGGCACAATACAATAACAAAAAAACATAGGATAATAAGGATCCTTCTCCTGGAAGGTTGCCTATAGCATATAGCATATAGTCGCTAACTACAGTAGAGTCCGGTTATAACGACGCCCAAGGGACCGCTGATATTACGTCGTACTAACCGGACGTCGTACAAAACGAACTGCCAATTTTAATATATTTTTTAATCAAAATAATAACATCATTCTGTATTTATTAATACTTATGCGACAATCAAAGAAAAAAAAACATTTCTTTTAAAATATTTATTTACGTTAGTATTACGACACCTTGTCTTAAATGGAGATACTTGTGTGTTTGTGTGTCATCGTAGTAGTCGTCGTCGTAGAATAAAAAGTCGTAATTCTTGGGGAACTATTCAAGACGACGTTGTTTTATCACATAGTTCCTATGGCCACCTCCTGTGTCCATCATCAGATCAGCTGCAAGGTACCAAAATATTGCATTGTTACCCAACTTACATAAGTAGTAAGTTTAAGCTCAATTGAATAATGGGAATTGTTTTATTTAGTTTGCAAGATTACGAAAAGTCACATTATTTCATCCTGATCCGTATAGGCAAAAAGGGGAGGGGAGTTGGGTGCGCGGGACGGAGTAAGCTTCTTACCAACAATTTATTTGTAAAAACTACGTCGCTCGTCGTTGTAACCGGACTTTACGGACGGATTTTGAGTCAATTTCCGTCGTTAAAAGCGATCGGTCGTTATAAGCGGAGTCGTAATAAACGGTTGTGCTTTCATAGTAGCTTGTACTAAAACCAAACAAGTGCTTATACTTAGGTCGCTATAAGCGGTTGGTTGTTATATGCTATATGCGAAGTCGTACTAACCGGATTCTACTGTATATGGAAAGCCACATATAGTTAGCGACTTAGCGGCGCTGAAAAATTGTAGTCGCACTTTAAGGTTATGGAAGACATCGTTAAGGTACAATCAGCAACACTCTTAACTGTCCATCGGTGAACCTTATGCCTCTTGTAATAAGGTTTATGGACAGTTAACAGTGTGGGTGATGGTACTTACATTATCTGTTGTTCTAGTCCAATGGTTTTGTGATGGACGCGGTTGTCCCATGATAATAGGTACCAAAAATGGCAATAATTCACAAGGTGTCTTTTTAACCGACTTCAAAATTACAATTGGAGGATGTTCTCAATTCGATTGTGGGTTCCGTACCCAAAGGGTAAAAACGGGACCCTATTACTAAGACTCCGCTGTCCGTCTGTCTGTCACCAGGCTGTATCTCATTGAACAGTGATAACTAAGCAGTTGAAGTTTGCACAGATGATGTATTTCTGTTGCCGCTATAACATCAAATGCTAAAAAGTACGGAACCCTCGGTGGGCGAGTCCGACTCGCACTTGTCCGGGTTTTTTAATGTGTGTTACCTTAGAACTCCATCACTTTTCAACTTATAGGTAAATCTGAAAATATTGTCCAAATCCAGTTCTACTTACATACCAAGTCCATGATATTTGATGAAGTTGAACTGCTCAGGAAGACCAGAATTATCACACTTATTACACCTTTGTTAACAGTTTTGAATGATTCACGGTTAGTTTCACTAGACTTATACAGGGTGTCCCTAGCCATTGGACAAAGCCGAAATGTACATATGCATAGGGTATTTAGAATCAGTATACAAAGTATCATAACAAACGGTGTAGCGGTTACGAAGAAATTAACAAATTACGATTTTTTTATTTTGGAGCAACCTGTATGTGTTAGTAGCTCCTGAGGTAATAAATATTATGAAACCTTCTTCGACCGTTTTGATTATCTTTTTTATTTATGACATTAATAAGATTCTGACTTTTGACAAATGTCATCATTACCGCACATTTTCAAACAAATTGTCAAAAGCACTGCCAATGATTAATACAGTATGTTTCTTTTTGTTGTCGATTATTGGAAAAAACTTTTGTTTGATTTATTATTTTTTTCTTTTGTTCTAATTAAAAAAATATTACCGTTAGATCATTTCTGAGAAGTAGCCCTACGTGGGATTTCAGGGTTTGTCCAATGGCTAAGGTCACCCTGTATACGAGTAGACGCGCACGAATGTGGGTATTAGATCGAGCGCGATCTACACAACTTTGGCACCCACCCCATCTTCAGTTACCCGTGAACAAGATGCATGTAACTGCGTCGAAATATCGGGAGCTTGAAAACAATACAAAAGGTAATCACGGTCTATATCCCGGTCGATATAAATCACCTTTGTTAACATGTGTTCCGATATATTTGGCCACCTTGGCCATCCCTATCTATATGATTCTGACTGTACAATTCAATGTCTTAACTTAATATACCTATATCACTTTGTTTACTTTAGATTAGACCTTATAGTACTAGACGAATTGTTATAGAGGAGCGGGATTTCCTGATACAGGTATTTCTTTACCTTATAGGAAGTATCTACCTTATTATCATAATATATTGTCAATTATATATTATATATATTTTTATTCTGACTGTACAATGTCTTAACGACGGCAATTAGAAGTTGTCAGCATTGTTTGAAAGATCAAGGCCCCGCTAACTAACCGGGTGTTCAAGTTTCTACTAAAGGTTGAAGTTTTAACACGCTTCCTTGCTACGGGGGGGGTTATGGCTCGAATACTTTTCAGTGAATAGGCCGGTTCGTTTAATATATTTAATTGTTTAATAGCAGTTAGGCAAGTTCAACTACTAGTAGCTTTGTGAGTTGTATACTTCGCGAGTCTCTCTCTGCATAATAGTCAAAAAAACTTATCGAAACTGCTTACAAAATTTCAAGAGGATCTGTAGAAAAATGCAGCATTTAGAGAATAACAGCAGGACGGATAGGTATACAATAACATTATTGCCCAATTGCTTCGCGCTCGTTTGATCAGAAGGACAACATACATAGAATAACATTATGAGACATCTTACAGTGCTTTTATTTCATTTTTACAAGGCAAATTGTGTAAGGCGAAGTCTAACGTTTCGCGCCAATTCCCTATCGTACGCGACCGAAATTGTACTCCTGTACAGTCGGTACAATACTATAAAATATCTAAACATGTACTATAACACTTTGACAATAGAGGCATGTTAGGTAACTACTGTATAGGGGAACGCTTTATAGCATTGTAACTAGGTACATATTGAAGAAACTTCATAGTTTATTACCCTAAAATGTAGTATTTTTAAAGCCCCATAAGCTATTTGCGTACATACTCCAGAAAGCCATATGAGAGGCCTCGCATTGCCCGTCTGTCCGAAACTGGAACTTAGTTTGCCTGGTTAAAATACCAGTGGCCTCAGCTGCAGAACACACGGACAGTTGTTTCGTTGTGCAATCGATCGTTTAAAAACTGAGATGAGGCCTAACTGTCATCATTTAAAACCGAAATACGTTGCCTCTATCGCTTTTGAACATACAAGCGATAATTTCAATGAATTGCAAAGGCGAGGGCCTCAATAATTTCAATGAAAAACACAACTAGAGTCGCACCAAGAAAAGTCTGCAACGGATTTGATAGCCCACGCAGTGTAAGTGTTATTTATACGTCATAATTTCATAGAAGTTTAACGGTTAAAATGACACTTGCACTGCGTGGGCTATCAAAATCGCTGCAGACTTTTCACGGTCTGACTTTAGACAGATAATTAAATTTGATGATGACATTGATGATAAAGTTGCGTGCCATGTTTAACCGACGAAAAAAACGGAGGAGGTTCTCAAGTCGACGCGTATATGATTAATGGCAACTTTTATGTCGTTTTCGCAAGACTGGTCCTACTTAAACCGAGGTTAGCCCGCCAACGTTTAAATTTATTATTTTTAGTTGTAATTGAAAATGTACTTTTCTATTTTGTTTTTATTAATTTTTAAGGCTATTATTTTATCGTCTCTCACATTGATACCTAAAGCGATTTACGCACTGATAAAGCAATCTAAGTACCGTCGTAAACCGTCGGTAGTAACCCTAGTAAAAGTAAAAGTGACCCGGTAAAGACCTGAATTTACCATATCATAGCTTCAGCGACTTTTGTTGCCGAGTTATGGATATATTTCATGTATCTATGTATAATGATTATCTATATAATTATGTATATCGTACCCAAATTAGTACAAAAGATTTTGGTGGAATTACATAGAAAAACTCAGATTTAGAGTGCAAAGCTTCGATAGCGTTTTTCGCGGGCCGTGCCGAAACGCGTCTCCGTATGTCCGTCTCCTTAAACCTGGGCAGATGAAACTCGATATACTCAAACTGAAGGTATTCCACCGCCGTGTTAGAGAGGTTTTGTTGCCGAGTTTGAACACTGGCAACTTCTGAATGGAGCTGTTTAAGCTATTCTTATCGTCTGGACGTTGGAATAATAGGTTTCAATGTGGGTGTTTTCGTTTGAAATCGTTTATATATAGTAGGTACTTGATCTATTCAGTCTACACATAAACTACACTGAACCGACCAGCGCCATCTTACTTTCGATTAGTTTACTATAATAGGCCTGTTGCAAGTAACAAAGAATCATGGAAATAATGGTTTCAACGAAACATATATGTTAATATGATTCTAAAAAATGGCCCAATCTCAGTATAAACTGAAGGATTATTAATATATTCAATAAAATAAAAGTGCAAAATTCTCCAATCGGCCATTTTTACTGAAACGCCAATCAGAAACGTTCCAAACAGTGACGTCATCAATCCATAACATATTTCTTAGAGCAACATAGACAACCTCATTGACCGAAATCTATACGTGGGCACCAAAGAGTTCGAAAGGTGCAAAAAAAATGTTATTTCGCCACTAAACATTTATTACGTCCAAAAAATATTATTACACGATATAAAGTAGATATCTATTTGTTATTATTTAAATAAAATGCTAAATAATACGATATTTCAACAACAAACTTTTTTAATTATTTGGCTGAATGGAACTATCATTGCCATGTTGGCTGTCGTAACTAGAAAAAATGAAAAATTAAAAAGTAAAAGCGGCGTTCGGTGATTTTCACTCAAAATTTACATGTATCTAAATAATTCATCTTAAACTGCAACCGTGTGAGAGTTTTTGTGTGTATGTAAATATATGGTGCTGAATTAACAATATCATTCGGATTCAAGGGAAATTCGTAACTGTAAGTATGTAAACAATATCTACCACCCTACCACCAACTAAATGATGACGTCACAAATGGCATGCGAGGCGTTTTCGCGCGAAGTTTAAACTAGCTATATTAAAATGCAACTATCTATGTTAAATCTTAGGAGTATAACTGAAATATAGTGTTTTTCGGAACTAATACAAGTGTACCGACGATATTAAAAGGGTTTTCAAAATTTGTCATCAGGCCTATTATAAAACCGTCTGGAGTTGTATCTATCTACCGCGCACCTCTCCGCTAACGTAACATTTCTGAAATTGTCACCTTTTATTTTTATTTTACATTGTTTAATAATTTCAAACTCTGCTGAAGGAGTCATAGGACAAAAGAGCCTGATTTGACAACTTTTATTCAAAACTTGTTCTTCAATTTGGTTTTATTTCGTCGTAATTTAAGTTTACTATATTATTTTCCCATTTTCCATTTTTTTATCTAATCAACATCAAGACCATGCGTATGCTTTAGTATAACTTACCAAAAAAAGATATGCAAAACAAATACGTTTGCAAATACTTTTGAATTTTGAAAGCAAATCCACATATATTTTGGATCGAAAAGGTTGGGGAAAACCAGCGTCTGTATTTTGTGATGTCCATAGGAAAGACGCATACCTAACCTTAACTCATACTAAAATAGTTTATGACCCAGTTGTAAGAATATTAGAGGGTTACAAATGGTGATTATGTACTTCGAAAAAAAAAAACAGTGCCATCTAGTGCAGCAGCACTATGTATAATTGAGGTTAACGCCATCTAGCGTTATTTCGTCGCATTAGTTGAAACCCCTAAGCACATCACTGTGAGTACTAGAGTTATATTAATACCAGTTTGCGGGAAACTCACTAGATGGCATTTAAATCAAAAAAGAAAAACACAATGACATTGTGACAGTGTCCGTCACACGTGACGTCACGCAAGCGCCCTGCGCCGCCTAAACGAAACAGCAGGCTCAAGCATACATTTTCGCCGCGCGGTAGAAAGAGAGGGTTACGTCTTACGTCTTACGGTTACGTGACACCTGTTACGAGTTTAACATTTTTTCCCCATCACAAAAAGTGCTCAGCGCCGCTAGAGAAGTTTTCACTTCAAAAACTCGTATCTTGTTCTGTCAATCAAAATAAAAATGTGGCAACTAGTTATGTATGGGATGCATACAGATTTACTGCGTTTTAACTTTGAGTAGCAGTGCGAGATACGAGATTTTTTCAAAGTAGTGACGAAATACTTTTGGCGTGTTGTTCTACCGATACGCTTTGATGCTGAATGTACACTCGAAATCAAATATATGTTTATAGTTTTGCATCTAACTCCTTTGTAATAAAATAAGGCAAAAAATGTAAACATATAATTTGACGTCGACTGTACGTATAAATTAACAAAGCTACGAGATTTACGTTAACGAATCGTCGACTTTGTATCTCGGATTCTCGGAATTAATTTAAAATTGTTAAGGTTCTTGATAATCTTGCGTTCCGTTATGAAAATGTATTCATTATTTCACTGTAATTATGTTGAGTAAGAGGCGTGCTTATAACGTTACGTTTAATTTGTTTATTTAGATGGTGTTCAATGAGTCATCCGACATCCATTTTGCAATAAAATGTCAACTTTAAGCGTCATTTTTTTGTGTTGACATCTTATTGAAAAATTAATGTGGGTTATTGCTTAACAGAATCCATTTATCGTAATAGGTTTTTATTTATTCCCATTTATAGGTATACCTACCTAACGTACGAGGTATTTTTTTTTCGACTACCTATTATTGAATAAATTTCATCATTTATCACCTGTCTCACTTTGTCCCGGATTTTTCTACGGCTTTTGGGAGCCTGATGGCAACTAATCCCAAGAATTAGTGTAGGCACTAGTTTTTACGAAAGCGACTGCCTCCCTGACCTTCCAACTCAAGAGAAAATAGACCTTATTGGGGTTAGGCCGGTTTCCTCATAATTTTTTCTGTCACCGAAAAGCAACTGGTAAATAGAAGAAAAAGTATGATGATATAATAGTTTTTAATTAATTCAAGATAATATAATCTCTTCATCTTCAACCTAGCGTTTTCCCGGCCTAGCGCCAGGATATGCTTCCCTTCTCAATCTTCTCCAATTGCCCCGTCTTCGGTATCCTCAGGTGTGAGATTGTTCTCTTCCATGTCCGCTGTCACGACGTCCAGTCAGCGCTTCTTAGGCCTACCGCGGCCGCGTGATCTTGGGCCTTGGACAGTGAGGTTGAGGCATCTGTTTCCGACGTACCTAGTCTACGGCGTATATGGCTATACCATCGGAGGCGACTTTCCTGCAGCTTATCCGTTACGTCACGGTATCCGAGGCTGCCACGGATGTCTGTTACATATGCGATCTAGTCGCGTAACGCCACATCCACAAGATAATAGAGTATACTCTAATTAATAATTAAATATCTCTAATTTTCAAATCAAAACGCATTTCATTTTCATAGACAGCAATATAATGATGTCCGTAGGTGGTAATTACAATTAATAATTTAAGCTCAAAATATACTGTAAATGACATGCTGTAATGAATTTGCTACAAATTGAGATTATGTACTTGTTAAAATATGAGTAGGTAGGTAATGAAAATGATTAAATATAAACCTATGATATACCTTATAATAACCTTTTAAATCCCACTAAATAAAAAAAACTCAATGGCAATTCAATTTCCTTTCTTGAATTAATGCAAATGCAAAAGTGTGCATTTTTTTGCCATCGATTATCTTATACTTACCTTTAAACGAGCTTGTATATATATATTATATTTATTTATATATTTCGGGGATCTCGGAAACGGCTCTAACGATTTCGATGACATATGCTATATGGGGGTTTTCGGGTCGAAAATCGAGCTGGATAGATCTTATCTCTGGGAAAACGCGCATGTTTGAGTTTTTATACTTTTTATATGTTTTACGAGCAAAGCTCGGTCTCCCAGATTTTATTAATTATTAAACCTACCTATCAATGGCGTGATTCTTGAGGAAGGTTAAATTTGTTAAGGTTTTGTGTATGCCGTGCGAAGTCGGGGCGGGTCCCTAGTAAAACCAGGGGTGCGAAACTCCTGACTTCGGTCGAACTCGGCTCCGCTCGGCTCAGCATTGCTCCGAGCAATTATTAGGGTTGGCACCACTTGACTTCCTTTTGCGTGCACGACCACAGATAAGATAATCACTTGATTTTTGACAACCCTAAATAGCCGAAAGGGATAGTGCCATATATTAGAAAGCCATAGCAAGATTCGACCCTGAACCGCTGTCAAACTTCGGTTTTGTAGGAACTTTCCTTTCTGTACGATAGTACTATTATTTATTCTGTGGTAAAACGTATTAAATATGTTTGTCATTTGTGAAAGTTCAAGGAGGATCATAATTGAGTTTGTCTGACATACATACATAATTCAGTTTGTCTGCTGTAATGCGCACTCTCATTTTTCACACGTGGAAAAAGCAACATCAAATTTTATAATGCTTTTACGAGACGCGAGAGCAAAACTAAGTTTGAAGCAATGTCAGCAAATCCATTAAGCAGTTTTGGAGTTTATCGCGAACATACATACATACAGACAGATGCGGCAGGGAACTTGGTTTTATAAGGTGTTAGTGTTAATAAAAGTTGTGTTTAGTTTTAGTTGAAAGGGTGCATTACATTTGTTATAATTACTTTTCATATATTATAGTTTGATATATCGTTATTTTAAATAACGTAATAAATGGCATACTACCGTAACACCTAATTAACGATATACATAATGTTATTAGTGGTATAATGGTCATAAGGTATATTTACACTTCGTCTAATATATATTGCCATAATTATTATATACTCTAAAGCATATTATTTGTTATAACAAGTAACATCACATAATTATTTATGTAGCATAATAGTTGCATGACATAAATGGGTTAGGTTAGGTTGGAACTGCGACTCCGCACAAACGAATAACTAGCTAACAAAAGGAGGGTTAGGTTAGGTTAGAACTTTGACCCTCCGTAGAATAAAATATTCTATCAAAAAAGTGGTTTAGGTTAGGTTTGAACTGCGGCCCCCGCAGAACGAAAACCATGAAAAAAATAGGTTAGGTTAGGTTAGAACTGCGACCTCCCTAGAATAAAATAGCTAGCAAAAGCAGTAGGCCTGCGTACTAGTTATAAAAAATATGTAAAACTTTACGTTATCAGTAAATGAAATATGACAAAAAAAATTATACGATATATGTATTTATACTTGATAACATTGTATGAAGTATTACGTTATACCAAGTTATACGAAAATATAATATAACAAATGTCATTATAAAACATGTCTTTATACTATTTGAAAATTATATTACATTAGGCATTATATCAATGACAGTTTAGATGAAATCACTATAATATAATAAAGGAAACGTATAATAAAACTTACATTATAACAAACAATAATATATCAAATGGCGTTATAACAAATGTATTATAGTTTTTTTATAATTATATTAAACATTACACACCCTAGTTGAAAGTTTCAAACACGATGAGCAGACTTATTTAATATTCGAAAGGCAAAAGTTTCAGCAATGCAAATTAAACTTTTATTTAAACTGCATTTCCAAGATGTCTCGAATACAAGTCCAATACAGAAATATCTTTAAATGGCATTTATCTACGACGACTAGGGATTTCGTATCTTGCTATGTTTCAACCATAGACTATCCTTCTATAGAATCCACAAATCCACATAAGTAAAAAGCTCTTTCATATACGCTCTCATAATGATTAGTGACGACCACCTAGGCATTTATTTGTGTGTTATCACAGATATTTGTTCACGAGTTATAGATGTTAAATACATAGATGTATTTCTGAATTTATCTATTTCCTAGTACTCATAACACAAGCCTTATCGAGTTTACTTTAGGACTAGGTTGATTTGGATCAGATTGTCAAAAAAATGCGAAACGAAAAGAAAAAAATGTATAGGGATGACACTGATGACAGACGCTACTAGAAGTCACATGACTATTTCCATACATTATTTAAGGTTCGTATGACGTTTTCTATCAACGATTGCCACTTGGCTAGCCCCCCAGGACAGATTGCACCAATTAATATGAGAGTCACGCGAAAAGAGAGAATCTCCCAAGGCACCAACGAAGGCCCGGTTCTTATGCTTGCTAACTTCGAAATATTCATACTTTAATAAATACGGGTGGGTTTAAATTGTGCGTCCACCTCCATTAAAACCATATTAGACAAACTGTAAGTTCATATTTAAAGTAAGAAAAATAAATAAAAAAAGCGGGCAAGTGCGAGTCGGACTCGCGCACGAAGGGTTCCGTACGATAATGCAAAAAACGGCAAAAAAAAACAGTCACCCATCCAAGTACTGACCCCGCCCGACGCTGCTTAACGTCGGTCAAAAATCACGTTTGTTGCATGGGAGCCCCACTTAAGTCTTTATTTTATTCTGTTTTTAGTATTTGTTGTTATAGCCGCAACAGAAATACATCATCTGTGAAAATTTCAACTGTAGCTATCACGGTTCGTGAGATACAGCCTGGTGACAGACGGACGGACAGACGGACGGGCGGACAGCGGAGTCTTAGTAATAGGGTCCCGTTTTACCCTTTGGGTACGGAACCCTCATAAGTGCATGTACCTTACATTGAGTAAGTTAGTGGAGTGTATTGCGTATGTGATCTGTGACAAACCGTCTCGCGTCTTTCGAAAACATTCCCAAGGAGCGTTCAAGTCACTGAAACAAGCCAACTTGATCGGCAAGTTGACTTGTTTAGTTTCCCCAGAGCACTGTCTCGCTTAATTAGCCAAAGAAATTTAAATACTAAAAAGTAGATTAAGGCGCTGTGAGTTCAGGTTCTTCTCTCGGTCTCACTTAGTGGATAACATCGTTTTAAATGTTATTTCTAGTTAGTTTTAACAAAGAAAGTAACCGATGGTGCGGTCAAAAATAAAATTGCATGTTTTTAGAAGCAACTTTCATATTTTAGCTTCTGTGCGAAATTTGTTACTTACCTACTTAATTTAATGGCGCGTTTTAGACCTAGGTTCATGTTTTTTTCTGTCGAGCTAAAGTTTTTAATAAAGGCTTGAATTGACGAAGTCCTTAAGATTGCTATTCATTTTTTTGCAACCAATATTAAGCTTCTGTACCGTTACTTGCCTATACCTATGTAAGAGTCCATCAATGTGCACATTAGCGCCACTGCTAAATAATCGTGATTATTTAAATTTAACGTAAGATACTTAAAAAAGAGGGCCGCTACGTGCTGTATTTTGTATTTAAGTACCTTTTGAATACATTAAACTAGTTTTTATGTTGCTGGATTCGTCGATCTATGAACTCAAAACAAAAATGGCCGTTTTAACTTTGGACGCATAGATTGACGAATCCAGCAACATAAAAACTAGTCTGATGTATTCAAAAAGTACTTAAATACAAAATACAGTACGTAGCGGCCCCCTTTTTTAAACACCTGTCGTTAAATTTAAATTATCACGATTATTTAGCAGTGGCGCTAGTGTGCACGTTGACGGGCTCTTAATATTTGAGAGAGCGGTGCAGTTTGTCAGATGACGTAGCGGTTCACGATTGGCTGACACCTACCCATACCCACCTACCTACGGCTGGCTGATTTCTCAAAAACTCTGCTGGCTGAACCTACGTCACCTTAAAATAAGGGTTAGAGGTTATATCGCTATTCAGCATTCCATCTTTTAACTTTTAATGTTAGGTATTCTGCTCCGCTAAAGGCTAATTTAAATTCAATCTGTTTTTAATGAAGAGTTAACTACTTGTAATTTATGTTCGAAGAGTTTTAATTAACTATGTTCCTGGTATAGCTCATGGTTTATGTTTAAATTTGCATTATATTACAAGAGTGTTTGCTTATAGAAGTGGGCTACTTTCCATTGTAGTTTATTATTACATTACAGAGTTAATATAGTTATTGGCCCAGTGGCGGATTTGCAGTCTTTGCCGCCCTAGTAGCAGGCGTGGCTCACTCCGTGATTTCATCGCTTTGCTACAGGTAGCTAAAAGTACATCCGTTCCACACTAATTTTGGTGGCTAGCCATAAGCCGCGCGTGGCGCTGTCGCCACCTAGCGGCCATATCTGTCTTGATCGTAACAGACGCGTTTTGTTAGAGAGTGAGTCTTCTGTACCTAGTATTACTATTATTTATTCTGTGCTAAGCACCAGGCCCTACTGTAGCCGCCCCTTTCTCAGCACTTATCATTTTGACTAGGCCCGAGCCTACTGGGCCTTTGGGCAAGTCCGCCACTGTATTGGCCACGACATAGTA
Organism: Cydia splendana; assembly: GCF_910591565.1. Taxonomy (NCBI): domain Eukaryota; kingdom Metazoa; phylum Arthropoda; class Insecta; order Lepidoptera; family Tortricidae; genus Cydia; species Cydia splendana. Next base: position 3,430,506 of record NC_085961.1, read on the forward strand.
ATTGGCCTTTCTATAGTAAGGCAGAAAAAACAAGCCAATATAAATCTTATTGTTAAGAGTGGCCAATTACTATGTAGTGGCCAATTATAGCAGTCACCCTATAGTAACTAGGTACTATTTGTAAACCATGAGTTGTTGAAAACAGCTCTAACAGTTTTGACGAAATACCCGGTACAGAAATTTACGAAGACACTGACACTTCAGAGGAAAGGGGAGCAATAGGGGAGGGATGGGTAGGAGAAGGTACAAAAATATCTTCCTTAGTGTCAGTATCCAAGGAGGAAAATGGGGACTATGTTTCATGACTCATCTACACAATGGGCCATCGTATTGGCCCACTAAGATGGGCCAGCGAGTGGGAAGGGTGGTGGTATCGGATGGCTTATGGTGCGGCGGGATGGCGACGGGATGGCCGCGGTGTCGGTTTTTCGTCCGCACATCAAAGGTAATGGGCCAGCGATTGCGCGTACGCATCTACACGTGGCCCATTCCATAGTGCGTGCTCTCAACCATCGCATGGCCATTCTATCGATCTGGTCCAGCGTTGGGCCATCGTGTAGAGGAGCCATAACCATCGCATGACCATCTCGCTGGTCTAGCGCTGGGCCATCATGTAGAGGAGCCATTAATTGGTAAGCGGTCGTCCATTATAATATTGTCGGGCCAAATTATGCCGGTCAACAAAATATGTACCTAGGTAATATTAGTTCCAGTTACACCAACCATCTATTGACTGAAGTCAATTGGCAGAGAACTGTAAATCTTCCCGTGCAAAAAAAGATGTGTAACTGAGTGCCTGGGCCTACCACCAACATCTAAAAATAGAAAATCGTTGTCTGCTATTTTAGAGCGTCCTTGTGCGTGCGTGCGTGTTCAAGCGACTGAGAGGCAGAAGTTTTTCTCTGGCCTTAATGATATTAATTAGTTTACAGTAGGTACATACCTACTCCACGCAAGATTTTATATATTTTTTTGTTTCAGCTACATCACTAGTGACGTACGCTGGGGAGCGCTACGACTTCATTCTAGAAGCCAACAACGAAATAGACAACTACTGGATACGGTTCCGAGGCCTCATGGACTGCGACGAAGTGTGAGTATTTCAGACGAAGTATAACGTTGAAAGATAACTAGTGACGTACGCTGGGGAGCGCTACTTCATTCTAGAAGCCAACAACAATTCTAGGGCGCTCCAAGGGTTAATGAAGGCCGCCCATGAAACACAAAAATTGAAATTTCGTTATCTAGCCTAGCTGACTCTCTATCACTCTTGCACATTCGAGCTAATATAGATGGCGTTATACTTATACGTGTAGCATAAAACATATGGCCCCATACAGCGCCATCTAATTCAGCCGTGCAATTTTTTCTTAGACTTTATATCTGCCAATCAATAGATAATTTTGGGTCAGAATTTTATTATTTTTCAATACCAAACGGCCTTCTAATAGGTATATTATATCTAATAGCTGGAAGGAAGTTCTCAGTGCTGGGAATGTCGACTGTGCTGTAAATAGCTTTTACCAAATATTGTACGGAATCTTTGACACTTGCATTCCTAAACGAAGTCGTCCGAGAAAGGCTAGTAGACGCTATCCTGTTTGGTTCACCGCAGACCTCATTAATGATCTCAGACTAAAAAGTGACCTGCACCGAGAATGGAAAAGCACAAATAACAAACAGTCTTATAACAAGTTCGCAAAATTGAGGTCTGAGCTGAAAGGACGAATAGCCTCTGCCTACGACGACTATATAGTTCGAATTCAGAGCAAGGTGAAGGACAATCCGAGGGCATTTTGGCAGCACTTAGACAGCCTGAAGTCGACGGGAGGGTTCGTCAATAGTGTGAAGTTGGATGGAAAGCTGTTTACTGGAGCTGAGGTAGCTAATGCGTTTGCGAGCTATTTCTCTGGGGTATTTTTGCCTGACACGCCGCTTCTTGATCCCAACGTAAGGGGAACTGACCATCTCAACCGTAGTGCCAACTACATCCATATAGATGCAGTATCGATGGAACAGGTTGTATCTGGGATAAAGCACCTCAAATCCAATTGTGCTGTAGGCCCGGACAACTTGCCAGCGTACGTTGTAAAGGGATGCATGGATTACCTTAAAGCCCCTTTACACTATATCTTTAATTTGGCACTGAGGACTGGGTCGTACCCTCTTCGCTGGAAACTATCGAGGGTGAGACCTATACCAAAGGCAAATGACGCTACAATCGTGGAAAACTATAGGCCCATTGCCGTCCTTTCCACTCTGGCCAAGCTCTTTGAGTCAATAGTCCACCGAACTCTATGTGCACAGGTAAAACCGTTTTTATGTGACGCACAACACGGATTCAGACATAGTCGCTCGGTTAACACCAACCTATTAATTTTGGCTGATAGCATATCTGAGCACCTAGATAGAGGTATCCAAGTCGATGTCCTTTATTTTGATTTCAGTAAGGCTTTCGATCGCGTGGATAACGATGTGTTGTTGGCGAAACTAGATCGGATTGGTTTTTCTCCCGCATTGTTGTCTTTCTTCGCTAGTTATCTACGCGATCGGCAGCAGTACGTCAAGCATGGATGTTTTGTCTCGGCCCCATACCATACCCGGTCTGGGGTTAGTCAAGGCTCCATATTAGGTCCTTTCTTGTTCGGCATCATGATAAACGACCTCAGTTCAGTCCTTCAATTCTATATGCAGATAACCTTAAGTTGGTGTATGGAGTGGAGCAAAGTACTGACTGTGAGTCGTTACAAAGGGACATCGACTCGGTTTTTCTCTGGAGCACCGAAAACAAGCTGCTGTTCAACCCGGCTAAGTGTTGCGTCTGCACTTTCAGCCGTGCTCATATGCCGTTGCATGCACAATATGTGCTGGGGTCCGAGCCTATAAACCGCGTGTGTTCTATTAAAGATCTGGGTGTGGTCTTCGATACGCGGCTCACTTATCATGAGCATATCTCGACGCTTGCTGCCAACTGCTTTCGAAGACTGGGCTTCGTTACACGCAACCTTCGTCAGTTTAACGATCCTGTTGCTATCAGGCTTGTCTATAATGCACTTGTAAGAAGCAAGCTTGAGACATCATCGATCGTTTGGCATCCCTACGAATCTACCTACAGTTTGCTTCTTGAAAAGGTACAAAAAGCCTTTTTAAGGTTTTTATACAAAAAAATGTTTGGATATTACCCGTTTCTTTATCCGACAAAGTATCTCCTTGGGGCCTTAGGTTACAACTCTTTGGAGGTGAGACGTAACCTAAGCTTATTGACGTTGGCGTGTCGGACCCTGCGCGGTGATTCGGACTGTCCAGAATTGGTGAGTCGACTTGTGCGACTACATGTGCCAGACATCCCCAGGATAGCCCTCAGACCGCGGCGACGCGATCTGTTGGCTTTGCCAGCGGGACGCACCGTGTCACGACTGAACTCTCCGCTGCTCCGTGCCCTCACACAGTTGAATGCACTCTTGGCATCAGTACCCGAGTGCGACCTGTTTGCGTGGCGTTGGGTGTCTGTGAGAAATGAATGCATGAGATTCTGTGAGGTGATGGATGCGAGGCCTACATCCGTTAAGGTGTAATTGTGGATGTGATAAGGACCTAGTGATTTGTAATTGTGTTATTTGTAATTGTTTGTTTGTACCTGATTGTTATATGTACCTTTGGTATATGTTAATGTTAAGTTTCATGGCGCATTGGATCTGTCTGTAAGGTCATGTAAACATTTTTTCAAATAAAAATAAAAAAATAAAAAATAAAAAAATATTAGAAGGCTGTAGGATATTAGGTATAATATCCTACAGCCTTCTAGCCGTCTTCTGGTTCTGGTTGGTTCTGGTTTCTAATAGGTATATTAGAAGGCTGTAGGATATTAGGTATAATATCCTACAGCCTTCTAGGATATTAGGTATAATATCCTACAGCCTTCTAGCCGTCTTCTGGCCGTTTTCTCAGGCTTTATGTTAGGTTTCGTTCATGTCGTCTCGGATATGGGTGAATATGGTATCAATGCATTCAGTGTAATGCCCAACACAAATATGTGAGATAACAAGCGCGAAAGTGGTGGGGGTAGTTGCTGTGACGTCATAAAGTCGGCAGTACAAACTTTTTTTTTATTTACTTTTAAATATACCATGTGGGGTCCCAAATGAAAGGGCTTTGTGAGTAGATCACAAAGTCAAAGATCACAAAGACAATTCAGCTCAGCCTATAGAAATGTTCCATCCTGTATATCGACATCGCCTGCAACTTGTACGCCGATTTGCACGAAAGTACTCACGCAAGTGCCATAACTGTAAAAAAAAAAATGTAAAATAAATAACTTAGCGATTTAAATAAACAGTGCATAATTGAAAGTTAACAATGAACATTGAATCTAAGTATGTAAATTCATAGTTCTTACGTAAGATAATAAAAATGCGATTTTTTTATTTTCTATGAAATGATGACGTTTAAAATAATACTTCCACAATATATGCTATCAAACACGGTGCAGAGTTGGCTTAAACGGGCTTAATTACCTGTATAACGTGTGCATTATTAGAACATTAAAATGTATGATAAGAAAGTCTTTGCTGGTTTGGGATCATCCATTAATTACGTCACACGAATTTCTAGGTTTTTTGACCCCTCCTTGTCACACTTGGTCACATTTTGCAAATCCCTCCCCACCTGGTGTGACGTCACATTTTAGGCAATTTTGTTTTCAACGAAATCGGTAATAGTAACACGGCATTTTTTTTTAATGAAAATATATTTTTGGTAAAAGAAATATTAGTAATTTTATAACACAAAACCAATTAGGAACGAAACTTACTTCCTTAAACTCATTATTTAACTGTACAGCGAATAAAAAAATATAAATTAATTTTCGGTTACTGATGAAGTTAAAGTGACGTCACAATGTTTGTGACTCCCCCCTCCCCCATGTCACAACATGTCACATTTTCTTGACCCCTCCCTCCCCCTAAACGTGTGACGTAATTAATGGATGACCCCTTTTATGAACGGTCGAGAGGTTTCGTACAAAAACAAAAAATGTTCGATCGTAACTGGTTAAGTATGAGAAGAAAATAGTTTTTGATCGCAACCAGTTTCGTACAAGACCGTAAAAGTCTTCGATCCCAACTGGTTACGAAGCTCCGGTTGCGTACGCGGCCGAAGGCGTCAGGCGTGGCTCACTCCGCGATTTCGTCGCGTCGCAACAAGTAGCTTTAAGTACATCCGTCCCACACCAATTTTGGTGGCTAGCCACAGGCCACGCGTGGCGCTGCTGTCGCCACCTAGCGGTCATATCTGTCCTAATCGTAACAGACGCGTTTTATTAGAGAGTGATGAATCTTCTACTAGTACTATTATTTATTCTGTGACGGTAGTGATCTAATAGTTACCAGGCGGCTTAGCACGGTCTCGTTTTTATCCCTTGTCACCATGCCTGTCACGTTCTAACAAGTACGTAAGTGCGAAAGGGACGCGCATAGTGATAGACGATAAAAATGGAACCGTGCTGCGCCCACAGGACAGGATAGGACAGGGCAGGACAATATAAAAACTGACAACTCACTAGATTACATGAAGGAGGGGCCTATTCTGCTCGCGCAGCTTGTCGTTGAAGCATTGTACTCTACACTCGTTGGTGAATGTCAGGTCGCCGTTGGTACACACCGGGGCGTACACACTGGGACATTCGGCGCAGTTCAGCTGGCTTAGTATCGGGAAATCGTCTACCAGTGATGTTGATAGCGATATTAAGGAGATTAAATAACCGACTGGAAAAGATTAGTTAAATTATGACCACTCTTCATATGGGTTCTTTTTTTTAGGGTTCCGTACCTCAAAAGGCAAAAACGGAACCCTTATAGGATCACTCGTGCGTCTGTCTGTCCGTCTTTTCACAGCCTATTTTCTCAGAAACTACTGAACCAATTAAGTTGAAATTTGGTACGGATATGTAAATTAGTGACCCAAAGATGGACATGTTTTTTTTATAATTTTAAAATACATAGGTTCGAAGTTATTTAAGAAAATAGCCAAAAAATGACCATTCCCCCCTTTATCTCCGAAACTACTGGGCCTAAAATTTTGAAAAATATACACAAACTAGTTCTTTGCCTATAGATGACAGGAAAACCTATTAGAAATGTGCAGTCAGGCGTGAATCGGACTTATGTACGGAACCCTAGAAACGCGAGTCCGACTCGCACTTGGCCGGTTTTTTGGAATTGATATTTATTGAGCTGGGCAGCTGGTGCCTTTTGCTCGTTAACTAACTAACTTCGAATGCGCGAGAGGCACACCGAGCTTTACAAACTAACTTAAAAACTATCTGTTCAATCTTAATAATTAATTTGTTCATTTCTAACACTTTTTAATGACTATCACGGCTTTAAACACAAATAATGTGAAAATATGTAGGTAAACATATCCTTTCGTTGTCACATCAGTTTCGCTTATGAGCAATGAGATATGGCGAAGTATGAAATGCAACAACGAATCAAACGCCAGAAATCGGTACTCAGTTCTCTTTAAGCGAAATATCCTGCAATTTAAAATATAAAATTATGTAACAACGAATTAAACGACACCATAGGGCGGTTAAATCGATATTGCGTTTATAAATCATTAAAACTTTAAACCAAAACGAATTAACAACATCTTTATGACGTTTAACTCGTTTTTGCGATTTAGAATATACGCTTATTATAATTTGCAAAAGTAAATTTGGCGTTCAATTCGTTTTTACGTAACGAGTTAGTGCATGGGGCCATACATATTTTAATTTCGATTCATTCGATTTCGTGTCGCTTGATTCTACCCCTTAAAATAAGGCTGTAAGCAAGATTTTTCAACAAAGAAGTAGTCAATACTATAGAATTATAGATTATCACATTTATATCCGACCTGCATTCATAACTTTTTTTTCGGATTTTGGCGCTTAGTTCGCTATTCCATAACACTGTCCAATTAAGGTCGATGCCCCCTTTGAGTCCCTAACGGCTCGATTTGGAAAATGAATTAGATTTCTACTAGACTTCAACAAGTTACGATACGGATAATTTAAAGATATTTGTAAGATAGATATGTCAAATTTGACGTTTCTGCGATTCTGGAGGTCCTCTTGAACGATTTCGACAAGTTATGAGTTAGATATCCAAGTCACATCTAGTCGATATCTAATGTAGATCTAGTTGATCTCTAAATCGTCTCAAGATCTTGTGATTATCTCGAAATCCGAATAGGCCTGTAAGCCTTAAGGGCTCAGGGCAAAGAATTCAAAGGGGTCATCGAGAGGAATTTGTTCTACATTTTGTACTCCATTATTAGCTGGAAGAATGGTATTTTTTAAAGTGCTTTTTGGGGCTCTTGGCCTTTTCAGCAATTTTTTGACCCCGGAGTTATAGTGTACCTTTGGAGTACTTGGAGCTATTAAGGTGTTACATGGAGTGCCATATCGAAGGGATGGAGTGGGTTCAGGGGGCCGGTTTTTGAATTTCAATCACTCGATTTCGTGTATTCAATAATATCTCCACTACTAGGCATTTAAATTCTACTAATATAATTGAAAACGACTGGTCAATACCACTCGATTCCAAATTTCTATCGCTCGTATTTCACAAATTAGCATTTTGCCGTTTTGCACCGATTTTCGAGTGACGAAATCGAGCGATCGAAATTCAATAATCGGCCCCAGGTTCATGGATTTATATTATAGGTTAGTTGATTAGTTGCCCAAGAAAATCATGACAGGCATGTTATGGATATAAGACACGTGTAGATATTTATGTAGCTTCGTTTGGGTGAAGTCACTTACAAGACTATGCGACTTTTCTGTTCAGATTTATGTTTGTTATGATTTTGAACTGGTTTTGATATGACCTTAAAGAACACTCACGTTAATTGTTGCATGCGGAATAAAGTGAAGATTGTACGCGCCAATCACCGAGACTATCATCAAAATAAATAAAAAAATAAAAATAAATAAAAATAAATATTATAGGACATTCTTACACAGATTGACCAAGTTCCCCAGTAAGCTCAAGAAGGCTTATGTTGAGGGTACTCAGACAACGATATATATTATATATATATTTATACTTAAATACATAGAAAACAACCATGACTCAGGAACAAATATCTGTGTCATCACACAAATAAATGCCCTTACTGGGATTCGAACCCAGGACCATCGGCTTCACAGGCAGGGTCACTACCCACTAGGCCAGACCGGTCGTCAAAGAGAATAAAGTGTATAGAGGTGGATTGTCAAAGTACATTAAATAGCCACTGTAAATTTACTGCCATCTTTCGGCAGAAGATTAAAATTGTTAGAACGCCTTTTGACTTTGATCCTTATTCTTTCACTGATATGTGTTAACTTGTTAAATATGAATATTAACGCCATCTACTTGCCACTAGGCCAAAGGTATGGTGCAATCTTTTCGAGCGATGGCGCCGTAATCTGCAGCCTACTCTCGAGTAGATGGCGTTAATATTAATATCAGTTAAAATACAAGTAAAACATATCAGTGAAAGAATAATGATCAAAGTCAAATGGCGTAATAACAGTTTTAATCTTCTGTCAAAAGATGGCAGTAAATGTACTGTAGCTACATAATTTACCATGACACAAAGACATAATTATGTAACTCCGTATAAGATGAATAAAGTCTAAGGAAAAAACGCGCCGCGGAAATCAAGAAAACGTCATTCTCGGATAGATGGCGCACACACCTTTGGCCTATGCTCGGCTAGATGGCGTTAACGACACCGTTTCATATTTAACAATTTTAACACATAGGTATCAGTCAATGAACATGGGTCAAAATGATATAAAAATAATAAAAACATTTATCGATATATATACATTTTTTTGATAGTTTTATACGTTTTCATTTTGAGTTTTAGTCGTGTGTCGATAGATGGCAGTAAATTTACTGTGACTACAAAATTTACCATGACAGGACCCCTGTATACTATCTATTCTCTTTGCCATGACAGTAACCATAGACTAGGAACCCTCTAGACGGAGTTTAGAGCAATTATTTCATGAAACCGATGCTGCCAAAAATCTGCGGGGGACGAGGTGAGCGAGGTCCCGTGCCGTGATTGGTCCGTTCAAAGACACGGACGTCACACAAAGACACTTTCGACTCGACAATGGAGTAAAACTACCTTATGCGTGGCAGAGGGGGTAGAGCTACTATGCTCAGTCTGGAGGATGTCTTGTCTGTGACAGTAACTCTCTTTTTCAAATTCTCTTTGCTATCATCAAGGTCGTATCAAAACCAGTTCAAAACCATAACAAATGGTAAAATCTGAATTGGGCTCTTGCAGTTCAAATTAAGTTATTTTTATCCTCTAACCGCCCATACGTCAAACCTTGCCAAGCAAAATGAAATTTTATTTTGTCAACACAAAGTTCAAATTAGAATGAAACAGGAGACCTTTTTAAAGGTCTCTGGGCGGCTAGAGGAAAACTCTATATCTGTGATGTTTCTAAATAAATATAACTTATTTAGAAACATCACAGTTATAGAGTTTTCCTCCTGGACAACTAGCTGCAACCATGGCAACGAGAGAGGCTAGGTTCACACGGCGTTTTTTCTTCCCGTATACCGTATATATTATACGAGATTTTATCGAATACCGTAGCGACAGCAAAATTTGTATGGCAACTTTCAAAACGGATCACTTTGTTTGACATAATTATTGAAAGTCATAATGTAATGATTGTCAGATTATTGTTAGTCATAATTCTGAAACCTGTTAACTTTACAGGATTTTCGTAAGGTTATCCTATATATACGTTAGGTTAGGTTTGTTTTATGGCAATCCTGAAAAGTTACGCGTTTCTGAGAAAAACCAATTTATGACTAACGAAAATGCGGACAAACAATACATTATGACTTAAAACTTTATGGGAAACAATACAGACCCCTTTCAAAGACCCCTTTCTTTCTTTTTTCTTTCCTTTTCTTTGTTAGAATTAAGTAAATGGGTCAAACACGTTTTTAGAAAATGGTCACTTCTGTGGACAATAAAATAAAAGTTAACGACTCTGGTACATATATAATATAACCCGTTTTTTTTATTATTATTATTTATGACTTGAGTCCCAAGTACTAGATACTATAAAACGGGTATGACCCAAATAGGTTAAGTTACTTGCATAAAAAAGAGCGTACCTCGCCATCATACTTCACAGTTTGGCGAGTTTTATGTAATTTTTAAAATGTATTTTAGTGTATCTTCTTCTTCTTCTTCTTCTTAGTCGGCATCTTCATTGCTGAAGGTCGTGTCAAGTTTGAAGAGTTTCCTGTGCGATGTACCATGCTTTTCCAAGTGTTCCTGTCCTCGGCGGTCTTAATTTAGTGTATCATGAATAAATAAATAAATAAAAAATGCTCGACGGCATTCCCGCATAGACGCCGTGTGAACGATTTTCGTAGCCGGACAGTAAAAAGTTCACCCATTTATGCTAAATAATAAATATAGGTAGTATTAAAAGCTGCTCGAAATAATTTCAACGTTAACTCACCCACGGCAATCATTTTCGATTGTATTGAATGCTTTCAGCAGCGCACTAATCGCGTTTTAACACCAGCTTTTGAAGGCTCCATTCTCGATTAATTGTAACAACAAATCTAAAACACATTTATAACGTGCGTTTTCTCGCTCTAAAGGGAACAAAAGATATGGCGTGCCGTGGCAAACTTGCGACAGGATATATTGCCATCGCACCTATTTACCTTGTCACAGTGACAATAATGTGAGACCCGTAGCAGCTTCCATCCACCTATCCATTTATCCGTCTAATGCATTGCATTGGTGTGCTAACATAGATTAAATAACCACCTAAGCGCCACTTGCACCAACCCACTATCTCGGGGTCAACCGGCTAAACGGTTAACCCATTGTCAAATTGTACTGGTAACCCTTGTAACTCCAGGTTTAACCGGTTAACCCCAGTTAGTGAATGGTGCAAGATGCCCTAAGACGATGTACCGGTATGCCAACCTTTTTTGAAAGAAGGCATCCCGACAAGTTTTATGCATTGGTATCTTCTTGGGCCTGTGGTGTAGGGTTAGAACTATTGGTTGTTTCTGAGATTGATTGAAGTACAGTCACCACACGGGATTATTTAGGGTTCTTGCTAAATTGGAAGTTCTATAGTGTAAGTATGGAATAACCAATTTAACTAGGACCCTAAATGGCGCAACAATCGCGGATCGTGATGCTACATTAAATTAAAAAACCGGGCAAGTGCGAGTCGGACTCGCGCACGAAGGGTTCCGTACCATAATGCAAAAAAAAAAAACGAAAAAAAAGCAAAAAAAAAACGGTCACCCATCCAAGTACTGACCACTCCCGACGTTGCTTAACTTTGGTAAAAAATCACGTTTGTTGTATGGGAGCCTCATTTAAATCTTTATTTTATTCTGTTTTTAGTATTTGTTGTTATAGCGGCAACAGAAATACATCATCTGTGAAAATTTAAACTGTCTAGCTATCACGGTTCGTGAGATACAGCCTGGTGACAGACGGACGGACGGACGGACGGACGGACAGCGAAGTCTTAGTAATAGGGTCCCGTTTTACCCTTTGGGTACGGAACCCTAAAAACAAAAACTTTAAATTTCACCATCATCTGCCAAGATATCGTGAGTGGCGTTCTTATTGACACTATGACAAGTACGGCTCCGTGAGTTGACACTAAACTTGACGTCTACGCTAACGACTGCGTGAACTCAATCGCAGTCCATCTCCTTCGCACTGGTATATTGCACTACCAAAGTGGCACAGATATCAAATTGATTGTACTGTAATGCATTATTGTATCTGAATATAGACGCAGGACATTTAATTAGCCGACTGCTATCGGTGTACTTACCGGAACGGACTGATTGGATTTGGCCGCGATTGTAAAATGCCGTTCAGTGGAAATGCCCCAACAACAGACCAAAAATATAAACAAACAGCCAGGAGGATAATTCGAATTTATAATATTTGATTTCTGTTGAGTTTTATCAGTAACGTCTTGTTATAAGCAATAACAATAGTTATTTGTTTTACAAGGGGGCAAAGTTGTTGTTTAAGTTGTTGTAAAATTGATACCCGAGCAAGCGAAAGATTCCAATATTGAACCACGATCGTAGTGAGTGGTTCTAAAAATGGAATATTGAGCGTTACGAGGGTTATACAAAATTTGCCCCCGAGTGAAATAAAGAACTAGGTACCACACCAGCCTGAAGAAAATATTGACTGTAAGATATCAAACAAAAACAAACCAAATCAAATCCAAATGAATGTTATTATATATTTATAATTCAAATCTAGGCGACGATATACATACTTATATAGATAAATACATACTTATTATATACATGAAAAACACCCATGACAGGAACAAATATTTGTGTACATCACACAAATAAATGCCCTTACCGGGATTCGAACCCAGGACCATCGGCTTCACAGGCAGGGTCACTAAGCCAGACCGGTTGTCGGACCGGTTGATTACTTTGCCTCACATGTGAATAAAATGCAACTTTGCTATCGGTTTTTGAACAATCAAGAATCTTCTCTTCTTAGCGTTCGCAAAGTAGTTTTTTGCGAACTAGTGCTTTTTACTTTTCCAGCTTTTTTAAATTTAATTCTGACCGTAATTGATACGTCCACATCAAAGAGTTTGGATGTTCAAAAACTTTATATATTTTTATTTTGCCATTAGACATTTATTACGTACAAGAAGTATTGTTACACGATATAAAATAAATATTTATTTGTTATTATATAAATAAAACGTTATAAAATATGATATATCACTAGAAAAACTTTTTTTTTATTTGGCCGAATGGAACTTCATTGCCACGTTGGCTTCCGTTAGCAAAAAAAAAAAGAAAAATGAAAAAGTAAAACCGGCGCCCGCCATTTTCACTTGAAATTTAGTTGAATCAAAATCATTTTCTTAAATTGCAACTGTGTGATTAATTTTGGCAATGTAAATCAACGCTGAACATAGTTTATAGTGCTGAATAATAATTATATAATATTCAAGTTCAAGAGAAAATTCGTAACTGTAAGTGTAATAATCATGTTACCAATATTTGTTTTATTGTGATTTTTTCGCAAATGTATTAAAAACGTCGTTAATTGTACGTGTGACAGTGTTATTATTTACTTGTCCCGTGTCTTTTATTCGCCTGCGGCTCATAAAAGTCATCTCATGGCTTCCGTTAGCAAAAAAAAAAAGAAAAATGAAAAAGTAAAACCGGCGCCCGCCATTTTCACTTGAAATTTAGTTGAATCAAAATCATTTTCTTAAATTGCAACTGTGTGATTAATTTTGGCAATGTAAATCAACGCTGAACGTAGTTTATAGTGCTGAATAATAATTATATAATATTCAATTTCAAGAGAAAATTCGTAACTGTAAGTGTAATAATCATGTTACCAATATTTGTTTTATTGTGATTTTTTCGCAAATGTATTAAAAACGTCGTTCATTGTACGTGTGACAGTGTTATTATTTACTTGTCCCGTGTCTTTTATTCGCCTGCGGCTCATAAAAGTCATCTCATGGCTTCCGTTAGCAAAAAAAAAAAAGAAAAATGAAAAAGTAAAACCGGCGCCCACCATTTTCACTTGAAATTTAGTTGAATCAAAATCATTTTCTTAAATTGCAACTGTGTGATTAATTTTGGCAATGTAAATCAACGCTGAACGTAGTTTATAGTGCTGAATAATAATTATATAATATTCAAGTTCAAGAGAAAATTCGTAACTGTAAGTGTAATAATCATGTTACCAATATTTGTTTTATTGTGATTTTTTCGCAAATGTATTAAAAACGTCGTTCATTGTACGTGTGACAGTGTTATTATTTACTTGTCCCGTGTCTTTTATTCGCCTGCGGCTCATAAAAGTCATCTCGAGACTGGTAAATAACATACTTTCCACACTTGCATTGAAATGTACTATTCCAGTGTACAGTCGCCATCAGATATATCGGAGCGGCCAAGGTGGTCACAAATATCTGAGCACGCCTCTATTGCCAAGGCATTAGAGTGCCTGTTCAGATATTGTGAACACCTTGGCTGCTCCGATATATCTGATGGCGACTGTTACCTAGATGAGGAGTTTATATTCAAAACTGATTTGTCACCGTGATAAACTGAGATAAAGTGAAAAAAACGATTATTTCGTATTACACTGATACAACTGAAACTTAACGTTGTTAATTAAAAAGAATATTGCAGACTAATAAATTACTTACTAATATATTAAAATTATTCAGAATAACTATCAATACAAATTAATTTATATTTTACCGATTTAAAAATGGACTAATCGTGTTATGCTTGGACATTTTGGACAAAACCTTTTATGCACTCGACGAACGTTATAAGGACAAATCATATTTTGTTCGTAACCCCAGAAATTTGACGTAAGAAATTTTACATCAAACCAAACAAAAAGTGTTTTTTTCTTAGGCAAAGTGGCGGCAAAATAGCCAAAATAGAATAGATTGGCTAAAGTGACAAATCACTTTTTGCATGGCAAATTCTAGTGGACAAAACTCTTTTTGCATATGATCCCGCTATAGGTACAAAATTAAAATACTATAGGAAAATAATATTTACGCAGTAAGGAAAAAAATTATGTAGGTGTTATTTTTAATGTTCTATAGATTGATAACATTAGCTCATTTTTTTTTGGAACAAATCAGGTTTTGAATATAAGCTCCTCAGATAGGTATGAAACGACAAAATCACTAGGTAGACAATCTTAACTAACCGCATTTACTCCAGTTAGCCCCGCCGTGTGGAAGAACTATTAATTGCGCTGTCTTATAATAGTCTTTGTAGAGCGACTATTGCACGGACTGGAGACTTTCAATGGCGACTAATGATGGGTAAGACGTTTACTAATGAGTTTAGTACCTCATTTGATAGGAGGAACCTCAAGTGTGCGAGATTTAAAATTTCTTGCCATTTTTTAATCAAACTGTAAATTAAATAAGAACTGTATTGATACATTTTAATAGCAGAAAAAGTTTTATTGTAAGTACAAAATCTCTTTTTTTTATATTGACATAATATATATGTTTTATCATTATGCTATATGATAGCCGCAACGTAAAGGCAATGAATCGAGTAAGTAAGTTGTTAGTAGCTAAGTAACTTATCAGTAGGTATTAAAAAGATACGTTAAAATACTCCATATATAATATATTATTTTTGTACGTATGAAGTAAGTCGTATATAAATATTTTTGTTACGTAATCCATCATTCATAATCACTTATAAATAATAAAAATTTATTAAATAAAATAAATAGTGACGGCCAAAGTGGTGAAACATATCGTAACAAACCATCAATTCTATAGAAATAAGAATTACTGATATATTTATACTTTTGACATCACCATCTATGTGATGCTGACTGTATTGTATAAGAATTTGTGTATTTTTGGCTTTATTGAGTTTACTTAATAGCCAGTGTTGTGAATAACGCTTATTTTTAGGCTTAAAGACTCGAGCCCTCAAGACGTAAGTCTATTTGAGAATTGTATTTATTTATTTTACGCGTATGGATGTAAGAAATCGTATTTGCCGCCTTTGAGGCGTTAAGCCTTGAGAGCGAAAAGGGTTCCAGTCTTTAAGCCTCGAGCTTTAAATGAGCGTTATTATAATTCACAACACTATTAATATGTACTAACAAACATAGTTGAGGTAGCGTTAGAAAATCCAATTGAAACTATTTACTATAGGTAGGCTCCTTTAGAAAGATTCGCTTTGATACAAAGTTAAATTCTCAGAAACTTTTGATTAAATATAAATTTGTTTGAAAGTTATTTGATACATTGCTCTTGAAATTTTAGTATTATTAGACTTAGCTTTTCAACTTTAACATAAAAAAAATCTGTTAGACGCATTATGCTACATAAGTAATTTAATTATTTAGCCTCTCTTTTCATGCAACTTAGCAAATCTTTGTAAAACTTTGTCACTTTGTATAATCTCTATGACAGTTCATATTATATGGAGTAGCTGTCACGTTAAGTAATATTTTTTTGGAAGTTTGGCACATTAAATTTATTTATTAATGGAACATTAACATTATAATAAGCCTTTTCATCTGTGTCAGATCAGATCAACATCAACATATTTCTTCAATTACATTTTGAATTAAGCCCAACCAAAATTGTTTGTGCTTACGAATAAATCAATTCTATTCTATTTTATTCTATTCTATTCTATTCTAAATATTAAAATGACAGAAAGGGACAAAGGATTATTAACGGCCTGTTTTATTTGACAGACGATTAATAACGCCATTTCATATCATGTTACGTTTAAAAATCTTTGACTTAATTTCGTAATTGTGAAATAAACATCTACAATAACACTGGGGCAAGAGTAACACTTGTAGGGAATTCTCATACTGTTACTCTTGCCCCGAGTAAAATAAACTATGTTTCTCATACCCCACATAACCTTAATAAGTTATCAAATTTTGCCCCCAGATTCACAAAAGCGAAGCAGGTAGCAGTCCTACACTATGAAGGGGCCATGGAATCGGAGCCCCCCGGAGACCCAACATGGGAAGAGCTGCATAACGAAGGATTGGTAAGAACTGTCACATAATCACAAGTTTAGTATTAACCTCGTAAGACCCAGCATATTTATAAAGTTTTCATATTTTTAATAAATTGGAACCAAATTCGTTTCAAACAATCAAATGCTACTTTATTTGGTTCATGAAATGTTCAAATTAGATTGCACGATTATATACATTGTAATGTACATTTAGTCTCAGGAGGTTAAACATACAGAACTAGACTTAGATCATAACAGAGCCTCCAGTGCAGTTGGAAGTAGTTATAATCTGTATCTTTTAAATAGGTACCAAAACTTCATTGATGCAAGCCGGGGCTTGAACCTACCTTCAGTTTACCAGATTTACCTCCCACCTACACAAGCTATATATAATACTCATGTAATCTTAATCCCAAATCCCTATCATTATCCACGTGCAAGACATAACGGGATATCATTTAATCTCCGTGCGGATTATCTGTCTGGCGAGCGGCCAGCCGATGTTACGGGCGCGATAATACCACGCCTGTTTGATTCTGCCACGGAGGACGATTCTGGTTCGACAATTTGATAACGATTTGATCTTATTGATAGGAACTTAAGAGTCGCGACCGCCATACAATCGAAGTTCCGCCCTCATTTTTAAGGGACGTTCTGAAATAACATGAAATTTGACATGAATATGCAATTATTATGCGATATGTAAATTGTATGGAAGCGGTTTTTTGGCGACAGGTTTGTGTGACTCTTAATGAGCGCACCAATGAGCGTGAGCAAGATGCCTTATGAGACGACTCCAGTAACCTCACCATGAGTTTTACGCGGCCATAAACGCTAGCGACTGCGTCAACTCAAACGCAGTGCAACTCTCTTGCACCAATGTCAGTACGAGGGAGCTGCATTGTGGGTTAGTTTCCGCAGTCACTTGCGAAGTATACCCTGTGTATACTATAAGAACATATTTGAAAACAGAAAGGTCAGCACAAAATACATGAAAGTAAATGTACGCGATTAAATCCCACTTTATTAAAATTACTAACGACCCGCCCGGCTTTGCACGGGTTACACAAAACCTTCACAAATTAATAAAATTATACTTACACTTAAACCTTCCTCAAGAATCAAGAAGTGCTATTGATAGGTGAAAACCGCATGAAAATCCTTTCAGTACTTTTTGAGTTTATCGTGAACATACATACACACAAACAGACGCGGCTGGAAACTTTGTTTTATAAGGTGTATTGATATACGTAAAGATATATAATTTTATTGTTCAGCGGGTCGTTATGGTGAAGGGCTGGTGGCCTAGCGGTAAGAGCGTGCGACTTTCAATCCGGAGGTTGCGGGTTCAAACCCCAGCTCGTACTAGTTAATGAGTTTTCGGAACATTTGTACGAAATATCATTTGATATTTGCCAGTCGCTTCTCGGTGAAGGAAAACATCGTGAGGAAACTAATCTCAATAAGTACAAGTTTTCCTTCTGGGTTGGAAGGTCAGATGGCAGTCGCTTTCGTAAAAACTAGTGCCTACGTCAAATCATGGGATTAGTTGTCAAGCGGACCCCAGGCTCCCCTGAGCCGTGGCAAAATGCCGGGATAACGCGAGGAAGAAGAAGGATCGTTATGGTGAATCAAATGGTGGCGTGACAAAATATTATACAATGTGTGCCACAGCTGCGCTCCAGCTCTATTCAGGATTATTCGCTGGAAACTTGCGGCGATCTCATTGGTTGTTCGTTTTCTAACCTTTTCCTTTTTCTTTTTGAACTTTGCGAACGGTAGACTGTCAAGTTTTCACCGCTGAACTTTCAACTTTCACGACAATAATTAACCTGGGAAAGTTGTATAGTTTTATTTAAAGCGGGTGAGAATATTAATTATGAATTGATTAAAAGAAAAGTGAGAATATAATATTATTGAAATATAACATTTTTGATACGTTGTCCGGCTTGTAGTTATTTTGTGGATAAAAAATAGGATTCTGGTTATTATTAATTATACAATGACAGTGAATATGCTACCGTAAAATGGGGTGAGTAGGGACAAAACTGACATTCAAACCTCGATAACATTTTATTTTTACATTTTATGCAAACTTAATTTTATTAATAATTGTTCCGGCCGTTTGTATTTTAGTTTTTTTTTTATGATTTTAGGTAGTTCCATTTCATAACTTTAACGATAAACACAAAATTCCTCCTCACCCCGTAGTCCCTCGTAGTTGGGGTGAGATGGGATTTCATACAAAAGGTGATTTTGAAACGTTGTTGAATCGATTTTTTTTATTATGAATATTACTGTAGCTCCATTTGTAACAGGAATACATTATTTAGGTAGCAGTAGCCTTTAAAAACCACCTCACCCCCCTGTCATCCCTTCTCTCCCCATTCATAATCCGACTCTCCTCGCAATCCTTACTCGATAAATTGGTATACATTTTCCTAAACATGTCTTAATTTGTATTTTTGGTACGGAATATCTTAAAAGTAAATAATATTTTTTGGCTAAACATATAATATTTAATTAATATAGTTTATCGGCTAGTTAAATAGTTTGACGGGTTGTTTGTTTAGTAGAACAGTTGTTTCACTGCACCCTGTATGTATTACTTTCAGTACTCTAACCGATAAGGGAGATAAGTCGTATCATTCGATCCGTAATAACTCCCCTAACGCTCGTAAATTCACAATCACTATAAAACAAAATTAGACATTTTCTGTCTTTGTCGCTCATTTATCTTTCCGCTTGACAGAAAAGGGACAGGGTGGGAGAATTTTCCAATTTCTTTCGCTGGCGTTTTTTGTAACTTTAGTGATCCAGGGTGATCGTATGTAATGTTTTATTTTCACTTCCTAAACTAAACAGTAAATAGTGAACTTTGACCATGGTCTAATAAAACATGGTCTTCCATTCCCAGAGTGACACGGGCCTACGTCACAATAACATTGCCACTTTATTTCAACATAACATGTTACATGGGTACATTATACCTATGGTTAATAAGTTAAAATATTTCTTTATAATTTTATAATTTTCATTTATATGTATTTTAGCTTAAATTTTACACT
Organism: Cydia splendana; assembly: GCF_910591565.1. Classification (NCBI taxonomy): domain Eukaryota; kingdom Metazoa; phylum Arthropoda; class Insecta; order Lepidoptera; family Tortricidae; genus Cydia; species Cydia splendana. The sequence goes on from NC_085961.1 coordinate 3,450,169, forward strand.
AACACGTCATTTTTAATTACTCGTTAGCAATATCTTCCGATTCACGAAAGAAATTTCAGACTTTCGGGTAATTCTGTTTATACTACTGGCAACACAGGATAGCGCTGTCATATTTGACAATTCGGATCTAGATAACTTCATGCCCTGACCGTCATCCTTGTCGAACGCGTGTTAATTGTTATTTCCTTCTCGCTCAGTGTCAGCAGTCGCAGTGTTTTCCAAACTTTTCACGGCGTAAGCTTGGTAATTAATGTGTAACTGTGAATTAGTTTTTTAAACGTTTGTCTTGTATAGATAAATAAAGTTTAATTTAATACATTAGATTTGTTTTATTTTACTATGTTTCTACATGAATAACTTAAAATTAATGCCGTTAAAATAATTTTCACGGTTGGTTAAAATTCTCCCACATTTCAAAGTTTGAGAACCTGTAAACAGCATGATGACGTAGGCGCGTGTCAGTTAGGTCATACGCGAATCTCGGAATGGAGTACCAGGCGGAGTATATTATTATACCATGACTTTGACAATCTTCATTTTAAGTTAAGTGTAGGTACATATGTGGATTGAAAATGTGATGTCTACCCCAAACTTCTTCATACACTTTTCGTCGGGTAGTTACACAAATCTCTGTTTTGACAATCTGCTGGAACATCAGTTAGCCGCGACCATAACCAGTGTCGAAACGTCGGGTATATATAAGGGTAATAAAATATATTGGCGATAGACCTGGTTGTAAATGTGATTTAATAATATGTACTCATTGGTACGAGCCGGGGTTCGAACCCGCGACCTTCGGATTGAAAGTCGCACGCTCTTACCACTAGGCCACAAGCGCTTATATTCCCTGAAACTGTACTACCTACCCAAAATAAATGATCGGATCGGATCATTTTGAGCGAAATTCATTCATATGCATGAAAAAACTTTTAGGTTTCAAAATTCTAAAAGCGTTCAGAGCCAGACACATTAAAATAAAGTCAGAAATAAATATAAACGAGCAATCGCATCAGCCAAACGACGTTCATTATCGACTATTTGCAATATGCACGATTTCACTTCAATCCAAAACGTTTTTAATACTAAAACCAATCGGGGCCGGTATATGACGTTTTCGATTTAGACCTCACTTTGTAACCATAATTTGTTCAATATATGTTTGATAATTGCATTAAATTACACGTAAATTTATTCACGAAGAAACCGTGTACCGACTCTTTATGCCATTATATTTTTAATTTGCTGTTATTCTCTACAAATCGACACTAAAAGTATCAAAAAATCAAAATATGGAGTTCCGTTTGAGACAGAAGCAAAACAATTTTGTCTTTGACAGTAATTGAATTATTGTATGATTTTGGAAGCTAGATAATTCAGCTACCAATTTATTATCGATTTATATTTTTACTCACAAAGACAACACAGAAATTCAATCTCAAATGTAAACTTTCGAACAATTTCCATACATTGACGACATCACTCAAAATTCTTCTTCAAGTCAGATGCCCGTTGGGGCTACACCGGAGCACACGTGTACTTCTTCAAATGAAAATGACAGCTTGATTTTCTTGCTTTTGACAATTATATTGACATTAAATCATATACGCACACGAGAAAGCATACCAGTAGATAAAATGTATTTCAAAAAATAGGGCACATAAATATCAGCTCGCGTCTCATTTAAATTTCATTTGCTGTTATTTACGGGTCATTATTGTTGAAAACCGCAGTAAACTATCTTAAAATAATACGATTACAGTCGAATTTAAGTATTATCTTCCTTCAAAACTCGCTTAAAATGAAAAAAGTTTAAAGACTCATCTTTACTGATTGGGATCAATTTTTATTATGCTGGTATCATTTTGCGTCATTTTAAAAACGTATTTGACTTCTGTATGTCAATGAATTTTGATGACAACTGTAATCTTGTATTATATTATAGAACTTTTATATTAAAATATTGCCTATTAACAGGAAGAGTTATGTAATTCGTATAAGTAATACCTGAAAGTCTTGTAACTAGATCTGTAATACCATGGATTGCGACGAATAAATTATTATGATTATGCCGTTCGTTCCGTCTATATGTATAATGCATGTACGTGCTGTTCTCTGAAAATCTTCAAGAAAAAATAAAGGCTAGACCAGCACTAAGTACTAGCAAGTTTTTGCGGCTTTGGAGACCGAGATGAAGCTTACAGGCCAATAGCGTTGTGGCCTGGTTATTGTTATGTATACCTATGTATCGAATGTTTTATAAATTTACTATAAAAAGCAATGTTTTATTTCGATTAGGTCTACATTTTGTGCATATTGCATATCTGAAGTATTTTCGTACTAAACTTGAAACTTTCGTTGAAACTAAATAAAATAATTATTCCAAATGTACAGTCACCTGCAATTTATGTTACACAACGAAGGCCGCAATAATATCTGGACACGATCTTATTTGTAGAACCATAAGAGCATGTCACATATTTTTGCGACCTTCGAAGAGTAGGTACCGTCATTACTCATTATCATCAACTTTGCCCGCTTTTTTTTTAAACACGAATTGAAAAAAAAAATCACATCATATGACTTTTTTTTGCTCAGCACGTCCATTGTGATCAAACGCATCAGTTTATGTGAAGAAAACATTTTTTTATCGTGTTTTTACCCATTTTTTTGCGTTTTAGAGGGCGGGCAAATAAAAAAATATCCGGGGTTTTCGCCAACATTGCCCACGTCAATTTGGTATTCAAATACAGCTCGTATATATGATGATGATGTCTAAGGATCACTTAAAGGTTTTGGGCAATCCTACCATTCCCTGTTAATAACTTAGCGATAAGTGTAAAAACTTTTAAATAAATTTGCTGGGCAATGTTGCCTACCCGTTTTTGCCCATTTCCAAATAAGGCTCGCCTAAGCATTTTACAAAGGCTAGGGTTGTCACTTTTGAGAAAATCTGTTACAATAGTTTAATGACCAAAAATATGATTTTTGTTGTGTTTTCATTCGTTAACGGGATAAAACATCTAAATAAAGGATAATAAGACAAATTAAATACAGTATATATTTATAAACTTATTTTAGTGTACAAACATAAACTTCTTTTACTTGCGAAGTTGGGTAAATTAGATGAAAGTGACAACCCTAATCCGTTTTTGGTGGTGGGCAATGTTGGTATGGATGCCAAATTACCGGATTACTTTGCCCACCGCTAAAACTTTTGTGTATTAGTTTAAATCTCAATAGACATAATCTATGCTTCATGTGTTATAACTGAAACCCGGAAATATTTGTCAAAGGGTTCTCAATTTTTTCTACTTGCATTCATTATTTATCAATTTTTTGCCCGCCGAAATATACCCTATATTAGACAACTCGCTCAAACTCAAAATTCCCAAGTCAAGTTATGCACAAGTTTGGCATATACTTTGTCAGAAATATAACCAATTTTCTACTAAAAACAGCAGGGTGGCCATAACTATTATCAATTTATCTACATTAACGAATTTGTTTAAAATTGTCGTTTTGGGCAAAGTTTCCCTGGAGGCAAAGTTGGCGCTAATGACGTAACATATTATTGCAGGACTGTACATAAATGTTTCGGTGATTTTGAGATTATTTTCCAGGTTAGTTTACTAACAATCAAGTTATGCAGATACCGATTTCGTGAACGTATAAGTAGTAAGGTACCGCTATTGTTTAGCGATACCGATTATTTTTGAAGGTAAAACTATACCGGTTGAAATATAAAGATATTAAAATTACAGCAGGGACAATCATTTTTTATAGGTGTACCTAAACCATCATTGGCCGAGCGTTAGCAAAGGTCTCCGTTTCAGCTTGGGCAAAAATGCTTTTGTATGTTCTCCTTTGCAGATCACATTTCTCAACTGATTCTCGTGAAAATTTGTAAGCAGGTTCGATAGAACTATTCTGTTTCGCTTTATCCGCCAAAATGGAATTGCCACCCTGCTGAAACTTTATTTATTTAAATTCCTATTGAATGGATTTTGCACCTTATGAAAAACCGTATAGAGTAGGTAGTAAATAACATTTTACATCTGACTTAATGACATCTTGTTTTATTCGCTTTAATTGTACAAAACGCGTATCTCGACAAAGCAATAGTAGGTAGTAAAACAGTCAACAATCAAATGAATTAAATAGGTACGTCACGTGTGACATGAACAGACAAGGAAAGCAAGATTAAATGCATTGTTTCTCTTTCATCTTTAAATGGAATGCTTTTACCCTCAAAGGAGGCTAGTGGTCAATACTAAACTAAAAGTCCAATCTTAAAAAAACATGATGGGTCACTGACCTGTCCCAGTAAAGTGAGGTAGTGTGCGTGAAGTGCGCTTGTGTGTGAAATGGGGTAAATTGACAGAATCTGATATTTTACCCACCGCTACCGTCGCCTTAAGAAGAGTCACTTGAACCCGTCGCCGCTGCCAAAAAGCCGCTTTGATACAATCGAAGTTTTACGCATTTATTTGAATTTTTTTATTTTTCAACATTCATCAAAAATACTTTGTGATTTGATATATACAGAATATTGTTTACAGGCACTTCTCCGTTTTCAGTTACCGCCTTAACACAGAATAAACTTTCCTTAAACCTCTCGGATAATGCTTAAAACACAATTATTTAGATACAAATGAGAAACCAGAATACAAAATCTACAATAAAGTAAATCCGTTAACTAGTGTGCAATAAAAACGAACACCCTGCATAATATTATGGAGTTAACACTGCGATATAACCGAGCTAGGCTTAGCGGAGTACTAAACGTAATCTGTACAGTCAGCAATAATAGTAGCAGATGAAACAACGAGCCAAATGTATCTGTCACCCTGGAGTAACTCTTCCAAATAGTGACATATTTCTACAGTTTGCATTCAAAAGTATTTACCTACCCACCTACCTAGCCACTGACGTCCGCTGCTGGACATAGGCCTCCCCCATCCATAGCCCGCCACCGGGAGCGATCTCTAACACACTGCAGCCACTGGCTCCCAGGGACGACATGCATGCAGCGAAAAGTATTTGTCAGAAGTATTGTCTTTTATATTGTATTGTCATTGAGTCCCTCTAAGCTAACTTTGCATCGAATTAAACAAACCAAATTGAGGGATTGTCATTATACACGTCATATTTTCAAAGAAATTTGACATTAATGATGACATTTTCTCACTTTGTCACTGAAAATGCCATAAAGAGTTAACTTGGTCCGACTTTATCTCTTTTTCTTCAGTTATTAAAGAATGGTACCCAGATACTTTTGACGCGTAGTATGATCCGTTATTTTTGATGCTGATTGTACTAACAACAACACTCTTAGTTATCATCTGGACCTTATCCCAGTGCAATAAGGTTTACAATTTGTTAGTTATTTGTGCGGACGATAGTACTAAAACGGGCCGAATATGCTGCAGTTATAACAGTTGTATAATATAAGTATAGCAGCCATCGAAAAGCGCATTCAATTGTTAATTGTATTATCGAGCAATAAGATCCAAATTCAAACTGATTTTTATAATGGGTGTTAGGAAAATGACTTAAAAGTTACTTCTAGGAACGCCTAAACTAACATTAGCTAGGCTAAGTGAAATAAAACACAAGCTTGAAAAGAAAACACTTCACGAATATTAAACTTCACACAAACGTTATCTTCATTTCGGAAACATTAATAATTCTAGATCTGCTTCAGAAATACTGAACTATTGTCGTTCATTCTAATTGGTCATAAGTGTTGTTTTAATCCTGGAGCTAACAACCCTGTTCTAGTGCAGCGAAGTTGAGCTAACTGTCTAGACTCGAACTAGCGCCCGTGGGGGTAATGTGACACAATATAAATATTACAATGAGTACGATGACCTCGAAGCATCTTGTAGTATTTAGGCTTGAGACCACTGAGCGAATTATGAACTCTGGACAATAACGTAGTTCTGTAACTATGTTTTGGTAACGATCGTTTTGGTGATTGACGCGCATCTCACGCACGACCTACATTTTGGTAAATTGTTAAAGTTCAAACGGATCAAAACCAGTTAAAAACGAAAACATATTGTTTTATCTGAATCAGAAGGGCTAAGATGGCCGGTTCTTTATCATTTTTCATCATGCCTGTTACATTCTAACAAGTATGTAAGTGCGAAAATGACGCATGACATGACAGGTGATAAAAACGCGGCCATGATACCGCTGCAGGCTTGACCTCGTAGCATAATGAAAATTCAAAAGACTTTAAGTTTAGTGTTGTTTACCAATATCTCCATCGACATTTCGCTGGGACGTCAGTCTTCCGTGACCACAGCTAGTGCAACCTGGCTGAAACGTCAGAAAAAAAAAATATTGCGTTAACCCGTTAAAGCGTTTAATTATCTAATAAATTAGTTTATGTTGCTTATGTTTTCACGAAGCAATATTAGTCAAATATTTTACTTATACTAATGATTGGTTTTAGAGTCAAAATACTGATAACGATTTCAACTATACTTGAACAGGCGCTAATCGCAGCGGCAAACCGCTCACCTTTCTGTTAAGCTATTTTGGAATTACGTCATATTGTCGCGCCGTGACAACAGTTCCGTTAAAGTTTAACGGCTTATTAATAGCTACTGCAATATAGAGATTCATCATCATCATCATTCAGCCTATATACGTCCCACTGCTGGGAACAGGCCTCCTCTCACTCGCAAGAGGGCTTGGGCTATAGTCCCCACGCTGACCCAATGCGGATTGGGGACTTATATATATATAAGGGGATATAGAGATTGGTACAGAAATATAAAATGTGTTTTACACTAGAAAATTATTCGAGACTATAATTTAGAATAATATAGTATTAGGTTAGGTATGCCTACAATTTTGTCTGCGTAGAATTATAGTTTCCATGATACGAACTATCCCAAGTCCTTCTTTGGGATTCCTCTGGTCACGTGTCCCGGCCCTGATCCGTCTCCACATTGAAAGGCGTCAAGTGTATCACGCTTTTTTTTCTCCTGCAGCAACTGAACGCCCTCAACAAAGGAGAAGAGGAGAACGAGACCATCAGCGTGGCAGAAATGAGGAGTCTAGCTGGCTACGATGACAGACTGAAGGAGGTTCCTGACTACCAGTTCTACGTGGCTTATGACTTCTATGCGAAGAACAATTCGCATTTTCACAAGTCTCCTTATTACGGATATTATCAAGGTGAGTCTCGCATTCAATTCAAGTCCAGAAGAGGTATCTTGGTCGCATTTTTGTCACCTGTCATGCCATACGTCACTTTCGCACTTACATATTTGTTAGAACGTGACAGGCATGGTGACAAATGATAAAGAGCCGGCCATCTTAGCTTTACAGAAGTAAAGAGAAGAATTAAGGATGACCCGCGCTAAAACGGTCCGGGTCCGGGCCGAGGCGTCAGACACTTCGTTTTCTATGATTGATGATCGCTTTCTATAGAAAACGAACTGTCAGATGCCTCGACCAGGACCCCAACCGTTCTAGTGTGAGTCATCCTTAAGATAATTAGGCTAAAACATTTAGTTATATTCTACTTTTCACTTATCTAATCGGTAATAGCTCCTGAGGCCGTATTAAATTTTCATTCGCCATGATAAAATTTTCTTTCGTTCGATCTGTACTGAACGGGAGACCGTATATCTATAACTTCCTATAACTTTTTCATTGTATTGTTTGTTGTTGTCTAGTGCCGGAGAAGAAGAATCGCCTCTACACGCCACAGCTCAACCACATCAGCATGAAGATGCCTTCCAGCCCCCTCCTCATCGACAGGCCAGATCCCCACAACTTTTGCAACATGTCCAGCGTCGACGACGAGTGCAGGGAGGGCTACTGCGAATGCCCCCACGTTCTGTCCGTCAAACTGAATTCTGTCGTTGAAATCGTCATACTTGACGAAGGTATCACTTTTGATGCTAACCATCCCTTCCACTTACATGGACATAGCTTTAGAGTAGTAGGTTTGAGAAGATTAGGTACGGATACTACTATTGAAGAAGTCAAAGCTTGGGATGAAGCAGGGCTTTTAAAACGTAATCTTAAGAACGCACCCATAAAAGATACCGTCACAGTACCGGACGGTGGATACACAGTCATCAGATTCAAAGCAGACAATCCAGGCTACTGGCTTTTCCACTGTCATATAGAGTTCCATGTTGAAATAGGTATGGCGCTAGTTTTCAAAGTAGGAGAACATAAAGATATGCCCCCAGTACCGAGGAACTTCCCTAGATGTGGGAATTATATGCCTGATAATATGATAGAACATGATACAACTCCTAAACCTAATGATGATAATCATATATCTATAACGCAATGGTGGCCGGTGATATATATGAATGGAACCACTTCGTCTGCAACAAGTATATTGGGTAGTTTAACAACGATTTTAGTCAGTTCTGGATTATTAATTTTTAAATTTTATTTAACGTAAGTTATAACAGTATTATATAAGGCAACAGTGCAATGTATACTATGATAAAGCTTATATGAGTTTTAAAACCGAATTTGTACTTACTGACTTTATGTTTTATAGAAGCCTTATTATGAAGTATTATTTCTTAACGGCTTATGTTACGTTTTACAGTACTTACAAACATTTATTGTAATCTATAGTATAAGGAACTTGACGCATGTATCTATAAGTACATACGTCCACACTAGTTTATTATATCTTTAATTTTATAAGTATTCGTTAAGTGTATGCCCACCACAATGATCGGTATGGTGACGAATATATTTTAGGATAATGCGCTGCAGCGTTTGAGATTCATCAATAATCATGCCTGGCATAGATATAACTTGAGACCGTCATACGATAAAGTAACGATAAAATTTGGACGCACACAATGACATTATAACGACTAGCTTTTCGCTGATATCTGTCGGTCAGGCAGCCGCCTAAAACTTGCCAAGTACAGTGAACGAATTTTTTTTTTCTGTCTAAAGTATCAAATACGATCAATTTTAATGTACTCTTGATGAGGTTTTCGCTGGTGATATGTGATATTATTAAGTAGTTGGATAGTTAGTGTAAGTATTATATGTTATACATAACTATGAGTTCCAGAATGAAAAATATAAACAGTTCAAACTTTGATTTCTTTTATTTATATTCACACTTTCCATGTTTTAAGGTATCCCATAATCAAAGTGTATAGGGAAAATAACTCACATCAAATATTTGTTTTGTAGATATTGAAGAAACAAAGTTTATTTTGCCCGGGGCGAGAGAAATCGTATTTATGAAGATAGAGTCCTTATAGGGTGAGCATTTTATCCCTTAAATACACGATCTTTTCTTTCTGCTGAAGTGAATATACCTACATGTACTTTAGATACTTACAAATTCTAGGAAATATGAATAAATAAAACATTGAATTTTATTTCCAAATTAATTATTTGCCCGAAAGGAACCTTTAAATAGTTTAATAATATTTGGCTAGTGCAAGGAACAGCAGGGAGGATATACGTTCACAGAGAGAGGCCATGGTTGAGCGGATGAACTTGACCCTTAGTCTCGTTTCCCAGTGGGAGGATGACAATCTGGTCACGTTCAATGCCTCCAAAACGCAGGCGTGCCTATTTTCCGCAAAACGGAGTCCATTCGATCTGACTCCTTCTTTCCGAGGTGCATCTGTACCTATTACCGACAGCCTGGAACTCCTCGGCATGGAGCTGAGTTCAATCCTCAGCTTCGGCAGCTTCATTGAGTCTAAAGCACAAACTGCGGCCAGAAAGCTGGGCATCCTAAATAAAGCGATACTTCACACCTGGACAGCTTCTAACACTTTACAAAGCTCAAGTCCGATCGTGTATGGAGTATTGCAGCCACCTGTGGGATGGCTCAGCTAAATACCAACTCGCCGCTTTGAACTCAGTGGAGCGCAGAGCCAGGAGGATGATTGGCGACAAGAAGCTAACGGCTAAGCTTCAGTCTTTGGCCCATAGGCGGAAAGTCGCCAGCCTGTCGGTATTCTACAGGTTGCACTTCGGGGAGTGTGCCCAAGAGCTACATGAGCTTATTCCACCGTCCCCATTCTACCATCGGACTTTTAGACGCACGGCCGGTTTCCATCCTTACTTGGTAGATATTCCACCAATTCGCACGAAGCGCTTTGCTTCTACTTTCCTTATGCGCACTGCCAAGGAATGGAATTCCTTGCCGGCGTCTATATTTCCGTGTTCTTATAACTCGGCAACCTTCAAATCAAGAGGGAACAGGCACCTTCTGGGCGAGCTCGCTCCATCGTAGGCCACGTCTACGCCTCGGCTAGTCTGTGGCCATAGTAAGACCATTCATAATAAAAAAAAAAAAGTTACGAAAAAAAAAAACCATAACATAAACGAAAACAGATGAAAAATCTGTCTGTCTCACCTCCAATATCAAGAATAAACGGGCAGGAAAGAAGGCACATTCAATAACGTTCAATTGTTTTCACTTAACAAAATAGACGTCGATAAGGAGGCCGATTCAAATTTACCAACTTGTTATTATTTTGAACTGGTTTTGACATGACCTTGATGATTGTCTTGGTAATTGGCGCCCATCTCATGCACCACTTTCACTTCAATTCACATGCATCAATCAGGAGGCCAACGAGCATTGCAATTCATGAATTGGCATGAGACAATGATCATCGTTCAATGAATCAATGATTTGAGGTAATGATTCATGAGCAATTATGTCCGTATACTTGCAACAGCAGAGGGGTTGTGAGTGCGTTGTCAGCCTTTAAGATGGGAGTAAGGTTTTATTAAAGGTTTGAAGGTCTTATTAGTCTGAAATACCGCGGGCGATAGTTTAGCTTTACGAAGCAGAAAATGACTAGAGAAACGAACAGTTGAGGACTGCCAACAATCTAAGCCAGGGGTCCCAAGATATGCTCCACAGCGCCCTGGTGCGCCGTAGAATGTACCTAATTTCAGAGGGGCGCCGTGAGGCAATCAATTCGTATCAAAATAAGAAAACAACCATATAAAAATGTTGAAACAGAATCAGCCTCTAGAGCTGCAAAGATTTATTCCTTTCGATATTTTCTAATATGCTATTTATTATTCTAAATGGTCTTCTATTGAGACCGTAAGTTGATAAAAATGGTGATATCAATAATTCTAAAAAAGTGAAGTAAGTTTTTTTTTTGTAAATCATAAGGAGTCTATTAACACGACCCTGTTGCCAAAAGGCCGCTCCCATACAATTGAAGTTACGTTCTCATTTTAAAACGACATCTGTCGTATGATGTTGAAATAACTTCATGAACATTTACGTAACATACTGATATACAGCGTGACCTTAGTCATTGGACAAACCCTGAAATCCCACGTAGGGTTTCTTCTCGGAAATGCTCTAACGGTAATATTTTTTTAATTAGAACAAAAGATAAAAAAAAAATTATCAATCAAAAGTTATTTCCAATAATCAACAACAAAAAGAAACATACTGTATTAATCATTGGCAGTGTTTTTGACAATTTGTTTGAAAATGTGCGGCAATGACATTTGTCAAAAGTCAGAATCTTATTAATGTCATAAATAAAAAAGATAATCAAAACGGTCAAAGAAGGTTTCATACTATATACTATACTTATTACCTCAGGAGCTACTAACACATACAGGTTGCTCCAAAGTTAAAAAAATCGTAATTTGTTAATTTCTTAGTAACCGCTACACCGATTGTTATGATACTTTGTATACTGGTTCCAAATACCCTAATGCATATGTACATTTCGGCTTTGTCCAATGGCTAGGGACACTCTGTATATTTCTGGAACTAATTATCGTTGCTCAAAATAGTTAAGTATACTTACAAATAAAATAGAGCGTATAGAGGTTTTGTATCTTGCCATGAGACATTTTGTTTAAATTACCGCATCCAGCTCATAAAACAGTACAAAAACTCTTTAAAATAAATTTCAATTCGCACTAAAAGACTAAAAACTCCCCAGCGCATCTCAAAAAATCAAACGATCCCTTTATAATAAGGGATCTCTATAAGGGAGCGAGAATTTTACCAATTAAGATAACGCTAAGGGATGGCCCTAAATCAAGGGGCAGAAAGAAAGGTTGAAGTCATAAATATCGCTGGAAACAGATGCTTCTTAGGGGTAAATGGGAGAAAAATAGGCACTGTTGCCGGCTATCTGCGATCGCTGCTTTTGCTGTGTTGTAAATGCTAGGAGAGTGTTTGACGGCCCGATTCGAACTTTAACCACTTGAGACCCCCGGTACAATTTTTTGTATATATTCCACAATCTATTTTGAACTTTAATTGAATAACAAAAAATCCCAAATTTAAAAACAAAACAACTGCTTCCTGGGTCTCAGGAGGTTGATACTTCAAATATTACGACTAGATACGATATAGATTAGATATGTCAGTGTCAAAAGTGAGGTTTTTGTTTGAAGAAACAAGTTTGTAGAAGTTACATAAACACTTCATCTGAGAACTTGAGTCTCAGTTCTCAGATGAAGTTTTTATGTAACTTCTAATTCCAGTTTAATTTACACCTAATATTACGTTATATTATATTTCGGTGGTAAAATGCATAGGTAATAGTCTGTAACATGGTTTTATAAGGTATAGTGAACACCTTACAAAACAAAGTCCCCCGCCGCGTCTGTCTGTTTGTGTGTTATGTTCGCGATAAACTCGAAAACTAGAGAACGGATTTTCATGCGGTTTTCAATTCTCAATAGAGTGATTCTTGAGAACGGTTTAAGTGTATAATTTGATAAGGTTTTGTGTAACCCGTGCCATGCCGGGGCGGATCGCTATTATACAGGGTGACCTTAGCCATTGGACAAACCCTGAAATCCCACGTAGGGTTACTTCTCAGAAATGCTCTAACGGTAATATTTTTTTAAATAGAACAAAAGATAAAAAAATAAATTATCAAACAAAAGTTATTTCCAATAATCGACAACAAAAAGAAACATACTGTATTAATTATTGGCAGTGTTTTTGACAACTTGTTTGAAAATGTGCGGCAATGATGACATTTGTCAAAAGTCAGAATCTTATTAATGTCATAAATAAAAAAGATAGTCAAAACGTTCGAAGAAGGTTTCATACTATTTATTACCTCAGGAGCTACTAACACATACAGGTTGCTCCAAAGTAAAATAATCGTAATTTGTTAATTTCTTCGTAACCGCTACACCGATTGTTATGATACTTTGTATACTGGTTCTAAATACCCTAATGCATATGTACATTATGTACATTTCGGTTTTGTCCAATGGCTAGGGACACCCTGTATAATATACTCATAATCCTGGCCTGGGTCCAAAATCGACGGTCTTTTAATAGTTTCGCTTTAGCATTCGACTTGTTCTCGCTAAGTGATTGCAATTAGAGTTAGTTAATCTAAATGGCTCAAGACTTAAATCTAAAACTAAGTGCAAACCGCGAGCAAGAAATAACTAATTCGTAAAAATATTGAATTTTTTGCAGAATGTATCTTTGCTGACTTGTTTTTATTTGTACAACTCGGCATTTATGCGTATTTGATACATACCAGTATTTACAATTTTATACTATATGTAACATGTAACTTAAGGTAAGTGTTTATTTAGACTATAATACATGTTATTTATGAAATATTTTCGTCAAATTTCATATCATTTAAATCGCTTAGTATAAAATACCAATTTTTTTACACCTCGTGCCCAAGATTTGCTTGCAGTTTGTGCTCTCATTTTCTAAGACGCATGCTGTGCTTAAAAGACGTTTAGACTTAGGCTGCCTTTCCACAGAGGTGGAGACGAGCGGAGATAAGAGGAATCAACCAATAAATAGCATTGGTTATAATCTAGTGAAGCGGATTCCTCTCATCTCGTCTGGTCTCCGCCTCATTGGAAAGGCAGCCTTAAAGCCTAGAATCCAAAAACTAATTCGAGTCATAAATATGAGGGCTCCAGAGAGTCAAAGAACTAAGGACATAACAAAACTTAGTTATGCTAGTTTAGCCTAGTTTAGTAACATTACTCTCGTCTGAGCTTTCGCCTCGCTTGGGACCCTAATTTAATAACAAAAAGAAATATGTATGTTCCTGGATGTTAAGAAGATTTCCGACCATCCAGCAGATTATGCAGCCATTACAGTTAAACCTACTGGGCGTCCAATGCTCAGGTTTAAGGACTCATGCAAGCGTGACATGAAGGACTTTGGAATTGAGCCAAAAAACTGGGAACTTCTGGCACTGGACAGACTGGAATGGCGTCACTTACTACGCAAAGGTAGAACAAATCACGAAGATCAGTGGTTTGAAAAACTTAAGGAGCGTCGTCTAAAGAGACAACAACCGGCACCTCCAGCTAACGCCAGATTTACTTGTGACCGTTGTGGGAAGCAGTGCAGAGCCCGTATCGGTTTGTTCAGTCACAAGAAAAGATGCGGCTCTCGGAATACACAGCAGCTGTAATAAACATCTGAAGAAGATCAATGATGATGATGATAACAAAACCAGTTGCATTTTTGAATTTATAGCCAAATATTACTGCATATCGACACACATGTATGTATACCTTGTTATAGCATTGAGTTATTATTAAGTACTTTAGAGAAGCCATGCCAAACAATAAAATTGTCGCAATCGCAACCTGTGCCACGCCACCAAAACGTCGTAAGCGCCGTAATATTCATGGCCCTTAAGCGTTTAGGTCGCGAGATTTTCGCTCCGCTTCTATGGTTTGTTGCCAACAATAACGCATGACGCAAAATACTGATTCTCTGTGCCGGTCCTATACGTAGTAACAATAGTTCAATGAAGACCTGGAAACTTAGGACATGGCCACCCGTATTCGCTGCGGGGACCTGCCCCAACAAATCTGTAATATGCGCCTACTAGACACATCACATATAGCTTCTATCCGACGAAGAGCAACCGGCCGCCCGTATTTCTAGCGAGGACCGATTGACTCACACAAATGATACAACTTAGAAAAAAAAACAATAAGTTATAGTCATAGAAAAAAGGACTTTTATCATGGTACTCCACACTTCGTCACGTCAAAGAAGGCGCAGAGTTAGCTTGGCGCGACTATAGTCCTTGTCCCTCGGTAAGAAATGGGAACAGGAATGTACGGAGGCCACTGGAGGGTGTTAAACTGTTATTGCTTTGGGACATAGTAATGGGAAAAATAAATAGGTTCCGTAACTTTACTCAATTTCTCACAAGTATCATGGTCTTTAAATAAAGTAATTTATTTCTTCATAGGTTTTTTGAACTTATGGAAAAAAACATAAAAACAAGTTCAAAACCGTAACAAGTTGTAATGAATCGGATTGGAAAGAAAATTAAATAGTTATTTGTTTTACAAGGGGCCAGTTGTTGTTTAACCGCTCGTGCTAATATTAATACCCGAGCAAGCGAAAGATTTCAAAATTGAACCACGAGCGTAGCGAGTGGTTTGACAAATGGAATCTTGAGCGTTACGAGGGTTTCAAAGTACGAGGGTTAAACAAAATTTGCCCCCGAGTGAAACACAAAATTTTTCACTACACCAACCCGAAGCAAATATTAAATGTAAAATATCAAACAAAATCAAAACCAAATGCCGCGTGGCGCAAACGCGTAAAATACGCCAACCTGGAACCAGCGTACGATTTTGTCCCAGTCGCAGTAGAAACCGCTGGGCCGTGGTGTTCAGAGGCAAAAAAGTTTTTTAGAGACTTGGGGCGGCGTCTACGTGACAGAGGGTGCGATCCCCGGTCAGGCTCCTACCTAGTCCAACAGATATCGCTTGCCATCCAGCGCGATAATGCCGCTAGTATCTTTGGCACTTTTGGGCTGGGTGGGGGTCGGGATGGGGCTGATAGATTTTAGTAATGTGTTTAGATTTTAAGTTAGGTCATTTATTTTAGGATATATGTAGATTATTAAGTAGATTTTAAGATTGATTTATGTTAAACCAAATTAAATCCAAATGAATGTTATTAAATATTTATCATCCAAAATCATCATTTAAAAGTCAATTCTACCAGCTAACATAAGAAAACAACTAAAAATTCGCATTTGATTACTTTGCCTCACATGTGAATAAAATGCAACTTTGCTATCAGTATTTGAAGTGCAAAGTAAGCCTTTCCGAGCTGGTGTGGTGAAAATGATTTTTTTTATGTGGTTACTACATTTCACAATTCACAATTAGTTATGCTTGGAATCTCCTAGTAAGTACCTACCTATTGTAAATATTTGTGAAAGAAGACCCCGTTATGGCCGCTACTAAAATAATAACTGAACATATCATTTGAACAAATATTTAGTTGAAGATATTGAGTATGAACTTAAGCTAAAGTAAAGTTTAACATGTCATTTATATTATAATTAAAATTAAATTTAAAAATAATGATATATTTATGTTGAGAGATGAGAAGAGAAAAGACTAAGATAGAAGATAGACCGACGATCTGGCCAGGATCGCGTTTACCATTTGGACGCCAAGACTGGCCTAAAATCGTTCGACGACATTTTAGATAGGTACCTACCTACTCTAGTGGTAGCGTCTGGACGTGATAATTATCGACGTATCATCACGTATAGCGTACAAAAAGGTAAAAGCATTGACTAGACCGGGACGTGAAAACACGTCATATTCTATGACGGCTGACCTGCATGCTATGCCATAGGCTATGGAAAGCACCACGACCTCGGTGGTCGTGGTGCTTTCCACGAAAACATAGCGTCGAAAGCGTCGTCGGAAGCTTCGGCGCGGCCCCGGCCGGTCTTAAGGGGCCCACTGATTAACAGTCCGCCGGACGGTATCGGCCTGTCAGTTAGAACAAAATTTTGACAGTTCCGAACAACTGACAGGCCGACACCGTCCGGCGGATTGTTAATCAGTGGGCCCCTTTACCTACGTGAGTCGGTCATGTCATTTGCATGGTTACCGCAAGTATCTTTATCGCAAGCATCGCAGTACCTTTGTAAAAATATTTCCGCAACTTTGTTTGCAGAAAATATAAGAAGAAACAAATACCAAAGTAAATAAACAACAGTGTCACGTATGTTTGGTTTCCTTGAAACGGTGTCTTTGAAACAGAAACAATATTATATTTTATTTTGTTGATCACACCAGATCAAACCGTAAAGAAAACTGTCGGTATCAGGTTTGTATAAAATATCACGTGGATATTACCAAAGATAATAGAGTGTATAGAGACGGATAGTCAAAGTAAATTATATAACCACTGTAAATTTACTGCCATCTTTCGACAGAAGATTAAAATTGTTAGAACGTCATTCGACTTTGATCCTTATTATTTCACTGATATGTGTTAACTAGTTAAATATGAATATTAACGCCATCTACTCGACTGTTAGGCCAAAGGTATGGTGCAATCTTTTCGAGCGTTGACGCCATAACCTTCAGTCTACTCTCGAGTAGATGGCGTTAATATTAATATTTAACAAGTTAAGTACTGTCTGTACACCATTGCAGTATAATTTTATTATTAAATTAAGTAGCTTTTTTATTATAAATATTAAAGCCGAGGGAATTATATTTTATTGGAGGCGATTACCATATATTATGTTTCGTTCTAATTTCCTGGGTTTACACTCCCTCTTAATAAGTCTAGGAAATAAAAAGAAAATGTTTATTCTCTAAGCTTCTCAATAAATTCACTTTAAAAATCACAACTAAGACAATAAATCAGAACAGCAACTTTATTTAACGAATTCCCCGCATATTTCTCAGCTTCATTAGCGGTGACAATTAATTAGTAAGCTAGTTTATAGCCGAGGGACGTTGGTTCACTGGGAGACATTTTTTAAAGTATTAAGTTACCGCCGAGACTTTCTATCGTACCTTTACAGCGGCTGTGGGTTCTAATACTGAAAATGGTGTAGGTATTAAAAGATAATTTTACTTTTATGCCTAGAATAGAGTATAGAGTACCTACACTCTACAGATGTGCAAGTTATAGAAAGCTTAGTTTTCAGAAATTTTAAGAAAAAAACACAGGAAACATAGGAATCTTTTATTTTGGAAATGGAGAATTTCGATGCCCATACCATCGAATTCGATGCCACATGTGATACCTATCCGAAAATTTTTGAATGTGGACATTTCGAAATTTTGGAAACTTTTCCACTGCATATTCAGCGGACAAAATATTCTATTGGATAAGTGAGTTAAGGTGGCGGTACTGATGCTCGACGCGGTCCCGGTACATGTCATCTTGAAACTTAAGTCATTGTCAATAGAGGTGACAGCAGGGTGTCATCAATTGGCCATTAGCATGTCGAGCACTAGTACTACACCTTACATAATGTAGAGGTTTATTATAGGTAAGCATTTTACAACTTTACTATTTTTATACCCAACAAAATTTAGTTTGTTACATATAACTCGAGAAACTGTAACGGTTAAAATATTTAAAAGTGCAGATCCTTTGACGATACCAATTTGTCCAGTCTGTAGCCAGTTAATGGCAGTTAGCTTAGCGCAGTTAAAAGTTCACAACCGGTGTGTCTGCTAGCAATGGGACGTAGATAATAGTGATGTCCAGGAAAAAAGTGTACCATTTACCTACTTTTTTTAACTAAAATTTTTTGGGTTATTTTGAATCAGAGTCACGAAGACTATTATTGATTGAAAAAAGAAAAAGAAGAGTTCCCAGGTTTTCAAATAGGTACCTACAAAATATATGTGAAAATGCATCACAAAATTATTAAAAAAAATCAGACTTATTTAATTCCGTTTTAAATCGATTATCCTCGTGATTCTGAGTAGAAATACCCAAAAGGTGATTCGAGAAACAGTAAATGGTACAATTATTTCTCAAAATAGGTACTAACGGAATATAAAAACTAAACATTTAATTGGGACACAAGCAGCAGAAGGTGCTAAGCGAGCGAGGTGTTCAAAACGATCTTGAAGCGACTTTATTGTTAAGAGAATAAGAGCGTGTGAAGGTCATTTTGAACATCTCGCCCGCTTAGCAACTTCTGCTGCTGACTGTACCTTTGGCACGCACACATAGTAGAGAAGCCTTTGTTTTGTACAACTATAAACAACATTATAGCCCCAGGAAAGCCAGAGACCGCGGTACCTGGAAGGACTTGGAAGAGGCCTATGTCGGAGGACAAGCTGGAGTTGGCGATGGAAACTAGTAAATATTAAATAGTTAATATTTGTATAGTGATAAGACTGATAAGATATATTTTTTAAGTAGATAGAGTATTAATGTTACAAAACTTCAGTATTAAAGGCTATTTTCATTTTTATTTTATTTTATTTATAAAAAACATTACTAGATTTGACCACTACTGGGGGCCTAGCCAAGATGACAATCGTTTGCGGTACGACAACGAAACGCTTTCTGTCTCTCTATCACTCTTCCATATTAGTGCGATAGAGACAAATAGCGTTTCGTTGTCGTAGCGCAAACGATTGTCATCTGGCTATTGCCCCTGATAAGACTACGGATGTAGTGCATTATTGTTTTCCATCGTATTTTCTCGGAAACGTTCGTTTTTGTCATGCTACTTCAGTCAACCTCAGTACTTTTTGTACCGAACTGACTGAAATAGCAAGAGACGTTCGAACGTTTTCGTTAAAATACGATGGAAAATAATTATGCACTACATACATCACAAATTTCGGAATATTCCCTGAAAATTTCGAACGAGTCGTTACTAGAGATACAGCCTTATTATGGCGTGCATTTCCGTCGAATATTTTGCGGAAACTTCCAGAAGTTGGGCAATAAGCCCCGCATAATGGCGGCTAGTTGCGACAAAATGGTGTACCTCGACGCTCGTAAATTAAAACTTGATGAGGATTACGTTAGTTGGTAGTTTGCGTAAGTTTTAAAGGGGTCCGTCAATAGCATGGACGTGTGTTGTGTGAGTTGGTAGAAACTAGAGTTTTAAATTATCGTAAATAAAATATCGTCCGACAAGAAGATAATTATTGAGGGCGCCACTTCCTACGTAACTGTCACATTTTTGACGTAAAATGCTTAAACATGGCAAGAATAGTATGGAAATTTTCTTACTTACTTGCTCCGTT
Organism: Cydia splendana; assembly: GCF_910591565.1. NCBI lineage: Eukaryota > Metazoa > Arthropoda > Insecta > Lepidoptera > Tortricidae > Cydia > Cydia splendana. Next base: position 3,470,197 of record NC_085961.1, read on the forward strand.
GGCTCAGCGACCCAAAATGAGACTTGGCCTCCGACATAAGACATCTCGCCAATTGTTGTCTCGAAGTTCGCGCAGATCCGCCTCCACAATGTCGCACCAGCGATACCTGGTGTCCGATAGGACGTCTTCCTGCTGGGCGACCCAGGTATGCTCTTTTCGCGTTCCGATCTTCATCCATTCTCTCAAGAATGAAAATTCTCTAGTTCCATTTTATTTAATTTCTACTATTTTATGTCGCACTATAACAAGTACTTTCACTATTATAAGTACTTACAAGCACGGAAGCGCTGCTGCTGGCCGTATCTCCCGCGTGAGATAGGGCGAAACTTTCTAATTATTACAGTTAGAAAAAAACGGGCAGTTTTGTGTTAACACTATACTGTTCATATTTTAGCACCAAAACTTCTGTTCAGGCTGCAGAGCTCATGTCAAATGTAAATGTTACATGATAATAATATATTGTTTCTATGTCTTTCCCATCACGGAACAATGGTGTTCCGGACTTTTGGGAGGCGTGCGCGGAGCCGAAGCCAACCCAGTAGAAGAGGCCCTTTAGACACTTTAATGAAATGTAAGGGGTACACCGAGCGGATGCTGCCCTTGCCCGTGTCATGATCGCACGCAGAGGCAGCACCCGCCAGGGAGTAAGGACTATTGAGAGTTGATGGAATCTAAAATGAACTAGTTCATTGGGTGAAAGCGTTGGACTAAGTACTGAGCTATGGGATATTGTTTATTATTGTTAAATGATATATAGTTTCTTTTCTAACCGCATTCCAGATCAACAGCAATTATTCAGTTCCCGTAGAAACAGACCCAATTTTATATAATCATATATATTTAAGTACCTAAATTACGATGTATCTGTTTATAAATATCAAAACAACCATTTGTTCGTAAAAAAACATCTGACGCGTGAAGATAGAAAGAAACTCAGCGAGACTTTATTGAAAAAACCTAACATCAATACTTTAGGTATCCCACGGTGGTATTCCATTTGTCCAATGTGTATTGCGTCTCACATTTTGTTTTAATTTATATATATATAGTCCTCCACATCGTTTTCGATGACGGCGACCCTAAATAAATATTATGGACGTTGTCTAGCGTGAGTCCATGTGGCTGGCCAGGCCGAACTTGGACTTAAATAATACTCTATTGCAGGCGTGACAATAAAGTTGGCCAGCTGCGTTGAGCGTGTATACGTCGGAGGGCTTAGGTTAAACGGCATCTTCCGCTTGCGCCATCGGCCCTGAGCATTGGTGCTTTAATTTAATGAGAGAGTAAGACGCAATTTCATTGGACAAAGAAATTGGACAGATGGAATATCACCCTTAGTAAAACAGTAAAGCAAAAGCTTTTCTTTTTGTTAAGGGTGAGGTTCATTACACATAAATTTGAAAGGAGTTTTCAAAAAGATTAGGTTAATGGGCGATATACTCTTAAATTTAATGTTTGAGGATTACGCGGCTTAACTGATCATAGGCCTTTAATGGAGAAGTTGAGAGCTCCCGTAAAGATGAGATTATAAACGAGTTTATGACAAAGACTGTACATATCATAAGCCTAGCAAAGCACGGTAACTTTGTTAACCTGTGACCGACCGATCTCTGAGTGATTCTCAAAACAGTGGCATCTTAACCTGTCATCGAGTTTTTAAATTGAATGTATGTTTATTTGCTCTTTTTCATATGACACAAAAATGTATCTAGATAAACTTAAACAAGGCCAAGTCATTCTTTTTATTTAAATTTAATACTTATATTTATAAAAAATAAAGAGTAGCAGTTTTTACTGTAACCTGTCTTGTCCAAAAGCATCGCTCTTCCAGTTTTAGTTCTTTAGATTTTATAAGCACCAATTTATGAAAATAAAATATCATGCTATATAATAATATAAACAATACCTTTTAAAATGTACTTTGCACAGGCCTTATATATTTTTTTTTTCAACAATATTCACGCACGAAGTTTGTCCAAGGATATTTTCTCTGTTAACCTGTACATGCGCGGTATTGCATCTGACTCATACACAGAAAAAAATATTTAGATCATAACATATATATATATATATATATTGTATTGTATATATATATATATATATGTTATGATCTAAATATTTTTTAATATAATATATATAGATATATATATATATATATATATAATATATATATATTATATATATGTATATATATTAATATATATATATATATATATATATATATATATGGCAAAATATTAGGTAAGTATCAAGCTAACCACCGTAGGGTACCATTATGACCCAAGTGTCGTAGTTTCGTAGAGACAAGTGGTTAAATGCAGAAATCTGGGGTTTTGTAACGAAATGTTAACTTTAACTTGTCTCGATTATTTTACGAATTTGGTATGGGGCCTAATGTAATAATATCATTTTAATATTGTATGAAGGTTTATTCATCTATGCTAAAAGTGAGACATTCGTATTATTATCCGTTCAAGGGAAAAAATAAAAATGAATGTATTTTTTACTGTAACCTGCTTAACTTTAACCTGTGTTCAATGTGTAGGTTATTGTATGTCTTGAAAATAACTTCTTCATTTTCCGTTCCCTTTTGAAAATTTGGGGTACTTGAAGTGGTAAAACATAATTATTTTTCATTATTAAAAGTAAAAAAAATACAAAAAAATTTTTTTCATTTACTTTAACCTGTCGATGCCACTTTCTTGAGAATCACTCCTCTAGGGTCCAGTCTGAAAACCAGCGCTTGGCCCTCTGCTTGGAGTGGTTGGCATATACTGAGATTAGAAAAAAAAACCTAATTGGTTTACATCGCGGTAATCACGTAGCATTTATTGGTAGTCATGTTGGGTGTAGCTAACCTGTTTGCCATTGAAACTATCCTATAACCTCTAACCGCTCACACTCAAATTTGCCAAGAGAAATGCAATTTTGATTGGTTAAAATGAAGATTCAAAATAGAGTGGAATGGTAAATCTTTTTATGGGCCCCTGGGTGGCTAGAATATATACCTAAGAAAGATCAAATTGGGAAAAAGATGACTCGTAGAATTATAAGTCTCATACCTACTTAATCTCAGATCAGGCTAAGCTAAGTGACGCTGGGTGGGCATTATATATATTGCAATGTGTTATATTTAGGGAAGGCAACCGGTAAATATTTAGTAATACCTGTAATTTACCGGTTTACCAATGATTACTATACATTTTTTTACCGGTTGGCATTCCCTAGTTGTGTTGTACTTACCTATTGAATTAAATTTACTTGTATGTAAAACCGATGGTAAAAAAAGGTTTCGTCTTGTGGTCTAGTTTTATCTTACTTTTTATTAGTTTGATCTATGAAACATACAAAATAGCTCCCAATGTGGAAACCAAGTGAACGGAGGAATTATTAAACCTGCAGGAAACCATTTTATAACGAACTATCTTTTTATGCGGCTTGTCTTTAATATTCACTCGTCTCGTCTCTGAAGAAATTTAACAAAGTTTCAACGGATTCTCGGTACCTGTTATTAACTTTAAGTTTTTCTAGTGACATTTACTATGTTAAGGTTAGAAATCTGTAAGTAATGAAAAATTATATAATGGAGGACTTTTAAAATGAGTATAGGGCTTTTTGGTTTATTACACGTTTCATTTTCTACTTTATAATAATGACCATAAAGTCTATATTGTATTAATCATACTATTGATCCATTTTTTTATAAATAATATAGACTTGAGGATGACTCACGCTAGACCGGGCCGTCACGGGCCGAGGCGTCCGACATGTCATTTTCTATTACGGCTGATTGGTGATCACGTGGTGATCAACCTAGAAAACGAAGCACCGGAAGCACCGGCCCGGCCCCGGCCCGGTCTAGCGTGAGTCATCCTTTATCAACTTATTCCCGCCGTGTACCGATTTATGCAATTATTGCCAGGTGGGTCACTTACAAAGGCTCAATGGACAGTATGAATTAATATGGCCAAAGAGAATAGATAGTATAGAGGGTCCCTGTCATAGTAAATTTTGTAGTCACAGTAAATTTACCGCCATCTATCGACACACGCTTAAAATACAAATGAAAAAATAGAAAAAAAATGTAATATATCTATGGATAAATGTTTTTATTTTATTTATTATTTTTATATGATTTTGACCCATGTTCTTTCACTGATGTGTTAAAATTGTTAAATATCAAACAGTGTCAACGCCATCTAGCCGAGCATAGGCCAAAGGTGTGGCGCCATCTATCCGAGAATGACTTTTTCTTGATTTCCGAGGCACGTTTTTAGGGTTCCGTACCCAAAGGGTAAAACGGGACCCTATTACTAAGACCCCGCTGTCCGTCCGTCTGTCACCAGGCTGTATCTCACGAACCGTGATAGCTAGCTATCAGTAACAGTTGAAATTTTCACAGATGATGTATTTCTGTTGCCGCTATAACAACAAATACTAAAAACAGAATAAAATAAAGATTTAAGTGGGGCTCCCAAACAACAAACGTGATTTTTGACCGAAGTTAAGCAACGTCGGGCGGGGTCAGTACTTGGATGGATGACCGTTTTTATAGATAATGGTACGGAACCCTTCATGTGCGAGTCCGACTCGCACTTGGCCGGTTTTTTTCCTTAGACTTTATTCATCTTATTATACGGAGTTCCATATGTCTTTGATATGGCTGAACCCACCACTTTAGCAGTACTTTCATCCACTTACGTCCCAAATTGTACAATCATGTCCCAATAAAGACTCCATAAATGTAACAAAGTCCTCAAAGGAAACTGTCCTAAATACTACCTCTTTAAATACCGATTCAAATGGCGACTCGTATGCTCCAGTGGAGAAGGGTCCTTACTTAACTGAATTACACATGATTGCATTTGAGAGGGTCCTTAATAGCCTTAAAGCCTTTTTACACTATCCGACAAGTTTTTGGAGTCAGAGAAATGTATAGAATTCTTTTGCATCTTTTTTAATACGAGTAACTGCTCGTAAATACATTGAATTATTATTACTAACGTTACACACAGAACCAGCATTTTGCGCCATAAGTTGATGTTGTTTTGACAACAAACCATAGAAGCTGAGCGTGAGTTTCGCGACCTAAACGCGTAAGGGCCATGAATTTTTGCGGCGCTTACGACGTTTTGTTCGCGTGCTACAGGTTGCGATTGTGACAATTCCATTGTTTGGCTGGCTTCTCTATAGTAATAATATCTCAATGCGTAAATATCGTTATATTGTAAAGGTGCGTTTAGTAAGCGTAAGTATGATTATATCCATGCATGTTGAAAGCAAGTATACTATAGCGTTGCCACATGCATTTACCCTTATCATACCAAAAACAACCTACCTACGTAATTTTGCTAGGTTCGTTTTTTGCCCACCAAGCAATGGTGTACGTCTACCGTATTGACGTGGCACTCAATAATTTTAATGATGTAGGTAGAAATGAAAAGTGATATTATGATAGGAAAAAACAATAATAGCGCTTGCTCTGTTAATCCTACTGAAAGTTTCATAAGACCATTTCACATCCCCCCTCCCCCTTTTCACTCTATGTTAGGGTTCCGTACCCAAAGGGTAAAAACGGAACCCTATTACTAAGACTCCGTCCGTCCGTCTGTCACCAGGCTGTATCTCACGAACCGTGATAGCTAGACAGTTGAAATTTTCACAGATGATGTATTTCTGTTGCCGCTATAACAACAAATACTAAAAACAGAATAAAATAAAGATTTAAGTGGGGCTCCCAAACAACAAACGTGATTTTTGACCGAAGTTAAGCAACGTCGGGCGGGGTCAGTACTTGGATGGGTGACCGTTTTTATAGATAATTGTACGGAACCCTTCGTTTGCGAGTCCGACTCGCACTTGGCCGGTTTGTTTTTTCTTCAAAAACTATTTATGTCTAGGTACCTATACAAAAGTTTCGCCAAACTATAGACAGTTTGTTGGCTAATAGTTAAGGATGACTCACGCTAGACCGAGCCGGGGCCGGGCCGGAACTTCCAGCGCTTCGTTTTCTATGGAAAGCACCACTTGATCACCGATCAGCCGTCATAGAAAATTACATTTCGGACGCCTCGGCCCGGGCACGGCCCGGTCTAGCGTGAGTCATCCTTTACTTTGTGATCCGATGTCGTGTCGGATCGTATAAAAGGAGTCGTCCATCGTCGAAAGGCTTATTTAACTTGCGTTCCGTTTGATGGAATATTTATGTTAAAATTTCCAAACGTAAGGACAGACAAGACGGAAATGTGGGTTGAAAAATGCTCAACGGAGTACGTATGCGTAAAACACAGTGTTTTTCTTAAGCCGCTACTCGTTCTTCTATTACAATCCCTAGAAATGCGAAACAAAATTTGGCTGTTTCATACATTTTGGCTGGTCCATTTTCTATGGGAGGGTAAACTATATTTCATTACACAAACGGGTCTACCGCGATATAATTTCATTGTTTTTACCTTTAATTCCGACGTTTCAGCTGAGTTGCACCAGCTGTGGTCACGGAAAGACTGACGTCCCAACAAATGTCAACAGAGATATTAATAAAACACCACTAAACTACCCGAAATTAGTTTATAAAAATGTTCGGGGTAGACAAAGAAATTGCAGCTACCCGTTAAAGTTTAATGTTTATTGTCCACGGCACGACACGCAACACTCACAGTATCCGTACACTGGTCCGAAGATATATCCGCTGGTTTCAACATTTGAATCACTGGTCCCCAAGTAGACGATAATTTGTACCCGTCCTCTCGGTTGAAATTTTTAGGATGTTTTTTAATTTCAATCGCTTCTCTCACGATCCGCGGATAATAGTGTCGCTCGTTGGAGAGGACTTTGGGTTTATGTAGCTCAATCCAGTGATTCGTTCCTGTTGTCAGCAAGTGCTCATCTACTGAGGATTTGTTTACATGGCGATTTTTAACAGCTGCTATGTGTTCCTTCACCCTCTCTTGAACGCTGCGCTTAGTTTGGCCAATGTACTGGGGTAAACTAGATAAGTAAATATTATTGTATAATTTATATTAAATAAAGAAACTCTATATAATAAAAAATTACTCTGAGCAGTAATGTCGCAACAGCAATGCAGCTGCATTTGACATCCGCATGTTACCTTAAGGGTAACATGCCATTTCTGACCGCAGCTGCACTACTAGTACTAAACGCGTCAGTGTTATTGTCAATTTCCATAGTAAAATGAATGGTAGTGCTGCTGTCGTTGGAAATGGACTGTCACCTTAACATTCCATTTCTGGCCGCAGCTGCACTACTAGTACTAAACGCGTCAGTGTTATTGTCAATTTCCATAGTAAAATGAATGGTAGTGCTGCTGTCGTTGGAAATGGACTGTCACCTTAAAGCGCTTTTCCTCCGCTAAAGTCAATGCAATTTCCATAGTAAAATGAACGGTAGTGCTGCTGTCATTGGAAATGGACTGTCACCTTAAAGCGCTTTTCCTCCGCTAAAGTCAATGCGAAAGGCTATCGTAGATCTTTCTGTGGCGTAATTTGGCGCAGCAATCATAGTGAGCACGCAAACCGTACATTAACTAGACATGAAACTACTTAAAAGAAAAAGACATTGCCTTTTTGTGTGGACAAAAGTAGCGAGACGAGCAGAAAAAAACATTGAACTTGACGATGGTAAATTGCAATTTCTTCGAAGCTTTTTTAAATTTTGCATTTCCCAAAGCTACATACAGCTTAGAGAATATAACCAAACGGAGTGGTCATTAACAGGCGTTCCCCTCTGTCGAAAATAGGCGGCCAACTAATGGTCAACCACATGTATGGACTGACGTTTATCTGACATGGCTATGTTTACGTTACGTATACATTTGATGTGCCCCTCCCCCGCAAAAAACGGCAGACTATTTTGTACCGAAAATTATAGACATGGCGTCTCCGTTGGTTATAGGGCAAACCTTGGCTATTCGGTGATACGTAGTTATCCGGTGATAACAGTTTTAATGTCTTGTAGCCGCGTTACCTGGTAATTATATTTCTTGAAACCATATTACACCACATTAGTCACATCCATAGTATCTCTTAAACATTGTTTTAAGCAATAAAATTACCGGGCAACTCGGCTAAAAGACAATAAACCGACTATCACCGAATAACTACGTATCACCGAATAGCCAAGGTTTGCCCTATCCTCTAAGACCTACAGTCCTACGACCTACATATAGTCCGACTAGAAATTGTAGAAAATTATTGAGGGCGCCACTTCCTACTTGAATGTCACATTTTTGACGTGAAATGCAACATGACATGGCAACAATTTAACATGGTAATTGACCTTGGTCATCCGACATGAAGGCATTTATGAAGGCTTTGTCGGTGCGGCTGGTCGATTCCACAGGGACCGTAGGGCTGGCGCGTACCTCTCTCAGCGTATCGCCCTAGCCGTACAGAGAGGTAACGCCGCCAGTGTAATGGGGTCCATGCCGCAGGCCGAACTGTTGGACGGGGCATTCCTTTTATGATTGGGCCCTTTATAGGTTTTTTTTTATACTGTATTTATAGTGAGGATAATTATATTAAGTTACTGTAATTATCGGCCCGATTCGAACTTTAAGATACGTCAATTAATAGATTTAGAAACGATACAGTAACTTAATATAATTATCCTCACTTAAATTTATTCTTAACTAGCTTTTGCCCGCGACTTCGTCTGCGTGGAATTAGTGACAGCAGCTAAAATAGGTATAGCGCCTGGGTAATGATAATAGCAATCATTAAATTCGCGCATTGCTTACTTCAATTATTAGGCAATTCATTAACTTTCAATTCCATCCCCATTTGCACTCTCTTCACATGGTAACTATTTACTCCGAAATTTCCTAAGGAGAGCTTTAACACATTCAATACCACTAAGTGCTACGGGTTACGCTCGTAGCGCGTAGCCACGGTTTCGTCGTATGTAGCGCGTAGTCGCTACGAACAGTGTACCCGACAGTCGGGTTCTTGGTGTTGAATGTGTTAAACATGTGAAAAACTTGTCTTGAACTATTCTACTATTTTATGTCGCACTATACTCGTGTACGATATAATTATACCTACTAGTCTGCTCGAGAAACTGAAAACGGTGAAAAATAGGGATACTACTCCTAAAAATACCACAGATACCTCATTAGATTCGTCATGATGCCTAGAAAAATGTATTCGAAGCGTGTATTAGCACACAAAAAATATCAAAAGTTATCTTTTCTATGACGTGACAGGCGATCACGTGATGTATTCCATAGAAAACGATGCGCCGGAAGCTCCGGGTCGGATACGGCCCGGTCTAACGTGAGGCATCCTTTAAATGAAACAGCTGCTTTATGTCGCGGTTGTAAAAAGTATGACCTACATATTCTTCTTCAAAGTATGAGTATGAGTATACACAATAAAAGGTACCTTATGTCTATAATTTATGAATAAAACAAGGTAAACGTAACAGTCCAACGATAATCAAGGACGAAAATGGAACGAAATGTCAAAATATCAAACATTAAAGCAACGTTAATTATCTTAAACAGATATAAAGCACAACGTAGCGAAATAAATTAGCAACACAAATAAAACTCCAACAATTCGGTGCCTTCGTGAATTCATAAAATCGGAGTTGCTAAGGAGCGGTGTATTCTGATAAATTTTGTTAGGATTTTGATATGATACGATCTTGACACGACTCGCAGTGCATCTCGCGCGGTAGAGTGGAAGGCCAACGTTCTCGCGGCCGATATCCAACAAGGTGGTCGGATCTCATAAAGTCCACGACGAAATGTTCCCTGACTGAGTGTGCTCGGAGTGCCACAAACAGAGAGAGATGGAGAAGTATCGCAACAGCCGCAATAAACATAGGAAAGGACAACCCATAAACACGACCACTCTGACAAGATTGTACGACTAAGGAGGAGGAGAGATGCATAATAACACGATCTAGAGTGAATTTCGCTCGTATCAAGCACTACGAGTGATCAGGAGGTCAACGCAAAGTTACATTGTGATATCAAAATGATATCTAAATGACGTCAGTCGTGGTATATTTCGCTCGTACGTGTCCATACATGTATTGTATTTAAGTATTATTATAATGTTAAAATGTATGTTTGAATAATTAGCAGCGCCACTCATTTACCTGATACATTTCAGTAAACTCTATTTTCTTTCTAGGGTGATATCTGGCAACTAGACCAAGTGGCCGAAGGCCGTCTGGACGCCCTAGGTACCGCTGAAGAGACGAAGTACAGAAAGACTGGACTCGACTCGACAGAAACGGCTTTGGACAGAGTAGCATGGCGGTCTTTGGTGTCGGAGGCCAAGATCCACTTCGAGTCGCTGCGCCACAGCAGTAAGTAAATAAGTAAGTATCTGGTAACTAGAGCTACCAAAAGCAGGTGAGTCGCTTTGTTTATTTGGCCCCCTTTTTATTGGCGCAAAGTGTAAATGTCAAGTTCAAAAATGATGTTATTAAATGATGGACTTTCGACTAAAATCAGGTGGCAGACTCTACGCTCACCGTCCCCATCATACAAAACTTAATATTAAAACCGTAACAAAATTTTAAAATCAGAATGTCGCTCAAGAGCAATTTTACTAGATTTAATTCAATCTTACTTTCTTTGAGAAGTTCTTAATGTAATGATGACGTGAACGAACATAAAAGTACGAATCTTTAACTTAATTATGTCATTATTGTTTTTACTTTGGCTTAACCTTTTAAGTCTTGAGTTCCTTTAAAAAGAACAAATTATAATCGAATTTTGAACTATAATGGAATAAAAGAAGGTTCCAAATTTAAAACTGCAAAAATGACTACGGGCCTTAGGAGGTTAAAGCGTAGGCGGGTCAAGATGGCGATGGAAAATGGAATAAACGGTATAGTATAATTAAGGAAATACCTAATTTTGACTGCAACTCTATGAGACATTTTTAATAGGGAGCTTTAGTTCTCAAACTAGATTTTCGAAGCAAAGCAGTTTCGCAGTTTCGAAGAATGTTGCGTGAGGTGAGATTAAAGATATCCAAATTTTAATAGGAAAGATGGCTTTTCTCTACAACCTTGGGATCCAGTACCTAGTCCATCTAGTCCATCTATTAAAGGAACAAGTAAGACAGTGTTGTGACTGTGAGACCATAATGGTGTTGAATAATGTGGACATTTTAGAATAGTACTATTAGTAGGTACTACTTAAAAATATATTTGTAATGTATAACTAGCCTTTACACCCTATTTATAAGTGTTTGTTTTTTTTACATGTGGGTAGTTTTGCACATTGTAATCCCATCAAAAACATAAATAAATAACATAAATGTGAAATGAGAGCCAAGTTCAACAGTAAGAATATGCGTCGTTGTTGATTTCGCCGGCAAAAAAATTTATATCAGTTCTAGTTCACGTCTTGGACTGTAAAAGTTCAGAAATTGTTGTTCGTGTATAATATAACACACCGCCGCTGCGTCGCCAGTTCTCTTCTTTTAAACTTGACTGGAGAGGTATATTAGGTAGAGTATCTATAGAGGTATTAATAATTATACATTTTTCCTCAGTCTCCCGAGTCCCGTTGACCACGAATGCTGTAAAGGGTTCGAAACGTAGGGATGTATTTTTAATTTATTTACACGCGATATTATTTCGTTTATTTCAAATTATTTTTGTACCTACCTACTGTTAGGGCCACTTGCTCCATCCCACTAACCCAGGGTTAACCGGTTAAACCGGGAGTTACTATGGTTACCAGTACAATTTGACACTAGGTTAACCGGTTAACCCCGGGTTAGTGGAATGGTGAAAGTGGCGGTAATTTGTATTTTAAGCTATGATTAAAAATCCCATTTAAAATTTTACTCACGCCCTTGGCCCTATCTCGCATTCATCCCTCGATGTCACGGGCAATATCATTCCAAAACGGAGTTTGAAAAATTCTTATTAAACTTCGAGCCACTTCCCCCCCATTAGCACATCAATCATTTTTAATATAAAAATTCCAATGCCCCCTTCTTAATTAATATCTATACTTTATAGTGAATTCCTTTGGATTGTTTGAATTGTCGATGTATGATTATGCAATTTACGAAAATATTTCGGAGTGAAATATTTTCGTCTAAATTGGTTCCTTGTGCTATCGTTCGTATGTTTCATTATTTACAAATGAAATTTATTTTCAATTTTCCTGAATAAGTAAGTACCTATGTAGGTACTTCACTTCCTTTTGTTGTTTTGGTTTTTATTGATATTCCATTAACTTAAGAGTAAAACTTTAAGATAGAACGAGAGCGTTACTTAGATAGTATGGCGGCGTTTAGGCTCGTGTGGCTCTGAATTGTCATACTATAAGTCGAAACATGTTTGTGATTGTCTGCGATTGAACTGACCTTAAAAAAATGACAGGGTGAATTAAATTAGTTAATCATTAATTATGTATCAAATTGATAAAATAAATATGCATGTCCCAACACTGCTCATCATCATCATCTCAGCCATAAGACGTCCACTGCTGAACATAGGCCTCCCCCTTGGACCTCCATACGTACCGGTTGGAAGCGACCCGCATCCAGCGTCTTCCGGCGGCCTTAACAAGGTCGTCCGTCCATCTTGTGGGTGGACGTCCTACGCTGCGCTTGCTAGTCCATGGTCTCGACTCGAGCACTTTTCGACACTGCTATTCGCATAAAATGCGCATATTATACAGGTAACTAAAGTACAAAAGCACAGAAAGTATGATATCGCATTACTGGTATAATATATAGGTACATACCTACATTATTCATCTTATAATGACTCTTCATCCCCTCTCATTCCCCCATTCGTCCCATTAATTGTTCATCAATTATAGCAAATTGAGCAAAAATTGAAAGTTAATACATTTTCAAGGAAACTTTGCTCTAACTTTGTGAAAGTAATATTTAACGAATCACCAGGGGGACGGGAAATTATGAGAGCATTTGCTTTGATGTATGTCGACACATTAACTGACGGAAATATACAAAACTGCGAACTCATTAAATAACGATCACCATAAAAAAATAAGCCTATCTAACGATACTTCAAGATATGAATTCCCAATCTACGGGGTTTTCTGTAACATTTTAACATGCCAATTTGTGAGTTCAATTTGTAATACCTATAGCATTTATACCGAATACCGAAATACAGTATTCTAGTAAGTACTGAGCTAAGCTGCGAACGGACATACTGACAGACACACATAACAAATCTTTAAGGGCGCTGTTGGGGTACGGATGCCGCTGCCAGCGCGCGTCTTTTGTTTATTACACATTTATTATGTACTTATAGATTAGAGATGCACCGTATATTCGGTTACTATCCGGTATCCGGCCTATCCGGCCAAACAACTATCCGTTGCATCTCTAGTATAGATTTTTCTCGGTTCTGGGCTGTCAATGAGTATCAAATGTACCGTTTGCACATCTTATGTTATTTATATGCGTAAATAGCTTTTCTTTGTAAATATAAATAAATAGGAAATATCCCGTGCTTTTCTTGTGTCTGTATATACTCGTACGTGGTTGTATTTATAAACTTTACAGCGAAAGTTTTCGGTGTTTTATTTGACGTTTTCTAACTTTTTGACTTCCTACGTAATTTAAAGTGTACGTTTTTTTTATTTCACTAACCAAATTTTTCACTTCAGAGGGACCCTAAAAATGTTATCTTTAGTTACAAGATTTAGCGTTCTCAGTAAAATACTTAAGTAGGAACTTGTATTCGAGAGAACAATATATTCATTAAATTTTCTTCCTTTGCGCAACTTGGGAATGTTTACTTTGATTTATATTGAAATGTTGTTTACTTTTTTACTATTCCAGGCTTGTTCCCAAACTGCTTCAAAAATGTCGACTTTTCTATAAATCTGATATCTACCTGATCACCGATCATCCGTCACGGGCACGGCCTGGTCTTTAGTGAGTCATCCTCAACGGTGTGGGTCCGGGCCAAGCCAATCTGACTCTTTGTTTTCTCCTGGCAATGTATGTATTGACCTATGATCGATAAAATGGTTGTACCTACTTATAAACTTTACCTAAATCGATAGGTACCTACAAAAGTTTTCAAAACAATTGATTATTTAGAATGATTCCCTAATAGCTAACCATGACATAGGTAAGTGGAGCCGTGGCATCATAGATAACTACCCGTAGACTGCGCTTGATAAAGCGTTAGGTAATGACTGCAAAATTACTAGGACCACTCTAAGCCTTCCTGCTAAGTGCTACCTGAAGTATGGACCTAGTCCTGCAGAAAGCTCAATAAGGCTTGTATATTTATTTAATCTTATTGTCCTTTTTGTCTTTTTGGCCTTTTTGTCAAGAAGGCCTGCCAGGAATCTACACAGGCACCTATGATAAGGAAGGGGGGAAACGTGCAGAATGGAGAGCCTTGGTGCATAAAATAACAACCTCATGTGGTCGCACCCGCAACCCTCCGTCATGAGCAAACTATAATTTTTTTTTTTTTTTTTACTGGCCCATGTGTGTGTCCCACTGCTGGGCAAAGGCCTCCCCTCTCCCTTTCCAGTCCTCCCTGTGCTGAGCAAGATCCCGCCAATCCCGCTGGAATGCATAATTGAATTAGAAAATATAATTGATTTTGTTTTGTGAAGCGCTGGTGGCCTAGTAGAGGTAAGGCGACTTTCAATCCGGAGGTCGCGAGTTCAAACCCAGGCTCGTACCAATGAGTTTTTCGGAACTTATGTATGAAATATCAGTTGATATTTACCAGTTGCTTTTAGGTGAAGGAAAACATCGTGAGGAAACCGGACTACCTAACTTTAAATCATGGGTTTAGTTGTTAAGCGAACCCCAGGTTCCCATGAGCCGTGGCAAAATGCCGGGATAACGTGAGGACGAAGAAGAAGAATTGATTTTGATTTGTTTCAAAATCAAGTCAATCAACAGGAGCAAGTCTGTTCCATTACGAGTTAATCATGATTAAAATTTTAATGTCGGTAATTATTACTAGTATTAGTACAGGGGGATATTATTTCGTTTATATATTTATACGACGACGTTTTCACGACATGTCGTAAGTGACCTGTGTTCGGCAATTACAGTCGACGTCAAAGATATGTTTACACTTTTGCACCTTACTCCCCTGTAATAACCGAAAAATGTAAACATATCTTTGACGTCGACTGTACAAAAACACAAGCATCAGTCACAGTCCGCGGCAGGCTTGACGTAACGACATTTTGATTAGGCATGAAAAACATTAGGGAAGATTTATGAATAGGTCCTAGGACTAGATCGGACGAGTCATTCTTGTGTTTGAGCTTTCTTAGACCTTTCACAAACGGCGACCAGAAAAAGTATAATTTATGGTACCTATAGTCGTTCGATTCGTAGCTGGCCCAGAACGGCAAATCATTTGTCTATTGTTAAGTAAAACGGCGCGTGCCTGCATCTGCATCGGTTACTTTACCGGTTATTGAATTACAACTCCTATGATAAGATTAAAAAACCGGGCAAGTGCGAGTCGGACTCGCGCACGAAGGGTTCCGTACCATAATGAAAAAAAAAAACAAAAAAAAAAGCAAAAAAAAACGGTCACCCATCCAAGTACTGACCACTCCCGACGTTGCTTAACTTTGGTCAAAAATCACGTTTGTTGTATGGGAGCCCCATTTAAATCTTTATTTTATTCTGTTTTTAGTATTTGTTGTTATAGCGGCAACAGAAATACATCATCTGTGAAAATTTCAACTGTCTAGCTATCACGGTTCGTGAGATACAGCCTGGTGACAGACGGACGGACGGACGGACGGACGGACGGACGGACAGCGAAGTCTTAGTAATAGGGTCCCGTTTTACCCTTTGGGTACGGAACCCTAAAAATGAACAAATGAAAAAATAATTTGCCACTTCTTGTGTGGTCCCTCTACGGTTACTGAGTGCCGGCGAGTCGAGCGCTACAGAACTATACGGTTACCATCAGTTTGTCACTGACATAAACGCCGTAAGAACGTAATTTACTTTCTATACATCCCGTTTGCACGAATATGCGAGTGCGAGCGAGATGTATAGAAAGTAAATTACGTTCTCGACGGCGTTTATGTCAGTGACAAACTGATGGTAACCGTACAGGTCTAAAATGTGTCATCGAGATGCGTAACAAAGGCGCGTTATCGGAGAGCGCACCTATGTACACTGGTTTTTTTAGCGTTGGACTGGCTTGACCTTTCTAATGAATCTAAGCTCGATGTGTTTGTATTTTTCCATCAATGAGTTCCTTTGGTTACTTTGCGACTGCATCATCAAATCAGCTCTATAATAATTATTAATGCATTGTCGGATTATTGGCAGTTGGCGGTACCACAGATCATATAATAGGTACTCCAAATGACGAAAAGTGTAAAATGCCGGTGTATTGTGCCCTTAGGTGCTTGTCAATTTCAAGTTAAATAACAACTGTTCTTGTACCACGTCGCCATGGTTGCCAGATTAATTTTTCTATTGAAGGTGTACATGAAAATAGTGTAGGTACGTTACACACAGTCATATTGCTGCGTATAAGAGCGTCCGCTAGCTGGCGCGGGTATACGCACGCGGGTGGGTGGATTTCATCACAAAAAAAAACACCATACAAAAAAATATTTTTTTTAATGTTTAATTTAACACGATTCTAGCTGGGTAAAGTAATAGGGGGCTGTATATTGAGGATATTTATGGAATTTATACAATCATTTGTGGCTTATATTTGAAGTTATCGCTTTCGGAAAATAAAAACGCAAGATGGTGATGACAATCATGGTATGGTAATGACTCTTTTATAGACGGTAATGACACTGCATGTACGGTAATGACGATTTGGGAACTAATTTATATATGTATTAAAAACGTATTAAAAAAACAAAAACTTTTTTGAATTGTAAGGCTTTAGAACTTTAATAAACATTACAAATAACATGTTTTTGAAGATAAGACTAGCTACATAAATTATTTTTAGAAAATTATAAAAAATAAATTTTATTAATATAAATAAATATATAACAAGTATTTTTATTGTATAATTTTAAATAATTTATATTCCGAAATAGGCAATTTATGTATTCATTTATTTTTTTGGGTTTTTTCAATGTTAAATCATATTAACAATATTGTACTCTTATTATCAGTTTAAACCCGCATCTTCTTTTATCTACTGCATAACTTGGTATTTATATCATATTATAAAATTGCTGGCTTACCAGTGAGCTTAATTTTTATGATATATTACTTTTTTTGATAATTTGATTCATTGCATAAGTTTGTATTTTTGTTGTTTTATAAATTAACTTTAATAATAGCTATAATGATTTAAATCCATATATATGTTGTTTAATAGCTAAACATTAATATATAATCAGTGTTTTATAAGTTGCAAGACCCCTACTTGTAATGCATGTCATAAATTACAAAATGTTAGGTATTGGGTCCGGTGACTACCCAATGGTATAATTATTAATTGCTGTAATTATATACATCAATTAATATAATATTATCAAAAAACATAAGGCCATCACGATAGTGAGCCAGTACTGTAGCCTATGGTCGCTTAAAACTTAATATATGTTGCTTGTTTAAATACTTTGTTTTAACACGACTAACATGCAATTACAGACTCTAAGTTGCACGATTTACATTATTAGATAATAAAAATCGGGCAAGTGCGAGTCGGACTCGCGCACGAAGGGTTCCGTACCATATAAAAAAAAAAACAAAAAAAAAAGCAAAAAAAAAAAACGGTCACCCATCCAAGTACTGACCACTCCCGACGTTGATTAACTTTGGTCAAAAATCACGTTTGTTGTATGGGAGCCCCATTTAAATCTTTATTTTATTCTGTTTTTAGTATTTGTTGTTATAGCGGCAACAGAAATACATCATCTGTGAAAATTTCAACTGTCTAGCTATCACGGTTCGTGAGATACAGCCTGGTGACAGACGGACGGACGGACGGACGGACGGACGGACGGACGGACGGACGGACGGACGGACGGACAGCGAAGTCTTAGTAATAGGGTCCCGTTTTACCCTTTGGGTACGGAACCCTAAAAAAATAAACATTTGTATGTTCTAACTTCTAAGTGACCTAAATTTTGCCTACTTCAGTCAACCTAACCATCCTCTAGTGTGAAAGAAATAGTCATATCTTCTTCTACATTTATTCTACATTTATAAGGTAGACATTATATAGTGTTAGAAGACATAGAGAACGTTTTTCAAACATACAGCTTAATTTCATAATGAATTATAGCAAAATAACTAGAAAAGTTTCTGAGAATCGTCATCACCATACACATGAAATCATCACCGGTCGTCATTTTTTCCCGGTGATGATGGGTATGGTGTTGACGATTTGAGAGTTTCTTGTTTTTATTTCTAGAATACGAATAATAGTAGTTAATGTCTATGCTACACAATAAACTTCATGTAGTTTGCCATTCATTTCAATAATTATTTCTAATATATCATTTGTAACTTTTTTAAACCAAAGCATAACGGTGATGATGCTCTGTTGTGACAAACTACGTTTTACAAATTTGTTCGTAATATTTCTCACGATTCAATCATGTGACTTTATAGTGAAATAATTTTTGGCATTCTATATTAAAGTGAAAAATAGGGCAAGGACCTTTAGCGGTATTTCGTTGTTCATACACGGAGATAAGCTCACATTGACATTACCATGAAGGTGTTGACGAATATGCGTGACAAAATTTTAAATATTTTTAAATGTACTTTCTCGGTGAAGGAATTATTGCATATTTTTTCATGTGTTAAACAACATCATGGAAAAGATATAAGTAAAAGAAAAATCGCAATCGTACGATAGGTATGCTATAATTTTCACTGCAAACAAAAAGGTTCAGATTTTTCTGGTAGACGGTGATGACTTTAGACACATAAAACATTTTATATAAAAAAAAAACTATTAAGTTATTGGAGATGGTAATTGAAGGAACATGAAGATAATAGTTCTTAAAAATATATAAAAAAGTTGCAACTCGCACAACCTACTAGTTTTTTTTATAAAGACCGAACCATAAGTTTTCGCAGGATTTTGAAATCCACCCGGGTGCTATTTTGTTTGTAGGTAAAATCCGACTTACGCGGCCTCGCCAGTTAGCGTCACTCTTGGAGGATATAACGGAGTAGCCATTAAGACGAAACAGGAGCTGAGTTTTAAATATTTTAGGTAAATATACCCGTCTCGCTAACGGAAGCGGCACCTAAAAGTAGTGCGATAAGGACAAGGCGAAAAATCCTGCGTAAAAATCTCAAAAATCGAGGTTTCGTACTCCTCTGTTTCCTCCTCCAAAACTTAACCAATCGTAACCAAATTTGGAAATCTAAATGATTATGAAATTATCTGTGTCGGACCGTTTTGCTTTTTCGGCTAATTGATATCAGTTTTGAATGACACGCCTCTCATTGCGGCATAGTCAATTAGGACATTTTGGCCATTTTTGAAGGGCTCTAGCGCCTTAAAAAATAAAAATATCAAAAAAAGCAAAACGGTCCGACACAGATATTGACAATATTAATCTGTGTTGAAAAAATCATTGCTCTAGCTTCAAAAACCACGGAGGAAAACGAGGAGTACGTTTGTATGGAGAAATGACCACTCCCGTTGGCTCTTAATAGACGATTCCCTTTGTCGAAACTCTATGACCAATGGTCATACACATTGTATGGACTGACGTTTATCTGCCATTGCTATTTTTACGTTATGCATACATTTCTCTCTCTCCACTGTTATGCCCACCAAAACCAGTAGCATCGCAATTTACCCCGCCGATAAGGAGAAATCCAGTGAGGATACTAAAAAACTGGTCCAAAACCTAATCAAGCCCGAAGCCCTTAAACTACATGTTCGCGTAATGAGGAAGACGAAAAATGGTGGTGTCATAATTAGCACAGATAGAAAGGACGACCTCGAAAAGCTCAAAGCGTCCCAACAGCTCCAACAATCAGGACTTAAACTAGAAGACACTGCCAAACGGAGACCCAAGATAATCCTGCTGGGGATACCGACAAACATGCCCGAAAAAGATGTGTTTGACTGTATATTCGAACAGAACATATTAGACCTGCAACCTAATTTCTCCAGAGAGGTATTTATGAACTCAGTCAAACTCAGTCACAAATCAGGCAAGAAGGACAGCTCTACCTGCAACTATATTTTGGAATGTACGGCCGAACTCAGAAGAATGCTTATACAACAACAGCGTGTATATATAAATTGGTCTTCCTGCCCTGTACGAGACTTTACTCTTCTGACCTTATGCTATTTCTGTCAGCAATATGGACATTCGGCTAAGTTCTGCAGAGATACAGAGCCCACATGTGGACATTGCGGATCATCAGGGCACAGCATCAAGGAGTGTACAAGGAGTGAGCCTTCCAAATGTGCTACATGTCAGCGCTTTAAGAAACCGTCCAACCATAAAACCGGAGACGAGCAGTGCCCAGCGAGGAAAAATGCGCAAACTAGATATTTAAGTTCTATAGACTATGAGGGTGCCTAGAGCGCTATGTATAGCAAGAGTTATCAAAAATACTCGTAGTATAATTAAGTCACTCTACCCATAAAAATAGTTATGTCACCAGTTGCCATTTGTATTAACATAGTCCACTCACTTTACCTACCTATTGTTTGTTATAAATAATCATTCTGCTATTATACTTAGGTTAGCATTTAGTTGTCTTGCTCATTGCTTGACCTACAAAGTTATTTAAGTACCTACCTACATACGTTTTTGTCACGTACTAATATAATCTTTATTGTTTTTGCCCAATAAGTTACACTAAATTGGCCTATTAACACGAAATACCTAAGATACAAGTATTATATACTTAGTTTAGGTATTGATGTAAAATATGTTCGAGCCAGATACAAATATTGCTTGCATAGAAGATTTTATATTTAATGTTAAGTAAACATCACTGTTTACTTTTTAAAAAACATATTTGTATATTTACATTAGTTAAGTTCTATTTAAGTGTATTATGAATGTTATAATTTTGGATAATGTTAAAGAAATAAATATTATTCTTTTGTATGTCTTTCCCATCACGGAACAATGGTGTTCCGGACCTTTGGGAGGCGTGCGCGGAGCCGAAGCCAACACGTAGAGGCCCTTTTGACACTTTAATGAAATGTAAGGGGTACACCGAGCGGAGGCTGCCCTTGCCCGTGTCATGGGACGCACGCAGAGGCAGCACCCGCCAGGGTGTAAGGACTATTGAGAGTTGATGGAATCTAAAATGAACTAGGTTATTGGGTGAAAGCGATGGACTAAGAACTGAGCTATGGGGTAAAAAACCGGACGCCTGCCTAATAAAACGGTATGCAATTTTATTTCCGGCAGACGGTGACTCGCCCTCACAAGATGGGCCCCCACAAAAAGCGACATCTAGGATGGCTCAAGGGCAACACCGGTGTGAGCGGCTCAGGGGTGTCGAGAGGTGTGCGCCGCTTTCTACCCAGTGGCTGTTAACAGCCACTGTGCCAACTCGCGTCTTATGCATATTTCACTTCCACCCGTGGAGCTTATAGCTCTAACGACTCCACTCTGGCCGGCCGGCTAAGGCAAGCCAGAGGCAGAGAATCCTGTCCCACCCACCCTCCTTGCGGGTAACAGAACTCTCCAGGAGCACTCGGGTACGTGAGGTCGCTAATCCCCAACAGCTCGCCACAAGCTGCCCTGCGTTGACTGATTGCACTGGTAAAACCAGCGGGCGATGGGGTCGTCACATCCCTACGCCTATTATTATTATTCTTATTCTTATTTGACGTGCCCCTCCCCCGCAAAAATCGGCAGACTGTTTTGTACAGAAAATTACAGACAAGGCGTCTTTATTTGGATACATAATTATAATATATCCTCCAAAGCGTCACTCATACTCAGTGATCCAAAAGACTCGAGTCCTGTTAGCTCTTTTTTAGGGTTCCGTAACTCAAAAGGAAAAAACGGAACCCTTATAGGATCACTCGTGCGTCTGTCTGTCCGTCTGTCCGTCTGTCACAGCCTATTTGCTCCAAAACTACTGGACCAATTAAGTTGGAATTTGGTACACATATGGAAGTCTGTGACCCAAAGACGGACATATAATAAATACAAATGAATTTTAAGCATAGGGGGCTCTTTTAGGGGGAAAATTAGAAAATTAAAAAACAAAGTTTAATTAAAGGGCTTATTTTGGGGATCTCAAATATATATTTTTTATAATTTTATATGAAATAGTTTAGAAGTTATTTAAGAAAATAGGCAAAAAATTACCATTCCCCTCCCCTTAACTCCGATACTACTGGATCTAAAATTTTGAAAAAAATACACATAATAGTTCTTTACCTCTAGATAACAGGAAAACCTATTAGAAATCTAGAGTCAAGCGTGAGTCGGACTTAAGAAAAAAACGCGGTTGGGCTGTTTTACGGACACAGCCGTAATGGTTTACGTGAAACTCGGTGTGGACAGCTTTTGCGAAGGCCGAAGGCCGAGCTACGCGTAGGGCCGAAGGCCCGAAGCATCCCCCGGTAGCTTTTTGAAACGCACGGCCGAAGGCCGAGTTGCGGGAGGTTAGTGTTCAAACACAGAACAATTATAGTACAAGTGTCTGAATGCGAAGGTCGAAGGCCCGGAGCCTCCGACTTGTGCATGCTTCCTGCAAAGGAGATCGTCGATTTTGTTCTATCTTTTGCTAAGCGATTGGGCCCGATACCTATAGATTACTGGAAAAACGTATAAAAAGTCTGTAATTAAGCGTGAGCCGGACTTAAGAATAAGAATTGCGGATAAGCTCTATCAGGGCCAGAACCGCAATTGATTTACGTGAAACGTGGTGTGGACAGCTAGTGCGAAGGTCGAAGGCCGAGCTCTGCGTTAGGCCGAAAGCCTGAAGCATCCAAGAGAGGTGCGCCTCGACGCAAGGTCGAAGGATAAGCTTTAGGAGGTTAGTGCTCAAACAGAACAAATAATTGGTTTAAGTACGAGTAGCTACTCGTACACTTTTTTCATTTAGCTAAATGAGAAGGCTGAACTGCCGTATATCAGAGGGAACACCGAAGTTCACAAATTGCGGGGATTTCTCTTTTACTCCAATGAAACCGTAATTAGTGTGACAGAGTGAGATGCCAGCAATTTGCGAACTTCGAACAAAATTAAAGATAGCCAGCCGTGTGTGGAAAAATTGAATGTACAGTTGAATGTACTTATGAACTTCGCTTTGCTCGCTCGTTCGAAAATGTGTGCAGTACGGAACCCTTGGGACGCGAGTTCGACTCGCACTTGACCGGTTTTTTAGGGCTCGCCTCATCTCTTGACGCCTAAAAGGCTAAAAGCCTATTTTACTAATGAAATAAAAAAGGCTTTTAGCCTTTTAGGTGTCAAGAGATGAGGCGAGCCCTAAAAAAGGCTCACAGGGCTCGAGTCTTTTGGATCACTACTCATACTATTTTCCGTTAACCCCGCTCACCCGCTCCGTACAACCGCGCTAGCTAGCGGACGCCCTAAAGACATGTCATGCGAACATAAACATGACGCGTCCGCCCCGTGCTTTCATAGCGGTTACTCGAACGCCCCCGCGTGAAATTCATTTACAATACCTGTCATAAGGTGTAAAGGCACCGTCAGCAAGTATGTCTAATAAAACATTCTATTACGATAAGGCCGCGAGAATCGCAAGTCATCTCACCCCACTTTGGTGTTCATTTCGCGCGTGGCCGCAATGAATATTTCTTTTCGGTGACAGATTGTGGGTGGCGCGTGTCGGGCCGTGGTATGATTAAACAGTGCCTTTACTATGAGTTTCCATCGAGAAATCTCATACATAAATAGGCTAGTTGTTAATCTTAAAAAAAAGAACTGACTTCACCAAACAGAAAATAATTAAAGTACCAGCCGTGCTCGAATTGCAAATATATAGGCAGTCTAGTTTCCGTGCGAATTATTTCATGACATTTGCACTTTATTAAAAAGTACAAAAAGACAATATAAAAACTACAATTTTGCGTTAGCCCCCTCTGAAATGTGTAATTTATCGCAGGACTCATAAAAATATACCTATACATAAATAGTCTGTCAATCAACTTTGTCAGGGACGATAACGCTTTGCGCCTACATTATTTTTTAAATTTACCGGTTTTGTTCTACTGCCGGAAATGGCTTGAGAGACTATAGTAAAATTTCCTTTATTTATATATTTACCTATATTAGGTCCAATTGTATAGGTCGCTAGCGAGTACGATCACTGAAAACTTTTGGTAGGGGCACAGGGGTGTGAAAAGACCGATGTGTCGGCGATATCGGAAATTCAATACATATTTGATTAAGTAGGTATATGCAGTAAGTAGTTAAGTATCATTATATTACGTAGGTAGGTAAGTATAGCTTCTTGCCCGCGACCAAGGCTCGGAACCGGTTGTACTCAAAGCCCCAAAATACCCCAATATGATTAATTATTTTATGCTCTTTACGTAGGACTGAATCATGTATTTAGGTAACAACATCGTATTATTAGATTGTCCAAATAAAAATGAAATAATAAACCAAAGAACGAAAAAGAACGTAATGATACCGGATTTTTTTGTATGAAGAAAATACCGGTTCCGAGCCTTGCCTGCGTCTTCGTCTGCGGGAAATGATGATGATGATTGATAAAAAATATCAATAATCATCATCATTCTACTATAACTATGTCCTTCCCCGGGCCTCAAACTATCTTCAGGATAACAAATCTTCTAATTCATCTAAATCAGTTCAGCGGTTTAAGTGTGGAGAGGTAACACACCGACAGATATAAATATTTTCACATTTATAATTTACTTAGTAGGAACATTAGGTAAAATATTGCGACTTAAATGTTGTCATAGTTGTTTAACACTTTGAATTAGGTATATTTACTAAATACCTACTCGAATGAAATAAAAATATCAGTGTTTAAGGTATTTGTAATATGGGCTTTGTTGCCTGATTTAAATTTCAAAATAAATAAATAAAATTATTGACACCATTTTATGTCCTTGAGGAAAATTGCAATGTCACATAACAGAGTTCTTACTTATGTTAAACAGTCCAATGTATAAATGAAACGAATAATCTTCAGGCAACTAAGTATAGTTGTTCATACTTTAAAACTAGCATAGGTACATATAATAAAAAATGAATCTTAAAACTAAAAACTACAAAAGACGTTATGGTTGCGATGCATCACATAACTCCGCAGTGTCAGGGAGCCGACCGCGGAACCTCCGGAACTAGACACCCTCTTGCCAAAACTCCTCCTTGGTGAAGGTAGACTTTCAGTCGGAAGTCGGAACGCTCACCACAAAAGAATGAAATTCTCATTGTGTCGAGATTCCTACTTCGCGACCCTCAGGACGCATCCGGACTTTAAAATAATTTATCATTCGAAAGTACCCAGGATTTTTCTCATAAATCTTTAGAATGTGTGTGAAGAAAATCTAGAAATTGCTGTAAAAAAATATTAGTATCTTTTTTCCATAGTATAAAATAAACATAAGGTCTCTAACCCTTTAACCTTTTTCTGAGTTAAATAGCGAGGTCATTCCTAAGCAAATATGGCCGTGTGTTAATTTAAACAGGGCACGACAGGTCCGATGGGGCCCGATAAAAGGGCCGAATAAAACTTAAGTACGAGGTGTTAACACAGAGGTCCAAGCGAACCAGAGTAACTTAGTAATAGGGAATATTAGGCAAAGCTCTGCGTAGGATGCACCACTAGCACATACAGTAAACAAATCTTATTGACATCATCAATGACACATCATGCGTCACTAGGTAAATCACATGGCCTACCGTGAAACACGACAGTCGAAAGTTCGGTTTCTCCCTCTCCATCACTCTTGCTTATTCGATCGATAGAGAGGCAGATAAAGAAATTTAGGGTTTCGCGTTTCGCGGTAGGCCACCTGTATACAAACCGCCTTGGTGCATCAATGTCATAGTGAAAACTTGTCAAAAAACTGTTTAAGGCGTAGTATGTATAAGTTACTCTATGGTTTACTAAACAAATTAGTGCTGCACTCTGGCGGCAGAACATTGCAGTAATACTCCCTATTGTAGCTTGGTCCCTACGGCGAAAAATGTCTGGCTATGCTCTGCTTAAAGGATGACTCAGTATGACTCACGCTAGACCGGGCCGAGGCGTCCGATATGTCATTTTCTATGAAGGCTGATCGGTGATCACGTGGCGCTTTCCATAGAAAACGAAACACCGGAAGCTCCGGCCCGGTCCTGGCCCGGTCTAGTGTGAGTCATCCAAAAATACTATAGCTGTAAGCTGTTACTCTGGTCAGTTTGATACTCTGGTGTTAGGCTGTCTCTCGGTTTCATAATTTTGCTCACTGTAGTTTTAATTAAAGAGAACAATATGTTTATTTTGCTACAAAAATATAAAGTGTATGAGATAAGTGAAGGCTGGACAAATCACTGTGCCCAAGCTTTGTAAAAATACTATAATGAAACTGTCTACGATTTAATAAATTACACATTATACAACGTGTTCCGGATATTAATACGTATGTATAAAGGATTTAAAACTAAAGCCCGACCAGTAAGATATGATCATTGTCAAGAGGGCGCTGTTATTCTCATGTAGGGGAAGCGGGGCAGATAGGCACAAGGGGCAGTTTTGAACACCCACATTAATTCCTTAACTAAAAACTTATGTTCACCTTCTGCAACACTAAAACGTGGCTTTGTATGTGTGAGTGAGGTACCAGCTTCGGCACATCTCTCCTGCCAGCCGTTGCCGCTTAGTGCGTGAAAACGTGTTTCCGCGGTCGCATAGTAAATAAATTATGATTTTTTTATCGAGTTGTGGTGCGAAATTTTAGTCTTAACCGGATGAACATCATAATGAGCGCTTAGTACGTTTATTCAGTAATAGAGTAAGCTTATTATTTTAAAGTAATACTTAATAGTATATTTTTAATAAATTATTTTTCATTTATTTGACCATTGGGGTACTTTGGTACAGTGAAACCTGGTTAAGTGGGACCTGGATATGTGAGAAACCTCTATAGCTGGGACTCATGGTGCGGTCCCGACACTTTAGCACTGAATTACCTCTGTTAGTGAGATAAAACGAACCTCTATAACTGGGATTAATTGTTGTAATTTTATAGTCACATTTACCTCTATAATTGAGACAGAGAGTGTATTTTACCTCTTTTACTGAGACTATATTTATAAGATTACATTTTCCTAATTGTTTTTTTAGAATTTTATACGAATTACCTCTGTATCTGAGATAACGTCGATCTATGACCTCTCTAACTTGGACTTTATTGATCTATTTCCGTATTCTTACTAACTCTTAGTATATCCACAAATTCCGCATGTGCTTAATTGTGTCTAAACGACTTCAAGTATCATTTAGTTACTTTATGTAATTAAAATTATCGAAACGACAGCTGAAATCTTGTGTAACAAGAATAAACATTTTTTTTTATTTAATAAATTTCTAAGACGCAATGAAGTCCGTGTTAATTGAAAAAATCTATCCTTTGGAAAATCATTCAAAATAAATTCAAAGAAATATTTAAACAGACTTAAAAAATATTTAGGGACAAGCATTATTTTACGTAAACATTTAAAGATAATTACAAAATACCTTATTAACCACCTCTATAACTGAGATATATCCTCTATTCTCACCTCTATTAATGGGACCCTCTGTAAATGAGACAGAAATTTATTTATACCTGGCTAACTGAGAGCCTGGGTAAGTGGAATACCTCTTTAAGTGAGACAAATCTGCTCGTCCATTGAAGTCTCACTTATCCAGGTTTCACTGTACAATAAAGATTGGGGCAGTTTTGAACATATCAAAGTGCCCCTCTAGTGTATCTAAGTGCCCCTGCCAGTTTTTTTGTTGTGAAATTTTTTTTTACTGAATAGTGCGAACGTACAAAGAGAAAAACCTATTTAAAAAGGTGAGTGATGTGTGGAGCTTTAATACCCGTTACCCAGATAACTTGTACTTGCCGAGAATAAAAACGAAATTATTTAAGAACAGCTGCTATCCAATGGCCATCAGATTATTTAATGCTCTACCGAACAGTCTCAAAAACTTGTCTTTAAGGGAACTGAAAAGAAAACTTTCGCAATGGTTGCTAGAAGAATGCTTCTATTCTGTTAACGAATTCCTGAAGAGAAATGAAATTGCCCGTAGCTATTAAGTATTTATGTAATTAAATGTATTGATTATGGTTTTGTAAAAATAGTTTAGACTAGAATAAGTGTTTATATTTGCATGTCTTTACTGACAAAGCATGTGAGACTCAATACCTCTGTTGTAAATACCTTTGTAATGACCATGTTTTTAGCAAATAAATTTCTGATTTCTGATTTCTGATTTCTGAAAAAAATTGACAAAGAAAAGTTAAAACAACCAAAGTAGCTTTTTGTGAAAAACTGACACCGATTTCATTAAAAGTTTTTTTTTGTAGTTTTAGTGCACCTGCTTAATAACTGTAGTATGTTCTAATAGCACCGCACTTAATAGACGTTTTGTAATGTTTAAAAAGTTTACTACTGGTCAGCTAACCGAGTTGATCTGTAAAGTGTGCTCTGCGGGGCAGTTTGAAACACTTACGGGGCACTTTGATTCACGTGCCAAAGTACCCCAAAACGATGTATCAAAGTGTACCATGTAATGTATCAAAGTGCCCTGCAGGTGGGGCACAATTGAACAAATCCCATTTTTTGTTAAAATCCATATATCTCTTTTACTGGCCATAAATTTAACAAAAAAAGATATAATTTGTATACCTTAGTAAATTTGTTATCTACTAAGTACAAAAAATATATATTTAGAGTTCATTTTGAGGCCTAAAATCGATTTCAAAAAAAGGTGTACCAAGCTGCCCCGCTTCCCCTATGTGGTGACAGTTCAGTTTAGTATGTAAAATTTAGTTTCAATGAATTTCCGCAATATGGCGCGTGATCATATGTTACTGGTCAGGCTTTACTAGTATACTATATAATTGTACATAATATATCATCTGTGTTTCTTTAGGGCCACTTGCTTCACTAACCCGGGGTTAACCGGTTAAACCGTTAACCCGTCAAATTTTACTGGTAACCTTGATAACTCCAGGTTTAACCGGTTAACCCCGTGTTAGCGGGATGGTGCAAGTGGCGATGGGTTTTCAATTGTTTACGTAACGCCAGCCAGTCTTATATCAATATGGGTGTGGAACAATTCTTAACTGGCACAATTCGAGTGGCACTATAAATCCTTCTTCAGTCGTATTGCTGCGAATGTGCGTTTCTCTAGCAGGGTTAATAGATAGATCTTTATTTTTATTTAGTCAGACCAGGTTAAATATGCACAGACTTTATAACAACATGTGAAAATGTAACAAAGGAATCTATGCTTACCCGCCACATGTTTTAGAATCGCACACTTAGGAATAAAAACATCACAAGAAATTATTATGTGTTAAGTAGCTTATGTCAACAGTTTTGTTGTTGAGCTCATTTTGTTATTACTGTCCCTCTAATACGAATAATATGTATTTTGCATTAGTGTTAACGCTCAGTAGCCTATAAAATTCCTGCATATACATGCATATCGACTTATCTCAATAAGTGAAATGTAATATTTCTTTTGAGACAAATAAAAATATCTTTATCCCGAATATGTCGCTAAGTTACCATAGGTACATATCCAATTTATGGTGACATCCGTGAATGAAAATATGAAGTAAGTTGTAGTATACCATAAATACACTTCCACGATTTGTCTCGACAAAGTCGGTGCAGAATTAGCTTAGACGTTAGATGCATTCTAACTGAGAAGGGTAAGGGTTCCCTTTACGTTAGTTACTTAATTAAATAATTAATAATAAGAGGAGTTGATTATAAAAACACGTAAAACTTTTTGAAATAGGTGATTAAAACGAATAACGATTCCTTACCATGCAAGTTTCACTATAATATTTATGCTTAAGCTTTGTCATTATTATAAAAAGGCTTAACACCAGATGAGAATTGAAATAGTAGGTACCTTAGTTGTTTATTTACCAGAGTTAAGGGACCAAATTAATATTTCAGTAATAATGCAATTAAACAACTCCACAACTTTGTTTATCTTCTAATTAATGGCTCCCTTTCATTAAGCCAGTGAAATCCAAAACTCAAAATAATTCAAGCCCCGCCGAGCTAACGCACACTGCCGCAATGCGGAAGCCAAACGGCTTGTCTTCTCCACAATTTGTAAGAATTAAACTGGAATCTGGCCCCTGCACTATGTCTGAGGCCCTAATACGGCACTTACTGGCACTCCTCGGCACTTCTCGGCACTTTCGCGAAACACGCTTTGATTAATTAACTCTTGGGAATTAAATATGAAATTGTTGGGCCCTGTTTTATAAGGTTGAGGACTTGATATAACGTTGTATTTTCGTGGTAAAGCTGAGTGTACACTGGTAGTGCTTATTTTGTTAATTTACATTGCGCATTTAGGTATTATTTATTTATTGTAAACATGTCAATTAAAATAAAGATAAACGTGAGATAGACAAGCCTGTGATGATGCCCATTCTGTTAAAAAGGCCCTAATTATAACCAACCAATCCCGAGGAAGGGGAAGACCACCCAACACCTGGTACATCACCATGCAGAAAGAGATCCGGAAAGAGATCCTGAGTACGCAGACAAGCCAGAACAGATCACTCTGGCGCAGACATACAAGGAGACCCATATACAGATAAACTGGGAAGAGGGACAGGCAAAGAAGAAGAAGAAACTAAAAATAAAATAAATAAAATACCTAAATAAGATATCAAAAATGCCCCAAATAAATTTGCCAAAATTACTTTGAAATCTGTACCGTTTTTCTTTGCTGGTAGAATGATTCCTAGTAGTGTTAAATTTAGTTTATATAAATTATTTATTGTTTGTATTATGTGTATTAAGTATAATTATGTTAATTGTATGATATATTATATTATGTAGGTATATATTTGCTTATGTATAGATGTAGAAAGCTACTAGGGGGCTGTCCATAAATTACGTCATCGATTTTTGACGATTTTGGACCCCCCCCCCCCCTATAATCATCCAAAAATCATGCTTCAAATGACCCCATTTCCTCCTACTTCATGCTACCGTCATCCGATGTCCAGACCCCCCCCCTAATTTGAAATGACGTAATTTATGAATAGCCCCTAGTCACTAAAGCTAATCTGAAATTTAACATACCTATACTTGGTCAAGCAAATCTTGTCAATAGAAAAAGGCGCGAAATTCAAATTTTCTATGAGACGATATCCCTTCGCGCCCACATTTTTCAATTTTGCCGCCTTTTTCTACTGACAAGTTTTGCTTGACCAAGTATATGTTAAATTTCAGATTAGCTTTAGTGATTAGTAGCATCGCCCACAATCTCTCTGCTTTCGCTTAAGGTTGACTGATAGAGAATGCTTTTTGGCATTAAGTCCGCCCTTTGTACGATAAGTTTTCTTTTGTGCAGTAAAGTTTAAATAAATAAATAAATAAACCCTGATTTATAAGCTTAAATCTCAGTGCGCAACTGCCTTGTTAATATTTAATTGATATCATCCTACTTTCGACACCTGCCATGTATTGGATACAATTACAAAAAGCAATAGGTAGGTATATCTAAAACATCAAAACATGCTTATTTTCACAACCAAAAAACAACCTTGTAAACTTTAACAGACGGTTGAAATTCAAGTAAGCCAATTATATTAAGTATTCCCTTTTGTTACTAGGAGATGTGAACTTTCCTTGTCCTCTTAAGCAAACCTTTTAGGATCATGGCCACCTGTCATTGCTGAATCAATTTCCGTCGCGAAACAAAGCCAGCTCTGGATTTGTGTCGGCCGGTGTCATCGAGAGCGATCCTAGTTTGTTTTTGGCAGGTTGTGACAGGTGAAATGTTTTGAGATTGAACGCTAATATCACTGACATCACAGATCTACAAGTACAAGATTGGTTGGGTCGTTACAGTACTAAAGTAAATCCGGCGAAACAGGAATCCGGCGAAACAAGAATCCGGCGAAGAACTAACTATGGTTAATTTTAAATTTTAACAAGCAGAAACGTCTGCGAAAGATGCTATTAAGCTTAGAATAAATTTAGAAGTGGAAAGATTACTGTCTTGGGTGAGACTTGAACTCACGACCCCTGGATCAATACTCCAGTGCTCTGCCATCTGAGCCACCAAGACCTCATCCATAGCCAGCAAACCACCACCACCACCACCACTTCCACTTCCACTTCCACTTTTACATTTATTCTAAGCTTAACTATGGTTAGTTCTCGATAGTTAGATTGCCTGCCAAATATCAAAAGTGCGATCAAAATCAGAATGATGTCAAGTGTCATTGGAAGTATTGAATTCAGGAATAATATTTGTGCAAATAATTTGCTTTTGTAAACAATAAGCTTATTACAGCCTAGATTTAATATTACTACACTTAGTGTCGCCCGCATTTAAAAAAATGTAGGTATTTTCATACACTAAGTACATTATTTGTGACGTTATCTATGAAAAGTGACCTTTTTGTCGACAGCGCTTACGCCATTATTAGCGATGCTCCGATATAAATACAATGGTGCGCGACGCTGCGTAAGCGCCATCGACAATAAGGTCCCTTTTCATAGATAAGGCCCCGTTTAAGTTTCTGTTTGCATCTTCTATTGACGATTGTGACTTGACTGGTTCCTTAACGTAGACACAAATGGGCGGAATAAGTTTTTACTTAGCGTTATAATCCGGAGTCTGTCGAGAAGAAAACTTTTTAATTGATACTTTCACAAACTTTCCTTTGATCATTGCCTTTGCCATTAAGTTTTTACTTCGCTACTTTCAAAGTATTATCATGCTATGTTAGCATTTTTAATTGGGAAACAAAAAAAAAGCATTATTCCTAAACAATCTTTCTAATTGCAAAAAAGTACAAAAGATATTAATAATTATTATAACAAAACATTTTCACCGTTTTACGAGAAAGCAAGACTTAAAATACAGACAGAAAACATCACTTAAAAATAACTCCTTCATAATTATAATAGCACGCTTGTGTGCCTTTTTGAGAAAACACCACTTAAATCGCTCGTTCAATTTTGGAGATGATTCACAGGCCTATTCGTTCGAATCGAACATATGTTCGTATTGTACAGTCAGCAGCAGAAGTTGCTAAGCGGGTGAGGTGTTCAAAATTACCTTGACACGCTCTTATTCTCTTAACAATAAAGTCGCGTCAAGATAATTTTGAAGACCTTGCCCGCTTAGCAACTTTTGCTGCTGACTGTACCTACACTGATATCAGAATTACACCTAACTGATGTCATTCAGTTATCGTGAATTTCGCTCGTACTTGTTTACTAATAATACATGATTCAAACATCATTCTGATGTCAGTGTACGTTCGAATTGGCCTGTAAAATCATTCATCCACGTGTACAACTTACATGACTACATCCCTCGCCCTTAACACGTACTCGTAGACCGTCTCGTATGAAAAATGTATAAACAAAGTCGTCCTATCATTCTGACGAGTCAGCCACCAAACAAAAAAAAACAACGGGTTGCACGGGAGTGCCGGCACAAGTGAAAACTCAATGACATTGTAACAGTTTTTCGATCAGGTCACGTGTCCGTCTTACGAAGCGTCTTTCGTCTTACGCTCTCACGAGTTTAACATTTTTTCCCCATCACAAAAAGTGCACAGCGCCGCTAAAGAAATTTTCACTTCAAAAATTCCTACGTGACTAGGACACTCGGCCAATGAGGTGTAACATTTTAGTGCAAGGCATTTCAAAGTCACCTGGTTTTTTATTAAACCTGAATAGAATAGACAATAACTCACTACCATTTTGATAGTCGATTTAAAACAACACTGCTCGAAACGATTTCCAATCCTTAGAATAACATAATAAGCTCAGAAGACCATCGACGATCTTGTTACCGATTACTTACAGAATCCGGTGACAAATCGACCGCTATTATACCCAAAGGGCCCGAGTTCCAGGCACTTTCAGTTAATCCTCTCGCCCCACTTTAAATATTCATCCATTATCAAGATAATTATCCGCTGATGCTTTTCTTTTTAACTGGTGAATAAACGTTTTAGGTTGTTTAATCTAACCATTAATTTTGGTGATAGCGATCGAGTATTTTATGAAGTGGGAAAGGGGTATAAATTATAATTATACGTGTGTATACAACTTGTTTTCAATCAATTCTATATTACTTCTACATACAAATAAGATACTATATTTACAGTTAAAAATTTATTTACATAAAATATATACTAAGTACTAAATTAAATTAAAAACTAGTTAAATCTAAAATAGGCCCTTGAGGAATTGTACCAAGGATGCTGGCGGCATTTCCTCGCTGTATCGCAATGCTGATACGTTGTGCGAGGTAGCCGCCAGCTCTTCGGTCACCTGCAGTTACGTCAACCAGACGCTTCGCGATTTCTGCGAACAACTTGTGCGCGCTGGGATTACGGACCTAGAGTTTCAACTCCATATGGTAGAAAATGGTACTCTCTACCGAGGCTATTAGTTTACAACATTTGCTTTTTATATTTTCTCATAATTCTAGTCAACTTCGTCACGCTCGAAAAATACTCGAAAATGGACTTACTTAAAAGACTACAATTCCGAGTTCTTCTAATTTAGACTTATTACCCAAGGTAAACTAAACTTTATCGCAGGCAGAAACATTACTCTGCCACTCTCAAAACGTCAGCAAAATAATAAAAGTAAATTCATGCGATAAAGTCTCGTTGCAGTAATTTTAGTAGTGTACTTAATTAAAATTTATTAATATTCGAGTTCAGCACAACCAACAACTTTAGTGGACACAGCGGTCAACGCGTTTATTACGCGTTCCTGCTATGGAATAGCGTCATAAATACGTACAGTCAGCAACTACTGTACGTATCTATGACTAACACAAACGTCAAACGTGTATCCAGGGGTGCCAAATTAATATCTTTCCTGACTGTACCTACATTGATTTATTGAATCGTATGGCATTATATTACACAGATACAGAGAAATCATAAATCTAACTCCAAAGAGTTAATCCACATGATAGTTTCGTCGTTCAGTTTTATCAGGTCTTCCGGGGGGCCTCCAGTATATCGAGTAGTTGGCACACTTGGAAAATATGTCGGATCCTCTGTTCCTCGGCACCACAGTGTACCTACATTGTTTTCGTTACCCTCGACACCGCAAGCGTCACCGTCCTAGTGAATTCACTCGAAGCGTTTTCTTTTGTGACCGAAAGATAAAAGTGCCTAATGCGTGCATTCAAAAACGCTTTAACTTAAGAAGCTTCTAAGGAACTCAACATTATTACCTTTAAATTTCAAAAAATCTCTCGCCATCTTTACATTTATAAATGTCTGCATCGCCCGTGAAAAGAAGGCGAGGACAATTTATCACGGACATAACTTAGGGGATTTTGCCCGGGGGTGGTTTTTTTACAAAGGAATTTGCCGCCCCGGAAATCTTGTTTGGGCGATTGTTGTCGCATATAAAACGAATGGGGTCATATTCTTTCACTTACTGTTAAGGAGGTCTATGTATGCTTATGTTTTAAATCCGTAAGTGAATTACTGGCTGCTGCAAATCTTCGTGTTATACAGGATGGCGTCTAAGCCGCCAACTCGATTTTCTGGCCATATGGGCAAACCGTACATTAATGCAATGCAATGATTGCAAAAATAGAACAACAATTTGCTCTATGAAAAGTGACTATAACCACGTTTTTTTTTATATGTGGTAATCATAGTCCATCCATGTACGATCGCGCTTTGTGATTGTTGAGCCATTTAGGGTCCCCGCTAAATTGGTTGTTCAATATTAATGTCCAATTTAGCTAAAACCCTAAATGGCTCAATGACCACGGAGCGTGACTGTTGTATTTTAAAAGTGACGTAAGATCGCGACGAAGCTAAATATAATATTATGTTATTACCAACTTGTTAATCTAGCTACAGCTTTCCAAACAAATAAAACTAATAAATATCAAGAAATGATCCAATTTAGATAAACCTTTTAAATTAAAATTAATATTTACAATTGAAACGAAAGTAACCGTATCTGTATGTTATTTTGTCACAACTGTGATTAAGTATATTCTGATATGCATTTTTTTTTCTTTCAATCACTTCTCAAATTCTCCCTGTATAACTTGTTAAGCCCGTGAGAGAATTATTGGAGAATGCAGACACAGTAGCTACATGATAAAGAACTTGGATTCTCAATGGAGGAAAATTGAATTGGTATTATATTGTTCGTTGCGGATAACGTTAAAAGTATATTATGAAAACAATACATGCTAAATGTAATCTACATTTGGAATCTAATTTTTACCATGAACTAAGTATACTGACATATCGAAACCATAGTTCATTTTTTTAGCATAGATACTGACATTGTCATTAGATTAAGTATGACATTGTTTTAACGTTGTAATTATAAGTAGTGACATGTATAATATTAGATGTATTAGCATTATTAATAGATGTAGCATAGTTCGGGTAGGTATGTGTTTTTCCATGCCAGGTGCTGGTGAAGTAATGAATGTGCTTCTTAATTGCTATGTTCATCTTTTCTACCATATTTTATGCAAAATGAAGATATTTGATACTGCAACAGTATTGCAGCGCGACATTACTGCGGACTGCATTGCTGCCGTAAATGTAAACATTCCGGGCAGCTACATAGGTTTTAACATTTACCTAGTTAAGTATTACTTACTAATCAAAACTAAATGAAGGCGAAGCGTCTGGTTGACGTAACTGGTGACCGAAGAGCTGGCGGCTACCTCGCACAACGTATCAGCATTGCGATACAGCGAGGAAATGCCGCCAGCATCCTTGGTACAATGCCTCAGGGTCCTATTTTAGATTTAAGCTAGTTTTTAATTTAGTTTAGTAGTAGTACCACTGTATATATCTTGTATGTAAATAAATGATTTTTATTTAAATAATTAAGGCTACTAAATATTTAACATTCAAAATCATCACATATAAGTCGATTCCACCAGCCAACATGAAAAAACAACTCAAATTTATTTTTGTATTAAATTACTTTGCCACTTTGTGGGTAAAATTCAACTTTCTCATTAGTTTTTGAATCATAAAGAGCCTTTACGAGCTGGGGCGGCGAATGAATATTTAAATACGTCGAGCACTATTTATTTAGTAAAGTGAGTAACCACTACGTCTTAATAGTACACCTGTAGTACGGATACTTTGAAAGTCTCTCAAACGACACACGGACCCTGGTGCAAAGAACTCAAACAAACTCTCAACTTTCTGACAAATGTAAGAACTAGGTTTCATTCCGATTGCCTACCTAGCGTATGTGTAAAGGGGCCCACAGATTACCAGTTCGCCGGACGATATCAGTCTGTTAGTTAAACGCAAAAGGTGACAGTTCCGTACAACTGACAGGCTGATATCTTCCGGCGAACTGGTAATCGGTGGGCCCCTTAAGGGACAGTAAACACGTCATTAGCACGTGCATAGTTAGCGGATAGAAATATGTGCCAAACTTATCTGTATGCCTAAAGGCCCCTGTACACAATGGGCCAGCGCCGGCCACTTCAAGGGACGCATTTATGCGTTAGAGGGAGCAAGCGATATTGCTATCTCATTCTACCGCATGGCTGCGTCTCTTAGAGTGGCCGGCGCTGGCCCATTGTGTACCTACAGGGACCTTAAGATGACAATCGTACATCGACATACGCCAAACGAAAAAACAAAATGTATCGGGATGACAGATGCTACGAAAAACCACGTGACTGTTTCCATACATTATTCAAGTTTCTGGCGTTTTCTGTCAATGATTATCAACTTGGCTAGCCCCCCTGAAAACACTTAATAGTTACAACTATACATTATACGTAATAATCTTTATAGTTAGCGTTCAAAAGTGTCCGCCACACTAATTGTTATAGGGATATAAATTATTTTTGTAAACTTAGGCCCACTTGCACCATCCCACTAAAGGATGACTCACGTTAGACCGGGCCGTGTCCAGGCCGGAGCTTCCGTCACATCGTTTTCTATGAAAAGCATCACGTGATCGCCTGTCATGTCATAGAAAAGTAAGCTCCGGAAGCTCCGGCCCGGTCACGGCCCGTCTAACGTGAGTCATCCTTAACCCATGTTTAAGTGGGTAAACCGTTAACCCAGTGGCAAATCGTACTGGTAACCATGATAATTCCAGGTCTAACTGGTTAACCCGGGTTAGTGGAATGGTGCAAGTGGCGCATAGTGAAGATACCTACGTTTCAACACTTTCAACGCGTATTCTTATTAGTTATTACGCGTATTTTAAGATCCCCTCATTTTTCTGTCAAGTTACCTGGTCCGCACGAGAACTCAACTCACTCACATTCGCATCAGCAATGGCAACCGGTACCTGGCAACACTGAAGGCAATCGCTGCAACTTTACACTCAGACCAGCAATAGTCAGCTCTAGTTCAATTGGCACTATTTGTTTGGAACTATTTTCAAATCTTATTGTCGCGTATTTGAAATCCTCTCATTTTTCTGTCACGTTACCTGGTCCGCAAGAAAACTCAACTCACCCACGTTCGCGTCAAAAATGGTAATCGGTACCTGGCACCACTGAGGGCAACACCGCTGTATTTTTACACTCAAACCGGTAATAGACAGGTCTACAAATGGGACTATTTGATTGGAACTAATTTCAAATCTTGTTACGCGTATTTGAGATCCTCTCATTTTTCTGTCACGTTACCTGGTCCGCACGAGAACTCAACTCACACACGGTCGCGTAAGCAATGGTAACCGGTACCTGAAGGCAACCGCTGCAACTTTACTCTCAGACCGGTAATAGTCAGGTCTAGTTCAAATAGAACTATTTGATTGAACACTTTATTAAAGTTCGGAGTTGAAAACTTAAACAGGTGAGAGAGAGACAAAGTTCACCTTTCGAGTTGACTTGTGATTTTTAGGGTTCCATACCCAAAGCGTAAAACGGGACCCTATTGCTAAGACTCCACTGTCAGTCTGTCCGTCTGTCCGTCCGTCTGCCGTGATAGGCTAGGCAGTCGAAATTTGTACGGACGATGTATTTCTGTTGCCGCTATAACAACAAATACTAAAAACAGAATAAAATAAATATTTAAGTGAGGTTCCCATACAACAAACGTGATTTTTTTGGATAATGGTACGGAACCCTTCGTGCGCGAGTCCGACTCGCACTTGCCCGGATTTTACACTGTGACGAAACTTATAAAGGTGGCCACTGACGAGCCTTCCAACAGTCCAAATAGCGTGGCTGCAATCCAAAATCGGTCCGTGAATGTCAAAAACGTAGAATGTTAAAAATAATATTAGAATGCCGTCCATTTGGATGAATCCATTGTAACGGCATCCATTTGGAAGGCTCGTCACTCTCGTCAGTGGCCTGCTTAAGACTTTGGCTACGGAATCCTAAAAATGATAAAAAAAATGCCAAAAACCAAACCATCAGCCACATATTGGCAGGTACTTACAGTGTCATGCCGTGTCCAGAAACTTGGCAGCATGGCCAAGTCCCAGCTCAGACTTAACTAATAAAAAAAAAAGCACAACGGCACAGTTTCGGCAACTCCGCAACCGCTGCGGCGGCGAGTCGGGCGTTATTCTGAGAGGTGTTTTAGCCGATGGCGTTTTTGTTTAATTTTTGGATGAGTTTTGTGTCAGTGGCATATTCGAGTGTATTCTGCGCGTTTAAACACACGTCTCTGCTTTCAGTCGTACATTGAAAAACGCCAAACAAAAAGAAAAAATGTATCAGGATTGTTCGATGTACTCCTCAATTTAAGCTCTTGCGATGAATAATGAAGAACTCCAGGAAAGTACTATCTTCTTTAATTAACTTAATAGTTTTTGGAAATCTATATAAAATATGTGTAGCCGCTTCGGCTGTAAGGTGCAGTCTAATGTAGGTACGCGGAACGGGGAGCCGTGACGTATGTGTGTGACGTCATGTGTCGTCAACCGGTCTTCGCACGAGTACTTATGTTGCGCCAACAAGGATGACAGATGCTATCAAAATACACGTGATTATTTCCATACATAATTTTTTGAGAAAGCGAGTTTAATTTCTTCTTAATTTATTCGTTTTAGTTTTTCGTCAGCATTCGATTACATTTGGTGAATACATAGAATTCCCTATTCTGTACAATATAAGCGCAATTTCACAGTATGTCCTAAAAAATTGTCCCCTAAGTTACGAAAACTTATGGAATTTTCGTCTCTCAACGGAAAATTACATATATTTTTTGTCCTAAAATGGAATTTCGTGTTTATTCCGCCCAGAATAAAGGACGAATCGAGGAATAAACGACTCACGCTAGACCGGGCCGGAGCTTCCGGCGCTTCGTTTTTTATGGAAACCACCACGTGATCACCGATCGGCCATAATAGAAAGTGACGTGTCGGATGCCTCGGCCCGATTAGGAGCTCCTCAAACTTACCATAAGTAAACAAAAACTGACGAAAAAAAAAATCGACAACAAATTAAATGTGACGTTCCACGGCAAAAGGTACCTTTTGGCGGCTGGCGCTTACGTCGGATTGCGCCGCAATAATATTGGAGCGACGTTAATAATAGCCAACCGCCATAACCTTTACCCGGACGTCACAAATATCGACCCCTATAGACAGAATACGGACGCCATACTGAAAATATTACCAAGTAGTTATTGGTAAATTTTGAAGTAGCCTAGTTTGCTAGACGTAAACTCCAAGCGGATTCTCCGCTAACTGAATATAAATAACCATTCAAGATAGCTCGGGAGTGCTCGAAAATTGATAGACATCTTGCAACTTTATGGTATGAAAGTATCTCTACGATATTCAAGTTTCTAAACTCATATTAATACGAAAGTTTCTCTGTCTGTCTTGTCTGATACGCGGATTAAGTAAAACAATTTTAATAAAAGGTGTAATGATTTTGGTTACATATGTAGTCCATAGTTATTTTCCATAGTATTTTCACGGAAACTTACGAACATGTCCTGCTATTTAAGTCAGTCTTGGTGCAAAAAGTACTGACGTTCACTGGACTAGCATGACAAATACGAACGTTTCCGAGAAAACATGATGGAGAACAATTAAAAAGTTACATTTTATATGAAAGTGTGTATGTTTGTAGAAATGAGTTTTACGCGGACGAAATCAAAGGACAAAGACTAGTACCGTAAAACGGGGTGAGTAGGTTTCGCGGGGAGAGGTGGGTTTTGAATGGGGAGAGAAGGTTTGAGAGAGGGGTGAGAAGGGATTTTAAGGCTACTGCTACAAAAATAATGTATTCTAATTTAAAATGGAGCTATAGTAATACGCATAATAAAAAAAATCGATCCAATAATCTTCCAAAATCACCTTTGTATGAAAACCCCTCTCACCCCAAATACGAGGCACTACGGGGTGAGGTGGGTTTTCCTCCTTATCGTCAAAGTTATGAAATGGAACTACCCAAAATAAAATAAAAATAAAACTAAAACGTTTGTAACGTCCGGAACACTTATTATATACACCATTCAGTTTTCATATGTAAAAATAAAATTTTATCGAGGTTTGAATGCCAGTTTTGACCCTACTCACCCCATTTTACGGTATGAAACTTGAAAGAAAATACGATAGTCACGTACTGTGGATAACTTAGCTTGGCGTGTGGGATGTTTTATATGACTTTATTGCAGTTGCAGTTGAAATAAATAGGCCATGAAGTATTCAAACTTCAGCACGTTTATTTTGTTGGGTGTAAAGTCAACTATTAAAGTTTTCAAAGTATCAATGTCTCGGCCCCAATACCATTTTGTGGCATTCGGTGTCGAGACACTGGGGCCGTGGGGTCCAAGCGCTCATGTTCTTTTTAAAGAACTGTCGGAAAAGCTGGCCGATACTACCGGTGACAAGAGAGCTGGCAGCTTTCTCTCGCAACGCATTAGTATTGCCATTCAGCGAGGGAATGCTGCCAGCATCTTTGGCACAATGCCGCGGGGGCCTTTTTTAGATTTATTTTAATTTAGATGAGTTTAGTTTTTAATTTTAGGTAGTTTTTAATTTTAGTTTTTAATCTTTTTATGTTACTCATTTTACTGTATTATTTTTGCTGAATAAAATACTAATATTACGCCATTCAACGTAAAATTACACATATAAAGTAGAATTAAGTACAAAGGCATTGTTCAATTAATCAGCTGGAGGTGGCCTTTTGTGAGCTGTGGGTATTTGTTTTAATAAATTCGGGTCAGACATAGTTTGAATACTGAGTGGCTCTGCAGTGGTATTTGAACTATACTATAGTTATTTATTTCACAAGGGGACAAAGTTGTTTTATAACCCCTTTTAATATCATACCCGAGCAAGCGAAATATTCCGAAATTGAACCAGGGTATGGAGTAATTTTAAAAGTGAAGTCTTCATCTTTGCTTTGTTTATAAATGTAGATTAAACGCGTCCGGCCCTGAAGGGCCGATTTTTATAAAAAATTTTTTTATTGATACAGAGAATCTTATGTTTAAAACAAGGTTAAGTAAACTAGTTCTAGTTAAACACTGCTAGATGTTGTTGCAAGATATAGAAATTGCCCGTGACACCTGCACTAGGCTATGCCTGTCTCGCAGGATGGCACTTTTCCTAGTTTTCCAGTTTTTTCTTTTGCTGTCTATTTTTTTTTGTCAGATTTTTATTTGATAATTTTGATTAAGTAGCTCCTCATTCTGGGCACAATCAACACGGAAACCCAATACGGGACACAATTTTCCGTTGAGTTATGGACATGGAACTCTATCTACGAGTATTTCACTAATTTTTTATCAAAATTTAATCTGACAAAAAATGTCAAAAAAATAAAAATCGGCCCTGTAAGATTAAGGGGTAGGCAACTCAGAAAAAAAAACATATTTATTTACTTAGTTCATAATTAACAGCGGAAAGACATTAAATTTATATTTATTCGGCAAACTTTATTTCTTTCTTAGAACTGCTCCTTAAAACCTAAATCAGACTCGAAAATGGAACATAGGAACGATAAACAAAACGACGTTAATATAAAATTAAATAAATACATTCCAGGGGTCATCAATCTTTGGTATGAAATTGTAGCGTGGAAATATCGCCAGTATCAACGCCCCGTTCACTTTTCCTTCATATTTCTTCAATTCGACATACAGGCGCTTTGTTTGCCAAACATAATGATAATTAAATACGTACTATAGTGTCAAAATAAAGGTTTTATTTGAATGACTAGCGACGCGCCCCGGCTTGGCACGGGTTAACAAATTAAACACCAAACCTTTCTCAAAAATCACTCTATTGATAGATGAAAACCGCATGAAAATCCGTTCAGGAGTTTTTGAGTTCATCGCGAACATACAAACACACAAACAGACAGACGCGGCGGGGGACTTTGTTTTATAATACGGTGCGACATTACTGCTGAGTTGCTGACTGCATTGTTGCTGCAAATATCGAAAATCAGGGCAGTAACATCGATCTATAGAAAGCATCACTTCGTTTTCTATGATAAAATATATTTCTTTATTTTAATACCAAATATATAAGTTTGCTATAGTAGCCGCCAAAATGTCCCCGTAGTTACCAAAATACGGTTCGTTTTTATTATAAATCGCCCCCTCTCCGCCCGATCGATCAAGCTCCACTAGACTCCCTCAATGGATTGAGATAAATGGCGGCTTTATTCATCGCTAGATATAATCTATGGAAGTTGTTAAGAGACTACGTTTTAACTTGAAGAAGATAAGCTCACTCAACTATCTCATCTTAGCGTTAGCGATAAGTTTAAGTACCTAACTTATGAATATGATCACGATTGTCGTACTAGGCCAGTCAAATTAGATAAAAAAAACGTTTGGGGAATGGAACGAACTCGGATTACACCGATTTAGAACCTAATGAAGGTATTAAGACGAGATCCAGCTTGTTGGGAATTAATTCGTGGAAAAAATCTAATTTGACTGGCCTATACTTACGCAGTTTCAGTAAGGTCGTATCCGTAAATTGTGTCATGCTAGTGAAT
This sequence comes from Cydia splendana, assembly GCF_910591565.1. NCBI lineage: Eukaryota > Metazoa > Arthropoda > Insecta > Lepidoptera > Tortricidae > Cydia > Cydia splendana. The sequence continues at coordinate 3,514,275 of NC_085961.1, forward strand.
CTAAAGGTGACATTCGAATGACGACAGCAGCGTTACTGTTGTAACGTTTCTGCTGCGGCTTTGACACGGTCCATGTCATTGTGAATTTCTTAGCAAATTGTGTTGAGGTCGTTGCCGTGATAAGACCGTGATAAGTCCATACGTCACTCATTAAAGCATGGCTGTTATCGCGAAAATCGAAGTTCGCAAATTGCGGGCATCTTTCTTTGTCGCTCTAATTACGCCTTCATTGGAGTAAAAGAGAAAGATCCCCACAATTTTTTTTATTCTTCGTACAACACTCTAAACTCGCCTAACGTATAACGGCGTCTATTAAGTTCGTGCACACCTTCTCTTATATTTAAAATATCTCTCATGAAATATGAGCTGCGGTCGAGGCACTGAAGAGCCACTTTTGACAAAGACATTTTTAAACACTTGAGTACGTCCCATTCGCTCGACGCCGCCGCCGCTGCTGCGAAGTCGTGGCATGCTCGCCGCGCCGCTCTACCTTGCCGCGCCGCCCGCCGCACCGCTGGTCGCTTAAGACCAATGTCGTGGCCAGGCCGTTAGCGGCGGTACGCATCGGGCGGTGAATCGAAAAACAATTTTTTTTATAATATTCGCGCGCGATAATGGATACGGAAGTGTTTATCACGGAAATATTGTTGATTAGTCAGAACTCTTTTTGATCGGAGTTTAGGTGTGTGTAAATGTTCGTCCAAGTGTTGGAGTGGAGTATATAATCAAATGTTTCTACACTCATTCTTGTGTACTCGTTAAATTTTGCGTGATGCTTTCTATTTTGCTTTTTATTTTGTTTCTTTTTGCTTTTTTTATTCTTCGTACAACACTCTAAACTCGCCTAACGTATAACGGCGCCTAATAAGTTCGTGCAAACCTTCTCTTATATTTAAAATATCTCTTATGAAATATGAGCTGCTGTCGAGGCACTGAAGAGCCACTTCTGACAAAGATAGTTTTAAACACTTGAGTACGTCCCATTCGCTCGACGCCGCCGCCACTGCTGCGAAGTCGTGGCATGCTCGCCGCGCCGCTCTACCTTGCCGCGCCGCTCGCCGCACCGCTGGTTGCTTAAGACCAATGTCGTGGCCAGGCCGTAAAGGTGACATTCAGATGTCAACTGTAGCTGCATTACTGCGGTGCCGTTGATGCCGTCGCGGTATCTGTCAATTTCCTTGATTAAATGAGTGACAGATGAGCGGTAGCGGCTAGCGGTAGTCGTGGTTTCATGAGTAAAGTAGGTACCTATCTCCTTAGCCGCGACTACCAAGTGGTAAGCCAAGTGGCTTACCTATGTTTTATGACCGCATCTCTCAGTCAATGCTTCCTAATGCGTAGTCTAGTATGTCTGTGGTTTCTATAGTCAGTCCATGAAAAGCCTGCAGCGGATTTGATAGCCCACGCAGTGCACGTGTTATTTTAAACGTCAAACTTCTATAAAATTATGACGTATAAATGACACTTGCACTGCGTGGGCTATCAAATCCGCTGCAGACTATTCTTGGTCCAACTCTATCCATTCTTGTAACATTATTCAGAAACTTTCATCAACAAATAATAACAAAACATGTACAAAAATACTTCAATCTTCCCAAAATTCATCTATTGTCACCTTAACTGATGGTAAAAAATGTATAGATGACGCATTCAGTAATTGAGATGCCAGATGATTAATGCTGCGTAATAAAGCGAGTTAACGATGAGAATGAATGAATAATGAGATGAGTGAATGAATGAGATGAGTGATTGAATGATGAGCATAGGTCTTTAGAAGGATGGATGGACGCCATCGACGCATAATAAACTTGAGATCATTAAAGGAGTTTCGGCGAGAAATTAAAAATGATAAATGGGCCTTGTATTTTAGGTGACTAAAGATCTTATAATTTAGAATGTACTGTTAACGTTGACTAAAGATAAATTTTAGGTGTAAAAACATACATAAATAGTAATGTTTTTTGTAATTTATTTGCTCTGGTTTGAGCGAATGTGTGCAACTAACAATTACATAAGTACAAAACTTCTAGCTCTACCTTCTCTATAAAAAAAATTGTACGAAAATTTTTAGCAACAAAAACTATACCAGTATCACAGAGATATAATTATATGTAACGTAAATGTTTATGCAAATGTCATGTCATTTAAATCTGTATGAAAAAAAAACGTTTCTTCCGATTGTGAACAAAAAATCTATTCAATCTACATTCGATAATCGATTGTCATTTTGTCTACAATTCCTAAACAATGTGCGAAACTACGTAAGAAGGCACCTACTAATCAATATCACTACCACTATACTGCAAAACGTAATTCAAGACCAAAAAAAGTAAGAAATGTTGCCACTTTTTTACTAGCGCGTCTTGTATTTACGTACAAATAAGTAAATAAAAGTACTTTTTTAAATAGTAGGAGTAAAATTACTACTGAATAAATTATCTTAGCGTGATAATTTATCAAAAGAAATTTACTATTTTACAAACAAATTATTGCAATGGCAACATTGTCCTACTTTTTTTGGTCTTGAATTACGTTTTGCAGTATACACCTTATAAAACAAAGTCCCCCGCCGCCTCTGTCTGTTTGTGTGTTTGTACCTATGTTTGTTCGAAAAAAAAACATAAAAAGTAATGTACGGATTTTCATGCGGTTTGCACCTATCAATAAGAGTGGAATACTTAGAGTGGAATTCTTGAGGAATAATTTGTTAACCCGTGCGAAGGCGGGCGGGTTGCTAGTATCCTATAGCAATAACAATGTTTACTGGCAACAGAAGCAGGTGCAGAATCCGGAATAGATTTGTCTCGTCTGAAACGGCGCGTCTCTTTACTTGACGTTTACAGAGAATTGGGTTACATTTTAAAATGGGCAGTAGCAGGGTTGACAGTTTAAGTCGCGAGTCAGTGTTGGAGATGGTAGATAAATTACAATTTCATGGTTCCTCTTCACGTTGGGCCAACGCCAACGCCAACGAGGGACGCAGCCATGCGGTAGAATGAGATAGCAATATCACTTGCTCCCTCTAACGCATAAATGCGTCCCTCGTTGGCGTTGGCGTTGGCCCAACGTGAAGAGGAGCCATTACACGGTAGATAGCTACTTAAGATTTCTGCCGTAAGTGAAAACACAAAAAGCCGGCTAAGTGCGAGTCGGACTCGCGCACGAAGGGTTCCGTACCATTACGCAAAAAACGGCAAGAAAATAACGTTTGTTGTATGGGAGCCTCACTTATATATTTATTAGATTCTGTCTTTAGTATTTGTTGTTATAGCGGCAACAGAAATACATCATCTGTGAAAATTTCAACTGCCTCGCTATCACGGTTCATTAGATGCAGCCTGGTGAGAGACAGACAGACGGACAGTGGAGTCTTAGTAATAGGGTCCCGTTTTTACCCTTTGGGTACGGAACAGCATTTTTTTAGATGTTTATTCTGAGAAAATGTTACACATTTAAAATACCATTCGAATTCAGACTACACCAGTACGGTTACCATCAGTTTGTCAATGACATAAACGCCGTCGAGAACGTAATTTACTTTCTATATATCTCGCTCGCACTCGCATATTAGTGCAAACGGGATGTATAGAAAGTAAATTACGTTCTCGACGGCGTTTATGTCAGTGACAAACTGATGGTAACCGTACAGGTATTGTAACTGTATTGCTGTCGCAAATAAGAAATACCTATCCGGGCAGCAACTTCACGTGCGTTTACACTTTTCATTAACTTGCTTGCTTTATAATCTAGGGAGACCGATCTTTGCTCGGAAAACATATAAAAAATAAAAAATGCGCGTTTTCTCAGAGATAAGAACTAGCTAGATCGATTTTTCGCGCCCGAAAACCTCCACATAGTAAATTTCATCGAAATATTTAGAGCCGTTTCTGAAGTCCCCGAAATAAATAAACATATATACTTACCTACATATAAGAATTGCTCGTTTAAAGATATAATATTTATAATTATTATTGGAACATGCCACAATTTTATTTCTATTTCCCAACATAAATCTAAACTGAGATTATATTTTGCTATAAAATACACACAACGTTATCCACGTAATTCTGAAGTCGTACTTTCTGGCGCCATCGCTCTTCAATTTATTAACTGCGCGCCAATTATGGAAGAAAATCAATTTTGCCGCTCACAGAACCATTGAAACCAATTAATTTCCGATTCCGTTTCGCCCACTTAACTGAAGCTACGAGAGGTGTCATGGAGCGAATTTTGTTTTTTGTTTGTGAGTGATTTGTTTTTCTTTGTACCTACTTGGGCGGACTTGGGCCGATTCTTATTATGCTGTAGATTTTTTCATCAGATTTTGATAAGATTTGGTGAGTTTGAAGAGCTCTTCATTGAATAAAATAAACAAGAAATCCCATTTTGCGACAGTGAAAATTAAAGTTTTTTTTTATCGGAATCTGACTACAAATTATCGCTCATATAAGTTTTGTTTGCAGTGTGTGCAACGTGTTAATAAAAAAAAATAAGTATTACATTGAGTAGGTAACTATACTAAGAAAAAAAAATACATTTAAATCTGGTATTTCGCATTTAAATAAACATAGCACTGAAATATTTGGTCCAATGTTAAATTTAGCTCCCAAATAAGCTATACGTGGAAAAGTCCAAAAGTTGTAATTACTACATTTCCATATTCATTTGCTGCTAAATTGTTCCATTCAGACTATTTAGAGCTAGTCTGTAACTACAGACAATTCTGAAATGAAAGTTTGAGTTATTTGTATTAACATTTTGTACATATATGTTGTACATAACGCAGCAAAATAATCACTTCATGCGCTGGTATAGTCGAAGGGTAAAGCTACCTTTCGGGTTCACTGGCATTACTGCTGCAGCAATGCGGCATGACATTGCTGCAGACTGCATTTCAAGGTCATGTTATCTAAAATTGTGTACATAAGTTAACGGTTCCTACAATAATGCAGCCGTTGCAAGTAACTGCAGCAGTATTGTAGCACTACACAGTACAGCCGCAAATGTCAGAATCAATGTTATAGTCGATTTGAAACTGGCCCCGAACTGATAATCCCTTGTCTATTGTTAAGTATAACCGCACGTACTACTTACTTACCTGCAAAAAAGGGTCCTAATTATTCTAATTGGCACCTGAGCGCGGGCTAGTCCAACGCTCAAAAAACCAGTGTAGGTGCGCTCTCCGATAACGCGCCTTTGTTACGCATCTGGATGACACATTTTAGGCTGGTTCGACTCGCCAGCACTCAGTAACCGTAGAGAATTACATGACCCTTTTTTTTTGGTTGAGACACGTGCGGTTTTACTTAACAATAGACAAAGGATTGGCGGCTCAGGGCCAGTTACAGATCGAAAGACTATACGGCCCGGAATTCAGACAATGTGTATTATATACACATAATACTATAACACTGCAATTTTTAATAAATGAATAAATGACTAGTTTACATAAATGTTAACTAATAGTAACATTAAGTACCTACTTTTCCTAATTAATGTTTAGGGGTAGGTCGTGAGTACCGCCGACATCACCCTAAACTAAAATACAATTCGGATTAGATTTATACAAGCATAACTAGCGCAACATGGGCCCTGGATGTCGCTATAAGTTTAATAAGAATATCAAAACTATTTTCGTGATGTGTTCCGAGGTATGTGAAATTGCGAATACCCCATACGAACGAAGCTAGGGGCTTAGAGAGATGAAATATTCCATTGATATTTGAACATCGATGCATGTTATGAACTTATGAAGAACTTTGTACATTTCCTGTTTCAAAAGAGGAGCCTTTGATATGTTTCTATGTAACATAAGTTCCTGCATGTTTGGGAGCTTAAATATTCACGGTGGCTAAAAAATAACTGCATTCCCGTTGCCAGGGAGGTTCTGGGATTATACTGAGCATCTTTTAAGATGGGACCAGCCCCGAAATCGCGAAAAATATTCACCCTCCCATAAAAAATGGACCAGCCAAAATGTATGAAACACCAAATTTTATTTCGCGATTTTGTGGTTGGTCCCATAGTAAAAGTTGCTCAGTATAATCCCAAAACCTCCCTGGCAACGGGAATGCAGTTATTTATGAGCCACCGTGTTTAAATAGCAGCTGATAAGTAGAGTTAGACCAAGATAACTCTGCATGGCAATGGCAATGTCATCACTAATGGTAAATTTCTAAGAAAATACTTATGACGTTAATTAAACGAAAATGTAACGTGCGTCCACTGATCCGTTGCGTGCGATGCGTCCGATGCGTGCGATGCGGGCCTGTGGACGTCTACCGTTAATGTGAATCTCATAGATATTTCCCATTTATTCCCAGGTATTTCTTCTCTGGTGGTCACTTTCCATTTCACAACTGGTCGAAAGCTCGGTTTGAGACAGGGGTAAGGATATTTTCATTCAACAATTTGTTATAGTTTTGGTACAGTCAAGTTTACAGTCAAAAATATGGGTGTAGACAACTTAGTCAATAATATGTCCCAAAGTTCTTAATTCGCTGACATAAGAGCAGTGGGACATATTTTTAAGATGATTTTAAAATGAGATAATAAATTCTTAATGAGATAATAAATGTCTTAAACCATATTTCTGCACCCATATTTTTACACTTGACTAGATGTTAACGATAGGTACATGATTTCGCCGATACGATACCGATACCGATTTTTGAAGTAAATAATCGGCGATACCGATACCGATTTCGATATCGATGGCTTAGTAGTTATTAATAAATCAAATAAATAATGAATTATGTACTTGATATGCATACAACTTATGTTTAATAGACACTCGATTTTGTGAAGTGTGAAAAACTGAAAAATATAAATAAAAAACACATGCAAAATTAAAGGAAAAGTAAATCAAAATCAGTAATTAAAGTTCACCTTAGGACCTTTAGGTACATTTTTGTTAAGGAAACAAATTTTATTTAATTTATTAGCAGATAATCTGTTGCGTAAATCATTTGTTGTACTTACGCTTTTCAAACTATGATATGGTATATTTATCGGCGATGCCGATATATCGGCTCGCCATAGTTCTTAATTCGCTGAGATAACTGTGGGACATATTTATGAGATGATTGTACGACTTTATCATCTTGGTGATTTTCGCGTATCGTAAGCATGATTTTCACTTCATTTTGAATGCACCAATCAGCTTGAGTGATTTTCAAGTCGTATCAAAATAATATCAAAACGGTATCAAGTTGTTAAATCTGAATTGTTGTCCTGTATTATTTTTATTGAATGCAATAAGCTTACTTTGGTGTCCCACTGGTGGGCAAAGGCCTCCCCTCGTTTTCTCCACTCGACCCTGTCATCGGCATTTTCCCACCATTTGGGGTAGAATGCGTCCAAGTCGTCCCGCCATCTCCTTTTCGGTCTGTCTAAACACCAAAGTAGGCTAGTAAAAAAAAAGAAAAAAATGAAATAAACAGTAATGTTAATTTAACATAGTAATATGGATACGCGTTTTAGCTGGCGATACCTACCTATTAAACTGCTCGAAGAAAATGCCATTTAAGTGTAGGCTAATTTAAAAAATAAACAAGATTAAACAAACAGTTATTGAGGTCATTCACCCCGGTTGGCAACCAAAACGCCGATCACTGTCAATAAATAACTTAAATAGTAATTGTTGTATGTTATGTACCATGAAGTGTATAATTAGTGGTTAAACCGTTCACTACAGAGGCCTACCGCAAACCACGTTCGACGTGTTGCCTCTCTCTCACACTTTTAAATTCGTACATAAGTGTGACAGGGAGGCAAAACGTCGAATGTGGTTCGCGGTAGACCCTCAGGAGATGTTCGCGGTACCGTGTCGAGTGAATATGTTATGTGAACTGATTTGCTTGGGTAAGACATAGAGCGCGTTTTGTATGGAATAGGTATTCAATTTTCCAAAATACTATTTAAATTCGAACGGCGCTATATTTTTGACTCCACATCTCTGTCACATTTAATCTGTCATAAGGCATAGACATCAAAATCAGGTTTAATTAAAATAGCTACTTGATTTGTACAGGGTGTCCAGCGGCAGATTTCCGATTTTATATTTATATAGTTTTCGAAAACAAGCAAAAAATTGCGGGGTTTATGTAATTATGGGTCCTATGCTTATCTTTTTTTCATTTTATCTGTTTGCATTTTGTCTAGAAAAATAAATAAAAAGCCTACATAGTAATAAACGTACAGTCAGCATCAAAAGTAGGTATTCTTTTTAAAATATTTGGAAGAATTAGATTGTGACAGATAGTGTAGAATGCTAACTGTAGAAATATAATCTATATTTGTAAAATAATATCAAAATGGCACATACTTTCAGAGCGTTATTTCATCTACCACTTAGGGCCTACCGCGAAACACGTTCGACGCGTTGCCTCTCCGTCGCACTTGTATATTCGTACGTAAGTGTGACAGGGAGGCAACACGTCGAACGTGGTTCACAGAAGGCCCTCTGGTGCTGACTGTACAAGTTGTCCTACAAAAAAGATCCGCAAAAAGCTCATGAATATTTAATCGGGTAACTCGAAACGAAGCCAAAGGCAAAAGTTACGTGACAAAATAATTGTTCGGGCCCTTCCTTTACCCATTAGGTCTATGCACGCCGCTCTCATAGAATATTCTAGCAAACCGATTCAAGGAACGTACTGTGGTGTACTCTAACTACGTACATTCGAATACTAAATGTGTTGCGGTCCACGAAAATCAAAGGTGATTCTGTAGGCAAATAATGTTTGTAATGATTGCTTAGTTTTGGCGCGATGTCGAGAACAAAACATACCTACTTAACCCCCTCATAAAACGTAGCAAACCTTTGATAAATTTTGTCTCTTTCTATCAAACTCAAATGTAAAACAGATAGGGACAAAACATTTTACAAACAGCCGTGTACAAAATAATTTTTACAAAATTGGACTCAAATTGGGCCTATAATTTGCTAGCTACTATACAAACATTTACATTTTATTTATAATATACTTTAACTTAAATAATGATCACTATTGATCACGTCACTATCATAGTTATCTGTCATTCTGATACAATTTTACTTTGCGATTTGCGTTTGTCAATATACATAAAATTAGGGTGCCCCTTAATACGCCTAACATTAATTGTCATAATATGAATTCGCATAACAGATTTGGCATAACATAATTGTTCATAACATTGAACAGGCATAACAATAAAATAGCATAACACTTATTGCGCATAATAATGACTCCGCATAATTGAAATATGCATAACATTATTAACGACTCCGCATAATTGAAATATGCATAACATTTTGAATAACATAATTTTATAAAGCGAGCGAATCAGATAGATCAGAGCAAAAATACTTAACTCAATTAGGTTAGGTTCGGTTTGTTAGTTTTTTTTCAAGAGTTTTTTAGTCATGATCTTAGTTTTTTTACTAACAGCCAGATAATATATATATTCACACCCTTATTAACTCCTCATATTATTATCTAGTTAAGTAAATAAAACAATATAGGTATACAATTAAAATTACATTTGTCAGTGCCATAAATCGGTAGGATGGAATAAACCGTCCAAACTAAATTTAAATTGCTGCAATTGCTCCCAAATACCGCTTTTTGGTGACGTAATCTATTTTCTTCCTTTTAAAATCATACCATTTAATTATTATGCAAAGTAACGTTATGCTTATTACATTTATCCCAAGCCATCGTTATGACAATTTACGTTATGCGCATTAACATTATGCGTACTCAGTTATGCGGAATAATGTTATGCAATTTAAAAGTTATGCGTAATATATGTTATGCCAATTTGAATTAGGAGTATTACGTTATGCGAATGAATATAGACCCATAAAATTATCATCAACGGCCCCAGTAACATGGCCTTGCGCTAATTTTTATCCTCGAAATTTTAAGACAATTATACCATTAATGAGTCGAAAGTTCACTGAGATTACATATTAAACTCTGCAGCAAAAGTTCATTAAGCGGATTACAGAGCACATTTTCGATTTTAACCAGAGTTAATATAGGTAATTATATTAAGCTCAAGCTTATTGTAGTAAAATGAGTTGAGATATGAATATTTCATGGTATATAATAACGCATACTCAGTTCGCTCCATAGTACAATCGCCATCAGATATATCTCAGCGGCCAAGGTGCTCACAAATTATTAAACATAAAAAAAAATTCGTTACGATTTATTAAGTTTTGAGAGGAAAATGTCGAGAACGAAACCTCGATGTCTGATATTTTTACGCAGGATTTTTCGCCCTAAGTGCAGTAGTCGTTAACGCACTAAATGTAGGAGCCGCCCCGTCAGCGCCACGGAGATATTTACCAAAAATTCTCAAATCAAAGTTCTTCAACTGGTATTTCATCTCCTTCCATTTTCAGACCAGAGGTGGATACTACGGAAGGTGCCTTCCCCACAGCACAACTTAAAAACTGCACAATGTGCCCCAGATACTACAAGCCGGTATGCGCTTCCAACGGCCACTGGTACCACAACCCCTGCTTCATGGCTTGCGAGGTCGGCGACGACAGCGACGTCGGCATATTGTACGAAGGCGTTTGCAGACCTGAACACATGCAAGACCGAATTGATGAAACATCATCGACAACGACAACTACAACGAAACGACCAGAATTGATCTGTGCGAATTTATGCCCGGGTTATTACGAACCGGTATGCGGAAATAACCAAAAATGGTACAATAACGACTGCTTAATGAAATGCGATAATGCTGAACCTGCCTCTGATAATAGTCATTGCTCAGTATCTCTGCCTCCATTGGAATATGAAGAACATTACAGAGTCAATTGTACGAATTGTACGAAGGTGTATGACCCCGTGTGTATGAGCAGTGGTAAGTGGTATTATAACACGTGTATGATGGAATGTATTCTTGGCACTTCTGAAAGGATGGAGACAATTCTTTATCATGGAAAGTGTATAAAGTTTCTGTAGCAGTCTCCTTTGGCGGAGGAGATTTTGTATTAGCGGTCGATGTGGAAGATAAACATTTCTTATTATTTATAAAATTAAATAATTTTCCGCCACCGATCTATTTTGTTTATAATCTATACCTATATGATACATAGATATAGCCTTTCAACCCTGACATGAATGACAAACTTATGGCTACGAAAATATAGCCGGTCAAACAAGTTTGTCAGTAGAAAAGGGCGCGAAATTTAAATTTTCTGTGGGACGATTACCCGTTGCGCCTACATTTTGTAAATTTGCTGCTTTTTTCTACTGACAGAAATGGCTTGACAGACTATAACATGTTCACATTTAAACAGGGTAACTCAACCTCAACTCAAGGTGACTGTCATATGACTGTATTTAAAAATACTTATTGACTTAATTTTTTTATTTAATTGCCAGTTAGGTCTTAGGTAAATAAATATCGCTATAAAACAGTCATGATGAATTAATGTTTTTAAATAATTACATAACTTATCGTTTAAACCAGGCCGAACTATGAATTTTGCAGGGCATTTTAATATTACATTATTATTAATATAAACACCGATCTCAATCCTCACACTTTGTCCCGAGCACCTATAACTAAGTCATTCTCCAGATTCGTGCCTGCGTCTAAACTCCATCAAATAATATAAATGTATGAAAAGTTTGAAGGAATTGAGGCTGACCGCAGTCATATAATTTGAGAACCACCCAACTAAGATAAGATAAGATAAAGATAGTTTGTTATTGAAGTAGGCATATTACAATGCGCTTATAAACGTCAAATAAAGCTACACCGGCTCCAACTCTACACCTCTGCCTCGAGAAGAAGAGAAGCATTACTTGACTTCAATCCTGAGTAAGGTAAATGCGTTCCGCAATTGGCTCCAAATAGCGAGTTGAAATTCCGACGTCCTCGACCAACTTACCCTACATAGTTATCTCGTTCTAAGAAGTGCCCCCAAGTTTGCCAGTTTGCGCGAAGTTACAGCAGAGGAAATGAGCCGACGAAGTTGCTGCACTTTTAAATCGGTCAAGCACGAGCCGATTGGTAAATAAGATAAGATAAGATAATATTTATTCATTTAAAACTTATGCTAATTTGATTGATTCAATGGTAATTATACAATTTATACTTTAATACTGTTTCATTCATGGATTCGTTAAAATAGGTAAAGATCAATTTAACAACTTTAATACCGATACAAATGTGTATTTTCTGTCTTGTTGATGAAATGATGGTTTCATGTTTAAAATCGCTTTTTAGTAAATTATTATTTGACTCTCTTTATTTACTGGTCCTAGTCTCCCACTTCGTCAAGTCTTCCGGAATCCCCCTACTCAAGAAAACGGGGTTAAGGATGACTGACGTTAGGCCGGGCCGTGTCCGGGCTGGAGCTTCCGGCGCTTACTTTTCTATGACACATGACTGTGATGCTTTCCATAGAAAACGATGCACCGGAAGCTCCGGCCCGGACACGGCCCGGTCTAACGTGTCATAATTAACCCCGTGGTCTTGAGTAGGGGGATTCCGGAAGACTTGCCGAAGTGGGAGACTAGGACCAGTAAATAAAGAAAAGTGTCAATATTCCATTCCATTGAGTTACAATGAGTTAGAGTAGCGCCATACCAAACCATGAAATTGTCGCAATCGCAACCTGTACCACGCGACGGGTTAAGTAATTTGTTAACCCGTGCGAAGCCGGGGCGGGTCGCTAGTGTATAATACAGTAGAACCCGCTTAAGACGATTCTGAGGGGAGCTAGCAAAACAAGCGTCGGGAAATCGTATTAAACGTGAAAAAAAACTAGTATTATTTCATGTACAAACACCGCAGCGGTGATAATGAGCGAATAATATAAGTGTAGGTATTAGGTAATTATATAAGTTCACATGCGGTTAAATAATCTAGGAACACTAACGATAGGCTCAACTAGAAAGTCGTGGAGTAACTGACTGGAAATAAAATTCTGGTAGCGATAGCTTGTACTCCGTGGTCCATAACCGTCAAGCAGCCGCTAAGGACCCGACAAAAGATATTAGACGAAACAAAAAATCAAGGTAGGTATATAATAAACGCATTAAAAAATGTTGGCTAGCGGCGTATTGCATAACAATACGACCGTACGACGATTATGTCAATAACACAAACGTGCTGCAGATGGTGCGTAACGGGGATTTTAGATGGCGTATTAAGCGGGACGCGAGTCATATTAACCGTGAAAATATGTATGAAAACTGGCCTAAAGTTGCAGCACCGGTGTAAAATGGCGTATTACGCTGGAAATCGTTTTAAACGTGATCGTATTAAGCGGGTTCTCCTTATGAAGTTTTGTAATATAATTTATCTTGCCTGACCTAAATTTATTGAACCCTACTATTTTACAATAAACGCGTCCGCTCGATACCAATGCAATATTGTCGTCTTCTTCTGTCACTTCAGACATTGATAAATAACTTCATAGGCGGCATGAGAAATTGGTCAGTTGCACACAACTGATAGGTATTATATTGTAATACCGTAATAGTATAAAACTTCGCCCTTTAACCTTTTGGACGCCAATGACCGATATATCCGCACCGCAGGTTCAACCCCAAAGACCGATTAATCGGTTACAGACCACAGAGCAACATAGACCTACGTGCATACCTAAGCATAAAGTTCAATTTGACACTTCGGTGACGTGGCGTCTAAGTGACAGCTTTTGTGTTTGACACGGCTTCGAAACGGTTAACATAACTTTGTCCACCGCGTCACAGTTCAATAAAAGCCAAATAACTTAAAAGGAGTCAAAGAAAGTGTACCTGTAACCACATACCACATGGCTGCCGTGCTAACAACATTTGCAGTAATCGCAGTTGAAAAGACATGCAATTGTTTATCTTGTTCTCTTTGAATAAGTTTTTTATTTAAACGATGTTTTTCGTGCAAGTACTGCACATGCGATAAGCAGGGCAGATGTTGTGTATGATGTGTAATGTATGATGTGCTTATGTGATACAGTATGACTCCCGGCTTTCAACGCAGGGCTCGATTCTACTCGCTAACTCGAGCTGCTTTTACTATGGGACCAATCCGAAAATCACGAAAAAAAATGTTAGTTTTTCCATAGAAAACATTGACATATGATCAGCCAAAATGTATGAAAAATTTCATATTAGGTATTTCGAGATTTCGGGGTTGGTCCCTTAATAAAAGTAGCTCAGTGTAGCTGGTACAATCGACTCTTATAATTTGCGTCCATTCCGTATACCAAGATAGAGTCCGAAGTAATAACAATGTAAGTTGGCAATATCCCCGCGAACTGAATCAGACCACATTTAATTACGTGCAACACGAACACGACTGTGGAAATAATAACGCAAATCCATGGGTAGCGCCGGGTGGGACAAGTCATGAGAGTTGCGTTTTTAGGGTACCGTACCTCAAAAAGAAATAAGTTTTAATTTTTTGGTACAAGCTTTTATCTCTGACTGTACTTTTCTTACGACAGACAACTAATACTCATCGAGACAATTCTAAAAACCCCTAACACAATTAGGTTGCGCTGTTTCATCACAGAGTTCCTATGGCCACCTCCTGTCTCCATCATCAGATCAGTTCGACAGTACCATATTATTGTATTGTCATCAGAACTACATACAGCTGCCAATTTTCATGACGCTACGATCCTTGGAAGATGGTTAAATTAGTTACCTTAGATTTCATTACATAGCTAGTTACATACAGGTCGACCTAATAAAAGCTTGTTAAAAACGGAACCCTTATAGGATCAGTCGTGCGACTGTCTGTCTGTCCGACCATTCCTTCCCCCCCCCCCCCCTTTATCTCTGAAACTACTGGGTCTAAAAATTTTGAAAAAAATACACAAAATAGTACGTTACCTGTAGATGACAGGAAAACCTATTAGAAATGTTTACCCAGGGCTAATGTTTCTAACTATGACCCCACGCAAAAGCCATTTGGCTTCTCGGGCTCTAGACGGGACTTGTGCCAGCTGAATAGGCTCAGAACCGAACATGGACTCTGTGGGGATTACATGTTTAAGTGTGGCTGGCGAAATTCACCGGCGTGTGATTGCGGAGCTCCAGTGCAGTCTATTTATCACATCATCTACGACTGCCCCAAGAGGAAATATACCGGAGTTTCCTGGACCTGCTCTGCCCTGATGTGAACGCAGCCCAATGGGTGAAGAAACTAGATGTTTAACTATAGTACCTATTCAATAAGCAATTAATTACTAAGCGACCAGTTTGTAGCCATACGATTAAATAAATTAGAAATGTGCAGTCAAACGTGAGTCGGACTTATGTACGGAACCCTTGGAACGCGAGTCCGACTCGCACTTGACCGGTTTTTTTCATGAGACAAACGAGCAGACGAATTTACTCATGGTAAGCAACTACCGCTGCCCATGGAACACCAGAAGGGTTGCAAGTCCGTTGCCAGCCTTTCAGATACATCCGGGTAAAAATATCTATTTTGACATTGCGGCAGGAATGCTGTAGGCAGTTATGTCATGCTGTAATACTGCTGCAGTACGGCCAGTACCTAATGTTGCCGACTTCATTACTGCCGCATATCAAATTTAATATAAATTTTAACGAAAATTGACTTTTTTGACGTTTCCTCCCGCTGTTGCTTGGATTTTTGACATTTGCGGCAGTAAATGCAGTCGGCAGTAATGTCGCGCTGGAATGATGCTGGTGCAGTCTGAATCAAAACCGTACCTTATATTTCTACTAGTACCTATGGTAGCATAAAGAATGACTCACGTAATGTGGATGAGTCACGTGGCCGGGCCGGAGCTTCCGGCGCTTACTTTACTATAGCGAAAGGAGCTTGGCCTAACATACGGCGTTGCATGAACAAGAGATTTCCTTTGGCAGGATTGGTCCTTAGGACCCAAGGATGGATTTAAGAAGTGGAGCCACCGAGATCTGTCAACTTGATCTTCATATCTATGTCATTTAAGCTACTAGGCCAAGTTTGGTATCGTTTTCGCATAAATCGGGGATGCCGAATTCAATTATGATATCATAATGACACCATTCCGAAGTAAAAAAACATAAAATATGAAAAAAATAGTTTTTTTTTATTCCTCTTCACGGCTAAACCGCTAAACCAATTTAGTTAAAATTTGGTACAGCGATAGTTTGAGTGCCAGGGAATAACATAGCATACTTTTAATCTCAAAAATCATCCCTTAAAGGTGTGAAAAGGGAGGTGGAAATTTGTATGGGGATCCAATAACTGCTGAACCGATTTGGATAAAATTTGGTATAGAGATATTTTGAGTCCCGGGGAAGAACATAGGATAGTTTTTATTAAAAAAAAAATCTCTCAAAAGTGAAAAGGAAGGTGTAAGATTGTATGGGGAATCAATAACGGCTGAACCGATTTGGATGAAATCTATGTCTACATCTTTGTTTTAGTTGAAAATGATACTAAACTTGACATAGAACCTATACTTAAAAAAATATTAACCTCAGACGTCACCGACCCTTAAACCCCCCCCACCCCCCACTTGCATAAAAAATCTGGGTGGCGTGGAGCCACCCAGATTCTTATATAGGTACATTTTAGGAACACAAAGATTGATTCTGCAAAAGGAAATCTCTTATTCAGTGAACGCCGTAGTTGACCTTTTTATCGCTTGAGCACACTCCAGTACTATGACATGACAGGCGATAATGTGATGCTTTCCATAGAAAACGATGCGCTGGAAGCTCCGGCCCGGACACGGCCCGGTCTAACGTGAGTCATACTTTCACCCATCAATATGGCACTTTTCGTGACTTGAACCGCACCCTTAAGCCTTAGAGGGTTGCATCGCAGAGATCAGCCGAATAACCTCATTTGGTTCGTTACATAACTCCTCGTTACACGACAGAAGTAGATGGGTTATCACGTAACTTTGGAGTCCGTTTGGTCCATATATCCCCCAAGGATCCCCACAACTATCGAATAATTGTGTCATTCAAATTTTCGTGATATTCGGTCCACCTTGTTTTTTAGGGTTCCGTACCCGAAGGGTTAACTTCAACATAAACGCCTGCAGCTCCAGGGGTGTTACGTTACGCACCTGTAGAAACGTGTCCATTTTTTTATCCCCATACAGTAAGCCCCCATTCGCACGACAGCTTTATCAACGCGCGTTAAAAAAGCGCTTGAATCTGTCCGCACTCTAAATTCGATTTAACGACCAAGGCTTAAAGTCGAAAATCCAACAACGCTTGATAAAAAGCGTCACCGCTGTCGTGTGAATACATACATGGTTATCCATTTGTGTCATTCAGACGCTTTTTTAACGCGCGTTGAAAAAGCTGCCGTGCGAATGGGGGCTAAGGCCTTGAAAAGACTGGGCTGAAAGGCAAGCGTTAACATATGGTATGGTCGCGTTCATAATTTTACTATAATTTTTTGTCTATGTTTATTTTTGTTTTGTTTGTTTTCTTAATTATTTTTCTTGTATATTTTTTGTATTCTCTGTTGTCTTAATTATTCATTTTGTGTATCTTTGTAATGTTTTGATATGTATCTTTATGTGTTATCTGTCGTGGCATCACTGAATGGGCCCTACGGAACACCAGCGCTGGCTTTATAGCTAGCATTATGCTGAGTTGGGTCCATTTCGTGATGCACATTTATTGATTTCTTCTTTTCTTGCTGTTGTTGTCTATACGTGTTCGTATACAGGATTTCTAGTGACTAAGCTAAAAGGATAGTGTTATCTAAGTGATCTACAATCGAGTTATTATAATCGTAAAGCTGGATTAAAAAGTTAAACAAAATCAATAAAATAAAATATTTTTATATCAGTGACAAACCTACAAATTTATTTACATTTTAAATTGACACATGTCATGTCATTCAATAGGATCTACTTGCTAGGGTTGAAACATACAGATTTTTGCACTAATGCAAACTGTATCTCAAAAACGGTTAGAAATATTAACGTGATTAATACGTGAAAAATAAAGTACGTAGCCTAATCAATACCCCGTTTGCGTAAAAGTCCTTCGTTCTGTTCCACCCGATATATTATTTTGTGATCGTCACAAATAAAAATCTTTTATCTTATCTTATCATTCTGTGGCCGCAGTAAGGAAGAAAATTCATGTCAAGCTGCATTCTTCAAACAAAAACGTCACTTTTGACACTGACATATCCATTTCAGATCAGGCCAGTTAGAGTCGGACCAAGAATAGTCTGCAGCGGATTTGATAGCCCACGCAGTCCAAGTGTCATTTAAAGTTTGACGTTTAAAATAACATGTGCACTGCGTGGGCTATCAAATCCGCTGCAGACTTTTCATGGACTGCCATTAGTCTTCTTCTTCTTCGTTACACTCTTGACAGAGTGGTCGTGGCCATTATGTAGACTTTTGAGCGACTCGTTTAACGACACGTCGCCATTCCTCCCGTAGAGCTGCTCTTCGTGAGCATTCGCTTACTGTGGCCGACACACTGGCTTTGATTTGGTCGGTCCATCTCATTGGCGATCTGCCTCTAGCCCTGTTACCTCCCACTCTATCTTGCACAACTAGACGTTCTATGGATGTTCCGTCTCGCCGAGATACGTGACCAAAGAAGTTGTGGAGCCACTTAGGGCCAGTTGCACCAACCACATTTGACAGACTGATCAACGTCAGCCGGCGCGCCCCGGCGCTTACCTATGAAACTTTCCATACATAAAAATTTTGCGAACTCTTTAATGATACGAACAGTTTGGTGCAACCGACCCTTAGTCTCCCAAAGGTAAACTGAAAGAGAACTCTTATAGCATCGCCTTTCTAATACATACTCGTATATCTAAACATTTTATATATTTAAACTTTACTGCACAAAAGAAAAATTAATGCCATGGGGCATTCTCTACCAGTCAACCTTAGGACAAAGCAGAAGTTATGATCGTATTATTTGTGTATATTGTGTACAACAAAATGTTTCTACTATTATGCTTCTGTAATATTTTTGTGGTTTCCTTTATTAACCCCCCACACCAGTCATGTCTGGAACTATCCGCCAAATTGTTGGCGGTTCGCTAAACGATTTACGCTAACTTTGTTCAACGTACGTCAAGAATAACTATACATTTATCGCCTTATTACAAAGAAGTAAGGTGCAAATATGTTGACATATTTTTGACTTGGAGCTTACCTTGATTTGTGGGCGTCCCTTCGCGGGTCGGCATTGTTGACAAACTTGGAGAGTTATGATGGGTCATGGGTTATTATGGAATCTTTTATATAATTTTGCGTAAAAATGAAGCGCCTGATTTAGGACACTTCCAGCGATATTTATTATTCTTCTTCCTTGCGTTATCCCGGCATTTTGCCACGGCTCATGGGAGCCTGGGGTCCGCTTGGCAACTAATCCCATGATTTGACGTAGGCACTAGTTTTTACGAAAGTTACTGTCAACTGACCTTCCAACTCAGAGGGGAAACTAGGCCTTATTGGGATTAGTTCGGTTTCCTCACGATGTTTTCCTTCATCGAAAAGGAACTGGTAAATATACAGGGCAATCAATCCAAATGAGTCAGTATGGAGAAGTCAGAAACTATGAGAGATAGCGAAATCTGTTCTTAGGAACCATGGCGTCGATTTTAGATTTAATAATAACGACATTCAAACTTTTTTTTAAACTCTCATACATAACCGGGAATCAGCCTTGCCCCGCTGCCGGCGGCACCCTAGGTTTTTTTTTTTTTTTAATAATGTGTTTATATATTTTTTGTAATGTTTTGTAAGTGTTTTTATACTTTTGTACTTTTATACTCGCATTGTACCTAAAACTATAACCAAGACACAAGTTTTGAAGTTTTGACACTGAAGGCGGCGTTTCATGATCTGCCTAGGAATATCACACCGTACTTATTTGATAGGTTTGCCTAAACGTCACCAGGCAAATAACAAACAATAAAAATAACAATAACAATATTTTTATTGACAATAAAAGTTTAACAGGCACGTTACAGTGAACCCCGCACTAGGCATGGCCTGTATCGCGGGGGTCATGATCATCACGAGTTACCAGTGATAAAAAATTATAATTTTATTAAACATAAGAATAGGAATTAGGAAAGAAAGACGAGTGTGAACTTGTGTGTTTGTAAGCCTGTTGTGAGAAGGGAGTGACTTGGAAAGTGTGTGAATGAAATCTAAGAATGTAATTAATGTAAAAGTTTGTTAGATTTAAGTTTGATCGTCAAACGTTGAGGTTTGAAACCAGGCAAATCGTCAAACGTTGAGGTTTGAACGATATAAAGTACCGTCTTTACCATAAGGGCACATGGGGCCCGTGCCCAGGGCTCCCATTCTCAGGGGGCCCCGTGATCAGACAGTAACAGTATATTTGATTACCCATAATAAATAGAAGGTCATATGTAGTAGAAAAATGTTAGTTCAATTTTGCTTTCTTTACTTTCCAAAAGGGCCCCAAATTATTATGTGCCCAAGGGCCCCAGCATAGTTTAAGACGGCCCTGACGATATGGCTGGTATTCTAGTCGCTAGTCAGATCATGTTATTTAACCAGTAACCGCAAACGAATACGATATCCTTTTCGTTCCCGGGTGAATGAACGAAACCGGTTTGAAAAATAAAATGTTTTCTAGCACCAGAATATATTTAATAAATTGCCCCTGCTACACGGCAGCCGACAAGCCTACTAACCGTCTGACCTTGGTCTGTCCTTGGTGTGTGGGTCCGTCTGAGTTGTCTGGCTAGACGGTGGCAAACCACAGTGTGTTCAGAACTCGCGGACGGACAACACGTATTGCAAGCGCACAAAATGGCCCCTAGCCTTTCAGAAAGTTGGCGTGGCATTAGTACCTACTCAGTGGCGTATGGCCCTAAGGGCGACGTATGCCACCCCTGGCGGATTGCATTTTGTTTTTCTTCCTTCACTTCTGGGGCGGCAAAACTTATTGGCCGGGGCGCCAAATTTCATATTAACCTACCTACTCATACTAGTGCAATGACAAAAAAATAAGTTTTTGGCAAAAAAATCATATTTGGTACAAGCTTTTATCGCTGACTGTACTTTTCTTTCTAGAGGCATCTAATACTCGTCGAGACAATTCTAAAAACCCCAAACACAATTAGGTCGCGTTGTTCTATCACAGGGTTCCTATGGCCACCTCCTGTCTCCATCATCAGATCAGCTCTATGGTACCATAATAATGCATTGTCACCCGACTTATACATGTATGCAAATTTTCAGCTCCATCGGAAACTAGAAAGTGGGTCTAATTTAACTTGCAAGATTTGACCCGTAAAAACATGTTTACATACTTACATTAGGTATATTGCAAGTTAATAAAAAGTTTGTAAAAAAAGAAAAGGGTATATGAATGAAACGCTGGCTCAAAAAACGGCATTTGTTGAGTCATTTCAACTTAATGAATTCGCTGGACTACGCTACGGGGACATACATAACTTTCTGAGAATGAAGAGGAAAGTATTTGATGAATTATTAGAAATGCTACTGAGTACCCATGGCATGGCTATTAACCACACGAGCGCACACGGCGCGTCCTTCAAGCGAAATGGCCTAGTGCGGTCGGCGTCGGGCGGCTACACGGTTCCGGACCGACCGCTCAGACCGCGGTCGCTGGCGCGCGCTCGCATGCCAAGGGCGTCCGGAGGTCAAACGAAATTTTGTTGGTAACAGCTGTCTACACGGTCCGGGACAGACCAAGGCCACGCGGTTTGGGGGCTTGTCGGCTGCCGTGTAGCAGGGGCTTTTAACGCCACCAGGCGTGGCTCACTCCGCAATTTCGTCGCTTTGCTACAGGTAGCTAAAAAGTACATCCGTTCTACACCAATTTTGGTGGCTGTCGCCACCTAGCGGACATAATATATCTGTCCTGATCGTAACAGACGCGTTTTGTTACTGTACTATTATTTATTCTGTGACGCCACGTCGATCGTATGCGGCGTATGTTCTGCCGCCAGAGTGCAGCACTAGCGCCTCTTTTTTTTGACAAGTTTTCATAGACAAAAAAATATGACATTGATGCATCCAGGCGGTTTGTTAACAAGGGCCTACCGGGAAACGCGAAAATCAAAATTAAGTTATCGCTCGAATATGCAAGAGAGAGTGGTTAGATAACGAAATTTCGATTTTTTGTTTCGCGGTAGACCCCAGATTGTGATGGATTTGGTAGTGGCGTCCCCTACGCAGAGTTTCGCGTAATATTCCCTATACAATGGATACTTACATTTGATTGCCATTTTGCTTGGCCCCTTCTTCCACTTTAGTGGTTTTCTTGCGATAGCAAAATGTTGTAACTTTAATCAGGGGTGCGAAACTTCTGACTTCGGCCAGTTCGGCCAAACTCGGCTCCGCTCGGCTCAGCATTGCTCCGAGCAATTATTAGGGTTGGCACCACTTGACTTCCTTTTGCGTGCACGACCACAGATAAGATAATCACTTGATTTTTAGAACCCTAAATTGCCGAAAGGGATGGTGCCATATATTAGAAAGGGATAGCATGATTCGACCCTGAACCGCTGTCAAACTTCGGTTTTGTAGGAAGTTTCCTTTCTGTACGGTAGTACTATTATTTATTCTGTGCTTTAATGTAGGTACATGAAATGGTAATTAACTAATTACTCGTGTTTAATTTCTAATTGTTCCGTGACTGCGGTTTAGGCCTTAATTACATAGTTGTACACGTGCAGCCATTTACGACTAATTACATACTTTTATTTGGTTTTATTTCGTATATTTATATATTAAGACAAAAGGGAGAACCCGCGGGAAATCGCCTTTTTATACAAACGTGGTCCTAATTTTCCTCTCTATATATTAACATTATTAATTAGGGGGCGGGGGTCTGGACATCGGATGATGGTAGCATGACGTAGGAGGAAATGGGGTCATTCGAAGCATGATTTTTGGATGATTTTAGGAGGGGGCGGGGTCCAAAATCGTCAAATATAGATGACGTAATTTATGGACAGCCCCTAATAAAAAAAACGAAAAATGTCAAACGTAGGGGCATAGCTATGGTTAATATATAATATATCAAATTATGTAAAATATTTTCCATGCCCATAATATCAATATCCAAAGAGGAAAATAGCAAAATGTTGTAACTTTAATCAGGGGTGCGAAACTCCTGACTTCGGCCAAACTCGGCTCCGCTCGGCTCAGCATTGCTCCGAGCAATTATTAGGGTTGGCACCACTTGACTTCCTTTTGCGTGCACGACCACAGATAAGATAATCACTTGATTTTTAGAACCCTAAATTGCCGAAAGGGATGGTGCCATATATTAGAAAGGGATAGCATGATTCGACCCTGAACCGCTGTCAAACTTCGGTTTTGTAGGAAGTTTCCTTTCTGTACGGTAGTACTATTATTTATTCTGTGCTTTAATGTAGGTACATGAAATGGTAATTAACTAATTACTCGTGTTTAATTTCTAATTGTTCCGTGACTGCGGTTTAGGCCTTAATTACATAGTTGTACACGTGCAGCCATTTACGACTAATTACATACTTTTATTTGGTTTTATTTCGTATATTTATATATTAAGACAAAAGGGAGAACCCGCGGGAAATCGCCTTTTTATACAAACGTGGTCCTAACTTTCCTCTCTATATATTAACATTATTAATTAGGGGGCGGGGGTCTGGACATCGGATGATGGTAGCATGACGTAGGAGGAAATGGGGTCATTCGAAGCATGATTTTTGGATGATTTTAGGAGGGGGCGGGGTCCAAAATCGTCAAATATAGATGACGTAATTTATGGACAGCCCCTAATAAAAAAAACGAAAAATGTCAAACGTAGGGGCATAGCTATGGTTAATATATAATATATCAAATTATGTAAAATATTTTCCATGCCCATAATATCAATATCCAAAGAGGAAAATGGGAATTACGTTTGTATGGAAAAACGGCCGTCCTCTTTTCTCTTAATCATTTGTGTGCTTCAAATTTTGTAACTGTTAATATGAACCTCTTCCTCTACCCGTACCATGAGGCACTGACAGCTCGGAGTAAATATCTATGGAGCCGCCATTAACAGGCGTTCCCCTCTGCAAAAAGTCCGCGGCCGCCGGTCAAGGAGGTTATATAAAACTAGTTGCCACACGTCATACGCCATTCAGCAAACGTCAGTCTAAGCGGAATGATAGGAGCCGAAAATGCCGAATTGCAGCGTTTTCTCGTGCAAAATGAGATCGGAAACGTCTAGTCTACAAAAAGAACACGTTTCTTATCATATGTAAGTACTACTAAATATTATCAAATAGTGCATTAACTTTGCAAATAACTAAAAAACATTGTCAATCTGACAGTGATACCAGTGATATGGTATTAGATCTAATTTAGGGTAATTCTAAAGAAGACCTTCCAAATATTAATTAGGTACGAGTAGAATTTCTAATAGAGAATATTATGCGAAACTCTGCGTAGGGGGCGCGACTACCACAATCTATCACAATCTGGGGGTCCGTCGCGGAACAAGAAAATTTAAATTTCGTTATCTAACCTCTCTATCACTATTGCATATTTGAGCGATAAAGAGAAAAGAGAAAATTTACTAGCTAGCTTAGTGCTACACTCTGGCGGCAGAACATTGCAGTAATACGCCCTATTTGCGTTGCTTTTTATTATATAATTTATGTAACACATTTTTATAGAACACCTTAGTTTCATATCAACCTAATCTATTTAATCAAATAAATAGATCTATAAGAATAAAGAAAAGGGGGACGGGGGATCAAAATGTAGTCGAAAACATCTCGCGTGATTTGTGCACAACCCCTAAATAACGTAAAATTACCGATAGACTATTTTTTGAAAATTAATTTTCTCCTTTAGTTTCTACATAATATAGCCGGTCAAGCAGATCTTGTCAGTAGAAAAAGGCGACAAATTTGAAAAATGTAGGCGGGAAGGGATATCGTCCCATAGAAAATTTGAATTTCGCGCCTTTCTTACTGACAAGATTTGCTTGACCAGCTATATATTTTTATTTAACATGTCAAATATTTTATTAATTTAAGGTATTTACGGCTGTCACTTTCCTTAAATAGGCACTTTTAATTTATTACTCTGGTATCACCGTACCAATATTAGTGATGGGACACCATAAAAACCAATATCGGTAAAATCGATATAAACATAATGAATAATATACAGATGGTCAAGCAAATCTTGTCAGTAGCAAAAGGTGGCAAATTTAAAAACAAAGTAGGCGCGAAGGGTGATCGATCCATAGAAAATTTGAATTTCGCACCTTTTTCTACAAGATTTGCTTGACCAACTTTATTATTATTTTGTTATTACTTAGTAAGAGGGGAGTGGACGGGGTCTGAAATAAACAAACATTAGGAGAATCAATATTTCCATCTTTTTTTACGCCGCACACCCAGGACTCGGAAACCATTTTATTTTTCAAACCGGTTTCGTGCATTCACCAGGGAACGAAAAGGATATCGTTTCTGTTTAAGGTTACTGGTTAAATAACTGTTCTATTGAGATACTGATTTATGCCAAATTCGTTCGCCTTCCGATTTTGTGGAACGAAATTAACCGGTTAAATTGAAAATATCGAAGCGAGATAGAATGGTAAGTATTGCTATCACTTTCACGTATGACAATGAGTTTAACCGAGAGTCTCTGAAAGCCAAGAGTAACCGGTATTATATCGCTCCATGCGAACCGGTTAGGTGGGAGAACGTAATTTCTTAATTCGGTTTCGATCAATTTAACTGGTTTCCACCAAGATATCTCTTGGGATAGGAATAAGAATCTTTTATTTGCGATAAACATTACAAGAAACCCCCCCATTTCATGATCAGGCTAGCGACTACCAGCCATATCGTTAAAACCTCATCGTTTGACGATATGCCTGCCGACGTTTAGGCACATAAGTAGAGTGAGATGTTCCTAGGCAGATCATTAAACGCCGCCATTTTATGATCTGCCTAGCGAACACCAGCCATATCGTACAAACCTCAAGGAGTGATATTCCTAGGCAGATGATGATCTGACTAGTGACCACCAGCCATACCGTGCAAACCTCAACATTTAGGCATATCGAATAAGTAGGATGTCCTAAATTTTAACAAATGATAACCATTGAAATGGCTTGACAGCCTACTTATAGTACGTGTTTGGGTAGCGTATGATTTTAGTACCTACCTAGTACCTACGCATGCTGCTCCAATTCCCATAGAATGCAGCACTAGCAGTGGCAAAAAATGCAAGAGGCAGATTATTAAATGGCGGCGTTTCATGATATGCCTAGGAATATCTCGATATGCCCGATTTTATGATCTACCGCCGATATAAATACTAATTATTCCCTACTCAATATCCCTTAAATGACATCCTATGGCCGCGTTCCATCTCTGTCATCAGATCTGCATGCTCGATAGTATATTGCATTGCTTTCAGAAGTAAACCAACATGTAAAATATTAACTAATGAACTGATAATAAAAAATCATTCTATATCAGCTTCCAAGATTTGCCCTAAACAAATTGACAAACTATTAGAAATAACATCTAAACAATACAAAAATTGAAAGTTAGTAAAATGCTGGTACAAAGACTTGATATTGTATTATTATTATAATTGATAAAGTCAGAAATTAAAATTCATTGTCAATAAAATATCGACAATATTATCGGCGCGTCCCTCGCACTATCTAGGTTTACTTAGAACTGACGTCATCTCGTTCACGGACGGGGTTGTCTATGTTTGTTCTTGTATTTGTGTGAATATAGTTTTTGCTAGTGTTTGATAATTTTGTCGTGTGCGTGTGTAGCGACGCATGCTAAAAATGCGTCATGTCCCCCGCGCCAAAAACGACAGAATTTTTCAGATAGAAATTAGTGCGCGTCTCCACTGCATAGATATTTACTCCCAGACTGACAGTGTCAAAACTGACATATTAATAATATAGTTTGTAAAAGGACTGTCTCATTTCAATCATAGACAGAGAGAATCATACTATCTTTGTCTTACACTAGTACTAGCACCCAAAAGAAAAAGATGAGTAGGTACTTATAGTTTTCCTGGTTCTTAGTGACTGACAATAGTTTCCGGCCGAAGATTCGGTTTCGGCCAATTTCGGCGAAAAAGTCATGTTTCGGCCGTAGTTTCTGTTTCGAAGACGTGTGTCAACGACCAAAAGTTGGCAAACAAGTAGACAACAATATGAATATACTGATTTATGTAATTATTAATTTATTGGTTTATTAGAAAACACATTTCCCCTAATGAGGGGAATCCTCACACAACACCTCGTTTTATGACATTTTTTCAAAGATATTAACAAGTCTACAAAAGTTTCGATTTCAGTTTCGGCAAAAAAACATGTTTCGGTCGAACACTAATAAATACGTACGCTAACGTCTACGTAATTAATTTTACAGTACATATATAGTGCTACTTTATCGCCCTAGTGCGCCCTATATAGTGCTTACAACCTCCGCCAAACTGTATAGCAGTTCTGTTGGTTGGTTGGTTTTTGTTTTTGTCGAGGCCCATCTTTTGGGGGCGAGTCACCATCTGCTGGAAACAACATTGTATACCATTTTATTACGCAGGCGTCCGGTTTTATATCCAAGTATTTAGTCTATCGCTTTCACCAAATAATCTAGTGTATTTTAGATTCCATCAACTTCCAAATAGTCCTTACACCCTGGCGGGTGTTGTCTCTGCATACGTGGTGCGTGTAGGACACTACAGACTCTTAGACTAGTGTGTCCTCCCTAACGGGGGTACCGAGATCGAATCCCGGCAAGGGCATTTATTTGTGTGTTCATCACAAATATTTGTTCCGGAGTTATGGGTGTTTTCTACGTAAATAGTTATTTACGATACAAGTGTGGAAAAGAGGAAACGAGTAAACAACACGAGCGAAGGGAGTGTTTTAAATCGACACGAGTTGCGAATTACCTATTCGCACGTGTATCGTACAACGTTTTACAGTACATATGGCCCTTTAAACTTTACACATCGCACGAAAAGTGCTATTTTACGCACTAGTGCGGGAAAATAGGACCATATGTACTGTAATAATTATTTACAGTACATATGGTGCTATTCTACCGCACTAGTGCGATAATTAGCACATTACGAAACTATGTCTAAAATTTAAAGGGACATATGTATGTACCTACTTACTGTAAAACGGTATCTCCCTCCTCCTCTCTTCGATTGTGTTTCAATTTATCGCCACTCGTTGCGAATTTCCTACTTTTGGCATTTGTATCGTAATGTAGGTACTATTATACAAGTCAGGGGCCCATTTCTCGAACGGTATTAGTCTAATATATATTCTTAGTGTGTTGCCATGGTAATCCATACGATTTGACAGTTCGTGGACTAATAATATTAGTCTAATAGCGTTCGAGATATGGGCCCCAGGTCTACCTCCAGTGTCACTGTGACGTGTCATTTATGGGACAACCTGTATATATAACTATATATTGTTGTAATGACATCCATTATTGTAATAAGATTTTTTGTCAGTAATTTCATTATTAGTAAAAGCTTTTACCGCTGACTGTACTTTTTTCTCAACAGGCAACTAATATTATACTCATCGAGACAATAGGGTAATTCACCAGTATCTGGCCGCCCTAAACTAAAAATAAATCCTATTCACCTATAACTAGAATTCATTTTAGTATAAGGTGGCCAGTTATTGAAAGCTGGCCAGTTATTGAAACCTTGTATTAAAATGAATTCTGTTTATAGGTGAATGGGTAATTCTTATTCTTATGCATTTTTTTGTGTAACACGTAAGAATAGCATGTATTTTTGTGAAAATAAGTACCTAAACTCTGTATCAATATACTTAGCAAGTTACCTCTAGTTTTAGGTCAACCTAAATGTATTGTCCTAAGAGTATTAGAAACATATAAAAAAATAATTACATTTGCGAAATGTCACGGACCGTGTAGTGTGACTTCCCCAGATTTTGTGATATATGATTTGTTTATGAAAAAATATGAAGTGATTATGCAATAATTTATATCAAATATAAATCACTAATCGTTGTTCTACAACACTGTTTAAAAATTGTATGGATTTATAACGATTTTATATAATTTTAAACAACATACATTTTGTGATTAGTTTTCGCGTCACCACCGCGCGTGGTAATATAAACATGCGGTACTCGGTAGAAATAGTTATTTGTACAACAAGAGATCAAAGTTTGATATTTCTTCGAGTGCTTATTTAGCGTAGTAAGGGATTCAAAAGCGCACGAGACGTAAATAACTTTGATCTCGTGTAGTACACAAAATTTTTCACCCTAAGCAGTGAGAACATACCTAGAGGGACAGAGATAATAGAACCCAAGTATATCGAACTTGTATTAGACCCCGCATGTTGAAATGACATTTGACTATAAAGGTCACTTGAATGTCATTTTGTCTCACTCAGTGAGCAAAATGCGATTTTGTTCACTGAGTGAGACAAAATGAGTCAGTGAGCAAAATCGCATTTTGCTCACTGTTTTTAAGAAGCAAAGTACCCTTGTTCGAGCTGCTGAGGTGAAAATTATCTTTACTGCTGGCAGCCTTATTAAAGTTTTTTTAGAACAGCAACACTGTGTTGTTGTCAGGTTTACAAATGGCTGATGGGAGAAGTTTTGTCGAAAATTACTTATTTGTGTCAGTCATCAGAGAATGGTCCTTATGCGCATAAAGCATAAGGACCCTTCTCTGAAGGAAAACCACACATATGTTCCATTTAACTCCCTCGTACGACACGACAGAAACTCTCGGCGCGATTCGGGAAATGAATTAGAGATTCACTCGATATGAAATAGTAAAGATATAATATAAATGTCTATCTTTTATTTCGCTGATGTGAAATTAAACCATATCCCAAATAACCCCATAGTCGTGACATGCGCCCATATAATCGACGGTAACATTTTCACCATTATTATTCTGGAAATTATCGCACACCATAAAGCATTTATTCGTGAAGGATCTTCCATTCGCTGCGCATACTGGTATATACACAGTAGGACAATCGGTACAGTTCGATGGTTCGCCCAGAATCGGTAGATCTCCGTCGTTGATGATTTTAAGGACTGAGGCGTTCCAGGTTTGTAGATCTGGTTTTTTGTAATATTTCGATTGTGGTTTTGTCTCTGTTTCGAGAAAAGTTACTAATAGAAGAGTTAGCACTGAAAATAAAATTACAGTAGGTAGTTAGTGTAGTCCGAGTGATTAGCGTTTAGCGGAGCGTTGGACGGGGCGGGCAGCGTCAATCTGTGACTAAGTGCAGCGTGCAAACAGACTCGCATACTTTGCAACTATAAAGGTGACGTTCTGTTTCCAACAACAGGTGCACTGCCGTAGCGACTCGTTGGTGTTAAGGTAACATTCCATTTCTAACCGCAGCTGCACTACTGCTCCGACACGTCGATGTTATTGTCAATTTCCATAGTAAAATGGATGACAAGACATAGAATGACAGTAACGTCGCAACAGTAGTGCAGCTGTCGTTGGAAATGGACTGTCACCTTTACTGTCAATTTGCATAATAAAATGAATGACAATCCCAATTGACAGTAACTTCGCGACACTCGCGACGGTAGTTAGAGCTGTCGTTGGAAATGGAACGTCACCTTAATAGTGCTCACTCTCTCCCGCAAGTGTCAATCGATGTTTCTGGATTTTTGTACCTATCTGTCAATTCACTGATTTTGGTTTTTAGTCTTCTCCGAGACCACGGGGACAACGCCGTCCTCGAAACGTCGGAGGTAAATCTTAAAACTTAAATACGCGATTAAGTCCCGTTGTGCAGTTTGATAATATCTGTCAATTGCCTAGATAAAATGAGTGACGGAATGAACATTAGAATCGTGACAGTAATGGTTACTAATTGTATGAAGCACTTTGACAGTTAAGGATGACTCACGTTAGACCGGGCCGTGTCCGGGCCGGAGCTTCAGGCGCTTACTTTTCGATGACATGACAGGCGATCACATGATGCTGTCCACACAAAACGACGCGCAGAGCTTCCGCTCTGGCCCAGACACGTCCCGGTCTAACGTGAGACATCATTTTATGCGGTGTTATTTCATTGTCATGTTATCAAGGACATTGATTGATACAGCAACAACGACGCCGCAACATTAATGCAGATGCAGTTGACATTTAAATGTCACCTTACCAGTGCCAGCGTCTTAATAATGCCGTCACAGTAATGCTGAAACGGAACCGGGCCGCCTTAAGGCCGCAGCAATAATGCCGCCACGGTAATGCTGAACCGGAGACGGGGCTTGCCTGTCCCTTGTTAATAAACTGCCTCAACTATGCTCAGCTGGTAAAATCATTAATTCCTTCCCTTAGTATGAATCTACTATTCTGTATTAGATATTTATCCCGCAATGTAGAGCTACGCGAACAAATTAGTTTTCCTACTAGTTAATTTCTATTCTTACCAAAAAAGCGGAACATTTTTGATAAAAGTGAAATGGCAATGCTTGCTTTATGGAAATGAAATGTAATAAAGTTGGCATTGATTAAAATTAGGGGCTATAATTAGCAATTATTTTTGCACTTAGCCTTAATAACTCATTAAAATTTAACGGCTGTTTAATTAACTTTTATGAAAATTAATGGACATTTTTTTAAATAGCCTATTTTGTGTCCCATTTCTGGGCAAAGGCCTCCCCTTTCTTCCGCCACTAATCACGGTTTGGTGCAAGCTCCCGTCAGTCGCTACATAAACATGACATACAATGACATAAATGAAGTTATGTAAAATAGATAATTTATAGTGATCTAAGAATAGTTTTTTATTCAATCATCATCATCATCATCATCAGGCTATAGTAGTCCACTGCTGGACATAGCCCTCCCCTAAAGAGCGCCATAGCGCCCTGTCCTCAGCTTGCCGCATCCAGCATCTGCCTGCAGTCTTTCGCAGATCGTCATCCCACCTGGTCGGAGGGCGTCCTACACTACGTTTGCCGAGTCGCGGTCTCCACTCAAGAACACGTTTACCCCACCGGTTGTCGGTTCTTCGTGCGATATGGCCAGCCCACTGCCACTTCAGCTTGCTAATTCTTTGAGCTATGTCGATAACTTTGGTTCTCTGTCGGATGTATTCGTTACGAATCCTATCCTTCAGAGAAACTCTGACCATAGCTCTCTCCATAGCTCGTGAGCGACTTTAAACTGGTGGACCAACCCTATCGTGAGTGTCTATGTCTCGGCTCCGTAGGTCATGACGGGTAGGACGCACTGATTGAAAACTTTTGTTTTCAAACATTGCGGTATGGATGACGAGAAGACTCGGCGTAGTTTCCCAAACGCTGCCCAGCTCAGCTGGATCCTGTACGTCTACCATCAGTTTTGACATTGACATATACTCTCACGTTTACGTAACTTACTTTCTATGCATCTCGCTCGCACTCGCATATTAGTGCAAGCGAGATGTACAGAAAGTAAATTACGTAGACGTGAGCGTTATGTCAATGTAAAAACTGGTGGTAGACGTACTCCTCTTGGTCTCCTTCTCGAAATTGTTTTTACCTAACTGCAGAATCTGCACGAGGTAAGTGTATTCGGAAACGATTTCAAGAAGGTGACCTTTTACGACTATCGGTATTGGATCAGTGTGGCCATTGATCATGACTTTGGTTTTATCCAAATTCATGCCAAGACCGATGCGTCGCGAGGCTGCAGCTAGGCCATCCAGCATCCGGTTCAGCTCCTCTAGCGACTCCGCCATTAAGACTATGTCATCTGCGAATCGTAGGTGTGAGATGTAGTCGCCGTTTATGTTAATGCCCTTACCTTTCCAGTCCAGCGTCTTAAACATATCTTCCAACGCGCTTGTGAACAGTTTCGGGGATATAACACCCCCCTGTCTCACTCCTCTGCGCAATTGGATGGGTTTAGACGAAAGAAATTATCCTAACTGGACAACATCATCATTCGTTCTTTTAGATACTGATCCTCAAGAAGTGCATGACATTATCGGTAGCCTGAAAATGGAAAGTGCTCCTGGTTGGGACAATATTCCGACCTAATTTCTTAAGCTCGCCCGGGCTGAAGTTGCCCCTGTTATCAGTCACTTAGCGAATCTTTGTTTTTACAATGGAGTGTTTCCCGCTCCACTTAAGCAATCTATCTTTACACCGGTGTACAAGAGTGGCGAGAAAAATGACGCAAACAACTATAGACCCATATCGGTTTTACCGGCTATATCAAAAATATTAGAAAAGTTAATAAATAACAGACTAATTAAGTATCCAAACAAGTTTAATATTCTTTCAAATCAGCAATATGGCTTTCGACAGTCAAGATCTACTGAAGATGCGATACTTTCACTTTCTACTCTGATAACTGATAAAACTGATATTGGAAAAAAATGTCTGGCTGTGTTTTTAGACCTTAAAAAAGCGTTTGATACGGTTTCTCTCCCCACTCTTGTACGAAAAATGGAACGTATTGGAATCAGAGGATACCCATTAAAATTGCTAAAGGACTACCTACATGGGCGAACTCAAAAAGTTAGAATAGGGGATTTCACTAGCCGCGAAACTGCCATCACTTTCGGTGTTCCCCAAGGGAGCGTTTTAGGGCCTACGCTATTTCTGATTTATATAAATGATTTGACAAATCTCAAAATAAAACATGGCCATATCGTTTCTTACGCAGATGACACTGTTATAACTTTTGAAGGGACAACATGGAAATCAGCGTTCGATAGTGCAGAATTGGGTTTACGCAAGGTATCATCCTGGCTAAGAACGAATCTTCTCACGCTCAATGTCAGTAAAACCAATTATATGTGTTTCACTAAATATAATAGTACCCAGCCAGATAGTAACCTAATGTTAAAAATCCACTCCTGCAATCAAGCAAATGGTTTACCGTGTAATTGCCAAGTAATTACAAAAGTGAGCTCGATCAAATATCTAGGCGTTATGGTGGAGCAAAGACTCTCATGGAATACCCATATTGATTATGTTAATAACGGAATAAGGAAACTCACCTGGTTATTCACAATTCTTAGAAATATCACCAATAAAAAAGTACTTAACCAAATATATATCAGCTTAGCACAATCTATTATCTGCTATTGCATAACTGTCTGGGGGGGTGCAACTAAAACTAAGTTCCTGGAGGTGGAACGGGGACAACGCTGTCTTTTAAAAGTAATGTTCTCAAAGCCCTATAGATTTCCCACAAGTGAACTGTACAACATGAGTGGTCAGATGACAGTGCGAAAGTTATATGTTTTGAACGCTGTTCTAAGACTACACAAAACCCTAGATTATAATATCAGACCCCAAACATGAAGAAGGAAACATAAAGTTGCCCCTCTCCCAATAACTAAATCTATGTTCGCTAAACGTCAGTTCTCAACACAATCAGCATTTATGTACAACAACCTGAATGATAAGATAAATATTTACCCGATGCAGTATTATAAATGTAAATTGGCTGTAACTGAATGGCTGCAGAATCTCGATTACGAGCAAACAGAATCACTCCTATACCGTCCTACATAACATAAATTAATAATTCTACTATACATATATACTTAACACACACACTCACTCATACACACACACACACACACACACACACACACACGCACACACACACACACACACACACACACACACACACACACACACACACACACACACACACACACACGCGTAAGTTCAGTAATCGTTTTTTTATTAATTTAAATTGTTAATATTATATACCTATATCACTTTGTTTACTTTAGATTAGACCTTATATTGGGTCCATATTGGGTTGCATACAAGTTTAGGTCATATCTTCGATGCGCATAACAACTTGTGTCATAATCATCATTGCGCATACAAATTAAAAGTCATATTATTATGTGTAATACACTTTTAGCCATAATATTTGATGACATACTCAGCATTTGTCATATATTTTTTGTGCATATAGGTTTTGATTATAATGAATCAAATGTCATACCAGCTAAAAGCATAGTTATCGATACTTGTAATGTTTCTACGTATAACGTTTTGTAGCATAATAATTTTCAACCATAATGGTTTACATAATTTTAGCCTCTCAACAACTCCTCGAAAAAAACCTTTTCCCTAATATCCGTCCAAACACTTAATTCGACGGAGCCCCGCTCACGCGGGGCTCCTATTTCTGCGTAGTTTGCCCTTCGGGCATCTAAAGAAACCTAACGAACCTAACCTACCTATTATGATTAGTTTCTTTTATAAAACCGTTTCTCCTACTGGAGGGGGCTCCTCTCCTTCGATCTCCTCTTTTATACGGTCTTTGTGTGGTTACGATTACGACATTTATGACTAAAGTAATATTTGCTTCATAGGTTGCTCACAACCATACATATTTATTATTCATGCTTTGGTTACAAAAATTTTGAAACTTTTAAAACTTTATGAAAAAAACATATTATGACCACTATAAATATATGACTTAACTTTTTATGTCTATATTAATACTATGCACTGCAATACTTCGAACGAAAAACAATTATGGATATCAAGCATATGACTTAAAATTGTATGCGAATTAAATTAATGACTATAAAAATTTTGACAACTCATTTATGACAAAAACGCAGTTATGCTCAGGAATAATTCTGACTGAAGATTTTTATGACTTACAATTTTATGCATAAAGTGTTATGACAATTTAAAATATGACAAAAGTTGTTATGCGACCAGAGGGAGTCCCCCTTATATTACTAGACGAATTGTTATAGAGGAGCGGGATTTCCTGATACAGGTATTTCTTTACCTAATAGGAAGTCTCTACCTTATTGTCATATTGTGAAAAGTTTTTAAGGAAATAAATATATTTTGATTTTTTTTTTTGCTGTACTTGGACACTCATGCGGGCGGCTTCTTAAAGACATCTCAACACCTCGATATAACGATAGTCTATTTGGCATCGCTGTAAGGATTCCAGAACAGCCCAGGTCTCGACAGAGTCAAAGGCCTTCTCATAGTCCACAAAGGCCAGACACAGGGGCTCATTATATTCTTCGGACTTCTGTATAATCTGCCTCACTGTGTGGATGTGGTCTATGGTGCCATATCCTCCGCGAAACCCTGCCTGCTCTGGCGGCTGAAACTCGTCGAGTCTCCTGGCGAGACGATTCGTGACGACTCGTGAGAACAGCTTATAGACGTGGCTCAGGAGCGAGATGGGTCTGTAAATTTTAAGGAGGGTTTTGCACCACCAAACTCCCGCTCCACGAGTTCTCCCACTGTGAAGGACGGCGTTGAAGAGGTTCTGTAATTCCTGTATAACAGGGGCTCCTCCAGCTTTCAAAAGCTCGGATGTTATTCCGTCCTCACCGGGGGCTTTTCCATTTTTAAGCTGCCTCAGATCTAACACGATCTCGTCTTGGCTGATGTCTGGCAG
Source organism: Cydia splendana (assembly GCF_910591565.1). Lineage (NCBI taxonomy): Eukaryota > Metazoa > Arthropoda > Insecta > Lepidoptera > Tortricidae > Cydia > Cydia splendana. Next base: position 3,550,665 of record NC_085961.1, read on the forward strand.
TTCGTCGGTGTAGTGGCGTGTCAGGGTGGCTCTGGAATCGTGGTCGTCTCGTCAGGAATGAGGGGCATGTGCAGCGTATAATCGGCCATAGAAATCCTCAATCTCGGCGGAGATCTCCGGCTTCGACAATACGGTCCTCCCATCGCGCGTCTTAAGCTTCGTCAGGTGGCTCCTACCAAGCTGCTGAGTGAATACTTTGGACCCTCGGTTTCGCTCTATCGCCTCTTCAATGAGGCGTGTGTTGGAGGTCCGAAGGTCGCGCCGTACCATTTTCGCTATTCGCTTGTTCAGGTCTGACCTCTCCGACGAAGTCGCTTGGGTAGTTTCCCGTCTTTTTGTCATCAATCCGAGGGTCTCAGCCGAGAATTTGGATTTCTTGCCAGTCCGCTGCGTTCTGCAGAATTTGACGCCCTCGTCCCTCAGAGTTTTGACCAGATTATGTAGGGTCTCGTCAGCGTCGGTGGGTTCCAAGGCAACAAATCTATCCCTGAGAAGCTGCTGGAACTTCTCGGTACCCGCCATGATTTGGATTGGGTTAGGGCGGAGCGTGGACTTCATCAAACGCCTTCACCTTGCCGTTAAAGTCCCCCATAACAACACTGAAGTGGGCCTTAGTGGTGTTGTGCAAGGCTTTGGATATGTATTCGTACATATCCTCCACTTCATCATCCGAGTGTGCCGAGGTCGGTGCGTAAACCTGAATTACCTTCATGTTGTAGCGCTTGGACAGCCGAAGGATCAGGTACGCTACCCTGGTCGACACACTGGAGATTTCTTCAACGTTGTTAGAGAGGGCCTTATTGACGAGGAAACCTACACCACCCTGGGATGTTTTATCACCCTCGCGAAAGTAGAGAAGATGGCCCGAGTCTAGGGTTACGGTGTCCTCCCCCTCTCTATAGACTTCACATAACCCTAGAACATGCCATTTAATATTCTCTAACTCCACTTCCACTGCGCTAGATGGTGGTCAAGCCTCAGAGTGCGTCCGTTGAACGTAGCCAGGGTCAAATTTTGTAATGAATGGCAGCCTAATGTAGCCCGGGGATTCTTAGCACCCCCTGCCCCGCCGTTACCGTGGCCGCTGCCATGGCCAGGAATAGCGAGGCGGCCGGGAACTGGGGGCCATTTTCGTTGTTTGGCGTGTGTATTCATTTGGTGGTAATGCCCATAATCCCCACGCTGGGCATGCTGGTTGGGGATCGCAGTTCAATAATTGGTCTGCAGGGGGCGCTGCTGCCCACCCCCCGGTTATATTTCCCTTAGTCGCCTTTTACGACACCCACGGCGGAAGAATTGGATTGGTGCTATTCTACAGGCCGGCACCACACGCACATTCCACAGCCGTTTTTATTCAATTGGTTATATTATATACATAATGAAAGCCCGTAAAGGCGATTACCATGTTTAGGTACCGATGGTAGTCTGTATAAAAAATTACGAGTGTTACTTTTCCTTGTTGGATTGTAGTTTTATGTATGTATAATTACATTAATTATACCTACATTTTCCATAGTTTGTTAGTATTAACGTACCTACGTGCGTTTTCGAATTTAAATTTGGGTACTAATTAGTAACTTAGTCAGAGTCTGTATACTCTATTAATATAGGTTTGCAAAAATGTGATGCGTCTTTTCTGGCACTAATGCTCTATTTTCCTAGGATAGCGGTGACGTCATATAGCGGTCGTCTCCATACAAATACTACGACATCCATATTTAGCCGTATTATTTGGTATGGAGACGGCCGCTAAATGACGGCACCGCTATCCTAGGAAAACTGATCTTTAGTTAGATTATGGTCTTTATTGTCGAAAAATGTTCTGACAACGTTTTATTTTACTGCAACTTAATAGAAAAAGTCCGCCTTACATTTACGTTAACAGCACAAAGTGAGGCAGTGTCATTATAAACGTCATATTTTTATAGTTGACAATAGGGCCGATACAGACGGACTGCAAATTGTACGGAAACTGCACGCCGATTGCACGCCAACTGCACAGTTCCCATACAAGTTGCAGTCGGGTTGCAGTGTGTGTACCGGCCCTAAAGGTGACATCGCCATACTTTTTATTGCAATTTCCATGCAGAGTTAGCTTGGTCCAACTTTATGTCAGTCGAGATGTATTTTACAGATGTCAATGGGGTGAGTTGGGTGAAATTTGACTTTCAAACCTCGATAAAATTTTATTTTTACATGTGAAAACTGAATGGTGTATATATATAATAAGTGGTTCGGACGTTTGTATTTTATTTTGGGTAATATAAATATAAAGAGGAAAACCCACCTCATCCCGTAGTCCCTCGTATTTGGGGTGAGAGGGTTTTTCATACAAAGGTGATTTTGGAAGATTGTTGGATCGATTTTTTTTTATTATGAATATTACTATAGCTCCATTTTAAATTGGAATGCATTATTTTTGTAGCAGTAGCCTTAAAAACCCACCTCACCCCCCTCTCAATCCTTCTCTCCTCATTCATAAGCCATAGCTCCCCGCGAAACCTACTCACCCCGTTTTACGGTACAGGGGATGCCTATTACACAGGCCGTGCCAATATCCCTCGTTCTGTGGTGCTGGAGAGTCGTGAAAAGCTTGTGTCGGACATTGAGAGCACTCTATCCAGAGTTTCGGTGTGGGGTCGGAACAATTTAGTGCGATTCAACCCCACCAAGACACAAGTTTGCCCGTTCACCGCTAAGAAAACCCCATTTACTGTGGTCCCACAGTTCCAAGGCACAGCTCTTACCATCTCAGGGAGTATTGGGATCCTCGGTGTTGACGTCTCCAGTGACGTCCAATTCCGCAGCCACCTGGAAGGTAAGGCTGCGCTGGCATCCAAAAAACTCGGTGTGCCCAATAAAGCGATACTTTACTCCGGGGCAAAGACTGCTGCTTTATAAATTGCAAGTCAGACCCCATATGGAGTACTGCTGTCACCTTTGGGCAGGAGCACATGGTTGCCAGCTTGGACCCTTCGACTCAGTCCAAAGGCGCGCTGTACGAATCGTCGAAGATCCCAAACTCACAAGCGGTATTGAACCTTTAAGTCTAAGGAGAGATTTTGCCTCCTAGTGTGTGTTCTACCGCTTGTACAATGGGCTGTGTTCTGAGGAACTATTTGACATGATGCCAACGGCCGCTTTCTATCGCCACACCGCTCGCCGTCAGCAGGGTGTTCATCCTCACACCCTAGAACCTAAATGGTCGCGTACTGTGCGATTTAAGAGGAATTTCCTCCCGCGGACGCTCCGGCTGTGGAATGAGCTCCCTTCCGAGGTTTTCCCGAGGGTCTACAGTATGGGGTTCTTCAAAAAAGGAGTGTACAGGTTTTTAAAAGGTCGGCAACGCGCATGTAACACCTCTGGAGTTGCAAGCGTCCATAGGCTACGGTGACTGCTTACCATCAGGCGGGCCGTATGCTTGTTTGCCACCGATTTGGTATAAAAAAAAATTTGGGAATGTTATAGAAAATTTACGTCTCGGCCACTGTACCTACTCACGCTCCAATTGTGAACGCTCGACGCTTAATAAATCAAATGTTTGAACCATCATATTGATATCTCAGGATTCGAAAGGCTCGGAAAAAACGGCCGCCATCTTAAATTTCTTTTTTTTTGCTCTAATCATGATGGAAATGGAGATAGGCTGTATCAGGGACACAGCCGCTATGGTTGACGCTATGGTTGACGTGAAACGTGGTGTGGACAGCTAATGCGAAGGCCGAAGGCCGAGCTCCACGTAGGGCCGAAGGCCCGTAGCGTCCAGGATGTCAGTGCTTTAGCACAGAAAAATAGTACAAGTGTACAAGTGTCTAAATGCGAAGGCCGAAGGCCGAGCTCCGCGTAGGGCCGAAGGCCCGAAGCGTCCAGAATGTCAGTGCTTTAGCACAGAGCAATAGTACAAGTGTCTAAATGCGAAGGCCGAAGGCCGAGCTCCGCGTAGGGCCGAAGGTCCGAAGCGTCCAGGATGTTAGTGTTTAAACACAGAACAAAAGTACAAGTGTCTAAATGCGAAGGCCGAAGGCCGAGCTCCGCGTAGGGTCGAAGGCCCGAAGCGTCCAGGCTGTCAGTGCTTAAACACAGAACAATAGTATAAGTGTCTAAATGCGAAGGCCGAAGGCCGAGCTCCGCGTAGGGCCGAAGGCCCGATGCCTCCAGGATTTAAGTGCTTAATCACAGAACAATAGTATAAGTATCTAAATGCAAAGACCGAAGGCCGAGCTCCGCGTAGGGCCGAAGGCCCGAAGCGTACAGGATGTTAGTGCTTTAACACAGTACAATAGTACAAGTGTCTAAATGCGAAGGCCGAAGGCTGAGCTCCGCGTAGGGCCGAAGGCCCGTAGCGTCCAGGATGTCAGTGCTTTAGCACAGAGCAATAGTACAAGTGTTCAAATGCGAAGGCCGAAGGCCAAGCTCCGCGTAGGGCCGAAGGCCCGAAGCGTCCAGAATATCAGTTCTTTAGCACAGGGCAATAGTACAAGTTTCTAAATGCGAAGGCCGAAGGCCGAGCTCCGCGTAGGGCCGAAGGCCCGAAGCGTCCAGGATGTTAGTGCTTAAACACAGAACAATAGTCAGTGTCTAAATGCGAAGGCCGAAGGACGAGCTCCGCGTATGGCCGAAGGCCCGTGGCGTCCAGGATGTTAGTGCTTAAACACAGAACAATAGTATAAGTGTCTTAGTGCGAGGGTCGAAGGCCGAGTACCGCGTAGGGCCGTAGGCCCGAAACGTCCAGGCTGTCAGTTCTGTGTTTAACCACTGACATCCTGGACGCTTCGGGCCTTCGGCCCTACGCGGAGCTCAGCCTTCGGCCTTCGCATTTAGACACTTGTACTATTGACCTGTGTTTAGAACTGACCTCCTGGATGCTTCGGGCCTTCGGCCCTACGCGACTTCAGCCTTTGGATCATGCGATTTAGACATATGCACTTTAAAATACTTGGAAAAGTTACGGGAGGCGCGCGTCTGTCGGACTGTTCGGACCTTCGAATCGGTCCTACGCAGAGCTCATCCTTCGGCCTTCACATTTAGTTAGACTCTTGTACTATTGCTTTGTGTTTCTATACCGAAGTGTCGCACATCTCGCGAATGCTTTTGTTTTGTTTTGAAATTATAATTATTTTGAGTAATATCTTAAATTTTATCCGTAAAGATTATTTGGGGCCATAATGAGTCACTGTATCTAAATGAACTTGAATACAGCATTTGATGGGTAATTTTTAACCGACTTCAATTTCATAGAAGGAGGAGGTTCTGTATTCGGTTGTGGCTATCTTTTTTTTTTTTTTTTCTATGTACGTTCACCGATTACTCCGACATCCGTAGTCCGATTTGAGTAATTATTTTTTTTGTTTGAAAGGAGCTACCTTCGAGTTGGTCCCATTTTAATTTGGTTCTGTTCTGATGATGGGATCCATGAGGAATTGAGGGAACTCCTCATTTTTTAAAGGCACATGCATGGTGTTTTCGGCGTTTTCTTAAGCAACTCGAGCATTTTCTCCCGAAAACCACCAATTTGATGAAGTAGACCTGATAATGATGATTATTTTGATGATAATGTTGATGATTTCTTTAAATGTAAGTATGTTCAGCGATTACTGCGGCACCTGTGATCCGATTTGAGTAATTCTTTTTTTGTTTGGAAGAAGTTACCTCCAAGGTGTTTCCGTATTATTTTTGGTTCTGGTCTGATGATGGAATCCATGAGGAATTGAGGGAACTCCTCAATTTTTAAAGGCACGAGTTAAGTGATTTCGGGGTTTGCTAAAATAATTCGAGCATTTGCTTCCGAAAACCACCAATTTGATGTACTGCAACTGTAGCCTTACCATGAGTTTGAAATTGACATATTCGCTAACGTCTTATGCATCTAAATGTAACTTTTTATGCATCTCGCTCACACTAAGGTTAGTACGAGCGAGATGCATAGGAAGTAAATGTCAAACTCGTGGTAAGCTGGTAAGGCTACTGATCGGGGGTTAGGGTTAGGAGTTAAGGGGTCAGGGATTAACGGGTCGGGGAATGGCGGTGGAAGGGTTGCTGGTTCAGGATCGAGGGGTTCCTGGATCAGGGGTTGATGTGCTGTGAGGTTGAGTGATCGGGGGGCTGAGGGATTGGGTCAGTGGCGGGGCGGAGGATGGATTTAGTTGACAGGAATTATAATTTCCCAGACGGACTCGAGAAAATTCCTGTTTCAGGGTCGAGGGGTTCCTGGATCAGGGGTTGATGCGCTGTGAGGTTGAGTGATCGGGGCGTTGAGGGATTGGGTCAGTGGCGGGGCGGAGGATGGATTTAGTGTAGTAGTGACAGGAATTATAATTTCCCAGACGGACTCGAGAAAATTCGTGATTACATACATATTTATTAAAGTAATAGGTACACGAATTTAGTGTTAAACATGATCTTGTTTTTCATTCATGCGTCACGCTCTTAACAATGCGTTAAAACTAAAAATGGAAAAATAAAAACTTTTTACAAAAAAAAGCAAACCGACTTCAACAAGGATTAAATAAAATATTATCCTTTTTGAAGTCTATTCGTTACCAACTGATATGTTTGAAGTCGGTGCCAAGCCAAGTAGTAACAATACCAGTCAAAAATAATCAGCTTTATGGCTATAAATCCCATTAGAACTGTACTAATAACTATTACAAATATGTAAGTAATTTTGTCTGCCTCTTTGTCGCCTTTTCATGGCTAAACAATTGAACCGCTTTAGGTGAAATTTGCCAAGAAGGGAAATTTCTTGAATTATTTTATATTTTGAAATGTAGTCCTCTGGATAAGGGACGGGAAATTACTCAGTCCTAATCTCACACTTGCGTGCTAGAGACTGTTCGAGCATTAGTAAGAAATGCTTTTTAAAAAATACGACGGAAAAAAAATACATTGGATTTCCACTAATGTGCCGACAAACATGGTACAGACTGCGCCAAGAAGGTTTGATCGTGTGTTCTGAGGTGTGTTCTTAGATACAATCGACGTCAAAGATATATTTACACTTATGCACCTTACTCCTTTGTAATAAGGCGAAAAGTGTAAACATATTTTTAACGTCGACTGTACCTACAGAAAGTACGTTCATTGTCGTCGTGTAAGGCAATCCAACGTAGGTACATCGTTATCGAATCGCACCAAAATCATGGTATGCTTCAAAATTTGGCTTCGCACCGACTTCAAACATATCAGTTGGTAACGCATAGACTTCAAAAAGGATAATATTTATTTTATTTCATCCTTTTTGAAGTCGGTTTGCTTTTTTTTGTAAAAAGTTTTTATAAAACAATTAATTACAGCGTCACACCTATTTAACTATATGATCATTTCATTTTGGTGTAATGAATGTAACGATTAGGTACTATTTTTTTGTAAATAACACCCCAAAATTACGAGAATAGATATTTTATACGGGTAATACACGTTTTATAGCAAACTCGTTCATGTCTTTCCTGTAGCCATCGCAAATATAAGGGAATCTAAAAGCATTTTTTTACGCAGCACTTTTACATGCGGATTAATTTTTTTCAGTACTTAAGACTCAAATGAGAAAAACGGGTAATATATGTACCAGAGTCCTGTACCTTTTACAGTATTGTCCACAGAAGTGACCTTTTCTAAAATATGTTTTTCCCATAGGTACAGTCACATGCAATAATATGTTAACTCTTCGAAGGCCACAAAAATATGTGACACGCTCTTATGGCTTTACAAATAAGATCGTGTCAGATATTTTTGCGGCCTTCGAAGAGTAACATATTATTGAAGGTGACTGTACATCAGAAAGTACCTACCCAACTAAGGATAGTAATTAGCAATATAGTGTAGTAAATAAAAGGTAGTGGACCCCGCAGTAATTCCTCAGCCAGAAAAAACTTTACAGTATGATAAAGTATCAATAAATAAAAAGTATAGTATAAATTTCCAAAGAATAATAATAATAGGATTTAAGTATGTAAATACCTAAAGTCTTAAATCGTTAATATTTTTTTACGGAAAAATGCTCCGTTTAAACTTTCTTCTTCGGACATATTCATGTAACGTATTGCAACAATATATGAAATATCAACAAAAAATATCCCCGCAGAAATACCAATATTAACAACATATAATTTTTTGGCGTGTCTTGGACCGGAAAATTGCTCAGTCTAATTTTTTCACTGGAATGCCATTTTATTGCCGATTTATACCTACAAATTGAAAATCTAAAAAAGTTACCATGTAACTATACTTTTTTCAGAATTTGCCTTTTTCCTCGCTGTGGAAAATTTCGGCTACAAATATAATGACCACCAAAAAATACAGTGGGTACCAAAATCAAAACTAAATAAAAAAATCATGCTTACCAAAAAAAAATAATGAACACCAATAAAATAAGGCCTAAAATTACAAAAGTACCACCGTTTTAATTACGACTGCACTTCAAATTGTATTCGAATACCAAATATATATTGAATGATCACCAAAAATCATTAATGATCACCAAATCTTTAAGACCAAATTAATGCGATATTTTCACCTAAATAAACCACTTATGATTACCAAAAAATTTATACATATTACCAAATAAAGTAAAATGATGCCAAAATTACTAGCCTCCGCTCAACCCCCCGCACCGCACCGCATACCTGCCTAACCTAACCTACTTTTCTAGTAGCATACTGAAGTAGGTTAGGTTAGGTTTGAACTTTACTGCTATCAGTTAAGTGGGTTAGGTTAGCACTGCGACTCTTACAGAAACGAAATGCTACTAGAAAAGTGGGTTAGGTTAGGTTTGAACTGCGACCCTTACAGAAAAGAAATGCTACTAGAAGTGGGTTAGGTTAGGTTTGAACTGCGACCCTTACATAAAAGAAATGCTACTAGAAAATTGGGTTAGGATAGGTTTGAACTGCGACCCTTACAAAAAAGAAATGCTACTAGAAAAGTGGGTTAGGTTAGGTTTGAACTGCGACCCTTACAAAAAAGAAATGCTACTAGAAAAGTGGGTTAGGTTAGGTTTGAACTGCGACCCATACAGAATCGAAATGCTACTAGAAAAGTGGATTAGGTTAGGTTTGAACTGCGACCCATAAAGAAACGAAATGCTATTTGAAAAGTGGGTTAGGTTAGGTTTGAACTACGACCCTTACAAAAAAGAAATGCTACTAGAAAAGTGGGTTAGGTTAGGTTTGAACTGCGACCCATACAGAAAAGAAATCCTACTAGAAAAGTGGATTAGGTTAGGTTTGAACAGCGTCCCTTACAGAAAAGAAATGCTACAAGAAAAGTGGGTTAGGTTAGGTTTGAACTGCAACCCATACAGAAAAGAAATGCTACTAGAAAAAGGTGACGAAGTGATTTAATTAATTTAATAGGATAACGATATATTAAATATTTGCACATTTTTAATTAAAATGTGGTTACAATTTTGGTGGTCATTTACTATTTTTGGGTTTACAGTGATTATAATTGGGCGTCATTTCCTTTAATAGGATAGCAAGATGTAAAAATTTGGTTATCCTTTCACATTAAAATGGGGTTTGATATTTGGTAATCATTTACTAATTTTGGGTTAATAATGATTAGTTTGGTGTCATTTCCTTTAATAGGATAGTAAAATGTAATGAAATTGGTAATCATTTCACATTAAAATGATTACCAATTGACTGATTGAGGTTGACTGGTAGAGAATGCCGTGTAGCATTAAGTCCGCCTTTTGTCACTGTATATTTTTTACTGTGCAATAAAGTTTAAAATAAATAAATAAATAAATAAATAATAAAATGGTGTTATAATTTTGGTGATCATTTATTATTTTAGGGTGGTAAAATAGATTTTTTTTGGTATTAAATTTTACTAAATCTGGTGATTAGTTAAATAGCAGCCGAAAATTTCTCTATCCATTTTATTTAAGTATTGAATTAAGTTCACAATTTTCTTTCCATTCAACTATAAAATCATCCAAAAAAATAACGAGCGTATTAAAAACTAAACATATCGGGAGCAGTGTATAGGGAGCGGGGTGTACAAGGGATGATATTTCTTTTGGATATTTTGGATTAAAGTATATACGTGACTACTTAGTATATATTTAAAAATAAATCAGGCTGAGAAATTTTCCACTCTCAGTTTTAATAGTTTTAAAATACATAAACTTGGGTATGCATTTTTTTTTCTTACCCACTACGCCAAATTATACCTATTCTAAGATCATATAAGAAGGAAAACATGGCAGAGCAATTTTCCGATGAAAATGAGCGTCAAAAAAGGAATTATCATAAAAAAAATATTCTCATGTTTGACAAAAGTTTTAGTTTTCGTTCTAGTATCACATACGGATACAAATAACTTATTTGGTAAAATAATTTTGGACGGAGGAATTAGTCGGTTCAAGATATAAACAGATTTGTATTTTTACGAATAAATACCTAACTTAGGACTGGTTTTTTTTGGACATTTATATGTTAGTTTCGGCTCATACTATACAATAACCAAGCAAAATTTCATCGACTGAGAAATTAATGCATGGGTCTCCATACAACAACTTGCTTCATCTACTACACTAATAATAGGAACTCGAGATTGTAAAGCAGCCGTCATACGTTCTATGTGTTCTATCAAACTAACTCGCGCCGCCGCGCCGCCATAGATTCTAATGCATTATTTGAGGAGATTAGCATGTTTTACTAGGGTAAAAGTGGTATGTAAAGAACCATTTTTGCTTTATCTTACTACTTCAGGTATTTTGCGTCAGTTTTGTGCCCTTTTTTTCTCACACGGTGGCCTCAAACAAGAGCAGTGATAAAAATTCTGTAAAAACTGACACATTTTTTATTTTTTAGAAGCTTATTATACTTCCGCGTGCTTTATTTTACTCATATTTCATTAAAATAAAATAAGATCTATCAAATGACACCAATTTTACCGAAATCGGTTAATGGGCTGATGAGTCATTACTAAATGAACACTGAAAATAGGGGCCATTTTAGCTCCGAATGCGTCGTTTCTAGCGTAGAATCGGCGCAATCTATGTCAGCGGCACAATATGTAATTCCGAGTAATGGCTACTTTCCTCTATACACTGATGTCAAAACTATACATATAGGTATTATGGGTCTATATTAATTCGCATAACGTAATACTCCTAATTCTAATTGGCATAACGTATATTACGCATAACTTTTAAATCGCATAACATTATTCCGCATAACTGAGTACGCATAATGTTAATGCGCATAACGTAAATTTTCATAACGATGACTTAGGATAATTGCAATAAGCATAACGTTACTTTGCATAATTATTAAATGCTATAAATATAAAAGGAAGGACACCGATTGTTACGTCACTAAAAAGCGGTATTTGGAAGCAGTTGCAGCCAATTTTAATTTAATTTGGATGTTTTTTTTCCATCCTACCGATTTATAGGTATATGTTCTAATATTTACCAGTTATTAAGATACTGACAAATGTAATTTTGACTGTATATATAAATTTATTTATTTTATCACACCTGAGGAGTTAATTAGGATGTGAATATATCTATTATCGAGCTGTTAAAAAAAAAACTAACGACGAGATGGTCTTGCTCTGATCCATCTAATACGCTCGCTTTATAAAATTATGCTAATTCATTTTGTGTCAGTTAAAGTTATAGTTAATAATGTTATGCATATTTCAATTATGCGTAGGCATTATTATGCGCAATAAGTGTTATGCTTTTTCTTTATTTATTTTTCTTCTTAAGTTAGGTTGTTTATAACATGAATATAAAAGCACATAAAAACAATAAAAATACATATAAATACATTATAAAAAACCTAACCCAGCGAGAGTCTCTCTAGGTGTTGGTCGAGACTCTTCGCTATGATACCTTTCGCTGACACGACTATAGGAACAATGATCGTCGAGTCAACATCCCACATGGCGGTTATCTCGTGAGCTAAGTCTAGGTACTTGCTGGACTTGTCCTTCTCGGCCTTCACGAGATTCTCATCATGGGGGATGGTGACGTCGATTTTTTATTAATATGCCTGTTCAATGTTATAAACAATTATTTTATGCCAAATCTGTTATGCGAATTCATAGTATGACAATTAATGTTAGGCGTATTAAGGGGCACCCAGGTATTATACCTAGTTATGGAGATATAAGCCTCCGCGCCATAACACTTTTCGTTACACTTGGTTTTTGGTCCGGCACCTCTACAACGGGGTTTTAAAGACGTTCACCTAACATTTCACGTCAAAATTGATAATTATCTGGTGATCCGAAAGGAACCTTTAATAATTGACTACGAATAGTCAAAATTGTAAAAAATGGCCGCCATCTTGAATTTCTTTATGTTTATTATGGTCATGTTAAAAATTGATATCTGAGGATTCGAAAGGGTCCGAAAAATTGTAAGCGTCAGCGTCAAGCGTTACACACGGGCGTGTCGGGCGTAGCGTGCGTTCTGTGGCTCTTACTCGTAGGTTAGGTACTTACCATCAGAAATTATTATATAAACATCTTGATTATATTACATTACATTACTTATCATCATAGTCGTCCAACCAAGAATAGCATTTACCCACGTGCAGCAATTTGACGGTTTTATCTAATGAAAAGAAAACTATGTTATTATGATACACAGCCGAAAAAACGATATTTTGTTTTCCATGGAAAATTAAACGAAGAACAAATAACTGGCTTACTTATTACTGGCTTGGCAGGCTTATTATGTGTAAGTATCAAAATGAAAAAAATGAATCAATTTTATTGACAATTAGTTCTGTTAACGTTGCCTTAACCCTAAAAGCTTTTGAAACTATGTGAATTCCTGAAATACGGGAAATATGACATCTGGATATTGTGACACCATGACTATTTAACATAAGAGAAATATGACATGTGGACTTTTTTACATTTTGAACATTGTGGCACCTAGACATTCTGACATTAGGGCATCACAACATTCGGACTTATCGACAAATGGGTATTGATACATGTGGACTTTCCCTCATCAGGCCATTTGGTTGGTTAATCACCTAAATGTTATAACTACCCGAAAATGTACAAATTGTTTGTTTAGTTTTATTTAAATACTTACCTAAAGATACAGATTAGGCCAGACCGGTCGTCAATAATGAATGATTACTTACTTGCAAGTTTTCCCCAGCAATTCATCCAGCATATATTATTGTAAGATCTTTTATTAGTAGCACATACAGGAATATAAATTCTTGGACAGTCGTTACAATTCTTTATTTTTTCTAGAAGGGGCAGCACCGAAGTTTCGTTTACGGGAGGCTTGAAGTATTCTCGCATCCACTGAGTTACACTGGCTTTATTATAATATATTAGCCCTTGGGCTATGGTACTAGTTGGTGTTGTTGATCTCGTCTTATATCTTGTTCTTCTTGTTTTTTGTCCGAAGCATAGAGATGTTAGAAGTAGTAAAATAACTAAAAAAAGTCATTCGCTAAACAGTGCTTAAAAAGCAATGCTATATCTCATCACTTTTTCGTAAACGTAATATTACACTGAGATATCACGTCAGTTATCACTCGAAACATTGACTCGAACGTGAACCTGGCGGTCTAGCATAAGTTGCGTTCTCGCGCGCGAGTCCACACTAAAAGTAAAACTAAATATAATCTTAAAAACCACTACTCTCTCTTACTAATGTGTTGCAGAAAGTTTCTTGACATATTTTTGTATTGCATAATGTTACTTGGCAGAAATGTTTGGCAGAATTATCTTTCGCATAATATCATTTAGCGTACAATAATTTCGCAGAGTTTTAAAATGCAGAACCATCTTTTGGCATACTGTTGATGTTCATAATAGTCTTTTAAACGAATATTGTTTTCGCAGATAAATGTATTGCATAATATTTAGGTGGCATAAAGTTATCAAGTTGAGTCTTCGTCTACGAGGAATGGTGATAAAGATTTAATAAAACTACCCTTTGTCCTTTCACGGGTCTCAAACTATCTGCATACGAAATTCCATCAACTCCTAAATCACTTTAGCAGTTTAAGCATGAAGAGGTAACATACAGACGGATAGAGTTATGGTGGATTTGCTGTTTTTTAGTTTTTAAAGTGTGTTTATACGGCAAAATAATCAGTAACTATAAAGTCCGTCGGGTAAAAAGATTATGAAATAAATTTCATAATCTTATGATAGGTACCTATCTTAATGTTATTCTCTAACCTAATCTATTTTTCGGGCATGTGTTCGTTTTTGTTGAGGTTGCCGTTCTAACCTAACCTTCTTTGCTCGCAGCTGTTCGTTTTTGTATGAGGTCGTAGTTCTAACCTAACCTAACCTAACCTACTTTTCTGGCAGCTGTTCGTTTATGTAGAGGGTCACAATTCTAACCTAACCTAACCTACTTTTCCGGCACCCGTTTGTTTTTATAGGAGGCCGCAGTTCCAACCTAATATAACTTTCTTTTCTGGCACATGTTTAATTTTGTTGGGGTCGCGGTTCTTACTTAACCCACTTTTCTGCTAATAGCAGAAAATATCACTATGCCATAATAAGAGTATGCTGCAGGATGATTATGGCAAATAAAATTATGCTAAACTAAAGTTGGCGAAAGTAATCTTCTGCTAAATAATATGCTGCAAAATGTATTGTATGCGTAGTAATAGTAATGGCAAGTAATAATTATGCAAAATTATCATTCGACTAAAAGTGTTTCGGCGATACATGTTATGCGAAGTGTATTTCTGACAAACAATATTATGCCAGATGAGGGGAACCCTGTAAGATTAGTACTAAGTTAATTGTAATTTAAATTTATATAAAAATAAACAGTTTAATTTTTTTATTTTTTTTTTAAGTCGTGCTAGATGTATGGATTCGCGCGCGACAACGCAACTCATGCTAGGCCGACTGAACAGCGCGCGTAAAGGCCCCTGTACAGTGTACACCATGGGCCAGCGTGGGCCAGTCTAGGGGACGCATTGATGCGTTAGAGGGAGCAAGTGATATTGCTATCTCATTCTACCGCATGGCTGCGTCCCTTGGACTGGCCGGCGCTGGCCCATTGTGTACAGGGGGCTTAAGATGGCAACGGCACACTCATCACAGTTATCACATACATTACACAGCGGAGTGAGAGCGAGCGAGCAGTGAGTGCGAGTGCGAGCGGGATAGCAAAGGATCACACCATCACGTCTCATTAGCTCATTACACATTACGCGGACTGTGTAAGTATAGAACGGACCTTTCGTACCGGCGCGTCAATCTACATTCTTCGGCCGGAGTGATATTTGGAGAAATGCTTGGTTTCTCGGAGTGATGCATAATGCAATATTACGCGTTCGAGTGATATCTAATTTGTGATATTACACGCATTACTTACACATGTCTAAAAATTAAGAAGTCTGAAACGGATACGTTAATGACTCACGTTAGAACGGCCGAAGTCTGGGAGTGATTCTCAAAATAGTGGCATCTTAACCTGTCATAGAGTTTTTGAATTGAATGAATGCTCATTTGCTCTTTTTCATATGAAACAAAAATGTTTACAGATAAACAAAAACAATGTTTATCGAGGATAAGTCATTATTTTTATTATTATTATTTAAAACTTATATCGAAAAAAAAAATTAAGAGTACCACTTTTCACTGTAACCTGTCTTGTCCAAAAGCATCGCTCTTCCAGTTTTAGTTCTTTAAATTTTATAAGCACCAATTAATGTAAATAAAATATCATGCTATATAATAACATAAAAAATACCTACCTTTTGAAATGTACATTGCACGGGCCTTATATATATATTTTTTACAACAATATTCACGCACGAAGTTTGTCCAAAAATATTTTCACTGTAACCTGTACATCCGCGGTATTGCATCTGACTCATACACAGAAAATTTTATTTAAATCATAACTATGTCTAAATATTAGGTAAGTATCAAGCTAACCACCGTAGGGTACCATCATGACCCAAGTGTCGTAGTTTCGTAGTTTCGTAGAGACAAGTGGTTAAAGGCAGGAATCTGGGGCTTGTAACGGAATGTTAACTTTAACTTGTCTCGATTATTTTACGAATTTGGTAATATCAATGTAGTAATATCATTTTAATATTGTATGAAGGTTTATTCATCTATGCTAAAAGTGAGTCAAAAAAAAAAGAGAAAAAATAAAAAATACTATGTTTTTCACTGTAACCTGCTTAACTTTAACCTGTGTTCAATGTATAGGTTATTGTAAATCTTGAAAATAACTTCTTCATTTTCTGTTCCCTTTTGAAAATTTGGGGTACTTGGAGTAGTAAATCATATTTTCCAATCTTAAAAGTTAAAAAAATACAAAAAACAATTTTTCATTAACTTTAACCTATCGATGCCACTTTCTTGAGAATCACGCCTGGACCGAGGCATCCGACACTTTCGGCCCGATTCAAACTTTAAGATAAGACAAATATTACGTCTAGATACGATGTGTGGGTTAGATATGTCGCTAAACGGAGTTGCCACTTTCCGGCTCCGTTGAACAGAAATATAGCATACCTACTACTGATGTACCGACTATTGATTTGGCCGACTAGCCGACTAATCGGTGCTCGAATGGCCGATTAGTCGGCCGACTAGTCGGCTAGTCGGCCAGATCATTAGTTTCGTATAAGTTCAGGTGAAAAACAATAGTTTTGCTCCTTTGGTTGCGCTATTCGTCATATTAGCTTGGCTACAGGTTCAAAGATGAGAAAGAAAAGTTTTCGTTTGCACCCTGACCTGAATAGGTATTTTAGTAAAATAAACATAAAACATATGGTAAATAATGACTGTTGATTTTTTTTTCTGTTTTTCTTTCCCTAATAAAGTGCCGACTAATCGGCCATTTTTGCCGACTAGTCGCCGACTAATCGCCGACTACAAATGTGGCCGGAGAGTCGGCTTTCCCGACTAGTCGGCGACTAGACGGTACATCCCTAATACCTACACACCTCTGTCAGTAAGTAAGAAAGCTTCCGACTTTTCTTCATTTACTGCCCTAGATAAAGTCGTATGTTTTTAAAATGTCGGGATCCACTTGAGAGATTACCTGCCGATGAATGGCATTGTTATCATTTGTTAAACCAAACTGCTAATAACGTGTGCAAAATGAAATGCAATAATAACAAAAGTTTCCATACAGATAACAACTTTACAGCTTGAAGAATAGAGTTAAAATTACAAGAGCCGTGGTCGCCCAGGTGTTTGTTTATGTTTCATGTTTAATTTCCAAAAGGTGGGTGCCCCTTAATACGTCTAACATAAATTGTCATAATATGAATTCGCATAACCGATTTGGCATAAAATAATTGTTCATAACATTGGACAGGCATAATAATAAAAAAGCATAACCCTTATTGCGCATAGTAATGACTACGCATAATTGAAATATGCATAACATTATTAACTATAACTATAACTGACACAAAATGAATTAGCATAATTTTATAAAGCGAGCGTATTAGATGGATCAGAGCAAGACCAACTCGGTTTGGTTAGGTTTTTTTCTAACATCTCATTAATAAATATATTCACATCCTAATTAACTCCTCAGGTCTAATAAAATAAAAATAAATTATATATACAATCAAAATTACATTTGTCAGTACCTTTATAACTGGTAAATATTAGAACCTATACCTATAAATCGGTAGGATGCAAAAAACCATTAAATTTATATTGGCTGCAACTGCTTTTTAGTGACGTAACAATCTGTGTCCTTCCTTTTATATTTATACCAGTGTTGGGCATTCAAGAATAAAATCATTATTTGAATAAGAATTCGTAGGAATAAAATCATCTCGATTTTATTCCCGTCAAAAATATTCAAATAATTTTGGTCGGGAATAATTCATATGAGAATAACTTATTCTTAATCAAATAAATATAATCATGATTTTTAATCGAAATAATATTCCACGAATAAAAATGTAGTCCGGGTACCATGTAGGTACTAATTACGTATAGTTAGGTAGATGTAATAGTAATTAGTCTCTTGTCTAATTTATACCTATTTTATGGAATGAAATCTTACAAATTGACTGTCGCATAACGCATAGTTTCAGTAACCGTATTATTTTTAATTTACTAACCAAATCATTAGGTTCAATTTAGCTGGTCTAAGCGCTTTGTCTCTATCACTCTTACATATTAGTGCGATAGAGAGACAGAGGTAGCGTTCCGTTGACGTAGCGCAAACGATTGGCATATTGGCTACGAACCAAAGGTGCCTAGCCAAGATGACAATTTTTGTTTTTATTTTAATAACCAAATCATTAGGTAAATTTAGTTGTTCTGGAGGCCTAGCCAATATGCCAATCGCTTGCGCTCCAACAACGAAGCGCTTTCTGTCTCTAACACTCTTTCATATTAGTGCGATAGAGAGACAGAAATAGCGTTTCGTTGTCGTAGCGCAAAGGTTTGGCGTGTTGGCATCTTGGCTAGGCACATTGGGAGCGTAGCCAACATGCCAAACGTTCGCGCTACGACAACGAAACGCTATCTTTGTCTCTCTATCGCACTAATATGTAAGAGTGATAGAGAAAGAAAGCGCTTCGTTGTTGGAGCCCAAGTGATTGGCATATTGGCTAGGCCCCCAGAACAGCTTAATTTACCTAATGATTTGATTATAAGAATAAAAACAAAAATTGGCATCTTGGCTAGGCACATTGGGAGCGTAGCCAACACGCCAAACGTTTGCGCTACGACAACGAAACGCTATCTTTGTCTCTCTATCGCACTAATATCTAAGAGTGATAGAGACAGAAAGCGCTTCGTTGTTGGAGCGCAAGCGATTGGCATGTTGGCTAGGCCCCCAGAACAGCTAAATTTACCTAATGATTCGGTTATTAAAATAAAAACAAAAATTGGCATCTTGGCTAGGCACATTGGGAGCGTAGCCAACATGCCAAACGTTTGCACTACGACAACGAAACGCTATCTGTCTCTCTATCGCACTAATATGTAAGAGTGATAGAGAGAGACTATGCGCAACTCTACGGAGGGTCAACGTTTGGTATGTTGGCTAAGCACCCTGATCGGATGATAGAACTAGATAGTGTATAGCGGAACTCTTAAATGTGTACTATACCTAAACTATAGTAACAAATATCAAATCAATCCGACTTTTAAATAGAAGGGTGAAAATCAACTAACAAAATATTAACCGATTGTACTACAAAAATTAACTTAATTCTAAATAACATTTTAATTGAATAAAACCTTAGTTAGAATAGGCCCACTTCTAGAATAATTATTCTGTTTTTTATTCCGCATTTAAAATAAGAGTCACATGATTTATTCACCTTAATTTTATTCTAAAATAACTAGTGCAAGAATAATTCTAATTCAAATCGATTTGAATAAGAATAAAATTTCTGTTTTTATTCTTATTCTTATTCAAGTTAATTTTTGCCCAACTCTGATTTATACCGTTTAATAAGTATGCAAAGTAACGTTATGCTTATTACATTATATCCTAAGTCATCGTTATAACAATTTACGTTATGCGCATAAACATTATGCGTACTCAGTTATGCGGAATATTATTATGCGATTTAAAAGTTCTGCGTAATATACGTTATGCCAATGAGAATTAGGAGTATTACGTTATGCGAATTAATGGTGTACTGGCATCTCGCCGAAATATTTTTCGCCTAATTTCACTTCCCAACCAACTTATTGCAGTACTTTTAGTTGGCAAACCAATGCTTAGCATATTATTATTTAGCATAATTTTTATTTGATCACAATTTTATTTAGTAGATGTTCATTTTACTATGTTTTATTTAGAAAAATAGTCACTAAGCAAATGTTTTATTATACCTAACTATTTATTGTTAAATAATGTATGCCCAAATTGAAACTTTGCATACTTTTATTTGATCACAATTATATTTAGCATTTTTTTTAAGACCCGTAGAACGAAACTGTTCCCAAAGATAGGTAGGTTATGGTTATTTTTTTTATGACCCTAAAAACGAAACTGCTCCCAGAGATAGGTAGGTTAGGGTTATTTTTTTTTACAACCCTAAAAACAAAACTGCTCCCAGAGATAGGTCGGTTATGGTTTTTTTTTATGACCCGTAAAACGAAACTGCTCCTAGAGATAGGTAGGTTAGGGTTATTTTTTTATGACCCCAAAAAACGAAACTGCTCTCAGAGATAGATAGGTTATGGTTATTTTTTTTATGACCCGTAAAACGAAACTGCTCCCAGAGATAGGTAGGTTAGGGTTATTTTTTTTATGGCCCGTAAAACGAAACTGCTCCCAGAGATAGGTAGGTTATTCACAATATTAGGCGAAAAATAATTTATGCCTATCAACACATTCGACATAACAATAAAAGACATTTTGAAACATGACCAACTAAATATTATGCCATACAATAATATTGTAAATAATCATTTGCGACATGTTATATATGCGAAACATTGGTTTGCCATCTGATAGTTTTGCCAAATGATACTATGGGAAAAATAGCTTGGGAAGTGATAATTTGCCATACAATTTTCGGCCACATATTAGTAAACCCGAATTAATATAGACCCCCAAAAGGTTCTACATATATATCGATTGCCTGCTATTTGTAATTGAACTCTATTCTTCAAGCGGTAAAGATGTTATGTGTGTAGAATCTTAGGTAGTTATTGCATTTCATTTTGCACGGGTAATTAGCGGTTTGGTTTAATAAAAGATAATGCCATTCATCGTCAGGTAGTCTTTCAAGTGGATCCCGACATTTTAAAACCATACGACTATAATACATATTATTTATTTAACTTACCAGCAGTTCGTACCAAGAACATTTTTTATTTAACGTTAACAATCCACTTTTTACGTACATAAATAATAGACTTCAATACGTAGCAAGTATCAAAACACTAGAATGCTAATTTAAATTTAACGTTTTATGACTTTTCGAAGATTGAATTGTAATTATTTTACGTATGTAGTTTCAATATAAATTAATTCTTTGGATTAAAGTTTAAATAATAATCTTTATTATTTGTCGCAATAATCTCTATGCTGGTATAGGGTATTTGACTAATAGTCAAATCAGTTTCCTTTTTCGAACTGTCAAAACGATTTGCAACTTACTACACCCTACTACTACCTAAGTAATTTTAAGGCCTCACGCATGTTTAGTGACAAGTCATGTTATCATTATGACCCAGCACGCTTCGTGTCGAGCGACAGTATGCAATTATCGTGACCACTTCTGTTGATACTTAAAAATGTAGATCTGGGCTCTCCAAAACGTGTTGTGGGAGTTAAACTGTTAAATAAATAAATAAACTAAATATTGGAGGACATCTTAGGTTTAGGTTTAAAGATTCTCAAAGATTCTCATAAAAGATTCTCAGAAAGATTCTCATAAAAGACAAGTCACTTACACGTGAACAGAGTTACAAATAAAAAGTACCTAATCTTATCTACGGTAGCATATAAAACTCGCAAATCTTACACAGATCAACCTAGCCCCAAACTAACCAAAGCTTGTATTATGGGATGGGTGCTAGGCGACGATATACATACTATAGATAAGCTGTTGTACATCTGTTTTGGACAAGTTTTATTATTTCGCGATAAAATTGTATGCATGTAACTAATTGCATATTTTGTAAAACATGCCTTACGACTATAGTAGACCCAACCAAACGGACGACCGGGGTCGTAAATCTTCTCATTCACGCTCGCATGGTTGAAGGTGGGGTGAGAGAGATAGAGATATTATACCAGTTGTCCGTTTGGTTTGTGTCTACTATAAATGTTAGAAATGACACTGCAGTTTAGAATCGCTCTCATACAAATCTCGAAACCACCAGCCGTGATGTCAAAGTCGTCGCAAAATTGCATTTCCTCGCTCTGAGTGAGAATTTTTCTTCATTCCGCCACATGGCTTCCGCTAGAGGTATTGAAATGTCGGAATATTTAAATATTCGAGAGCAGATTTAACGGCAATGCAAGGCAAGCGTATTGGACTTATTGATTTTTGCAATTGTAAATAGATAAAAAAACCGGCTAATTGCGAGTCGGACTCGCCCACCGAGGGTTCCGTACTTTTTAGTATTTGTTGTTATAGCGGCAACAGAAATACATCATCTGTGAAATTTTTAACCTCCTAGCTATCACGGCTCATGAGATACAGCCTGGTCACAGACATACAGACAGACGGACAGCGGAGTTTAAGTGATAGGGTCCCGTTTTTACCCTTTGAGTACGGAACCCTAAAAAGAGATGTCGGATGATCTCGAAGCTTTTTGCAGCGACTGGCAGGAGCATGCACCAAACCGTTATGAGTGCCGGAAGAAAGGGGAGACCTTTGCCCAGCAGTAGACACAAAATTGGCTATTAAGAAAAAACCCGGACAAGTGCGAGTTGGACTCACCCACCGAGGGTTCCGTACTTTTTAGTATTTGTTGTTATAGCGGACAAGACACAGACGGACAGACGGACAGACGGACAGACGGACAGACAGACCGATGGCCAATGGAGTCTTAATAATAGGGTTCCGTTTTTACCCTTTGGGTACGGAAAAGTTGCAGCGTTGTAATTTAAAGATCGTTCGTACTCAATGGGTTCTAAAAATTTTAATATGAGTGAATTTTTAAAGCGAAAGCTTTATCATTGATCTACCAGTACTCATAAATTTTAACGTCAAAATTTTCGGTTCAGGCGGAGTATGTCACTTTCTTAGGACGTCACATTCTGAGTTCGTCACTTTCTGAGTACGTCACTTTCTGAGAACGCCACTTTCTGAGGACGTCACTTTCTGAGTTCGTCACTTTCTGAGTACGTCACTTTCTGAGAACGCCATTTTCTGAGTACGTCACTTTCTGAGAACGCCACTTTCTGAGTACGTCACTTTCTGAGGACGTCACTTTCTGAGAACGCCACTTTCTGAGGACGTCACTTTCTGATTACGTCGCGTTTTTTAGCATAGGTACGATTTAACAGTATAATATACCTGCACGAAAAATGTATACTGCCAGCAACCAGATTAGCTGTTCGACATACGGTCGCTTTTATATCCTACATACCAATACCAATCTCTGTTTGCCTTACGCCTGACTGGTAGAGAATTCCATTTGGCAAAACGTCCTATGTTTCGTGCAATAAAGTGAAAAATAGAGAAATAAATAATAAAAATACAATCTAATTATGTTTAAATCATTATTTAATTCAGAATACTTAGAAACTACAAGCACCAAAACATTTAGCCACAGATTGGAGTTAGGCCGGCAACAGCTTCGATTCAATACACATAAATGTTTCGCACAGTAGGAACCATGATTTTATCATTCGCCGCTGTGATTAGCTGGTGAAGGTATCATGACAAGCTCGCTGACACCAGTAGAAGGTCATTCCCACATATTTACATTTAAACGGACTGCCGCTCCTTTCGTGACAACATATTCTTCAACATACCGCGTCTTCTGTCATGTCTCCATAAACTCACGTCTTTTTTTCTGATGATAGTGTAAATTTTGGATATCTGCGTATAAAAATCAGCTCTTGCAGTTTTGGTTCAGACAATATTTCTTCTCGTGTCACTTGTGGAGAATAGGCGTCAAAGGATTTTTTCTTCATATCGGCAACGGCATATTCAGAATATATGTTCAGCCATCGATCACTTCTGCGTATGGAGTGATCCATACTCTCATAGTTCTCATGTTCTGCATATATTTAATGTAATTTATTTGTTTGTTTTCTTCCTATATAGGTTACACGATGAATTTTTAAATTAATATTACATTGTACTTTTAGCCTGACAATAAAAATCTATCATGTCGCCGATTTGACATCGCTCATTTTTTTCTATTTAAAATCCGAAACTACAAGACGACAAAAAAAGCCCAGGATACGATAAAATAAGGGCAAAAGATATAAAATACATATCCGAACATATGACCCCTGTCTTAACACACCTTATAAACTTATGTATATCGCGTTCTATTTATCCTGACAAACTTAAGATAGGGCTGGTAAGACCCATATATAAAAAAGGTAGCCATGCAGATACAAACAACTATAGACCGATAACAATTTTATCCTGTATAGATAAAATTATAGAAAAATATATTGGTAACTCAATAAACTCATTCTTATCAAGTAATGGCATAATTCACGAAAAACAGTTTGGTTTTCAAAAAAATAAAAGTACATCACAACTCTTGTCATTGTTTACAGACGAAATTAACGAACACTTAGAAAAAAAACACCACGTACTTGCCGTAATGATTGATTTTAGCAAAGCTTTTGATACTTTGGACCACATTACACTTTATAAAAAATTAGAACAAAATGGTATACAGGGACCTATGCTAGAACTTATAAAAAATTACCATGTTAATAGATACAGCGCCGTAAGCATAGCGGGCGAACAGAGTGACCTAATTCCGACCTTATGCGGCACGGCACAAGGCTCAATTTTAGCTCCGACGGAATACTTGCTATACGTAAATGATATGTGTAAAATTTTCCGGCATGGTTCTGTATACCAGTTTGCAGACGATACATGTATAATAACAGCCCATGAGAATCTGGAAACTGCCCAGAGCATGATGCAGCATGACTTCGATATATTGTGCAAATGGGCTCACGACCTAGGTCTGTCACTAAACTACGCTAAAACTAAACTGATGCACATTCACTCGCCGTATAAAAAAATCAACTTCACTCCAAAGATCGTGGCCCACGAGCACAAATGTCTACACATGCCTAGCACAACTTGTAAATGTAATCATCTTGATATTGTAAAAGAACATACTTACCTCGGGCTAATTATAGACCATAACTTTAACTGGGGCCCTCATATTCACCGGGTATGTAATAAACTTAGATCTATACTTTATCAAAATTATGTATACTAAAACACAAAGTCCCTTTTAATACATTAAGACTCCTTTACATGTCTATGGCGGATTCTGTTATAAACTATGGCCTAGAAAGCTATGGAAGATCATACAAAACCTACCTAAATGATATCTATAACCTACAACTACGTATACTTAAGACTATTGTACCTACGAAAATTAAATATAAACATAAAAGTCATTATGAAAATCTATTCAATTACTGCAGAGTGTTAACTGTATTCGAAAAAATAGACTTAGCCATTGTAACCCAATACTACAATAACATAAAGTACTTACACAAAAAAACGCGACCCCCACGGTTACGCAACCTAGATAACATTCCAACGTTTGAGATCGTAAAAACAAACAATGAATACGGTCGAAGAGTATGGAAATGCATTGTACCGCGTATATTGAATAGATTTCCAAATGAATTAATTAACTCGTTAGAAGATCGAACATGTGGGCAACCTAGATACATTATAAAGAAACACATGCTTAAAATGAGAGAATAATCGAATCCCTATCTTATAGAAAAATAATAAAATTAATAAGTAATAGTGTATAATTAATTATAACGTAGACTCCTTAACTCAAAAAATCTTTTTAATTTAAGATTAGTAGTTAAGATTGTAAATATGCATGCTTTTTTTATGAAATAAACAGATTAAATTTTAATTTTTTTTTTTTTTTTTTTTTACAAAAAGGTTATAAAGTTTGTCAAAGGACTGTCTCATTACAAACATAGACAGAGATAAACATACTATCTTTGTCTTACACTAGTACTAGCACCCAAAAGAAAAGGATGAGTGTAGTTTTTATTGTTCTTATTTAATGACAAATTTGTTTGACCACTTACAGTCCGTTAACTCTCAGAATGAACTTCGTTTTTCAGGTAAAATCGGACGTATTCGCGTAATAGAAAATGACAGGGTCGGACTGATTTAGTTGCAACTTGGAATCCAACACTCAAAACTATACAGGGTGGTCTATACCACGACGTTCAAATTTTGTTTAGATTCCTCAATTCAATTATAGAATATGTTAGCCGGTTTTTCGTAGCTTTCGAGTTATGAATTTACTTTTAACTTTTGTTAAGAAATTCCGGGCCGAACCAATTAATTTATTTAAAAAAACTATTGAACTTTTATGAATGTTTCTTTTTATAACATAATCCTTTACAAACGACGCAGTTGCTTAAAAAAATCAGCATCCTCACTTGGCTGCGAGTTGAAAAAAAAGACAAAAGTCAAAGTTTTACGTTCAAGCAGGTCAAGTTTAGATTTTACCTAATTATATAAAAACATGCGAGTTCAACGACTTTTGGTTATTTTAGAAACTGCTAGTCCCTAAGTTTTTTTTAAAGGTAAAAAAAGTGACAATAGTCATAATTTGACAGAGTCACCGGTCAAAGGAATCGAGGTGGAAAGTTCCCAAATTAGTAATCTGATAGCCCACGTAGTGAAGAATCTAAAAAAAACAACGGGTTGCACTCCGGGAGTGCCGGCAGAAGTGAAAACTCAATGGCATTGTAACAGTTTTTCGATCAGGTCACGTGTCCGTCTTACGTCTTACGAATCTTACGGTCACGTGACCTGTCGCGAGTTTAACATTTTTTCCCCATCACAAAAAGTGCACAGCGCCGCTAAAGAAGTTTTCACTTAAAAATTTTGGACATCGAGGTTTGTACCAACCTGTATAGAGTAGTTAATACCACCATAACTAGTAGGTAAATATTTAGATTTATATTAAAATATGTGACTTTTAAGTACTGTAAAATTATTTACAAATTAAGTTATTTTCTTTTTTAATTTACCTTTTTATGTTAAAGTAAATTTTAATTAAAACTAGAGATTAAATAAAAAAAAACACAAAATATAAAAAAATATACTTACCTACAAAAAAATATGCCTGTTATTATTACCACTCTGTATAATTTCAGCGAGAAGTAGTAAATGACGGTGTGACGTTCTGCTTTCAAATTCAGATTCTATTTTATTTAGATTATGACAAAAAGTCAAATAGCAATATAGTCATCAACCAAATATTAAGCATAACGTCATTAAATTAGGGCTTGTTTTACATTGAGACAATATAGGTATCCCTAACTTTTATTGCGAGTGAGTAAGAAAGCAGAACAACAGTATCACCTTCGCGTGCTACCGCCGATACCCGATGTATCTTTCTAAAATCCGAAGGTCATTCTGAGAGTTAACGGACTGTAGATAATATGTTGCGCTAGCTTCGACCCGCGACTTCATCTGCTTGGAAATATGATGATGATGATGATATCGTACCTATGCTAAAAAACGTGACGTACTCAGAAAGTGACGTCCTCAGAAAGTGGCGCTCTCAGAAAGTGACGTCCTCAGAAAGTGACGTACTCAGAAAGTGGCGTTCTCAGAAAGTGACGTACTCAGAAAGTGACGAACTCAGAAAGTGACGTACTCAGAAAGTGACGAACTCAGAAAGTGACGTCCTCAGAAAGTGGCGTTCTCATAAAGTGACGTACTCAGAAAGTGACGAACTCAGAATGTGACGTCCTCAGAATGTGACGTCCTAAGAAAGTGACATACTCCGCCTGAACCAAATTTTCAATCTGTCAGGAACAATAAAACCTAGTGAGAGAGTACTGGAACTCCAATTTCAACTAGGGCTCCCGATATCCGTGCTACACGCCAAACCGTGTGTCCGTGTTCTTAGCCCCGGCGGTGCTAAGCGTCCGAACTACACGAACCCGTCAATGTCCGTGCCCGTGTAGTGCGTTCGGCTCCGGACTTGGGTTCGGCTCCGGAGCCGCGGTCATACACCTACCTAGTTGTTGTTGTTCGGTTTTTTTTTCGATTTACTTGTTATTGGTAATGTGTTATTGTTCGCTATAAACTTTTCATTGTTCGCTCTTATAAAGAACGCGTCCGATCGTCACTATACGTTGAGAACGGGCCGGATCCGTGGAACCATGGATCCGGGCACACGGGTAACACGGGTACACGGACCTTAATTACACGGACCCTAATTACCCGGGCCTCAAATTCGGTATCGTGTAACACGAGAACGGTGCCCTGGAGACGGGTACACGAAATCCGGACGCGACCGCGAGCCCTAATTTCAACCTTGTACCTATTGTATGTAAATCATGCCTGTAAATGTGGAACAATTTGAGTGGGACAGTTACGTTTGACGCGTTGTACAATACTGTACAATATAATGTATGTACAATATAATGTCCTTAATTAAATCCAGATGATAGTAGGTACCTATAATTCGACCACCGGTCTGGCCTAGTGGGTAGTGACCTTGCCTGTGAAGCTGATGGTCCTGGGTTCGAATCCCGGTAAGGGCATTTATTTGTGTGATGAACACAAATATTTTTTCCTGAGTCAGGGGGTTTTCTATGTACATAATATATATAAGTATGTATTTATCTATATACATAAGTACATATGTATATCGTCGCCTAGCACCCATAGGTATTACAAGCTATGCTTAGTTTGGGGGTAGATTGATCTGTGTAAGATGTCTCCTGATATTTATGGAGCCACCCAAATTTTAGATGCTGTTGGGGGGTTGGGGGGGGGGGGGGATTTAGCGTCTGCGACGTCTGAGGTAAATAATTCTTTAAGTTTAGGTTCTAAGTCAAGTTTAGTATCATTTTCAACTAAATCAAAGATGCAGACGTAGATTTCATCCAAATCGGTTCAGCATTTATTGATTTCCCATACAATCCTACACCTTACCTTTCATTTTTAAGGGATTTTTTTTGAATAAAAACTATCCTATGTTCTTCCCCGGGACTCAAACTATCTCTACCTATACCAAATTGTATCTAAATCGGTTCAGCGGTTATTGAATCCCCATACAAATTTCCACCTCCCGTTTTACACCCTTTAGGGATTATTTTTGACATTAAAAGTATCCTATGTTCTTCCCTGGGACTCAAACCATCTCGATACCAAATTTCAACTAAAATGGTTCAGCAGTTTAAGCGTGAAGAGGAATAAAAAAGAAAGTATTTTTTTCATATTTTATGTGTTTTTACTTCGGAATGGTGCCGAAATGATATCATAAATGAATTCGGCATCCCCGATTTATACGAA
The DNA here is from genome assembly GCF_910591565.1 of Cydia splendana. Lineage (NCBI taxonomy): Eukaryota > Metazoa > Arthropoda > Insecta > Lepidoptera > Tortricidae > Cydia > Cydia splendana. The sequence continues at coordinate 3,579,593 of NC_085961.1, forward strand.
AACGATACCAAACTCGGCCTAGTAACTAAAATGATATAGATATCAAGATAAAGTTGAGAGCCCCCAGCCCCCCCCTCCTAAAAAATCCATCCTTGGGTCTTAAGGACCAATCCTGCCAATGGAAATCTTTTGTTCATGCAACGACGCCGTCGTTTAGGGCTTCCACCCTCGACTATTTTTTAGTTACATAAATAAAACTACAACACCACTTTTATCCCCATATTTATTTCTTCAGAAACAAAACACAATTAAAACGCATTGGTGCCCTCAAACACTTCGCAAGGCCCCATCCTGTATTTCTTAACCGCCACAGAAACATTTTTGGCTTTATTTCTAAAATTCAGGCAGGTGATGAAACATTCGTTGGTGAATGTCTTATTGTTGGTTCCACACACTGGTAGGTAGACATGAGGGCAATCCACGCAGTCAGCAGATTTGATCTTTATATTGGCGAGAGAATCAACATCTGTAGTCCACGGATTGAAAAAGCTCGTGAATGATTGCATGTTCCCGACGGTGACGAATGCTGAAATAAAACGTTTTAATGCTTAATAAGGCGAAGTTATGTAGGTACTAAAGGCGAATTTAGGCCTATCAAATTAGATAAAACGTTTCGTACCTGGTGCAAAGGTTGTCCATCGCCATTCAACGTTGTACTTAATGCGGTTAGTGTGATAGGTACCTTTGCGCTGGGGACGACTCGCGGGGGACTTTTTGACTAGGCTTAAGCTATATTGTTTTAAGTTATAATTTTGTACTGTGTTGGCATGTTTTTATGAATAAACATTATATTTACTAATAAAGCGTTTTGAGGATTAATTCTCAGCAAGCTAGAAATCATTTTAATACTTTCATTAGGTCCTAAATTCGTATAAACCGAGTTTGCTCCATACCAGGTGTGGATAAATTTTGGGGGCCTTGGGAGATACATTTTACGGTGTACCCTTGTTTTGCCGACAAACTTTTCATAGAATATTATTTCATCGACAACGTTTCATCGAAACGTTGGTACTAGTAATATTGTTTGGCGTTATTTTGTTTCATATACTATTTAATTCAATTTTTCTTACTGCGTAGAAATACTATTCAACGAATATTACTTGATCGCTAATTCGTTTCAAATTATTTTAATTGGTACAACTACTAAACATTGCAATTCATTTGTTCGACTTATTACTTTAATACATTTTTATATGTCATACTACACATTTATACATTTTTCTGTTGTAAGAATTTTAGATTTAGGTTAGGTTAGAACTGCGACCCCACACAGAAACGAACGGCTATCAAAGTCGGTTTAGGTTAGGTTAGAACTGCGACCCCACACAGAAACGAACGGCTATCAAAGTCGGTTTAGGTTAGGTTAGAACTGCGATCCCACACAGAAACGAACGGCTTTCAGAGTAGGTTTAGGTTAGGTTAGAACTGCGACCCCACACAGAAACGAACGGCTTTCAAAGTAGGTTTAGGTTAGGTTAGAACTGCGACCCCACACAGAAACAAACGGCTTTCAAAGTAGGTTTAGGTTAGGTTAGAACTGCGATCCCACACAGAAACGAACGGCTATGAAAGTAGGTTTAGGTTAGGTTAGAACTGCGACCCCACACAGAAACGAACGGCTATCAAAGTCGGTTTAGGTTAGGTTAGAACTGCGACCCCACACAGAAACGAACGGCTTTCAAAGTAGGTTTAGGTTAGGTTAGAACTGCGACCCCACACAGAAACGAAAGGCTTTTAAAGTAGGTTTAGGTTAGGTTAGAATTGCGACCCCACACATACACGAACGGCTTTCAAAGTAGGTTTAGGTTAGGTTAGAACTGCGCCCCACACAGAAACAAACGGCTTTCAAAGTAGGTTTAGGTTAGGTTAGAACTGCGATCCCACACAGAAACGAACGGCTATGAAAGTAGGTTTAGGTTAGGTTAGAACTGCTATCCCACTCAGAAACGAACGGCTTTCAAAGTAGGTTTAGGTTAGGTTAGAACTGAGACCCTACATAGAAATGAACGGCTTAGTAAGTAAAATTATTGTTACCAACCTATTTATAATTAGGTTAGAACTGCGACCCCACACAGAAACGAACGGCTTTTAAAGTAGGTTTAGGTTAGGTTAGAATTGCGACCCCACACAGACACGAACGGCTTTCAAAGTAGGTTTAGGATAGGTTAGAACTGCGACCCCACACAGAAACAAACGGCTTTCAAAGTAGGTTTAGGTTAGGTTAGAACTGCGATCCCACACAGAAACGAACGGCTATGAAAGTAGGTTTAGGTTAGGTTAGAACTGCGATCCCACACAGAAACGAACGGCTTTCAAAGTAGGTTTAGGTTAGGTTAGAACTGCGACCCTACATAGAAATGAACGGCTTAGTAAGTAAAATTCTTGTTACCAACCTATTTATAATTTGCCCAAAATGAAAATGGCAGCCTTGTAAAATTATATTTTCATAATTAGAGCACATACCTATAATCGCGCAGAGAGAGCCGACTGACGTGATTGCGATTCGATAACGAAATATTACAAATTGAAATAATTTTACGCGTAATAAATTTTATTAAATACAATCCAAAATGAAACAACAAAACCCGTAAAGAAATACCAGGATATAAACTATATACAAAATAACTCAAGTACCAATTAAAAGTCCCCGATTTAAATTTAATAGTATCGATTCTTCGACGCAATAACTTGTCGATAAAATGAAAATACTTGAAACATTGTCTTCGAAATAACATTCGATGAAATGTCTGTCGGCAATTCAAGGGTAAACCACATTTTACCTTCAATTTACTATCAGACGTAGGAAAAAACTGAAATGGAGCATAATTTTTTCCACTACTCCAGGAATGAAACTCGGATTACGCTAATTTAGAAACAAATGAAGATATTTTCCGATGATTTCCAGCTTGCTGGGAATTAATTCCTGGAAAAAATCTAATTTGATTGGCCTATAACAGGACAGCCAGGAAACATGTTGTCAGTATTAAAACCATTAGCTTAGCATACCTGCATGCAGATATACATACTATGCTAATAACTTTGCTGACTATGCCTATGTCAATGGTTTCTTTATCCTAGCTGTTGGGTATTCCGTGTACTACTCAATGAAATACCATATTAAAGTTCCCAAATATATTATGCATCCGCACAGGCAAACGATTACAAGAGAATGACCTATATGTAAATGTGGGTTTACTAACGTGTTGCAGAAAGATTTTTGACATATTTTTGTATTGCATAATGTTACTTGGCAGAAATGTCGTTTGGCAGAATTACCTTTCCCATATATCATTTAGCATACAATCATATCGCAGAGTTTTAAAATCCAGAACCATATTTTGGCATACTATTGATGATCATAATAGTATTTTAAAAGAGTATTCATTTCGCAGATAAATGTATTGCATAATATTTAGGTATGTAGCATAAAGCTGAGCATTGGTGTCCCGCCGCCGGCGAAAAAAAAGAGTCTTGGATAAAATGCAACGCATTGAATCAATTCTAAATAACCGAAACGATTACACGAAAATCGGCTTGTTGAAGGCAATAGGTGCTAATTTAAAATTAGCTTAGTTATTATTATGAACGTTTTAATATACCTACCTACTTTGAGAAATTAATAATTTAAATTAATAATAATTTTGTACTTTGAGAAATTGTTTTTATGTAATTTGAGGACTTTCAATTTATTCTCTTTAGCGAAGTGGTAACATACCGACGGACAGAGTTATGATGGAATTGCTCTTTACTAGTTTTTAAAGTGTTTATGGTGTATGTGTATATGGTAAAAGAATCAGTATAAAGTCTGTCGGGTAATAAAATAATATTATAAAAAATTGCTCCATTTATTTATAATAGCCAATACGTATATCAATATTATAATTATAACCTAATCAATTCTTCTGGCAGTTGTTCGTTGTAGTAGTAGTAGTAGTAGTAGTAAAATACTTTATTGTACAAAAAGAAACATAAAACATGAAAGAACACACATCATTAGTACAAAGGCGAACTTATCCCTTTCAGGGATCTCTTCCAGTTAACCCTTGAGCAGTTGAGGGAAAATTGGAGAACGGTAGACATAAAAGCTGTACTAAACGGCATAAAGATAAAATATTTAATATCCTACAAGATAGGTAAACCTATATCCTACTATAATTATGTACCTATATACAAAGTATGGGATATGAAATATAACAAATATGTAAACAACTATATATACGTTGTTGTAGGAGGTCACAGCTCTAACCTAACCTAACCCACTTTTCTGGTGGCCGTTCGTTTTGTATGAGGTCGCAGTTCTAACCTAACCTAACCCACTTTTCTGGTGGCCGTTCGTTTTGTATGAGGTCGCAGTTCTAACCTAACCTAACCCACTTTTCTGGTGGCCGTTCGTTTTGTATGAGGTCGCAGTTCTAACCTAACCTAACCCACTTTTCTGGTGGCCGTTCGTTTTGTATGAGGTCGCAGTTCTAACCTAACCTAACCCACTTTTTGGGAGCCGTTCGTCTTATACAGGAGGCCGCAGTTACAACCTAACATAATCTTTTCTGGCACAGGTTCAATTTTGTTTGGGGGTCACAGTTCTTACTTAACGTAATCCACTTTTCTGCAAGTAGAAAAACATTATGCCATAATGAAAGTATGCTGCAGGATGATTATGGTACATACAATTATGCTAAACCAAAGTCTGCAAAAGTAATCTTCTGCTAAATAATATGCTGCAAAATGTATTGTATGGTTAGTAATAATAATGCAAAGTAATATTTATGCCTAATTATCATTCTACTAAAAGTGTTTCTGCGATACATGTTATGCGAAGTGTATTTCTGACAAACAATATTATGCCAGAAGAGGGGAACCCGTAAATGTGACATCTGTCTTAGAAGCTTTATTCTATATAGCCAGAGTTTATGTTGGTACATATTCGAACTCTATGTAGGTATATTAGGCACACGCCAACATCATTGTTGTAATTAAGTTAGTTCCAACACTAGCCTAGCCTAAGGATGCTTACTGTATTTCCTGACACCGTGTGACTAGGATGTCACATGGAAATCAGTCTCCGTGTTCTGTGTTGAACAAACAAATATTGTAAGTTAAAATAACAATCTTGTAAAACGTACACATATAATTATACAGGTTAGGTTCATAAAATCATAAACTTTAAACTATCTTTGTTTTTCATCGTAAATTAAATATTGTAGGTACATGTCTTCAATCACATTCATGTGAAAATATAACATTCATATTGACGCTACCACTATTTGTTACTTCCAAGAGTTCCAAGCCGGTATGAAGTTAGGTGAAACAGACTCTACATGGATTCGAAAATCCCAACATGTTCCCAAATACAATTTTGTAGCTCAAGACCCTCTACAAAACCAGTCGTTAGTTCCTTACAGCTTGTATGAAACTTCTACTGTTTTTAACCAGACCCCGCAGACAACATGCCAATCGAAACGCAACTGTCACTGTCACACTAATATGAAAGAGTGATAGAGAGATACAAGGCGATTCGATAGCGAAGCACAAGCGATTGTCACCTTGGCCGCCTGAGTCGACTTAGCGCGCTTTACCCGCAGTGAGTGCAAGCGAGACACCTTAAGAAGCGACTTTCATTACCTTCCGTATGTAATCAGCGATTGCGTATCAAAACAAAATCAAAACCTTAACAAACTATTGAGTCAGAATTGGCCCCTTGCCTTTCCTTAAGCTTTTACAGACTCGTATCCGCATCGCGCTACGTGTCTTTAGAAAATCGGGTACGTAATAGAAAATGTGAATAATAAGTTAATTCAATCACATACGTGACTTCAGACCCCATTATGGCATACTCCTATTAGGGTAAAAAATCGTTTTCACTCGGAAATCGAACCCGGAAACATTTCGAGGATTACCCATTAATAGTAGGCTAGTTGTCATTCAAATAAGGCATTCGCGAAAATGCCGGAAAGGCGTACTTAAGCCGTCAGGTTAAGGTGACGTTCTTCGAACATTTAGGTACCTAACAATTGCTCTGCTTTCGCAATACGCAGCAATTCACCGCTGCTCATATGTTATTATGTTGAGAAAAAAATGTGCGTACCATGCATATGTACGTAATTATACAGGGTGATTCATGAGACGTGAGCAGGACTAATCCTGCACACTCAGTAACTGATAATTGATCGATCACCGTCGTATTTAGGTGAAACAACCACAATGTTTCCTATTTTTTTACTTTTTGGTGAGGGCAAATTTAATTCTCTACAATCATAGTAACCCTACAAGACCTAACTAGTGGCTCTGTGAGCTGTAGACCTCGCGAGCAGAGTTTAAAACTGAATAAATGTATGGTTCCGTTGTTTTGAAGAATTTAGAGAATCTAATTTGACCATAAAAACTTAACTATCAATTGCTTACAAAATTCGGGAATTGGTTTAGATATGCGACCTGTAGAGTAGAACATATGGACATACAAAACAATTTTTGGCTAACAGGCCAATTCAAACTTACACTGATATCAGAAAGACATCTAACTGATGTCATTTAGTTATCGTGCATTTTACTCGTTCTTGTCCGTACATGTATTGGCGCAAGCGAGACGCACGATGACTACTAAATAACATGATAAAAATATCATCCCGATGTCAGTGTACGGTCGATGCCCCTTAAGTATACACGTCGCCATACTAATTGTATAGAAAAGTGGATAGAGTTAGACCAAGAAAAGTCTGCAGAGATTTTGACAGCACACGCAGTTCCAATGTTATTTGTGCCAGTGTCAAAATCTCTGCAGACTTTTCTTGGTCTAACTCTACTTATGTTAGGAAACCAACATTACCTTTGAATTAGCCTGTAAACTGCAACTAAGAAGCTTCGTGCGCGAGTGTGGCCCATAATTTCCGAAAATCATTTTTTCTTCGAGGCAATTACTCCGTTCTCATATTTTGCGTTGCCCATAATTGCCCGAAATCATTCATTCTCGGTAGCAATTACTCCGTTCCCATATTTTCCCAATGGTTTTCTTCCGCAATCGCCTATTTTTAATATTTTTAAATTAATCTTTTCCTTATAGTTTTCGTTCTTTTAAATATCTAGGATAATATTTTCTTGTTACTGTATGTTAATAGTGTAGTAATTATATTTGTTACTTGTAGGTATTTCACATACAACAAATATCAAAAACACTAAAATTAAAACATAATCTAAAAAACTGCAAGTAAAAAACCAAACGCTGTCAGCCAATAACTCTAACCTACCTATCTGTGGGAGCAGATTCGTTTTTAGGGTCATCAAAAAAAAAATAACCCTAACCTACCTATCTCTGGGAGCAGATTCGTTTTTAGGGTCATCAAAAAAAAATAACCCTAACCTACCTATCTCTGGGAGCAGTTTCGTTTTTAGGGTCATCAAAAAAAATAACCTTAACCTACCTATCTCTGGGAGCAGTTTCGTTTTTAGGGTCATCAAAAAAAATAACCCTAACCTACCTATTTGAAAAAATCTGGTTATTTTTACCACTAGCATTAAAAAAAAGGGAAAATATGGAGATAGAGAATATTTAGTTAGTGAAAAAAAAACCTACTGGTTATTTTAACTACTAGGATTAAAAAGAAAAGGGAATAAATTGAGAAAAGGAAAATTTAGTTTATGAAAAAATGTACACGAAAAATTAAATAAAGCGAAGAAATTCCACTGGGAAAAAATGAGAACGGAGTAATTGCCTCGAAGAAAAAATGATTTGCGGAAATTATGGGCCATTTAAGCGAGGCGATCCAAATTAAAAGGCTCAAAGTCTAACTAACATTATTGTTAGTTAGACTTTGAGCCCGGGAAAGCGCAACGTACGAGCAACCTACAGCTAGTTCCCTGAGCCCAAGGTCGACCACTACCCTAGGCAATGTTAACCCCTGCGATTTATGGATGGTGACCGCCCATGCTATAAACGTAAGTGGAAATTGACTCCTGGAACAGCCATGCCCTTGAACTAAAACCGCTAAAAAAATGTTCAAACAAAAACTCAAACGAATACGCTTACCTCGCGCTTCACGCTCGCTTGATCAATCAGCAATACGATGTTTAAGTGCAAAAAATAAATAAAAAAATTTGCATTTACTGGGGATCGAACCGGGTACCTATCCCATATCCTTGCTTGTAAGCGTCTTTCCAACTGCGCTATGATAGCATTTAGATGAGTTGACGAAATTTGGTTACTTATTCTCGAATAAGAATTTAAATATCTAATCTAAAGAGAATAAAGTGTATAGGGGACGTGCATGAACTATAGGGGGCAGCACAGGAGCCGTCAGATCTTTGGCGCGAAGCGTAGATGTGTAGTTTATGATTCCGATGTAGCCCACGAGATGGCAGAACCTACTATGCACAAGGAAACGTACTTACGAGAACGGTAGATGGTAGCACTTGCTTTGGCAATGTACATATGCACATATGTTTCCGATTCAGGCCACAAGATGGCAGGCCCTCCAACGCGCACGGTCCCTATAGTGGGCGTGCGTGAACTATAGGGGGTAGCATAGGAGCCGTCAGATTTTTGACGTGAGGCGTAAATGTGACGTTTATGCTTCCGATGTAGCCCACAAGATGACAGAACCTACTATGCATAAGGAAACGTACCTACAAGAACGGTAGATGGTAGAACTTGTTTTGGCAATGTACATGTTTCCGATTCAGGCCACAAGATGGCAGACCCTCCAACGCGCACGGTCCCTCTATATGTAGTAGAGGGTTATTGTCATACTAAATTTTGTAGTCACAGTAAATTGACTGCCATCTTTCGATACAGGATTAAAATGAAAATGAAAAAAAAAATCAATAAATGTATATATGTATGGATAAATGATTTTTTTTATTTTTAGAACGCCATATGATTTTGACCCATGTTCTTTTACTGATATGAGTAAAAATTGTTAAATATAAAATGGTGTCGCCATCTAGACGAGCATAGGCCAAAGGTATGGCGCCGTATATTCAAGAATCAAATTTTCTTTAAAGCGCAAAAAGCCATCATCTCTTGCAAAAAATAAACGAATGCGCTTAGCCCGCGCTTGATAAATAGAAACTACGATTTTTTTCATTTTTTCAAAATAATAAAATAAAATAAAAAACAACAATTGATACGAAATTTAAGTATAAAAAAATACAAAAAGTTATGTAGCAGCATACAATTACTGGGGATGGAACCAGGGACCTCCCTATGCAAACAAAAAAGCGAACGTTTGCAAAATGCGCCATGATAGTTCTTACTAAAGCTGACGAAATTTAGCTACTCATTCTCAAGTAAAAACTAAATATCTAAATATCGCCGAAACCAGCGATACAAATTTTCTGAATTTTTGGCCATTTAATCTATAAACATATATCAAAAAGAAAAAACTCTTATGATATCGATACAACTATTTGTTTAGGCGACAGGTATCACGACTCCGCCATTTTTTAAAAATTCCAAAAACCGAATTGACAAAAAAAAATTATTTAGTCATAGAATCTGGTCACAAAATTTCATGAGAATCGGTTAAGAATTGCGACCTGTAGAGGAGAACATCCGGAAATACAAAACTAAATATCTAAATACCGCCTAAACCAGCGATAATTTTTTTCTGCATTTTTTGCTATTAACTCTGTAAACATGTCTCAAAGAGAAAAAACTCTTATGATATCGATACGACTATTTGTTTAGGCGCCAGGTATCAGGACTCCGCCATTTTTAAAAATTTCCAAAAACCGGATTGACAAAAAAAAATTATTTAGTCATAGAATCTGGTCACAAAATTTCATGAGAATCGGTTAAGAATTGCGACCTGCAGAGGAGAACATCCGGAAATACAAAACTAAATATCTAAATACCGCCTAAACCAGCGATAATTTTTTTCTGCATTTTTTGCTATTAACTCTGTAAACAAGTCTCAAAAAGAAAAAACTCTTATGAAATCGATACGACTATTTGTTTAGACGCCAGGTATCACGACTCCGCCATTTTTAAAAATTTCCAAAAACCGGATTGACAAAAAAAAATTATTTAGTCATAAAATTCGGTCACAAAATTTCACGAGAATCGGTTAAGAATTGCGACCTGTAGAGGAGAACATCCGGACATACGAAAGCAAAATGCCCGAGTCAAAACGTAGACCTTCGCTTCGCTTCGGTCAATTATTAACATAAAACCTCTTTAACCGTAAAGACAGCATTTTGATTACGAAGAAAATAAACTGTCAAACTTGAGTGTGATACGAGTTTTCAAAAGTAACCAGACCGTGATGACAGTAATGACATTCAATTTGACACAGAATATCGGTAGTTTAGTATTCTAATTTTAGGGTGACCATGCATGTCGTAAATAAATAAATACTTTTTTTTTCAACACGACTAGAAAATTAACGTTAACCTCACTAATACTGATACGAAACAGTTGCTTATAATTTACGAAATGCGCAGTGTTAGTCCTGCTCACGTCTCCTGAATCATTCTGTATACATACATAGAATAGGAGCAAGATTTCTAAAAAGAATTAGTTCTCGCATAATAAGTGCCTACTAAATAATTCTCTTTGTAATATCTGTCTTCACATGCGCCTTTACGCTGTTATCCGAAAATAATAATTCTACACTTAGGTGCAAAACTGACATAATAATAGAAGATACCGAGGTGAGTTACAACAGAGGTAAGTTGAGACAACATCAATTTTGCGGAATTTATAATAATTATAGTTTAGAGCACATCAACGTGCACACTAGCGCCACTGCTAAATAATCGTGATTATTTAAATTTAGAGAAAGATATTATACTGTATTTTGTATTTAAGTACCTTTTGAATACATCAGACTAGGCAAGGACGCATATTGTAGAACCAGTGGACGGTTGTTGTTGTTCTATGTTGTGAACCGCTGTCAAACGTCGTCGTTTTGTATAAAGTTTCCTTTCTGTACGGTAGTACTATCAATTATTCTGTGTCGAAAATTTATAAACCTAGCCTTAAGAAAGCCAACATGTTACCAGCGGCAAAAGTCGGTCGACAGAAAATGGGTCAAGATACACATGCGAAACAAGATCTACGAGAAGTTACCGACGCGGTGTCACAAGAAAATATTACTCGTAGTTTTTTAAGAGAATAGCGGAACCGCTTCTCCCATTTTCCTGGGTACATAATAGAAAATATATTTATATAGTTTACGTTTTAACACAGGAAAATCGCCTCAGATAGTATGGTCATATACGCCGCAGACCGGTAGACTACGTGGGAAATAGATATCTCAACACTGATTTAAACTTTCACGATTATTAAACATTATCACACTGTACAACGGGACTTAATCTCGTATCCAGAAACGCGCGGCTAGAAGATGTTGATGTCAACTTGAGCCATTCTCCGAGACCACGGGGACAACGCCGTCCTCGAAACGTCGGAGGTAAATCTTAAAACTTTAATACGCGATTAAGTCCCGTTGTACAGTGTGATAAGATATCTCAACGTCACTGTCCAAGGCCCGATCACCCGGCCGCGGTAGAAGCGTTGGCTGAACGTCGTGACAGCGAACATGGAAGAGAACAATCTCATGCCTGATGATGCCGAAGACCGGGCTAAGTGGAGAAGATTGAGCAGGAAAGCGGATCCCGTCCTGGCGCTAGGCCAGAAAAACGCTAGGTTGAAGAAGAAGACATTTTAACACAGACAGTGTTATTTTCGCATTAAATTTATAATAGGTATGTACATATTAGTAGGGATCGCAAATCCCCATGAAAAAAAGACCCATTAGGATTTTTCTCCCTTTTGGACGCTCTATGTCTTTTAGAACAAAATACAACACTTCCAATGCCCAACGAAAAAAGATGACATTTAATGATTTACTCAACAACTGCTGTTCAATCCTAACATATATTTGGAAACTATTTTAGCGAAAACTTTTAAGCCAACAAATGTACATTCCCGGATCCCGTTTCCAAGAAAACGTGCTAAACTTGTCACAAAACCTAACATAAAAGCAAACGGTGTGACAACAGAAATAAAGTCGCCTATGTAACTACCCGCATGCCAAGAAGGCTAACCATTTTGCCTTCTGACCCTTTGACCCAGGTCCAAACATAATGGCCGTCACCTTTACGAGTTTTACCATACTGGCCGTTGTTAAAAATTGGGTATCATTTATGCAGGTGGAAAGACAAAATACAATGGCGATATATTCATTTCAACTTCGACCTTATGTTTATGGAGATAAGATTCGGAATATGCTTGCTGGTTTAGAAAGGTGTTACAGGAGCACAATTTTCATTATGGAATTTCGTATGCGGGTTGAAATTATGACTGCCACGGGAGAGGGGACATCTTGTGTGAGAAAAGATAATAGCGGGAATGTGTTGAAACTACGCTTATTCGGTTTTGTTACTGTCGTTTGTGATGAGGGAAGATTTTATATGGTTCGTAGCCGTAAAACTAGTTCAAGTTACTGTATAATACATCTGGTAGGCTTAGCTTTAATATGTTATTGATGTCAAGGTGGTATGTACCTAGACGAAATAAGAGCATTATAGGTACCTAGTCTTCGCCTACTATATTTGGAGTGCAATTTCAGCCATATGCAGTGGAATTTAGATTGCTTATATCGATAGTCAGACAGAAATAAAATCATATATTTACCCACGAATTATCGCGATCCCAAATACGTGTAAATCGGAGAGAATTATTGAGGAATATGCCAAAACCCAGGCGAAGTCCTGGAACTCGACGGTATGCGCATCTTCACAAAGGAGGGCGGGCTGATTGGCCCTTTTGACCAGTAAGGGCAAGCGATATGTCACCGGATTTTACAACTTAGAATAACCTATAGGTTATTCTAAGCTGTAAAACTTTTACTATGGCAGGTAGTCCCAAATCTTTGTGTGAAAAAGTTATCGCCGCAAAAAGTAGTGTGAGTTGAAACGTGACGAATATTTATTACCTAATAAAACATTTGAAAGAATTATTTTATTTAAGAAATTTGAGCTATTTCAACGTTTAAGGTAGGGCGTCACTAGCACAATCATAGGGCCTATCGTGAAACACGACTGTCGAAAGTTCGGTTTCTGCCTCTCTATCACTCTTGCCTATTCGATCGATAGAGAGGCAGATCACGAAATTTCGGTTTTCGCGTTTCGCGGTAGGCCACCTGTAAACAAACCGCCTTGATGCATCAATGTCACAGTGAAAACTTATAAAAAAACTGTTTGAGGCCTAGTACGTATAACTTACTCTATGGTTTACTATGTGTACTAGTGCTGCACTCTCGCGGCATTGCAGTAATACTCCCTATTCATCTACTCCATTCTTAGTCAGACAAAAAGACTTACATAGCAACAAAAAAATCGTATATCGACTGGTTTCCATGATTTGCTTGAATAAAATCTAGAATTTAAGTTTAATCAGTCTGCCATTTAATTCAGAAACTATAACTTACTGCAACTGTTTTTGCGCATATGGTTATATAGCACCTTTTCTTAATATCCTCATTAAGATCAAGGGTTGTAAAATATTAATTACGAAATTATACGACTAATTTGCAGTTAAAGTCCCTCATAATTTTGCAACTTATTGCGCAGTTATATATCGAAATTTAAGACGATTCGAATGGAATGAATGAGTTTGTTATGTAATGACTCCGATTACGTATTTTTCCCGTGTACCGTATACGGGATTTTATAGGTTTGTAGGTGCCTACTTATGGCAATTACAAAATGTTCACATGGCGTCTATGCATCACATGCTATGATAGGGTCTATATTAATTCGCATAACGTAATACTCCTAATTCAGGTTGGCATAACATATATTACGCATACATTTTTAAACGCATAACATTATTTCGCATAACTGAGTACGTATACTGTTAATACGCATAACATAAATTGTCATAACTATGAATTGGGATAAATATAATAAGCATAACGTTACTTTGCATAATTATTAAATGGTATAAATATAAAAGGAAGAAAAAGATTGTTACATCACCTAGTTTGAACGGTTTTTCCGTCCTACCGATTTATAGGTATAGGTTCTAATAACACTGGTAAACATATAGGTCTATAATATAACTGTATGGGTACTGACAAATGTAATTTTGATTGTATATATTGTTTTATTTATTTAATTAGTTCTGAGGAATTAATCAGGATGTGAATATATATATTATCTGGCTGTTTAAGAAAACCTAACATCGAAGGCTAACCTAATAAAGTTGGTTTTGCCCTGATCCATCTAATTCGCTCGCTTTATAAAATTATGCGCATTCATTTTATGACAGTTAAGACGAAACAGGAGCTGAGTTTTAAATATTTTAGGTAAATATACCCATCTCGCTAACGGAAGCGGCACCTAAAAGTAGTGCGATAAGGACAAGGCGAAAAATCCTGCGTAAAAATCTCAAAAATCGAGGTTTCGTACTCCTCTGTTTCCTCCTCCAACACTTAACCAATCGTAACCAAATTTGGAAATCTAAATGATTATGAAATTATCTGTGTCGGACCGTTTTGCTTTTTTGGCTAATTGATATCAGTTTTGAATGCCACGCCTCTCATTGCGGCATAGTCAATTAGGCCATTTTGGCCATTTTTGAAGGGCTCTAGCGCCTTAAAAAACAAAAATATCAAAAAAAGCAAAACGGTCCGACACAGATATTGACAATATTAATCTGTGTTGAAAAAATCATTGTTCTAGCTTCAAAAACCACGGAGGAAAACGAGGAGTACGTTTGTATGGAGAAATGACCACTCCCGTTGGCTCTTAAAGTTATAGTTAATAATTTTATGCATATTTCAATTATGCGGATCATTATTATGCGCAATAAGTGTTATTCATTTTTATTATTATGCCTGTTCAATGTTATGAACAATTATGTTATGCCAAATCTGGTATGCCAATTCATATTATGTCAATTAATGTTAGGCGTATTAAGGGGCACCCGCTATGATATCGTAACGCGTCGTGCGCGATCAGTTACTAACGACTGATCGCGCACGACGCGTCACGGCTCGGCCACGACATTGAGCGACTTGCGACGGCGGCAGCGACAACCATAGGTGGGAACAAAAGGTTCGATAGCTGTGTCTTGCTCCAACCTATGGTTATCGCTGCCGTCATCGCAAGTCGCTCAATGTCGTGGCTGAGCCGTCATGCCGGTCGCCGCGCTACTGAGGGCCTACCGCGAGCCATGTTCTATGTGTTGCCTCCCTGTCAAACTTACGTACGAATTTACAAGTACGACGCAGAGGAATTTACAAGGTGAGCGAGATCAATATACGTGCTCGAGACAGCGGATATCATGTACATAATATATTTGAATTTTAATTTGTTGTACCTAACTATTAACAAAAAAAGTAATCGATGAGTTTCCTCAAAAAATAAATAGCGCATCATAAGAAGCAATTTTCATATTTTTAGCAATAATTATTACAAATTTTTAAAGTACAGTTTAGACTTACGTTTATGATTTTTTTTTATCGTTCGAAAGAAAATCAGGATTCGTATGGAAGAAGTCACTAGAGAAAATCCTTAAGGCCCACTTGCACCATCCCACTAACCCGGGCTAACCGGTTAAACCGTTAAACCAGTGTCAAATTGTATTGGTAACCATGGTAACTCCAGGTTTAACCAGTTAACCCCGGGTAAGTGAATGGTGCAAGTGGCTTTAAGATTGCTAATTAAATTATTGGCAATCGTATTGTGATCTAAAAAAGCGGTACGATTTCTCAAAAACTCCGCTCTCTGTACCTACTGACTAGCGTTCGACCGGGTCGGGCCTGGGCCTAGGCGTCCGGCATGTCATTTTCTATGACGGCTGATCGGTGATCACGTGGTGCTTTCCATAGAAAATGAAGCGCCGGATGCTCCAGCCCGGCCCCGGCCCGGTCTAGCGTGAGTCATCCCTAATGTCGCTATGTACTTGTACACTACACTCCAAGTCAATCTTTGTATACCACGTATTGCCACCCTAATTAATGTTGTATAACAGAATCTTAAAGCTCAAGCAAACTTGGACCTTAACTGTTACGAAACAAAGCTGTGATTAGCTTAAAGGTGTTGAGCACAAACTTGTTACGAGTTAGTCTAGTAGTTTGTAGTTGCTAATAATGTTTGTTATTATGTTATTAGTCAATTTTAGGATTCAAATACATGTCATAAAATAGGTTACTTAAGTTGTTAAATACTTTTTTAACTTTACTTTACTTTTTTACAGTTGTTCAAAAAGTGCTACTTTACGTAGCTGTTTAGCGTTCGCAAAGTTGTGTTTTGCGAACTAGTGCTTTTTACTTTTCTAGCTTTTTTAAATTTAATTCTGACCTTAATTGATACGTCCACACCAAAGAGTTTGGATGTTCAAAAACTTTATATATTTTTATTTTGCCATTAGATATTATGTACAAAAAGTATTGTTACACGATATAAAGTAAATATTTATTTTTTATTTTATAAATAAAACGTTATAAAATACGATATTTCACTAAAAAAAAAATATTATTTGGCTGAATGGAAATATCATTGCCACGTTGGCTAACGTTAACAGAAAAAAATAGAAATTAAAAAGTAAAACCGGCGCCCGCCATTTTCACTTGAAATTTATTAGTTGTATCAAAATAATTATCTTAAATTGCAATGTAAATCAACGCTGAACGTAGTTTATAGTGCTGAATATACAATATCATTCAAGTTCAAGGGAAAATTCGTAACTGTAAGTGCAATGCTCATGTTACCAATATTTGTGTTATTGTGATTTTTTCGCAAATGTATTAAAAAACGTCGTTCAATGTACGTGTGAAAGTGTTATTATTTACTTGTCCCGTGTCTTTTATTCGCCTACGGCTCATAAAAGACATCTCGGTACTCGTAAGTAATAACATACTTTCCCCACTTGCATTGAAATGTACTATTACAGTACATTATGGTCCTACTTTTCCGCACTAGTGAGTGAAATATTACTTTTCATGCGTATGTCAAAAGTTTAAAGGGCCATAAATGTACTGTAAAATGTTGTACGATACACGTGCGAATAAATTGCGTTAATACAAGTGCGGAAATTCCTCTTTTCCGTACTTGTATCGTAAATAACTATTTCATCACACTTGCGCAGTAAGCGTGCTATATCACGCAAGTGCAGCGGGAGCTAAAGTCCATGTTACTGCCTCGGGACTTACAGTTTTTTAGGGTTCCGTACCTCAAAAAATGATAAACCGGAAACCTTGTAGGATCACTCGTACGTCTGTCTGCCTGTCCGTCTGTCATAGCCTATTTGCTCCGAAAGTACTGGACCATTGTAAGTTGGATTTTGGTATACATGATGAAAGTCTGAGACCTAAATACGGATATATAGGAGTATTCCTCGTGCTGTCCCGTACAAACGCATTTTATTTCCTGTGTTGCGACTTTTTTTCGGTATTTAAAGCAGGCGATTATTTCTCTGTGCATGTTTTTGACCATTTGTCATAGAAAAGGAAACTCTTATGCCTGCAAATCTTCGGGGCTACTTTTGTGGGGTAAACGAGAAAAATAAAAATAAAAGATTTGTAGACTATAATGGTGTGATAGGTACCTGTATAAAATGAAAGGCTCATAGTGAGAATCTCAAATATATATTTTTTATAATTTTAAAATAGGTAGTTTTGAAATTATAGCAGTCACATAAAGTACTGTTGCACAAAGAAGTACTTTATTAAATAAGTATTTAAAACGATGTTGTTAAGTGAACTGTAATAGCTTGTCATAATAAAATAATATTGTTGGATAAACTAAATAATACAAATAGTAATTTACGTTCGTACGAATCATACGAATGTTATTGGTGGATAGAGTGCAAAGTAAAGGTACTACATAATAAAGACAAGACAAATTGACACCATTCTGTTGTGTTTTAAAGTAAACTAAATATTACAAATAACCATTTACGGTCGTAAATAGCTATTTGTATTATTTAGTTTACTTTAAAAAAATTGACACAATTTGTCTTGTTTTTATTATTCGGTACCTTTACTTTGCGCTTTGCACTCTAATCAACAATATCATTCGTACGAACATAAATGAGCATTTGTATTATTTAGTTTGTACTATTTATCCAACAATATTATTGTGCACAATAAACCTCATGTATGACAAGCTATTACAGTTCACTTAACAACATCATTTTAAATACTTAATTTATAATGCACTTCTTTATGCAACAGTACTTTATGTGACTGCTGTGCTACTATTTAATTTGTTGTCCGTAAGGATAAGTACAATCTACCATTGCGTTACATTTTCAACAATAAAATCGCCAGGGATCACCTTCTCCACCTTCGCCCGCGACGTATTTTTCCAATTTCTTGGCATCACAATACTCATACACCTTTCCATGTCTCTCCTATACTTAATACAGGGGCCCAGTCTTTTCAGGTTCTTTTTGTCACAAAGCATTACACAGTGGTTCGGATATGTAACTCCCTCTGTACTGCAACAGGGCCAATAGACTCTGGGACAGTAGCAATCCAGCATTTTATCCAAGTCCTCGAAATCGCCGTTTCGCCATTCGTAGGGGTATAGGAGATTGTAATCTTCCATTATCTTGTGAGAGCCTGCTTGGGCGGCGATTGGATAGACGAAAGAAGCAATGAGTACTGTAAAAATATTTAAATAAATTATTTACCTATATTTTTAAATAATGCTTGTTTGCGTTTTATAAATAATCATAATTTAAATAATATAATGGAAAAATTGACAAATTTACGCTTCCAGCAGGACTTGAACCTCTGCAATTCGTGCATCGCTTTTAACAATTTGAGCTACGGAAGCCTACCAGAAATGCGCAATATTTTTCTATTCCTTTCTTTATGTGTGTTCTGTATGGGTGTTTTAAAATGACATCCCATCAAAAAGATTAAATGTGAAATGAGAGTCAAGTTCATCGTTAAAAATAAGTATGCGTCGTTGTTGACTTCGCCGGAAAAATAATTGATTATTTATATGAGTGCCAAGTTCTAGTTCACTTGGGCTGTAATTACTCACTACTCACTACTTACTCCGTTGGCTCAGCGACCCAAAATGAGACTTGGCCTCCGACACAAGACAGCGCCACTTTTCTCGGTCCTGTGCGACCTCTCGCCAATTGCTGACTTTTTAATTGTTGACTTGATTGTAATTAAATATCACGAATTGACTAACCTAATTTTTACCTACGTACAGGCTATATTATATTTGTATAAGTATGTTTCTTTTCGAAAATTTAGTTTGTTGATATAAAAACTAGCGAGAAAGTTTTTAGATTCATTGAATGCTTTTGAAAATAAACGCTCAGAAAGTGACACTTTTTCCAAAGTGTAAACTTTTATGTAATTCGATTGTATGTATCATTTTAGTTGTTTACTGCTATCTGAAAATAAATACCGTAAAATGGGGTGAGTAGGTTTCGCGGGGAGAGGTGGGTTATGAATGGGGAGAGAAGGTTTGAGAGGGGGGTAAGAAGGGATTTTAAGGCTACTGCTACAAAAATAATGTATTCCAATTTAAAATGGAGCTATAGTAATACGCATAATAAAAAAAAATCGATCCAACAATCTTCCAAAATCACCTTTGTATGAAAACCCCTCTCACCCCAAATACGAGGCCCTACGGGGTGAGGTGGGTTTTCCTCTTTATCGTCAAAGTTATGAAATGGAACTACCCAAAATAGAATAATAACTAAAATACAAACGTCCGGAACACTTATTAATCTTATTATATACACCATTCAGTTTTCATATGTGAATATAAAATGTTATCGAGGTTTGAATTTCAGTTTTGACCCTACTCACCCCATTTTACGGTATTGACTTATCGAATAAATATTGATTTAGTTGCCAAGTGGACCCCAGGCTCCCATGAGCCGTGGCAAAATGCCGGGACAACGCGAGGAAGATGATGATTGCAGCGGTACATATTAGCTTTTAAAATTCCCGGGCCTATATCTATAAAACATGATTTCGTCTCGTTTTGTAACTTTGGCCCTTGAATTTTAAAAACCCTTATTAAGTAACTGTTGCACAAAATAGTATGCTGGCATATAATATCTCATGAAATTAAATAATACCGATTATGATCCACATTGGAGACGGTTGACTATATCTTCAGCCAATTCCAGAAGTCTGATTATCTTGATTTGGACATCACTGGAATCTAGAAAAAAAGTAAGAATATTTTCAATTACCTAAAACCTAACACATAGGTACAGAGAATTGAAGTTAACGCAGGGCAGCTTATGCGACCCCATTTACTCGAGTGCTCCTGGGGAATTCTGTCACCCGAAGGTAAGTGGGTGCAACAGGATTCTCTGCCTCTGGCTTGCCTTAGCCGACCGTCCAGAGTTGAGTCCATCGCTTTCACCCAATAGCCTTTTGTCATTTTAGATTCCATCAACTCTCAAAAGTCCTTACACCAGATTTGGTTGTAAAATGCGACCTAGCAGAAAGCATTTTTACCAAAGCTGAAATAGAGGTCCCTAATGCTTGGTTAAAAAAATGGATAGACAAACAATCCTATGGAACCTACTCACAAATAATTGAGGAATGCGACGTGCAGAGGAGAACAGTTAAATGAAAGCTTTTTTGCCCAAGCTGAAGCTGAAGCTGCGCGCTCGTTCGTTAAGCGAATCAAATAAATAATACCTACAAGACCTTGAAAAACAAAAATTCATAAGGTAAAAAAAATCATAGTTATCATTGTTATCAAGAAATACTCGAATATCTCTTTATGCACCATTTTGCGGCATGCAGCGACGCCTGAAGTTCGCTGTTCATAATTCAGCGCACGGCGTTTGCTCGAGCACCCTCGAGGCTCCGCGGTCGTGTGATAACGCTACAGACCACTTGCCATAAAACCATCTTTGTCCCGCATACATCCAGCAAGCTTATGATGGAAGGCATAATTCATGTGACAAAAATTCGTGGTGGCACAGATATACGATGTGCTGACATGATTGCTTAGAAAACCTTTATGCACCATTTTGCGGTTTGGTCACCGCCTGAAGTTCGCTGCTCTATAACTCTCGGTCATCTGATAATGCTACAGATCACTTACCGTGAAACCGTCCAACTTTGTCCAGCGGACCTATATATTCATGGGTCAAAATAAAACTCAGATCAGATGTTACCATGTCATGTGCATAACCGCCATCATCATATCGGTACAGTACAATCTGAAGTTCGCTGCTAATAATTCAGCACACCCTCGAGGCTGCCGTGGTCGTGTGATAACGCTATACAGAACACTTGCCGTAAAAGCGTCTAACATTGTCTTGTAGGGCTATCCCTTGACAAGAAAATATCTGTATACGTAAATAAATGGTACACTAATTGCATACTTCAAAAACAAACAGTTTCAGTCAGAAAAATATAATTAACGAAATATAGAGGCAGACAGGCGGTCTTATCGCTTCAAAGCGATCTCATAGGAATAGGGTGGTTACCTTTTTATTATTTTTATCTTTTACGTCAACAAATATTTATGTCAGAGCCTGCTCTGACACAACTTCAGTATGGATAAGTTCGCTGTTCATAATTCTGTTTACTGCGTTTGCTTGAGCACCCTCTATGATTCGCGGTTGTGTGACAACGCTACAGACTGTACTATGAAACCGTCCAACTTCATCCAGCAGACCTATGATGGATGGCATTGTCTACATAAAAGTCAGCTTTTAACATCGCGGTATTGAATAAAACAAACAATGTTATCATAATGTTACATCACATGCATAACCATTATTATCGGAACAGCCGCTGCCTGCCGGCTGAAGTTCGCTTTGTATAAATCTACGTACGGTGCACGGTATATTCTCGAGGACCCTCAAGTCTCCTGCAGTCGTGTGCTAACGTTACAGACAAAAGTTAACAGAGACTGAGAACCCTTGTTCTAGTACGTAGGAAGTGATCAATGGCATGAGTCTTCTTAGTCTTGCCCGAGAAATTGGAATGAATCTCTAGAACATGTTGTCATCTACGTCTTCTAATACCTACAACTATGTAGCGAGGTTGTAGGTAGGTATTACCTAGGTAGGTATCGTTTTCTATAGAAAACATCACGTGATCACCTGTCATTTCATAGAAAAGTAAACGCGGGAAGCTCCGGTCCGGACACGGCCCGGTTTAACGTGAGTCATCCTTAATGTAGCTGCAGTTGTTGACATCCAAACGTCACCTTGATGCTGTGTTACTGCAGCAGCGACGTTCCAACAACAGCAATTCTGCCGTCACAATCGGCATCTAACCTTTATTGCGGCGACCATCTAAGTTATTCAATTTATTTAAATAACAATGCATTACCGTTGTATAATATTCCATGTCTTCCTTTAGGGAATAAATTTATTGCGTTGTTTCCTTTGTTGTTGTTTATTTAAAAAAAATATTCTTAGTAGTTACGTGCTTTGTATGTAAAGCGGTATGCAATATGGGCAGGTATGCAACATTTCAATTTTACGTCCGTCCGTCAATAAAATTACAATTGTATTTTCTTATCTTAAAATTAAATTGGTAAATCGACTCTGGTATATGAACATTTAATAATAAATATATAAGTATCTCGTTTTTAGGGTTCCGTACCAAAAACTCACGTTAGCCCGGGCCGTGTCCGGGCCGGAGCTTCCGGCGCTTATTTTTCTATGACGTGACAGGCGATCACGTGATGCTTTCCATAGAAAACGATGCATTGGAAGTGTAGGTATTTATTATTTATTTTTATTAACCCGTCGAACGTCCACCATACAACAAACTGATGCAAAGAAAATTAACCTATATTGATTAAATTTTGTAGTATCACCTGTCTGATACTGATGAGTCGCTACGACCCTTTTTAACCGCCTTAAGACGAAACAGGAGCTGAGTTTTAATTATTTTAGGTAAATATACCCGTCTCGCTAACGGAAGCGGCACCTAAAAGTAGTGCGATAAACACAAGGCGAAAAATCCTGCGTAAAAATCTCAAAAATCGAGGTTTCGTACTCCTCTGTTTCCTCCTCCAAAACTTAACCAATCGTAACCAAATTTAGAAATCTAAATGATTATGAAATTATCTGTGTCGGACCGTTTTGCTTTTTTGGCTAATTGATATCAGTTTTGAATGCCACGCCTCTCATTGCGGCATAGTCAATTAGGCCATTTTTGAAGGGCTCTAGCGCCTTAAAAAACAAAAATATCAAAAAAAGCAAAACGGTCCGACACAGATATTGACAATATTAATCTGTGTTGAAAAAATCATTGCTCTAGCTTCAAAAACCACGGAGGAAAACGAGGAGTACGTTTGTATGGAGAAATGACCACTCCCGTTGGCTCTTAAAAAAAAGGAGGTTCTCTGTTTGACCCGTATGTTTGTATGTATGTTTGTCCGCGATTATCTCGCGTTTGGCTGAACCGATTTTGATGCGGTTTTCAGAAAAGTGTTTGTTACATTCTGGAGAAGGTTTTAGTACACATAGAGCTGACCTGATGCTGGACCCTGGATGTACCTAGTGGAACTCAGGTTTAGTGTAACATAGGCACATGCTGTTTTGGTCATCCGACACGCCTTGATGAGCAGTTGGGAGAGCAGTACCCAAGATAGAGCTGATGCTGAACCCTGGCTGTACCTAGTGGAACTCAGGTTTGGTGCAACATAGCCATATGCTGTTTTGGTCATCCGACATGCCTTGATGAGCAGTTGGGAGAGCAGTACCCAAGATAGAGGTGATGCTGAACCCTGGCTGTACCTAGTGGAACTCAGGTTTGGTGCAACATAGCCACATGCTGTTTTGGTCATCCGACACGCCTTGATGAGCAGTTGGGAGAGCAGTACCCAAGATAGAGCTGATGCTGAACCCTGGCTGTACCTAGTAGAACTCAGGTTTGCTGCAACATAGCCACATGCTGTTTTGGTCGTCCGACACGCCTTGATGAGCAGTTGGGAGAGCAGAACCCAAGATAGAGCTGATGCTGAACCCTGGCTGTACCTAGAGGAACTCAGGTTTAGTGTAACATAGCCACATGCTGTTTTGGTCATCCAACACGCCTTGATGAGCAGTTGGGAGAGCAGTACCCAAGATAGAGCTGATGCTGAACCCTGGCTGTACCTAGTGGAACTCAGGTTTGGTGCAACATAGCCACATGCTGTTTTGGTCATCCGACACGCCTTGATGAGCAGTTGGGAGAGCAGTACCCAAGATAGAGCTGATGCTGAACCCTGGCTGTACCTAGTGGAACTCAGGTTTGGTGCAACATAGCCACATGCTGTTTTGGTCATCCGACACGCCTTGATGAGCAGTTGGGAGAGCAGTACCCAAGATAGAGCTGATGCTGAACCCTGGCTGTACCTAGTAGAACTCAGGTTTGCTGCAACATAGCCACATGCTGTTTTGGTCGTCCGACACGCCTTGATGAGCAGTTGGGAGAGCAGTACCCAAGATAGAGCTGATGCTGAACCCTGGCTGTACCTAGAGGAACTCAGGTTTAGTGTAACATAGCCACATGCTGTTTTGGTCATCCAACACGCCTTGATGAGCAGTTGGGAGAGCAGTACCCAAGATAGAGCTGATGCTGAACCCTGGCTGTACCTAGTGGAACTCAGGTTTGGTGCAACATAGCCACATGCTGTTTTGGTCATCCGATACGCCTTGATGAGCAGTTGGGAGAGCAGTACCCACGATAGAACTGATGCTGAACCCTGGCTGTACCTAGTGGAACTCAGGTTTGGTGCAACATAGCCATATGCTGTTTTGGTCATCCGACACGCCTTGATGAGCAGTTGGGAGAGCAGTACCCAAAATAGAGCTGATGCTGAACCCTGGCTGTACCTAGTGGAACTCAGGTTTGGTTCAACATAGGCACCTACTGTTTTGGTTAACCGACTCGTCGTCTTGTACCTATGTTGCAGAGTTCCTCTAGGTGGATCGAATAACTTTTTTCTAATCGCCTTCAAAAACAAAGGAGGTTCTCAGTTTGACACGTATGTTTGTAGGTATGTCTGTATGTTTGTTCGCGATTATTTCGCGTTTGGCTGAACCGATTTTGATGCGGTTTTCAGAAAAGTATTTATTAAATTCTGTAAAAGGTTTTAGTATACATGGACGGTACCACTTGGGCCCGATAGGTGGCGCTGCTATCGGTATATCGTCAAATTTGATTTGCTGAGACCGATTTAGATGAAATGGTGGGAGTAGGAATAGGAGTAGGAGTGGGGGTGGGAGGGGGAGTAGCAGAGGGAGTGGAAGAGGGAGTTGGAGCGGAAGTAAGGTCTACCATTTACATGCCTATCCTATACTCGTATCTTGTCGAGTCGTTTGAGAGCAATAACTTTTTCTTTACAAATCTTAATCTATTTGGGCAGATATATAATATACTCCCCGGCTCGGCACGGGTAGTTCAACTAATTTACACAAAATCTTTACAAATTATACACGTAAACCTTTCTCAAGAATCACTCTATTGAAAGGTGAAAGCCGTGTAAAAATCCTCTCAGTCGTTTTTAGGTTTATCGCGAACATACATACAGACGAGGTGGGGGACTTTGTTGTATAATATGTATTCAGATGTAAGTATTGATTTTAACCCTAGGCAAACTAAGTTACAATAACAAGATTTGACGAAACATATTACCTATAAACTATTTACAAATCGTTTAGCACCGGAACGTCAAAGTTTTGTCGCGATTATCCGATAGGTTAACCATCGCCAACACTAGTACTAGCTCAAAACTAAATGTAGAGCCCATGTATGTATAAACAAACTACTATTTTAGCCCAAAACCTAAAATAAATAAAGTACCTATCACTAAAAATTAAAAAATAAAAATAAGTTAAAAAAATAAATAAAAAACAAAAACAAAACCAAAACCAAATTAACTTAATTTTATTTCTTTTTAATAAAAAGGGAACCGCCTTCAAAAACCAACCCACTGAAAAGTATTAAATAATTTTTATATACTTACCCTACCCCCTATCCTTATCCAGTCCCTATCCCGTCGTAAAGCAATTTTTTGCCAAAAAGTAATTGATACCTAATAATAAGCAAATTAATAACCATCCGAGTAATTACTTAGTTTTTGAAGGCGGTGCCAAACCAACAAAAACATTCTTTGCTGCCAAACAGAAAACATAGGAGTTGTTAAGTAGGTAGTTGTGAACTATTTATATGCAAGTAAGTGGCGCATTTTTCGTTGTCTTAAATTTTGGTTCTCTAGAATTTTGGTTTGGCACCGCCTTCAAAAACTAAATAATTACTCGGATGGTTATTAATTTGCTTATTATAAGGTATCAATTACTTTTTGGCAAAAATTTGCTTTACGACGGGATAGGGACTGGATAAGGATAGGGGGTAGGGTAAGTATATAAACAATATTTAATACTTTTCAGTGGGTTGGTTTTTGAAGGCGGTTCCCTTTTTATTAAAAAGAAATAAAATTAAGTTATTTTGGTTTTGGTTTTGTTTTATTTTTTTATTTTGAGTTAAATAATCGCACGTGTGATACTAGGGGCTCCACGGGTTGATTATAGAAAATATCGCACTAGTTTTACAAGTCGCTTCCGCTAGCGAGACCGATATAATAAATAAAATAAAAAATAATAAAAATAAAAATAAAAAATAAAAAGGCCTTTTATTCAAGTCCAATTTCGTTACATTTCATTCAATTACATTACAATAAAAAAATAATAATAAGTCAGCATTTATATTAGGTAAGTATAATGTCATTTTGAATTAGTTATTGTTAAGTCATTTTTTACATATTACAAATATACAAAGTATTATATGTGGTGGACAAGAACCCCTCATCGGGTGAAGGCAGCGAGACCGATATATTCACCTAAAATATTTTAATCTCAGCTCCCGAATCCTCTTAACTTTATATCCGAATGCAAAGTTTCATTAAGATCCATAATTCACATAAAAACATCCCTCATTGAAATCTCGGCACCATCAAAACAAATGAAAACCTGATGCTCCTATAATGGAAGCCTTTCGTCATCGAAATGAATGGCGTTCTCAAGTTTCGTGTAAAAAATCGGCCAAGTATTGGTGAAAATTGACACGCAGCGGCTTCGCAGAGTCCATCATAAAGTTCCAACATTAATCTTCCAAGTCAATTCAGATTTATCTTTGTTTTAGCAACTTTCTAAATTCTCCCTCCTGGGTTGGTCCTGTTTCTACTATTTGGGATATGAAAAACGCGTTTTTCGGTATATAATAATAATTAATAGTTATTTGTTTTACAAGGCGGCAAAGTTGTTTAAACGCTCGTGCTAATATTGATACCTGAGGAAGCGAAAGATGCCAAAATCATTACAGTATGCAAGTAGGTATCAAGCCAGTTTTAAACATTAATTAATTAAGAAAAACGCTTGCTGGTGCTAGTGCTAGGTTCTTATTTAGTCATGAAAACCTTGTGGATCTTTCAAAATTAAAAATAGGGAAAGTTTAAGTGGTATGGATTTTGTACTAATTCTATCTATACATCTTATAAAACAAGTCCCCCGCCGCTGTATGTTTGTATGTTTGTGATAAACTCCAAAACGACTGAACGGATTTTCATGCAGTTTTCACTTATCAATAGATTGATTCTTGAGGAAGGTTTAGGTGTATAATTTGTTAAGGTTTACCTGTGCGAAGCCGGGGCGGGTCGCTAGTCTCATAAAATTAAAATACACATTGTTAGGCCGTTGTAATAAGATAGGATAGAAAGCGGACTAACCCTATACCAGATAAGGTGTAGAATTTCGATCGGTCGGAATAAATTAGGGCAAAGTTTCAATTCGGAGTAGAGAGTGTGCGTTCACGGTACGGTGCGTCTACTTCGTCAGTCGAACAGACTATTAATTATTACTGTGAGGCCAGAGGTTACTGAAGTATCCAATTTATGAGGTTCAATGGAACCGTAAAATCACTCAAATACAGTCCAAAATCTACGAAGGTTCAAAATTAATTTGAATCTTTGTTTAGGTGTGACTATTATTTGAATGAGGCGGTTCTGAGAATCTGAGGCAGGTGATTTTCAAAAAACTAGCCAGGTGCGAGTATGATAATAATTACATTATTATAAATAACATATAATTATACATCAAATGGCATTATAAAAAATGTGTGATAGTTATTTTATAATAATTATATTATGAATTACACACCCATAAATACATTAGTATATTATGTATGTATTAATATTAACCAATCTGAGAACACAAATTTAGTTTACAATATTGTTATTCAAATTTGAAGCGTAGACTCCAAAAATCCATTACATTTAACAACGGCTCTTAAGACATTGTACCATCTTTAGACATTAACCCGTCATAACTCATAACAATAAAACCCATAATAAACCCAAACAAAACAATATATTTGAAGTAAGTATATCACCCAATTTCTTTTCGAAGAAAATGTGCCTCGTAAATGTTTGCTGGAACCAAATAAGTGATATATAGCAGTAAAAACATATGCGTCGTTTGCTTGCGAATAAAATTTTCATGACACATTTTTTATGTTTACATACGCGTATTGATTAGATGACATTGAGTTCATAAAAAACCGGACAATTGCGAGTCGGATCCGCCCACCGAAGGTTCCGTACTTTTTAGTATTTGTTGTTATATTTAGCGGCAACTGTAATATATCATCTGTGGAAATTTCAACTGTTTAGCTATCACGGTTCATGAGATTCAGCCTGGTGACAGACAGACAGACGGACAGTGGAGTCTTAGTAATAGGGTCCCGTTTTTCCCCTTTGGGTACGGAACCCTAAATAAAAACCGGATAAGTGCGAGTCGGTCTCACCCACCGAGGGTTTCGTACTTTTTAGGTACTTGTTATTATAGCGGCAACAGAAATACGTCATCTGTGAAAATTTCAACTGTCTATCACGTTTCATGAGATTCAGCCCGGTGACAGACAGACAGACGGACAGTGGAGCGTAGTAATAGGAACCCGTTTTTACCCTTTTGGTACGGAACCCTAAAAAAGTACATTTATTTCATAAGATCTTCGGATCCGTGCCATAATCGTAATGCGAGAAAACTGTACGGCTTGCAGAACAAGAATTTTAGGGCACCTAACTACCTACTGACACGATAAGGAATACTTATTGTGAAAAGAAAACTAGATTCGGAACGGGACACCGGTTTAGATTTATTAACCTGTTACGGTTTCGATATTATTTAGAATAGAATATAAATCTATACTCTTCTTGTTATACGTAAATGACATAACTGAAATAACTCATCATCAATTTATCTTATTTGCTGACGACATATCTGTAATTGTGACATCCGAAAATAGTAGGTATAGTTAATAGTAATACAATAGAAGAACATGAATCTGACATTAATAGAACGATATAAGTAATTATTAAATGGCTCCATATTAACAACTTAGACATCAATTTGAGTAAATCAAAATATATCATGTTCAACAAAAATATACCTCATCTGAATGTTACACGAATAGAGAAAGTAACACAAACAAAATTTTTAGGTGTAACAATAGATGAAAACTTGAACTGGAAGGCACATGTACAAATCGTATGTAGCAAAATCAATAAGTTTGTTTACGCACTTAAACAAGTACGGATCTTTTTAAAAAGGCAGCTGACCTGAACCAGCGTCCTCGTAGAGACCCTAACAGACTCGTATTAGACGTTACTCCAAAACTAGCACTCTACAGTAAAAGTTGTCTCAAAATGTGTGTTAAGCTTTTTAACCAATTGCCTGAACACCTTAAAGAGTTGAATGCCAAAGCACTAAAACCAAGGCTCTATAAATGGCTACATGGACAAACCTTGTATAATATTAATTAAATTTTAAATTGACGGTTCCTTTAATTAATTAAATTTCTTAGCTTTAACATTGACATTTGAATTGTTTTGTATATACCTGTCTATTTTGCTTAATGTATTGTATGTCCTAGAGTTTAAGGTGTAAATTTGCATGCTACTTTGTAGTTAATCATGTGTTACCTAATAACAATAGCATAAGAACCACTGTACCATGTTTATTGCAAATAAATGAAATCTAATCTAATCATTTATTCAGACAACACATCAATACAAATAACACATCTATATACAAGTACAGGGCAAAGATAAACAAAACAGTGGAAATAAAGATGTGAAGCCGTCTCCACTCAGCAATTCAGCTGGCACGACTAGCGTGGTCAACGGCGCTGGTTTTCTGTGGAGCCAGCGGAGTGTGCGATTTAAATGTGACCTTTAAGGCCAGGGCCACACCGGCTGCGTGTACGTAGGAGCTAAAATGTTGGAGCCGCGCACGCACACGACACGCAAGCGGTGTGTCATCTCTCATTACGAACTGTATATTACAACACGCACGTGCACGTCTACGCACATGCACCCGGTGTGCACAGACCTTAAAGATCCCTCACGGTGATTGCTGTCTGCGAAATGAAAAAGTTTTGTGTGAATTGTTCCAATCAAAGTATAAAAACCAGTTCAAACCCAAACCAAGTTGATAAATCTGAATGGGGCCCGGTCTTTATCTTACGGAGACATTTTGCTTAGCAACTTCCATTTTCGCTTGACATTTTTATAGATATTCCCGCAAAATGATAAAATGCGATACAAAGCGAAACAGCAAACTTTGTGAACGACGAATAAACCGTTTATTTATTTTCTTTAAAACTTTTATCGTAGGTTTCTGTTCATACTTTCTGTATTACCAAGTATTTAATATCAAAGGAAAAAAAGAAATAACGAAAATGTACTTTACTATTTATTAAAATGTAAATTACTTTGAATATTTAGAATAAGTATTCTTTTATACCTTTACTTCGATTCTATAGTGTAAAAGATAAGTAAGTACGTTTGTAGCAATGATAATTTAATTTAAATCATTAAATATTACCAGAATTCATTTTATTTATTGTTGGGTATCTATCACAGCCTGTAGTAGGTGAAACCGCTAGAGTTTATTTTCAGTTTCGGGTAGTTACAATAAAAAAACCTTTTAAATCTCGACTTTATTGTGAAATTTAGGAGCTATAATTCTTCTGAAGCCCGATTTAGGTTTAATATTTCGTTACGGTTTTGATGTCACTTTTGTATGACATTGAAGATGGCTCACGCTGGTTGGTGCATGCGAAATTATATTGTGAAAGTCGTCAAAGTCATATCAAAAGCAGCTCAAACCCATAACAAATCCTGATGTTATTATTGTAACCTACCGATGCACCTTATAAAAAAGGTTTTCACATATTTTGCAGTGGTCAGTTTTTAGGGTTCCGTACCCAAAGGGTAAAAACGGGACCCTATTACTAAGACTCCACTGACCGTCTGTCTGTCACCAAGCTGTATGCTGTATCTCATGAACCGTGATAGCTAGACAGTTGAAATTTTCACAGATTATGTATTTCTGTTGCCGCTATAACAACAAATACTAAAAACAGAATACCTAAAATAAATATTTAAGTGAGGCTCTCATACAACAAACGTGATTTTTTCGTTTTTTGCGTAATGGTACGGAACCCTTCGTGCGTGAGTTCGACTCGCACTTGGCCGGTTTTTATTGGAAACTGGCCAGATATTGGGGATCTTCTCTATCTGTACAACATATAATACATTTGACACATTTCAAGTGTTGTAATCAGAAGCATTAGTGTGTGTTCATGTTAACCATATACGACAAGACATTGAATCGACGTGACACATGTCCACTGAGTGATACATACTTGTACAATAAGTCCTGCGTGGATTACCACTAGTGATATTATGGACAAGTAATCTGAATTATACATCATGGAAAAGTATATGGGGTGGAATGATGAATACTATAAAAATGAGTCAAAGTGCCTCCAAATCCATGTGGCAAATCTATACATATAATAAAGCTGAAGAGGGTCGAAAGTCTGTACATGGAAGATATTTGAAAAAAAGTTGGCTGGGGATACTTAGAATCGATAACAGAACACGTTCCAAAAGTTTTTAGAATTTTTGTCTGTTTGTCTGTTTATCTGTTTATCTGTTTGTCTGTTTATTTGAACGCGCATCACGTGAAAACCGCTGAACGTATTATGATGAAAACTTTACTAATCTGTCGAAAAAATCCCCGGCCAGGTTATAGACTATAAAAATTAAACATCTAAAAGGGGGGGTAGCCACAACACTCGATTGACTTAAGTTTGCCCCTGAATCTTATGGCGCTACTTAGGAAGGAGGGGCAAACTTTTTTCAAATATGTGCTACCACTATTGAGTACCCTGGTAAACTAACAGATGGCGCTGAATTTAGTACGTTGTGACATGAATAAGCTACCGAGGAAAAATTTTGCCAAATTAACTCTAAGTTTAGAACAGGGGGTACGGATATCAACAAAAATAATTGAATAATTATGTTGATTTAATAAATTAATAATACAACAAAATTAAATGACAGTAAATTAATTGCCCCTCATTGCACAGTCTTTTGGGGAACTGAGTAAACATTAATTAATAAAGAAAACTAAAAATGAGTTTACATAGTTACAAAGTGCATAATTATTAAAAATTATTAATTTTCTCCATCATGAATTATACCTAATAGTAATTATATCGCACCCATATTTTTTTCAATTTCAATTAATTTATTTATAAAATAATAATTTTACACGTCACATCATAAAAATCACAATGATAAAAATATCACAATTGATAATAGTAAATCACACACATGCCTACATATAAAACAATAATTTTGTGGTACCTACATATATCACATGCTTATTTTTGTCGAGTATGGATGTAGACAGTTAGTGGTTCGACTTTGTACTTTTTTTTAATAACTAGGTAGGTACATACTTTTTACTTTATAAAGTATAATATATAAATATCAAATCCATATTCATACAAGGTGGGTACTTTGAAAAAAAAAAAACATTGACCTCTGTCATTTGTAGTGCCGGATTAACCCTTTTAGGCAAAATAAGCACTTGCTTAGGGCACCACGTCTAGGGGGCACCAAAACCGTAGGCAAAAAAAAGCGCAGGCTGCATCTGCATCAGCATTGTCGTGGAGTAGGTACCTGGTACCTACATGAAACTTTTATACGTGTACAAGTATACCCATCTAATAACGTCCCATCCCTTCTCTGCATGAAATCCTGGATTCGCGCCTGGTTGGGACTAAAAGTAAAAACTGCGTTTTTTATATCGAAAAATTTTCGCGCTCGCTTCGCTCGCGTTTACTAAACACTATAAGATGTGATAAAAGTGACATTCGGGTGGCGACTGCAGCAGAATTACCTACTCTGTTGTAACGTTACTGCTGCAGCACTGTTAATTTTCGTGATAAAATGATGTGGCTGATATCCATACTAAAAATAAAAATGTACAACTGTCTATCAAATTGCGTTTATATATCGAAAAATTTTCGCGCTCGCTTCGCTCGCGTTTTCAATAACTTTCTAAGTCAAATTGCGTTTTTTATATCGAAAAATGTTCGCTCTTGCTTCGCTCGCGTTTTCAGTAACTGCTGCAGCACTGTCAATTTTTGTGATAAAATGATGTGACTGATTTCCATACTAAAAGTAAAAAAGTACAACTGTCTATCAAATTGCGTTTTTATATCGAAAACTGTTCGCTCTTGCTTCGCTCGCGTTTTCAGTAACTGCTGCAACACTGTCAATTTTCGTGATAAAATGATGTGGCTGATATCCATACTAAAAATAAAAATGTACAACTGTCTATCAAATTGCGTTTATATATCGAAAAATATTCGCGCTCGCTTCGCTCGCGTTTTCAATAACTTTCTAAGGTAAGGCGACTGCAGCAGCATTACTCTGTTACAACGTTACTGCTGCAACACTGTCAATTTTCGTGATAAAATTATGTGACTGATTTCCATACTAAAAGTAAAAATTTACAACTGTCTATCAAATTGCGTTTTTATATCGAAAAATTTTCTCGCTCGCTGCGCTCGCGTTTTCAATAACTTTCTGAGGTACGGTGACTGCAGCAGCATTACTCTGTTGCAACGTTACTGCTGCAACACTGTCAATTTTCCTAATAAAATGATGTGACTAATTTCCATACTAAAAGTAAAAATGTACAACTGTCTATCAAATTGCGTTTTTATATCGAAAAATTTTCGCGCTCGCTTCGCTCGCGTTTTCAATTACTTTCTACGGAATGGCGACTGCAGCAGCATTACTCTGTTGCAACGTTACTGCTGCAACACTGTCAATTTTCGTGATAAAATGATGTGACTGATTTCCATACTAAAAGTAAAAATTTACAATTGTCTATCAAATTGCGTTTTTATATCGAAAAATTTTCGCGCTCGCTGCGCTCGCGTTTTCAATAACTTTCTAAGGTACGGTGACTGCAGCAGCATTAGTCTGTTGCAACGTTACTGCTGCAACACTGTCAATATTCGTGATAAAATGATGTGACTAATTTCCATACTAAAAGTAAAAATGTACAACTGTCTATCAAATTGCGTTTTTATATCGAAAAATTTTCGCGCTCGCATCGCTCGCGTTTTCAATTATTTTCTAAGGTATGGCGACTGCAGCAGCATTACTCGGTTGCAACGTTACTGCTGAAACACTGTCAATTTTCGTGATGAAATGATGTGACTGATTTCCATACTAAAAGTAGAAATGTACAACTGTCTATCAAATTGCTTTTTTATATCGAAAAATTTTCGCGCTTGCTTCGCTCGCGTTTTCAATAACTTTGTAAGATATGCCGACTGCAGCAACATTACTCTGTTGCAACGTTACTGCTGCAGCACTGTCAATTTTCGTGATAAAATGATGTGACTGATTTCCATACTAAAAGTAAAAATGTACAACTGTCTATAAAATTGCGTTTTTATATCGAAAAATTTTCGCGCTCGCTTCGCTCGCGTTTTCAATTACTTTCTAAGGTATGGCTACTGTAGCAGCATTACTCTGTTGCAATGTTACTGCTGCAGCACTGTCAATTTTCGTGATAAAATGATGTGACTGATTTCCATACTAACAGTAAAAATTTACAATTGTCTATCAAATTACGTTTTTATATCGAAAAAATTTCGCGCTCGCTTCGTTCGCGTTTTCGATCACTTTCTAAGGTACGGTGACTGCAGCAGCATTACTCTGTTGCAACGTTCCTGCTGCAGCACTGTCAATTTTCGTGATAAAATAATGTGACTGATTTCCATACTAAAAGTAAAAATGTACAACTGTCTATCAAATTGCGTTTCTATATCGAAAAATTTTCGCGCTCGCTTCGCTCGCGTTTTCAATAACTTTCTAAGGTATGGCTACTGTAGCAGCATTACTCTGTTGCAACGTCACTGCTGCAGCACTGTCAATTTTCGTGATAAAATTATGTGACTAATTTCCATTCTCAGCTGTAATGCGGCAATGAACGTCACTAAACTAACCAAAAAAATTCAATGTAATCTCGATGACCCTAGGGAGAGTTACCTTACTGTATCGTCCGATATACATCTACTACTCTGTCGTTTAAACGTTTAAATCACGTGTAAAATTTGAATAAGGGCGAAAAAAACTATTGACTTTGGAGTGTAGTTTTATTTAATGGTACCTAATTGTAAAATATTTTATCTGGACTGCAGTCCTCTAGCATAGCCATCTGTCAACTCTACTTCAAGTTCCGCCTCCAGGGGAGAGGGAGAGAAATTAGGATTAGTAATTAGCTGCTTACTGACACAGACCGAATTCCACGCGGGCGGAGCCGCGGGCACAGCTAGTTGTAAATAAGGAACGGGGCAGAAGCTCACGCCCTCTGGCAGATTTTTTTGATGTAGTCGTCGACTCAGACGGGACCAGTTTTGCATCGAAACAGGACGCTGCGAGTGCCATGAACAAACGGTTTGCGTCCGCAGCGGCAGCATGTGGAGCACCGAGCGCCGACCTGCCGCAAGTGCGCGCCGCGCTGAGCCTTGCCCGCGCGCCGGCTGATTGTAGCCTGCTCCTCCGTCCGTTTTCTGTAGCTGAGGTATTTCGAATAATCACCAAAAACATCCCACACAAAGCCACTAAAGATTTATACGATATTTCTATGGAGCTCATATATATCGCTGCCGCTCCCCTATCACCTGTGCTGGCGGATCTGTATAATCAATGCATTTTCGAAGGAGTCTATCCCTCATCCCTTAAAACTAGTAAAATTTCGCCTGTGTTTAAGGGAATAGGAAAAAGAGAAAACATTGATGGTTACAGACCCGTCTCCATAATTCCAGCGGTGGCTAAGGTGTTCGAAAATGGCCTCAGCTCGCGACTAACAGATTTTCTTACGGCTACAGACGCTCTGTCTACGCGGCAATATGCCTACCGCGCGGGCCGCTCGACTTGCGCGATGACGCGTGAGCTGGTGCGCTGTGTTGTGGGCTCTCGCGAACAGGGCCAGCAGGTCGCTCTGTTATGCTGTGACCTGTCGAAGGCGTTCGATGTTGCCGACCACAGCGTGCTCGCTATCAAACTGCGCCACTATGGCATAAGAGGTAAAGCGCACGCACTCTTAACAGATATGCTTCATGGTAGGTCCCAGGCAGTGGTGGGTGACGGGGGCAGAGTGAGATCGGAAGCGATATCGACGGCAATGGGAGTTGCGCAGGGGTCGTCGGTGTCGAATATACTTTTCTCGCTGCTTCTAAATGACCTTCCGAAAGCAATAACAGCGGGAGAAGCTTATATGTATGCCGATGACGTCGCTGTTGTAGTATCCGCACCCAATATAGATAAACTCGAGCAGCGCCTAAATGAAGTTGCTAGTCAGGTATCGCGGTATTTCAGTGTGAACGGCTTAGTACTTAACTTAAAAAAGACCCATTTCCTGCATTTCAATCTTGCTGGAAGAGATCCTAGGGATCTAGTGGTACTCGTGGACCGTGTCAGAATAGACCGGGTCCAAAGCACCGCATTTCTGGGCATTGAACTTGATAGGGGCCTCCGGTGGGAAGCACACACTATTAAAGTTTGTAACAAACTGGCGGGTGCCTGCTTCGGACTGCGACGCCTGGCAAGGGTGGTGCCCAGGGATGTGGTGAGGTCTTGCTATTTTGCCACTTTGCACTCGATTCTCCAATACGGTGCGGAGCTGTGGGGCCGCGCTGCCGAATGGGAGCGTGTCTTCCGAATGCAGAAAAGAGCCGTCCGAGCGATTGTGCAGGTAGGACAAAGTACATCTGCAAAACCACACTTTAAGGACCTCCAGATACTCACGCTGCCCTCTGTAGTTATATACCAAGTGGCAGTCTATGTGCGATGCCACCTTAATGAATACGCGAGAGGAGCTGACGTACACGGTCGTAACTTGCGCAATGCCCACAGACTCTTAGGTGTTAAGCATAGGTTAGCCAAGTCAGCGAAACTAACCCACGTGATGGGGCCGACTGTGTACAACCGACTGCCGAGTCATGTCACGAATGCGCCGTCATTAACGAGCTTCAAAATGCAACTGAAACGATGGCTTATCGAGCACACTTTTTACAGCTTTAATGAGTTTATGGAGTACAAAATAAGTACCTAAACTTAGATTTTAATATAATTTTAATTGTATAATGTTACAAATCTTATTTTGTAAATAATTTCTTGTAAATAATATTTTTGACATGTAATACGAACTATTATGAATAAATATATGAATATGAATATGAATATGAATAATGATGAACCGATGGGATGAGATTATGCGTACTCGTATTTCAATGCGAGTTGGATTTCTACTATGTAATATACCTTTTATTTCGCATAACGATCAGCTTGGACTTTTAAATATTATTATTTTATAAAACACAAA
Source organism: Cydia splendana (assembly GCF_910591565.1). Taxonomy (NCBI): domain Eukaryota; kingdom Metazoa; phylum Arthropoda; class Insecta; order Lepidoptera; family Tortricidae; genus Cydia; species Cydia splendana. Next base: position 3,617,304 of record NC_085961.1, read on the forward strand.
CAAGCAATGAGGAAACAGATGGAAATAACTCGTGCCTAGTGTCCCGCGGGAAATCTTAGCTGTTTGAAAACTTAAATTACGAGGAAAATATTGAAAAGTAATCTTACCTTGAATTGTGAAGTTTTTAGAAGAATGGCGCATTGTTGTGAAGGAAATATTTGTTTGTTTTTCTTTAGATTGCAAGTTTGGGCTTAAATATACTTTAAATTAACAAGAAGGAAATGGGTGAGCTTGTTTTGTTTATGTTTTATATTCGTCTTCTATTGCGCAGTATTTCAAAGTCGTTACAGACGGACGTACCGGTCCGCGACCTTGGTCTGGTCCGAGGCCTGTTCGATCGTGTGTAAGGTGGTCGGCCGTAGGTACGTCCGTTAAGAACGCAGCTATAAGTCATCTTCCTCGCATTGTCCCGGCATTTTGCCACGGCTAATGGGAGCCTGGGGTCCGCTTGGCAATTAATCCCAGGAATTGGCGTGGGCACTAGTTGTTACGAAAGCGACTGCCATCTGACCTTCCAAGTCTTCCAACCCAGAGGGTAAACTAGGCCTTATTGGGATTAGTCCGGTTTTCTCTAGATGTTTTGTTTCATCGAAAAGCAACTGGTAAATATGAAATGATATTTCGTACATAAATTTCGAAAAACTCATTGGTACGAGCCGGGGTTTTACCCGCGACCTCCGGATTGCAAGTCGCACGCTCTTACCGCTAGGCCACCAGCGCTTTTTTTGAACGCAGCTATAAGTGAGAGCGAGAAAGAGATATTTTGACCGAACCAAGGTCACGGTCCTGTACGCCCGTCTGTAATGACTTTAAAACGCATCAGAAATACATCATGTGTGAAATTAACTGTTTAGCTATCACGGTTCATCAGATACAGCCTGGTGACAGACAAACGGACAGACAGACAGACGGACAGACAGACAGACAGACAGACAGATAGGCAGACAGACGGACAGCGAAGTCTTAGTAAGGGTCCCGTTTTTACCCTTTGGGTACGGAACACTAAAAAGTTTAATTAGAATCGGGCCCATGGTCCACATTCTTATTTCTATTACGCAATTGTTTTGCCTATAATGATTTTACACTGAATTTTTAGTACAAATAAATATGTATGAAAGTTTATACCAAACCATTTAACTTAAGGTAAACCGTAAATAACGGGAACTTTCTTAAACAATTCAGTAGCAAATTGAACAATAATTACTTCATAATTTGAAACGAAAGGTGTAAAATAAATAACAGAGTTAAGCAAGTTCATCAAACTCTCTTTTGTACTTAAAAAACTTCTACTTTAGGCTCTTTTAAGTTTTATATACCATGTTCTGAAGAATTTAAGAAAGTTTACTAGTGTACTTTTGAAATCTAGTCTTTGACTAAGGCTTAAGTATTTATTAGAAAGTTCACAAAGTGAATGTTAAGGTAAGTTATTTATAGAGTTTAGAAAAGATTTAATTCTACTTGGATTGACTTATCTTTTCCACTATGTTTATAATTAAATTGAAAATGCAACAGAATTGTGGTTCGTTTCCAAATATAGAATAATATACGAACATGTATTATTATTCGCTCAGCAGCCGTGGCCCTTTGGCTTGGGCCTTTGCCCATCAGTGGGACATAATCATTATAGGCTATAAAAAAAAATCTTCGATATTTTATTTGGAACTATGTAGGTTTGGGCATATAATTCAGAAAATGTTACTTTTTTAATGATCTGTTGAATTTTAAAATAATGAATGATGAATTTACACAGTAAATAACAATTTTCCTTCTGTCTAATCAACTCTAATCCTATCTGGGATGAAGTATAGTAGCCTTTATGTGTTTTCAATAAGATTAACGTATTTTCAGTTAAAAGTGTGGATGATTGTAATGTATACATTTAAGTACGGTTTTCATTTCACAGTATTATTTATATTTTATTACATTTCCACGAGAAATGAACACAAACATGAATTAAACATCCCACAAAGCATATTTTATTTAACACTGGGAATATCAATTTCCGGAGGTTCCAATTTTAAAACAGCCACCAGCCACATATTCATTAATATTACTTTTTAGGGTCAAGTGTGAATATGCGTAGAAGGATAACCAACTGGCGGGCGTATGATGGTCACGACGCAATGGCTTAATTTAATTAATGACGTTTCATCATCATCATCATCATCATCATTATCAGGCTATATTAGTCCACTGCTGGACATAGCCCTCCCCTAAAGAGCGCCAAAGCGCCGCCCTATCTTCAGCTTGCCGCATCCAGCATCTGCCTGCAGTCTTTCGCAGATCATCATCCCACCTGGCCGGAGGGCGTCCTACACTACGTTTGCCGAGTCGCGGTCTCCACTCAAGGAACACGTTTACCCCAGCGGTTGTCGGTTCTTCGCGGGATATGGCCAACCCACTGCCACTTCAAATCAGCTTGCTAATTCTTTACACACATTCATTCATTATTGACATTTTCTTCAACATCCTGGATTTGTATCCATAACAAATCCAGATCAAATTAATAAGCTGTTATTCAAGTCAGAATACGCCTTCAAGTCGAACTTACAATATTTTCATATACCTACAATTATTTAGAAAAAATGAAGCAAATCTACCAAATAAACCTATTAAATAAAAATTATTATTCAAAGCCCATTGTGTTCTAGTGCTGGGCAAAGGCCTCCCCGCTCTTCTTCCACTCGTCTCTGTTTAGCAATATCTAGCCAGGATATAGCAATATCTAGCCAGCCTCTCAAGAAGGAGTCCAAGTTATCCCGCCATCGCCGACGAGGCCTGCCGGCTCCCCGGTTAGACTCGTGGGGCTCCCACTCTGTGGTTAACTTGGCCCACAAGTCGACCGGCATTCGGCAGACATGACCAGCCCAGTCCCATTTTAACTTAGCCGCTTTCCGAGTTAGGTACGTCTATATTATTCGAGTCTTAGAGCGCAGCGTGGTGTTTTGGACTCGATCCCTTAAATTTACACCCCTTATTTTTTTTTCTTTTTTTTAGATTTAACTTTATAATATTGATTGATGAATTTTATATTAGATTGTATTTTATTGTTTTAGAATTAATTGCTTATTTCTTAGTCTTTAGGATTACCGATGTCATAGTATCGTAAAAGAAAATATGGACCTAGCGGAGGTCTCAGCACGTCCGCAGAAAACTGCCACAACAGTAACTCAAACTATTTAATTCAGGTCAGCGCAGCAAATCCACAGTAGCTTCCGATGCCATCACACTCAAAATGCACCCTTACCATGGGTTGACGCTGACATATTCGCTAGCGACGGCGTAAACTCACAATTGCATCTCCCTCCTACTGACATTGGTGCAAGCGAGATGCACTGCATTTGAGTTGCAGTCGCTAGCGTTTAAGGCCACGTAAAAACTCATGGTGAAGTGAGTCTGAAACATAAGCTTTATGTTACATAATGTGTGACTCTGTGTCGCAATCGCAACCTGTACCACGCGACTAAAACGTTGTAAGCGCCGTTAAATTCATGGCGCTTACGCGTTTAGGTCGCGAGATTAACGCTCCTCTTCTATGGTTTGTTGTCAAAACAACAACAACTCATGGCGCAAAATACTGTTTCTCTGTGCCGGTTCTATACATAGTAATAAGTTCAATGATGCTACATTGACAGATTTTCCAGACACAAACCAGGCAGATCTAAATCTAATTAACAAATCAGTATGTATATTAGCTATCCAGTCACTCGCTAACCCTTCCTCATTTACATGGTAACATCGTCTGAAAATTGCCCGCTGGTGTCGTGAATATATGAATTTATATGGGAAAATATTGACAGCTAACCAGTCAGGAATAACAATGAGATTTGTCGGAATGAATCTTTCCGCTGAGCCGACGTTGGCTTATTCGTACTGCCTATTGATAGGAAGGTTGTAGCCGTGAAATGTGTGTTTTGAAAGCATAACGCTCATAACATAAGGGCTCATTTAGACGGCGCTCGAACTCGCATACTATTTTAGTTACATTGCGAACCATTGAGGTTACATCAACTCAGCCTCCCGATCAAATAACGCAGTGTAATGAAACTCGCATGCAAGTTCTCGCACCGTCTAAATAAGCCCTAATAGAGATATCTTTAAATAAAGCCTGACAAGATTCTATGGGGACCGTGCGCGTTGTTGAAGGGTCTGCCATCTTGTGGCCTGAATCGGAAATATAAAATGTTCATTGCCAAAGCAAGTGCTGCGATCTACCGTTCCCATATGTTTTCTTGTCCATAGTATGTTGTGCCATGTTGTGGGCTACATTGGAAGCATAAACTTCATATTTGCCTACGCCTCGCGGCAAAAATCTGACGGCTATAATGCAAGTGCATGTGCTGCCTCCTATATATAATAATTCATGCACGCTCATATTTGGCCGATTTTCATTGGTGATCTTTATTTTACTGACAAGGCACTCTTTGACAACAGACGTTGAAAGTCATCGAATGTTAAAAATATTCTCAAATATGCAAGAAAACATCATCAATAAACCTTATAAAACTAAATCCCCCGCTGGTCTGTCTGTTTGTGTGTTTGTATGTTTGTTTGCGATAAAGTCAAAAACTACTAAACGGATTTTCAGGCGGTTTTCACATATCAATAGAGTGATTCTTGAGGAAGGTTTAGTTGCTAACCCGTGCGAAGCCAAGGCGGGTCGCTAGTTTTGAATATAATAAAGGGCAAAGGATTGCTTAGCGTTCCAATAATCGATGTTTCGAAATTGGTCATTGACATGACCGGTACTGACATTTTATTTGACTGAACAAGACGTAGGTACCTACGCCCAAAATTGCCATTATATGCTGCTCGTAGCGACACTATTATAATCTCAGTGCAAAATAGAATCTTATCAATTCTTGTCAGACATTACTTAAAAAGAAAAAGTCTGAAATATAATCTGATTATTCGAATACGGATTAGAATTCGGTTTCAAATAAATTGAGTATGTAGTAGATAATTTTGTTTTTAAAATCCCATAAAAGCTGACTCACACTTCTGATAGTGCAAGTCAGTTTTAGCGTCAGCTTTAATGTAAAACAGTAATGTGGAAGCTAGGTCCAAATAGCCCCAATTCCAAGTTCGATTCATACTCAGCTTAGTAGAAACGTGAACCCAAAAGCGTCATTCGAACTTTACCGATAAATTTCAATTTGATCTCATTTCTATATCACTCGCAGCGCATGGCCACCTGCAACACCAGGGGCACGTTTTTCAAAAGCTTGTAACTTGTAATACAAGCGGATGTCACTTTTTGACAGCTTTTATTAGAAAGGAAAGAAGGAAGCTTTTGTTAGAACTTGTATTACAAGTTACAAGCTTTTGAAAAACGGGCCCCAGTGCCCTATTTATCAAAAGCTTGTAACTTGTAATACAAGTGGAAGTCCCTGTCTAACAAAAGCTGTCAAAAGGGGACTTTTGTTAGAACTTGTATTACAAGTTACAAGCTTTTGAAAAACGGGCCCCAGTGCCCTATTTATCAAAAGCTTGTAACTTGTAATACAAGTGGAAGTCCCTGTCTAACAAAAGCTGTCAAAAAGGGACTTCCACTTGTATTACAAGTTACAAGCTTTTTATAAACAGGGTATGGTGTTATGTCTCGAATGGTATTACACTAATATTACTAGTGTGTTGCCATGGTAACCCATACGATTTGACAGCTCGTGTACTTATGAATGATATTATAGTTGGTCAAGCAGATCTTGTCGGTAGAAAAAGGCGGCAAATTTGAAAAATGTAGGCACGAAGGGATATCGTGTCATAGATTTGCTTGATCAACTATAGTTTAATACCTACCGTTCGAGAAATGGGCCTCTGAAGGGTGTGTGATGCCAGCCATTCAGATGGGATTAAGCTCTGTTCTTGACATTAGTATTAATTCTTAAGGTGATATTCGGATTGCCACTGCATCAATATTGATAAACAGAATGATTCATTGTACGTTCTAATCGCGACAGAAATATGGTCATCCCATTCGGATGACCACATTTCTGTCACAGGTATGCAGGTGGTATCAAAATGGGATCAATTTATATTAAAGTCCGAACATCACCAGAATTCGCTTGAACATGTCCACCTCTGAATAATGCAGCGGCCGGATCGTCTTAAGGCGCGCGGGCGACGTGAACTTATTAAACTACAGTTAACTGTCACTTAACTTGGCCGGTTAGTTTAGTTAGTTAGTTACAAACGCTTTGTGCATTGTTGAAGTTGCAACCTTAGTTATAGCGTTGAAGGCGATGATAATTTCTACTTAGCATATTCACCGTAGGGGATACGAATTCGTATATCAATAATGGAAATTTAAAATTTCGTAAGAAAACTTACCTACTAGCTATTCAGGATTGCCAAAAAATAAAATTAAAATTTTCGTAAAACTTAGTAAAATGGCGGGATGACCTGGACGCATATATCTTAACGACTGGCCGGAAATTGCTCAAAACCGAGACGAATGGAAATCGAGGGGGAGGCCTTTGCCCAGCAGTGGGACACCGTATAGGCTTATATAATAATAGGTAACTTAATAAAATATGTTATCGTTAAGGAGTTGGCAGAGGACCGGACGAGTTGGAGATTGCTCCACCGACTAGAGCACAGCTCTTAAATATAAAGAAGAAGAAGTAAAATATGAAAACTTGTACCAATACCGAATTAATCCGATTACCCATAGGTACCGAAGTATAGTTGTATGAACAACGAAATTTTAAAACCTACTTAGACTAAAATATAAAAAAAGTGAATTAAGGTTATTAAGGTAAAAAACAATACAAATGCTTTTAACTCCCCAAAACCTGTGTCAATTCAGGCGTGGCAAAAAATGACACTTCGATACAGAAGATTGATACCCTTTTTAAATGTTGCAATCAATGCAGGGCTTTAGCGATCTTATCATTCAGTTTCCTAGAGAAACAAACCATCAATCATTTAAGGCCATTAAGCTCTTGGGTGTTTAATCGGCGATTTTTAGGGTTCCGTATCATCAGGGATACAAACGGAACCCTATAATTAAGCCTCCGTCTGTCCGAACCGGTCCGTAATAGACGGGTGGGATTTAAACAAGGAGGCCATTTTGAACTTACATTTTTATATCAAAATGATGTCATTTTGTTATAATTCGCGTGTGCATTTTGACTCGTCTGTGTTCCTACCGTCACCCATACTGTTAACTGTACATCGGTGGACCTTAAGATTTTTGTTATAAGGTCCACCGATGTACAATTTGATTTGATGACCGGTCTGGTCTAGTGGATAGTGACCCTGTCTGCTAAGCCGATGGTCCTGGGTTCGAATCCCAGTAAGGGCATTTATTTGTGTGATGAACACTAATATTTGTTCCTGAGTCATGGTTGTTTTCTATGTATATAAGTATGTATTTATCTATACAAGTATGTATATCGTCGCCTAGTACCCATAGTACAAGCTTTGCTTAGTTTGGGGCTAGGTTTGATCTGTGTAAGATGTCCCCTAATATTTATTTATTTATTTTATTTTTATTTATTTACAATTAGGATTGTTGCTGTTTGTACATGTATTGACGTAAGCTAGACACACAAATTTAAGTTCGGATTGACACAAGATGAGTATTTTTTTTGCCGCTAAAACAATAAATAATAAAAATCAAATAAAACACTGAGGGCCTCTTGTACCATTCACTAACCCGGAGTTAACTTGTTAAACCTGGAGTCACCACGGTTACCAGTACAATTCAACACCGGGTTAACGCTTTAATGGGTTAACCTCGGGTTAGTGGGATGGTGCAAGTGGCGCTTAGATACTTACCTAATTAAGCGGGTTCAAATAGAAGAAACATGAAACTCGGTATGATGATAAAAACGAACGATACTGCACATCTAGTATACCAACTATAAAACTAGCCAAAGGAAAAGCATTACCTAAACATTAAAAAAAAATCGGGCAAGTGCGAGTCGGACTCGCCCACCGAGGGTTCCGTACTTTTTAGTATTTGTTGTTATAGCGGCAACATAATTTTCAACTGCCTAGCTATCACGGTTCATGAGATACAGCCTGGTGACAGACGGACGGACGGACGGACGGACAGACGGACGGACGGACGGACAGCGGAGTCTTAGTAATAGGGTCCCGTTTTTACCCTTTGGGTACGGAACCCTAAAAATTCGAGACAATACGGAACCCTCGGTATGCGAGGCCGTCTCGCACTTACCCGGTTTTCAAGGTTTTTGTAGAATATTGGAGTTCATTATAATGACGTTAAATGACGAATGACGAACGTCAGGCTTGTCATTAGTAAGGTATAAAAACCAGACAAGTGCTTGTCGGACTCGCCCACCGAGGGTTCCGTACTTTTTAGTAAGTACTTGTTGTTATAGTGGCAACAGAAATACATCGTCTGTGAAAATTTCAACTGTCACGGTTCATGAGATACAGCCTGGCCCCTATTTCACCACGGTGACAGGTGCGACAATTCGACAAATCTCACTGTTGCTAACGTCACAGGCATCCATGGGCTACTGTTACTGCTTACCATCGGGCGGGCCGTATTCCTATTTGTCACCATCATTGTATTATTTAAAAAAAACTTTATTATATCGGCAAAAAACAGGTATTTCTCTTGCGATGTTTATGATGATAATGATGACAATTGTCACAAGATTTAAAAGAACTTTTGGTAATTCTTGACAGCAAATGAGTTCTGTGTCGGAATTTCGTGACAATTGTCGTGTTTCTTGTGACAATTGTCATTAGCTTTATTTATTTATTATTTATTAAGTACTTACTAACTGGCGATATAGTGGAGTCTGAGGGTAGCGGTTACCGTAGCCTGTGACGTCAGTAACAGTGATGTCGACAATTGTCGCACCTGTCAGTGTCACGGTGGTGAAATAGGGGCCTGGTGACAGATAGACGGACAGACGCACAGACGGATAGTGGAGATTTAGTAATAGGGTCTCGTTTTTACCCTTTGGGTACGGAACCCTAAAAATAAGCCGTTTCGTACCTATAAGTTTGTAGACTGAATAAATTTTTATCATTAAGGTTGTCTGTTTTACGTTACCCCTTTTTTTTGGAGTAACCAAATAATATTTTTAACTTAAGAGGGGTGTTATAAGTTCGCTATGTGTGTGTGTCTGTCCGTGGCACCGTAGCTTACCTTTTAAACGGGTAAACCAATTTGAACGCTGATATTTTTATTAGAAACTTTAGACAGCAGGTTTCCAGCGCTGGGTCTCAGACATATTTTATCAAAATCGGTTCATCCATTTCATTAAGTCGAGAGTTTTTTGTTTTATGTGTATTACGACACCCTGTACTCTAATACTTTACGTAACTACGTCGAAAATTTAAAGAGCCATATATGTACTGTAACTATAAATACTTTAAATGCAATAGTTCTATTGCTTAAACTTTCAACAACTTAAAATTGTACAAATGCAATTTAATTTGTTCTACCTACATAGGTACCTACTTATTGTTATTCCGTATATAATAACTAACTCTCTCTTCTTCCTCGCGTTGTCCCGGCATTTTGCCACAGCTCATGGGAGCCTGGGGTCCGCTTGGCAACTAATCCCAGGAATTGGCATAGGTACTTGTTTTTACGAAAGCGACTGCCATCTGACCTTCCAACCAAGAGGGTAAACTAGGCCTTATTGGGATTAGTCCGGTTTCCTCACGATGTTTTCCTTCACCGAAAAGTGACTGGTAAATATTAATTATGACATTTCGTACATAAGTTCCGAAAAACACACTGGTACGAGCCGGGGTTTGAACCCGCCACCTCCAGATTGCAAGTCGTACGCTCTTACCGCTAGGCCACCAGCGCTTCCGTATATAATAACTAACGATATAACGGATTAAATTAAAGAATAGTTAGTTAATATATATTATTATTAACTAACTATTCTTTAATTTAATCCGTAATTCACACAGTGCTACCGGCCCGTCCAAAGTGGGCACATATAGTATGTGCAACAGTAATCGAAAGCGAAACCACTAATGCTCGCCCCGACATGGCTGGACTAGTTAATCATTCATTTACTTTACAGTTTAGGGTGCAACCGGGCTATTGAGACTAGATACTATATTAAAGTTGCACGTAAAGCTCTTGAGTCTTGATTCACTAAATTACGGTTTTGAAAATATACATCCACATAATAATAACAAACTTAAATCTAAAATAGGCCCCTGAGGCATTGTACCAATGTACCAAGGAAGTTGTGCGAGGTAGCCGCCAGCTCTTCGGTCATCAGTTACGTCAACCAGACCCTTCACGATTTCTGCGAACAATTAGTGCGTGCTGGGATTCCATGGACTTAGAGTTTCGACGGTACAAATGAAATGGTACAAAATGGTACTCTCTACCGAGCCTCTTTATTTCATACATAAGTTCAGAAGAACTCATTCCTACCTACGAGCCAGAATTTGAGCCCGCTACCTCCAGATTGAATGTCGGACGTCATAATTACCAGCCACCACCGATTTGAATATTAAATTATTAAAATGAAGCCAAAATATAATTACTATATCATTACAGGGGTTTTATGGCCACCGAAGTTGCGTAGTATTTTTTAATTACAAACTATAATTCCGTAGCATATTCTTTCTATTCGGGGAATAGCCAAGTGACAATCGTACATCAACAAACGCCAAACGAAAAGAAAAAAATGTATCGGAATGATATGCTATTATACGCATTCAACTGAAAACAAGCAATGATAATTTCGTACAGTGCTAACAGTTACTGATCATCATTCTCTTGCCCTTGTCCCATTCACTTGGGGTCGGCGCAGCATGTCTTTCTCTTCCACACCTCTCTGTCGCCCGTCATTTCATTATTCACTTGCGTTCGTTTCATATCATCTCTCACACAGTCCATCCACCTTTTCCTCGGTTTTTCTTTCCTCGTACTTCCCTCCACATTCATTCGTAATACCTTTCTCGTCACATGACTTTCATCCCTCCGCATCACATGCCCGTACCACGCTAGGCGATTTGCCCTTACTTTTTCTGTTATGGGTGCAACTTTTAGGCTTCCTCTTATATACTCATTCCTTATCCTATCCATTCTCGTCACGCCACACATCCATCTTAACATTCTCATCTCCGCTACATGCAATCTCTTTTCATCCGTCACCTTTAGGGCCCAACACTCTGATCCATTCATGACGACAGTTCTTATGACTGATTTATAAATTTTACCCTTCAACCGAAGAGGCATTCGGGCGTCGCAAATGCTAACAGTAGTGCATAATTGTTTTCCATCGTATTTTCTCGGAAACGTTCATATTTGTCATGCTACTTCAGTCGACCTCAGTACTTTTTGTACCGAGACTGACTGAAATAACAAGTAGATATGTTTTGGTGAAAATACGATGGAAAATTATTATGCACTACAACTGTACTCTGAGCAGTGCTCTTTTGTTTCTTTCTGTTGAAACACCTAGAATTTTGCCAAAATTTTGGAACAAGACGTAATAAAGTTGTAACATTTGCAACACGTTGACGTACCTTTCTTTTACAGCCGAATATCAGTCTGCGGCAAGACCCAACTGAATTATGAAAGGTCCAGTGCGGCCGATTCTGTTTATAAAATTTGGTATGGTTTTCATCTTGTTTTGACACGACCTTGATTCGCCTTAATAGGCATTCATTTCACGCGCAGTAATAAGTGCGAATGAGATGCCTAATCCCGTCAGTGTAAGCCGTTAACGCTGATCGGGGCTGGGAAAATTTAACGCAATCGGGGGCCCTTGCGGATACACTTCGACCCATAGGGATCTTTTGTGCAATTACCCCCAGAAAAGATCCGTCAACTACTCAAGAGCTTTTCCCACAATATCCATATGTGTCGGATGAAGGAGCTCATGGGTAGCGTTTTAAAGTCCTTTGGTTCCAGGTATCCATGGACTTAGGAGCAGTCTTTTATTCTTTGTCTTCATGTTCCTCCCTGGATATTGACTTTATTTTTACACAATTTAGGGTATTTTAAACAAGCGCTGCTGCGGCTGCACGCGCCGCCGCTCGCCGCACCACGCCGCTTTTAATAAATTTTTTTTTTACTATCAGTGACATAGATTTATGAGTTTTATTGAGCCTTGTACTAACAATAATATGAAGTTTTTATTCGAAATATAAATATTGAATTGAATTAAATATACCATTTGACGTTTTCCAGTTTTTGATAATTATACAATTCCTTACACATTTTAAAAGCACATAATACTTAAATATTATAATAATTAAAAATTGAATAAAATATCATGTTACGAAGGGACATAATTATATCAAATTGTGCAATTTTTTTTTCTATAATTCAGAGAGAAAAACGGAACGGGAAAATAAGAAGTTTAAAGTTCGTATCAAAACAAAATGAAAACCAGATCAAATTGTCAAACTGCAATCGGCCTCCGTGTGAGCCACTGCACGTACGTGGCCTTCCTTATTTATTTACGTTGCACCATTTTTACGTCGACATAACCACATTGGACGTCAGACGGGGGATATATTATGGCGATTTTAGTCGCCCCAGTTTTGTGAGACACGTATTGACTATTGTTAGAGTGTTTTGTTCTAGAGCTTTAAAGATATATTCTGTTATCTGCTGTCATAGTAGGAACAATAAATAAAAAGTAGTAGTCTATTTCAATATTTAGGGTTCCGTACCCAAATGGTAAAAACGGGAGCCTTTTACTAAGACTCCGCTGTCCGTCTGTCCATCTGTCTGTCCGTCTGTTTGTCCGTCTGTCTGTCTGTATGTCACCAGGCTGTATCCTCGAACCGTGATAGCTAGGCAGTTGAAATTTTCACAGGTGATGTATTTCTGTTGCCGCTATAACAACAAATACCGTTTCGGGGTACGGAACCCTTCTTGCGCGAGTCCGACTCGCACTTGGGCGGTTTTTTCGATAAAAGTTTTTGATAAAATGGAAATCAGATGGCATTCTATAGAAATACGTGTTTGATAACAACGGAGGCTCAAAGTCCTTCGAACATCTTACCAAAAATCATTGAATGATAGTCCCTATGACAGTTCAACTTTATATGGAGTTAGCTAGAATACCCATCACTAGGTACGAGCCGGGCTTTGAACCCGCGTCTTTCAGATTGAAAATCGCACGCCCTAACCACTAGGCTACCAACACTTTCCACCAGAACATCACTAAAATTGGTGCATTAGTTGTCGCTGTTTGTAATATAATAAACAATAATAAAACAATAAACAATATTTATTTGGTAGCATACAATGTTTAGGTAATGGGCTAGTATCTCTTTTTAAGTATTGTAAATACTTGTATTAAGAGAATACCGCTCTTCCACTATAGGTAATTTACAGTTTGTTTTAATGCTATTACATTAGTTCGGTTAGGGTAGAAATTTACAATTACTATTACAATTTAACAACATTAAACTTAAAATTACAATATCATGCAATATAAATATTAGACTAAAAACTAATGTTAGAAGAAAATTTTATACAAGCAATACCAGTTTATTTTCTGAACAGTAGTCCAGCGACTAGTGTACGAAATAGGTAGGTAACAATAATGATAAAACAATTTCATATAATTAAATTATTAATTAATATGAGAATGACTATGTGCACGCGCACTCGGGCGAGTGTGTGTGTGTGTGTGTGTGTGTGTGTGTGTGTGTGTGTGTGTGTGTGTGTGTGTGTGTGTGTGTGTGTGTGTGTGTGTGTGTGTGTGTGTGTGTGTGTGTGTGTGTGTGTGTGTAAGTGTATGTATGAGTGATTGATTTGATATGATTAGATTAACTTTTAGATTAACTTTTAGATATTATATTCTCTATGTCATTATAAGTTTTACATTTTAACCATTTTAATACTTTATTTTTACACTCGAAATGGGATGAAGAATAAATATCTATATATTTATTTATGAAGTTATATAGGTAGGCAGATTGTGTAGTTTGTTGCCTCCTAGCAAATGCAGTTTTTACTGTCGGAACGATTAAAACATTACTATTCTTCCTGCGTGAGGTTTGTGGTTGAGGCTTATACTCGGTATTTTTATGAGTTTTTAGTATGAGCTGAAGTACATAGAGTTTTCGTACTGACAATTGGTCACAGGTAATATAAAGGTCGCTAGTTGGGAATGTGTAGGGTTTAAACAACATAACTTTTAGGAGCGCTCTTTGAGCCCTTTCAAGCTCTAGGAACTTAGTTTTGGTAGCACCGCCCCAAACAGTAATGCAATAGGTGAGTACTGATTGCACAAGTGATACATAAATTTGACTCAGGAGTGTTTTAGTCGCTACATGTCTAAGGTTTTTAAAGGTCCAGATAAGTTTACGGGTTCTTGCCATAATACTTTCAGTGTGCGCATGCCAAGTCAAACGCTGATCAACCATAACACCTAGGTATTTTGTACTTTCTACTTTAGTTATGATTGGGCAGGAGCAAGTGGTTTGTGTAGGATTTTCGCAGGTGTGAATTCTGATCGAGAATTGAGTATCTGGCTGTGTACGATTATAATTTGAAAAGGTGATATAATTAGTCTTAGCTGTGTTTAAGGTGAGTAGGTTGTTGTGTAGCCATCTTGCAATTTTAGCTAGTCCCCTTTCTGCGTGTTGTCGAACCTCTTCCCATGTATTTCCCGAGAAAACGATGGCAGTGTCATCGGCATATGTAAATATATTTCCTGCTTCAACCTGCATGTCACACAGCTGATTTATATACACCAAGAAAAGGGTCGGCCCCAAAACACTTCCTTGTGGTACTCCGTATGTAACTAGGCGTTCATTACTGACGTGCTTCCCCAGTTTGACTGTTTGCTTACGGTTTGTAAGATAGCTGCTAAGTAGAGACAATGAAGTACCTCTTATACCTACCTTCTCTAACATGTTAATAAGGATGGGAATAGAGACAGTGTCAAACGCTTTTTTGAGATCTAGAAATACTGAAATACATTTTTTATTCTTATCTATTTTATCGACAATTAGTGCTGAAAGCGCCGTGACGGCATCTTCTGTAGAAAGTTTTTGTCTGAATCCAAATTGAGATTTTGATAAAATACTGAATTTATTAAAGAAATTTACGAGCCTATTGTTTATGAGCTTTTCTAAGATTTTAGATATACATGATAGTACTGATATAGGTCTATAATTTGACACGTCGTCTCTGCTCCCACCCTTATACACTGTAAATATCCACGTTTCCATTCAAATTCCACTGTAAATTGTCTTGCGTTATAAGCGGATCTGCACGTGCCGAAATATGCATTTTGTGCGAAATGTGCTTAGATCATAATGGGTCGCTGATACACAAATACATTCAAACTGAATGGACAGAGATACAAGCCTGTTAAATTAAATTGAACGCCATTTCTATGCATACTATTTAGTTAATGCCTGCAATTTGATATTGGTATTTCGGTGCATTTAAATACTTACTTATCTCAATTTAAAACTATAATGAGTATTTCTGTGCCATCGATCCATTAATGTACATTATAGTGCGTCTTTTAAAGCGTCTCTCGGTGCTTTAATAGTTATTTACGATACAAGTGCGGAAAATATGAAAAACGCAACGAGTGGCTAATTTTAAACACGACTGAAGGAACCAAGGGGATTTATATACCTAATTATCCAGTTGGTAACTAAACTAAGTTCCATCAAGCGATCTATTCAGAAACTTATTATGTCATCTGTACACACTCGTCGAGAGACAGGCTGAGAACGAGTACTCGTACATACTGCTACCATTTCTTCTTACTAAACTCGTCTCGTCTCGCCCTTCTCGGATTGCGTCGTTTTATTCCGAGACACTCGGCGAGTGTGTACAGCCGGCATAACATATTTTATACACATTTATGAGGCAAAATCAGCGCCAGGTTTTCAGTTATGTACAAATTATTAATGTCAATTGGCAACTTTATTAGCTGTTAGAATGCAAATTTATCTGTATCCGTTTATTTCGATTTACGTCCATATGCAATTTCATCGTTAGCGCATTGTAGCATAATGTACGGAACGTGACCGGTTATTACCAAAAGCGGGCGTAAGCATAACGTCCTTTCAAATGTTCGGATTTGCGGATGCTTTTATGAGCAGAAACAATACGATTATTTCATGTTTGTAGTACGCAACGGCATATATTAGTATATAGTATAGACTGGTATAGTCTGTGCGGAATGAGAATACTAGAATAGTTGTGGAATATAAGGGAACCAATACATTCTATTATTTTATTTTTAACATTTACTTATTTACTTATTATTTAACAAAATATACAACTAAACCTATTACAAATTAAAACTTATACCTAAACACACTCGATCAATTAATAAATTAACTCTAAATTAAACTAAATTAAAACTAAGCTACATAAAGCCACAACCGAGAACTCAATCAAACAACCCGTCCCGCGCCCTTCCAGATGCAAAGGTGCCCATCACGCTCGCCGCGTTGCCACGCTGGACCGCGATAGACAGCCTCTGCATCAGGAATGACCCGGAACGAGGGTCATGACCTCCCTCCCTCAAACGTTGCCCCAACTCACTCAAAAAAATTTTGGCCTCGGCACACCAACACCCGGACGTCTCCACTGCCAAAGGGACAAAAAGATATTTTGTTAGCAGGGCCGAGTACTTATCGCGCTTCCGAAGCGCCGCTAACTCAGCCGCCGCTCCTGCCGCCCGGACCGTCCGGCCCATGTGCGAGGCGGCAAACGTGCTGACACATGTGGCATCCCAAAGTAGACACTTACCCTTCTCCCATGGAATAAGTGTCAGCCCGTCGGGTCTTTTGCCATCGGACCGGCTCAGGCCTGGAGGTTCCAACATGCACGGCACATTCGCAGACAAAAGAGCCCTCCTCTTATTTTATTTAGGTATATATTTATTGAATAAAAACAGAAGATTACAATGGGTCTCTTATTTTTAACTTGGCGGAATTTACAAGAATTGGTGTAGCCTGTCCGATTTCGAAGATCCAGTTCCCCAATTTATTATGGTGGACTTGATCTTAGAAAAGCGGACAGACTATAAGTACTATAACATTGTACTTAAAAGGCAACACAGTTCGAGTAAGAATGTAGACACACAAAGAGTATGCAAACATCAAACAAACAAACATCAACATTTATTCAGCAAATAGGCCACTTTTACACGTCATCATTGAATTTACATACATGCAAAAATAATAACATCAACAATTTTATAAAATAAAACTAAGAATTCAATCTAACGTATTACAATTACTAAGAGATGTATATGGTCTCTTAATGTCGAATTACATAAAAAATACAGATACAAAACACAAAAAAAAATCTATAATATTTAGAGGTGTAAATGTCTCTAGGTGTCAGAACTATAAGATTATATAGTTTATCAAGTATGCAGGCCTAAACTAACTGTAGAGTATATTTAATAAGTAAAATACAACTTAGAAATTAACTATTCTACAAAAAACTAACGCTTGCGCCATAAATATAGAGACGCTAACGCTATCTAAGCTTTGTATATAATATGTAATAAATTTCATGAAACTGTGAAAGACAAACGCTTGCGTGATGTATCTCGATGCCGGCGCCATCTAGTGGACGATTTGCACACTAATATATGTGTAATAATACATGCCATGAAACTATGAAAGACAAACGCTTGCGCGATGTATCTCGACGCCCGCGCCATCTAGCGAACGATTTGCACACTAATATATGTGTAATAATACATGCCATGAAACTATGAAAGAGAAACGCTTGCGCGATCTCGACGCCCGCGCCATCTAGCGTACGATTTGCACACTAATGTATAATACATGCCATGAAACTATGAAAGACAAACGCTTGCGCGATGTATCTCGATGCCCGCGCCATCTAGCGAACGGTTTGCACACTAATGTATAATACATGCCATGAAACTATGAAAGACAAACGCTTGCGCGATGTATCTCGACGCCCGCGCCATCTAGCGAACGGTTTGCACACTAATGTATAATACATGCCATGAAACTATGAAAGACAAACGCTTGCGCGATGTATCTCGACGCCCGCGCCATCTAGCGAACGGTTTGCACACTAATGTATAATACATGTCATGAAACTATGAAAGACAAACGCTTGCGCGATGTATCTCGACGCCCGCGCCATCTAGCGAACGGTTTGCACACTAATGTATAATACATGCCATGAAAATCATGAAAGACAAACGCTTGCGCGATGTATCTCGACGCCCGCGCCATCTAGCGAACGGTTTGCACACTAATGTATAATACATGCCATGAAAATCATGAAAAATAATCGCTTGCGCGATGTATCTCGACGCCGGCGCCATCTATAGTGCATTTGGATAGACGTTCCTTATTGTTAGTGATGTTACAGGACTATTTTCACCATATTGAGGACCGTTTGTTAGCAAATAGCGCGCTCTACTTATAGAAAATAAACTGTATAGGTACACTTAAGCTAAGTTGCTTACTTACAAACAAGAATTGTTTAATAAGAGTCGTTATTGAATATTTTACAGCTAATAATTGTGTTGTATTGTCCTTTCATTATGTCGTGGTCACATAAACTAGGTAAGTACTGTACAGTTATAAAATCAATATGTATATTTTAAAGTTGTAGGCACTGATGCACCGGTTACTAAGTATAATAAATAAGCTAAAACCAGATTAATTTCCTCCATTAAGTAGAAATTTACCAAAAGGCAATACCGGTATTCTTAGAACCAAACTCGATTATCAGTGAAAAGTAAATTTCCTAGCAACTATCGGAACTTGGTATTAATTTTGGTGCCGATGCCGGTAACCCAATTTAAAAATAATTGGATTTGCTATTATTCCAGTTAGCATAGACAGACACAATGGCTGACAGATTCTTAGTAAAAGTGGAGCCCTATCGAAAATTCCTTTTCAAAGTTATCAAGGAAAATTATCCATACCTACTACTTGTATTTAAAGTCCAGCTATCGCTTTACAAGAGCTATTAAAATCACCTTACATTATCTTGTACTAACCGTACAATAGTAGCCGTAGTTATGGCTCTTACCTTGACACTGGCGAAATAGTCCCACTGGACTGAAGCCTTTTAATTTCAAATTAAAAAACCGGACCAGTGCGAGTCGGACTTGCCCACCAAGGGTTCCGTACTTTTTAGTATTTGTTGTTATAGCGGCAACAGAAATACATCTGTGAAAATTTCAACTGTCTAGCTATCACGGTTCATGAGATACAGCCTGGTGACAGACAGACGGACAGTGGAGTCTTAGTAATAGGGTCCCGTTTTTACCTTTTGGGAACGGAACCCTAAAAAATTAATGAAATACGAGTAACTTAATCAACTTGAAGCATCTAAGCCTACCATTACGTATCTGACCGTAAAAACTTACAATACCTACGTTTCAGAGTTAGATCCAGGGGCCCGTTTCTCAAAAGATTGTAACTTGTAAATCAAGTCTTACAGGCCTATTCGGATTTCGAGATAATCACAAGATCTTGAGACGATTTAGAGATCAACTAGATCTACATTACATATCGACTAGATGTGACTTGGATATCTAAGTCATACCTTGTCGAAATCGTTCCAGAATCGCGGAAACGTCAAATTTGACATATCTATCTTACAAATATCTTTAAATTATCCGTATCGTAACTTGTTGAAGTCTAGTAGAAATCTAATTCATTTTCCGAATCGAGCCGTTACAAGCGGATGTCACTTTTTAACAGCTTTTCACGTTTCAGCTGAGTTGCACCACGTCGTGGTGAAACGTCGGAATTTAAGGTAAAAACAATGAAATTATATCGCGGTAGACCCGTTGAGTAATTAAACCAAAATAGCCTTTACGTAGGACTGTATCATGTATTTAGGTAACAAATTCGTAATATTAAATTGTACCATTAAAATGAAATAATAAACCAAAGAACGAAAAAGAACGTAATAATACCCGTATATCCTCACCCGGAAACCGGTATACCGGTTTTTCGGAATTTTGTCGACCTTCATGAGTTTACCGTGTAAAAAATAATGTCCTATTATATTTATTTATTTAATTTTTTTGAAGGTAAAACCGGTTCCGAGCCTTGGGTAGATCTATAGGAACGTTTCGCGTGACCGCCGGCCCTAAAGGCTCTAATTCACCACCAAATTGAATCGATGTACATTCGATTTAGTGGCAAAGTGGTTTGCGGCACTACTAAGGCATATTGATTGCGCCTGAAACTTGTGAGATGCATGGTGCTCCAAAGTGAAATCATTTAGGAGTACAGGCAATGGAATAGCTTTTGGAATTTAGTGCAAGCGTTTAAGCGTTCTATAGCATACATTAAATTTGTCAAAACTGCGTAGAAGAAAAGAGTATCAACAACCAGCCAAATGTGCCGTATTCGTGAACCTAGAGATGAATAGGTAATACTAGTATTGTTTGGTTAGATAACACCAAAGTAATTTCCTAAAAAAAGCTCGAGTTAAAGTTATAAAAACGCTCGACATACAAATTTTGAGACTGTCGGCATTCCTAAAATACATATCACACTCAAATAAAATGTACCTCTAAAAATTAAATAAGAGTTATATTTTCACCCCATAAATGTTTTATTGGGTGAATCCGGGGTTAACCGTTAAAACCGTCAACTCAGTGTCAAATTGTACTATAACCATGGTAACTCCAGGTTTAACCGGTTAATCCCGGGTTAGTGGAATTAACCGGTTATGTGGCCCTAAATGTAATTATACGAACTTTCTGTAGGTATTGTCCACGTATAGGAGCTGTGACCGAAAAACAAATTCCATTTGAGTTTTAAAAAGGTTCTGTCTATTATAACAATTAAAACATTGTACATTCGTCCCTTTTCCTCTTAATACGATTCCACAAAGCGATTAACAATAATAAAGTTTCAGTCAACATTTTTCTGATGTTAACAACAAATAAAATTAAGCACATACAGCTACATGTTTCCCTGAGTTTCTATTATTTTTATAATTAAAGGTACCTTAAATATTATTACTGCGGGAAACTCCGAAGAAACATTAATCAAATGCCTTTCGCCGAAAGAAAACATTACGTGAAAACACTGTGAACCTTCGCTGGGGAGTTTTTAGCTCGAATAAAAGAATTCGTGCAAGTAAAGGGTGTTAAGCGAGCTTATGAGCCGTATTCTATTATTTTCATCACACTTGCTCGAAAAATACCTTATTACATGCAGGTGTAATGAAGTATAAGTACTTATTTATTGGCGATATAAAGGAGTTTTTTTTTAATTAAAATGTTGGTGGCAAACAAGCACACCGCCCGTCCGATAGCCGCAAGAGTAGTGCAGCTGCAGTTGACACAGCTGCACCGAACGTCACCTTAAAATAAACATTGACAAGAATAAGACGACAAATACTTGCAATGATTAATAATCTAGCTCTGACATTCATCAGATCATTCTTAATCAAGGAGTTGGTGGCCGGACCCAATATCATCGGCGAAACGAAATCCGACAGACTTCGCTGGTTCGGTCACCTATTAAGCATGGGAGAGAATGGGGCTGCCAAGAGGTCGTACCTGGGAAGACCGACTGGTGGCCGCCCGGTAAGTCGGCCCAGATACCGCTGGGGAGGCAGTGTGGAAGCGGATCTGCGTCAGCTTCAAGCCGATAATTGGCAGGAAACGGCGCAGGATAGGGAAAAGTGGCGTGCTCTCATTTCGGAAGCCAAGACCGTCTTTGGGTCGCTGAGCCATATTAGTTAGTTAGTTAACTTTGAAATTGTTTAGACCAGGTGATCTTTAAAACAAACTCTAAAAACGGAATCGTAAAGTATATCGCCATCATTATAAAATAAATAGGACAGAAACACAAAAACTATAAATTTTTACGGTTCAGGAGTCAATCTAGAGTAATATAAACCGTGGCCTCGAAACGCATTGTTTTAACCAATGGCGGACAGCGTCAGCGTCGAGCGTAATTTTTTTGGAGCGCAAACTCACAGACCAATTCTAACCTGACATCAAACCAACATTTCAATCTTATTAGAATCATATGTGTCGCTTAAATGATGACTCACGCTAGACCAGGCCGTGCCCGGGCCGAGGCGTCCGACATGTCATGACGGCTGATCGGTGATCACGTGGTGCTTTCCATAGAAAACGAAGCGCCGGAAGCTCCTGCCCGGCCCCGGCCCGGTCTAGCGTGAGTCATCCTTAACTTGAAACTCGAATAAATTCATTCGATAGCGTGACGTGACGTACGCGTAATTTGCGTTATAAAGTGTCAATTTGTATGGCATTTTCAGTTTCCAAAACGTTCCGCTTGACGCGCTGTTCAAAATCCCATACAAAATAGACATAACGCAAACGCGAACGCTCGTCACGGTCTCGAATGTACTAGGGGTTCTGATGTCTATGTACCGTAAAACGGGGTGAGTAGGTTTCGCGGGGAGAGTTGGGTTATGAATGGGGAGAGAAGGTTTGAGAGGGGGGTGAGAAGGGATTTTAAGGCTACTGCTACAAAAATAATGTATTCCAATTTAAAATGGGGCTATAGTAATACGCATAATAAAAAAAAATCGATCTAACAATCTTCCAAAATCACCTTTGTATGAAAAACCCTCTCACCCCAAATACGAGGCACTACGGGGTGAGGTGGGTTTTCCTCTTTATCGTCAAAGTTATGAAATGGAACTACCCAAAATAAAATACAAACGTCCGGAACCACTACACCATTCAGTTTTCACATGTAAAAATAAAATTTTATCGAGGTTTGAAAGTCAAATTTCACCCAACTCACCCCATTTTACGGTGCGTTCGAATTGGCCTGCATTTCAAGAAAAACAATTTCGAGTGTGCATTTCGTGGCCCTCGTGTAAGAGTTTCAAGTAACCAAAACGAGACTTATAAAATTTTACGATTGAATCGAATTAAAACCATTTATAGCTGTTTTATTGAACGTGGTTTTTATTCTAAGTGCTCTCGGATCAGATCGGCCATATTTTATTTATGGCTGAGTTAACGATGCGAATATTAAATTAGTGGCTAATAAAAAAATTGGGTTGGCGACGGGTTTGTTAAATGTTACGCTAGCTAGTTTATATTAAAGATGGTCCTAGAAATTGAATATAAAAACAATTATTTACAAACAAACAAACACACAAATATTTGTTCCTGAATCATGGATGTTTTCTATGTATGTACTTATCTATATAACTATGTATATCGTCGCCTAGCACCCATAGTACAAGCTTTGCTAAGTTTGGGGCTAGGTTGATCTGTGTAAGATATCCCCTAATATTAATTAATTAATTTAAATTAATTTAATCAATAAAAGTCAGCATTATTTATCCTGAAACCCAAACTAAACCGTTATTCCAGGCGATTAAATGCCAGACAGTCTATTCCACATCTCCCTGCACTTCAGCGAGTCTTATTTTCAGGGGACCAGAGTAAAGGAAGACTTACGCTAGACCGGGCCGGGGCCGGGCCGGAGCTTCAGCCGCTTCGCTATGGAAAGCACCACATGATAACCGATCAGCCGTCATAGAGAATGACATGTCGGACGCCTCGGCCTGGGCACGGCCCGTTCTAGCGTGAGTCATCCTTAAATGTGACATATGTGACCCTGAGGATGATCTCACGTCACTGTAGTCACGTCAAAAGCTAAAATTCAAAAATGTATTCTGCATTTACAGTTCAATAGAGTTAGACCAAGAAGCCTGCTATGATTTTGATAGAATACGCAGTGCAGTGTGAAGCGCTGGTGGCCTAGCGGTAAGAGCGTGCGACTTTCAATACGAAGGTCGCGGGTTCAAACCCCGGCTCGTACCAATTAGTTTCCGGAACTTATGTACTAAATATCTATCATTTGATATTTACCAGTTGCTTTTCGGTAAACGATTAGCATCTTGGCTAGGCACTGAATTTCTGCCGCTAATGTCAAATTCGATGTTGATGCCCGGATTTTTAAAACTTATAACCCACAACGACCCAAAAACAGTAGAGTTAAATCGGAGAGCTCCGTAAGCATTTGGAATCACCCCAGGATGGATTGTTAATCTATTTATTTTAGCCGAACGGCCTATCAATCTGCGGATAATCTCTTCTAGCGCGGACCGTGTTTAATTACTTTCAATATAGCCAAATTATGCATTAAAGTTAACATTAAACTGTTGCTAAGCAAACGATAATAGATGTTAGGTGTGTATTGTCAATATACGTAATGGGCAATAATAACTAAACATGCTTGGGCAGTATGAAGTCAATAAGTACTTTTACCAGGTTTCGAAACTAGGTCTTAGACTAAAATAACCGATAAACCTTGTTTTAGTATAATCATATTGTATCCAAGGGAGCTGTAAATTATCAAGTTGCTAATTTTAAAATGCCTAATAGTTTAATAGCAGTACCTAGTTGAGTTTAGCTTTAAAGAATAACTCAAACATATAATTATGTAGGTAGACCTATTATAACTAATATAAGCAATATATGGGAGACCATATAGAAACTCAAAAATGCGCGTTTTCCCGGAGATCAGACCTAGCTAGATTGATTTATCGCCCCCGAAAACCCCCATATAGCAAATTTCATCGAAGTCGTTAGAGCCGTTTCCGAGATCCCCGAAATATATATGTCGGAGTGATGATTTATTGGACTGATAATAATACTTAAACCATGATTAATCGATTTGTAAACTAAGAAACGTCAGGTAGTTGCCTGGGCGGAATCAGAGATGGCGTTGCGGAGCTGTCACCTGGACAGTGACGTCAGTGACAGTTGGTTGGCAGTCATATAAAGAGGGCGGAATGAACGGCCTGGGAATCATTATGATGGAGGCGATCGAGCAGAGCGGTGGTGACGTGACGTCATCTCTGGGATCGCCAGGTTTCTTTATAACTGATGTTTATAATCCATTTAAGCGAATTGATCTTAGTTATTTTGATGTGTAATCGATACTGTTAATTAAAACCAACTATCGGGCTATCTCGACATGTTATTAAGTATTTCATCGCCCACTTGTGAATCTACCCTCAAATAGGGACTTTAATGAAAATACAAGTACAATGGTGGAAGATGATCCCGCCGATCTACCAAATGTTTTTTATATCCCATTATCCACTCGTCGTTATATATAAATAAACAAGAATTGCTCGTTTAAAGGTATTAGATTAAAGGTCTGTAACAGTATTTGTGATTAGCACCTACGGTTAACCTTTATTGCTAAATCAAATGACACGAAATATAATCCAACAATAACCCATTTTCAGTCAATTCAAGGCATTCTGTGCCCCAATTATTTCTTCGCTTACATCCATATCACGAGATATTCCTCTCAAGCGAATTACAGCCTTAAGGCACACTAATAAAAGTGAAATTTTAATGCAGTTTCATCATCGACAATTTTTTTGCCATTTTTCTTTTGCGTGTATTGTAGTATTATTACAACGGGGTAGGGTTGCTTTTAGTCAGTTTCAAGTGTGAGTATAAACGTGTTTGTTATCAGTGGATAGTGATGGGCTGACCGGAAATATATTCCCACTATCAGAATAGATCGACTCTCAATTAGAGATGCACCTGATATCCGGTTACTATCCGATATCCGGCCTATCCGGCCTTTATTTTACTATCCGGCTGGATACCGGATAGTAACCTTCTATCCGGCCGGATACCGGATAGTAACACTGCTTGATTTCGGAGTAAACAAATTGGATTTAAGAAACAGACATGGTCATAATCGTACTTGTTTATTATTTTAAAACAATTTAAGCATTCCACTGACTTGCACGTGCACTCATTTCGAACCTAGAAATGAGTCCGCGCGAACGTTTACTAGGAAACAGGTCAAACCTGCACAATGCGCACCTGAAAAACCGAAATGTAGGTATAGTGACGCCGGCCGAATATCCGGCGGCCGGATACCGGATATTCGGCCAGCGTCCAGGCCGGATATCCGGTATCCGGTATCCGGCCAAACAACTATCCGTTGCATCTCTACTCTCAATAGCCTACCTATCTAAAGGGTACCTACATACATTAAAATAGTAAAAATAAATACTTTTAAATAAAATAAATATTAGTATTTCAAACTAGCTATCATGTTATTATTTGTCTCCATTTTGTAGCTGAATTGGTTAAAAAAATATCCATTATCTTCTGTATTTATACCTATAATTGGATGAATGACCAAAACTCACCTATTAAAGTAACCTCAGCGACGACGTCAAGGTTATCAGTTAAACGGTAGGTCTTAGCTCATATATGTGACGTTCCACGGGTAAAGGTACCTTATGGCAGTTGGCACTTACGTTTTTATTAACGACGCTCCAATACTAATGCGCTGCTACGTGACGTAAGCGCCGACCGCCATAAAGTACCTTTTTCCGTGGAACATCACATAAGGTCAATGTGGCGAAGTCCGGCATATTTTATTTTTTTTTGACTTTGGAGTGATCTAGTTCCGTTAATTATTCACCTATGTTACTGCTTGTAATCGCATACGATGAAGAATTTAATAATTAATAGTTTAGCCTTAGTGACAGATCATTTCAAGCACAATTTAAGCAAAAACAATGGCATTTTTTAAAATTCGTCGAGTAGACGGACTTCCCGTGCAGTTTAAGGGAAGTCCGTCTAGGTATGATATCAGCCAATCTATGGGTGCGTATATGTTCGTAGTCAAATTCCTAAAAAGAACGGATCAAGACAATGAAAAGTGTATTTTAAACTTGTTAATATACGGTTCAGATTCGAAATAAACACCATTTTTATAAAACAAAGGCAAGTCCGGCATATACTACCAAAATGGGGTGGTAAACCTTTTTTGGCAAATAATTAAACATAATTATTTTTTTGATTTCCGAAATAAAAGATCAACAGTAATTTTAAAATGAATTTTAATCGTTTCTTTTAATTTACTGAGATCAAAATTTAATAAAGTAACATCATGCGGAAAGTCAGGAGGATTTTTTGATACCTTATCAAATCGTTATAATATTAAAGTCGCAAAAACAGTTGGTAATCTCTGATTTAACGAAAGTATGACGGACTTGCCTTGAACATAATAGACGGACTTTACAACTTAGTCAAATTTCAATATGATAAATTGTGGAACGTATAATTTCTGATATTTTAAAAATAGAATAAAGACAACTGGTTCTTATGCTACCTACGTAGTTACTTTCTGATGCACAATCTTTTCAAAAACTATTTTTAACTTTTTTTTTTCGAACGGCTGTCGCACTATGACTTCGAGTTCAAAACACGAAATGACTTGTTGAGGCGGATTGCTCTGAAGTTGGTTGTCACAGCGCCATCTGTTTTACAGTGACGGAACTAGCGCGAAAAACTGGTTAATCGACTGGACTCCAAAGTCGCATACGCCTTCAAATTCAAAATTTATAACGTGTTGACGGACTTGCCTTGTAGACGGACTTTTTATTGCATCTAGTCACGTACGATGATGCCCACGTACCACCTTCACGGAAATTGGTGTAACATGCTTGACTTTTTTATTAATATTTTTAAACATGGTGGATTTTTCAATGGATCAATAATGATAGATGATAGATATGCTCCATCACGTAAAATAATCGTAGGTTACATTCAAAATTCATTAATTTACTGTATTTTTGTGCAATGTTTTAAGTTCAAGCAGATTTGATTTTATAATGATTGATCTTCCGTTGTTGTATAGATGTCATACTGCTAAATTTTAAGATTTTATAAAAGTAAACATTACTTATAACTAAGATCGAAGTTCTGTTTTTTTGTCCGCTTTGTTTCAGTCATACGTGGGCCATACTGAAAGTTTCTGGATTCTGATATATGAGACGACTTATTTTTTCTAAGTGGCCAGTCCAGGAATTTTCAGTATGCCCTAAGTAGAAGGTTTTATTGAAAATCGTAACCAAACGGACCAAACATTTTGGGGACACTTTTATTCTCAGTAAAAATGGAAAAAGCTCGTGATTCTTAGTAGTACTAATATAAAAATTCCCAATTCTAACAAAAAAAGCTTTATTACAACTTTAAATCGGAATGCCGATTTATAGAAGTAATTTTTGGAAAGAGATGTTTATGTATTTTTATCTTATCAATGTTAAAACGGCTCAAATTTTACACGATTTATTCATCAATGGCCACTGCATCCCTGACGGATGATTGTTGCAACGCGGTGTCAAGAGCGGTTGAGACGGCCAATGCATTTCCGCCTATGGCTATACAAGCCTATTGCTGCACGGCACTTCTTGCCGCATAAGTCGCATGTGTGAGTTTGTTGAGCCTCTGGATCCGAGACCCGGCTACCAGCTCGATGACGCCTCTGCCTTTTTTGTCTCAGGTTTTCCAGCCAACCTTCGTCGTGCTTCTTCACTCCTGCGCATAGGTCTCCACGCCACTCGGGTCTCATTGCAGCACGTTCCTCCCAGCCGCCGGTACCGATGCCAAAACACTCCATGTCGAATCCAGAATCCATCCAGTAAAGGATCACTCACGTTAGACCGGGCCGTGTCCGGGCCGGAGCTTCCGGTGTATCGTTTTCTATGGAAAGCATCACGTGATCGCCTGTCATGTTATAGAAAAGTAAGCGTCTGAAGCCCCGGCCCGGACACGGCCCGGTCTAACGTGAGTCATCCTTAATCCTCCAATTAGCTTTCAGACATCACTGATACAAGATACAAGTAGGTAACTATTTACTTAAGAGCATACTGGACGACCACTACAACATACAAACATTTCAAACATATTAGCACTCATTTTCCTCTCTGGATATCGACAAAATGGAAAATAATTTTACACAATCCTCTAGCCGCCCAAACGTCAAAACTTGCCAAGAAAAATGCAATTTTGAATTGTCAAAATAAAGATTCAAATTAGAATGGAACAGGAGACCTTTTTATAGGTCTCTGGGCGGCTAGAGGTATTGGGTATAATCAGCATAGCTATGCCCCTTCGTTTGACTTTTTTCGATTTCTTTATATTTATTCCAGTTAGGGGCGAAAAACAATTCCATACACATTTTCAAAAACTCCTAACTCTACATATTAAATATATTAAACCGGGTCACTCGTGTTTATAAAGTCAACATGACACATGTCTAGGAATCATCGACTTTATGAACTTGAGTGACCGGTATGTCAGTGTCGTACGGAAATTTTGTTACTTATTAAAAAGCTCCTTACTCTTATAATAATTAAATGAAATAGGAAAAAAATCTAACCAAGCCGTGGTTAATATACATAAAATTACTTATTTTTTTTCTCTATAATATCAGGAGAGGACAATGGGGTCAACGTTTGTGTGGAGAAGCGGTCACGTGATTTCATCCCCTTTCGTCTTAACGCTACATACAATACGTCATTAGCAATTAATTACAGCCACAGTTACACTGACACAGTGTCACTTGAGAGCGAGTTTACAACCATTGAGAGACATAGGCCGAGCAACGACTAGAAAATAATTAAGAGTTAAAAAAAAATGTTTTAAAATCTGTAGTTTCATTACTAGCGACAAGCGCTTCATCTTAATTTAGCGAATATTCCATATTATACCTACCTTAACCAATTGTGTATTACACAATGTACTATCGAACAACTTGGTTCGTGATCCACTGTAAAACCTTTTCACATTTATTACGTCATTGATTTATAAAATTATTATGAAAATTTCCGTGAAAACTCAAAGGTGGGACATAAATCAGTTTGTTCCATTGTATTGCATTGACGTTAGTATTTTGTGTTCTTGGTTTCATGTCTATTCCAGGAGGTATCAACCTTAAACAAAACTTTATTAATGGCTGGAATGACTGAATAATGTAACCACAAAGAATCATAGAAAACATGAGCAAAGTGTTTCTGCAAGTGACAATATACACTAATTACAGTAATAACCTCAACCTATCCAGGCTTTTAAGGAAGCTTTTAAATGGAATATGTCCTTTAAAAATCACATTGGGCGGGAGGAGGAAAAGACGATATAAACAATAGCGTAAAGTCCACAACAAGACATTCTTAAAATTGATCATTCGCTTAGTCCATACCGATGCAATCAAATGTGGATCAGATAGTTAATGCACTTTACAAATAATAATTCTATGGCTCGTAAATATTAGCAGCGGTCTCCCGTCCTATACATTGTATCTGACACTGACAGATAATGCGAGCAACAGTGCTTGCAAACAATTTGCGACGCGTTGTAAGCCGTGACAGAATGTGTCATGGCAACACAGTGGGAATGCCCGTGAATGCCCGTTATTTCATGAAAGCACTGTTGTTGAGTACACTGGAACTAGATTAGTTAGCAAGCTTTACCTCTTGGCAGCTTAATTAAGTTGAAGTTGTAGGGTGAGAAACATGTGTTTTCATGTACAGTCAGCAGCAGACATTACTAAGCGAGGTGTTCAAAATTACCTTGACACGCTCTTATTCTCTTAACAATAAATTAGCGTCAAGATAATTTTCAACACCTGGCCCGCTCAGCAACTTCTGCTGCTGACTGTATCTATCTAGAGGTAGATTCTAATATAACAATATGTTACGGTTTTGTACTGGTTTTTATACGACCTCGACGATCGTCTCGGTAAAATGCGCTCATCTCACGCACGACTTTCACTTCATTTTGCTTTTTTTTTATATCTCTACACGATTTAGTTGAAATTTGGTATAGAGATAGTTAAAGTCCCAGAAAAGGACATACAGTACGTAGTCCTTACCCCAAAAATCAGTGAAAAGGGGGTGGAAGTTTGTATAACCGCTGAACCGATTTAGATGAAAGTATAATCTACCTATCTTCGATTTAGTTGAAAATGATACCAAATGTGATTTAGAACCTAAATTTAAACAGTCATTAACCTCAGGCGTCGCCAAAGCTGGAACCTATCCTGCATTTTTACTAACCTGGTTTCTAAAAAAGTGAAATGTCGACTGTACACACTCGTCGACCTAGTCTCGGCACCGCTCCGATCCAATCGGAGAAGCGCGAGACGAGACAAGGAAGAGCGAGACGAGAAGGCAGCAGCATGTACACACTCGTTCTCGGCCTGTCTCGTGGTCTCTCAACGAAAGTGTACACTTGTACAGCCCGCAATAAAGGTAAGAAACCAACTTGTATCAAGGAAGTCTTGTACCGACATATCATACGATCGAGTTTCGCAATCTTGTTCAGTGGAGAAAGTTTATTCCGATGGGTATTGAGTAGAGATTGGTCTCGAATAAAGTTACGTTTACGAGGATATAGTACCTACCAATAACATAAGTATCCACGTTTCTATATAGCTAAATAAAAGACGCTTAGCACAAGGAAGGCTGTTTCTATCTCTATCGCATGCATGTAATTATATTGCTGTCCCGCCCATGATGCAATTGAAAAACTCAAAAATAAGTAGACATGCCCTTACCAGGATTCAAACCCGGGATCTCCTGCTTTGTACACAAGATCACTCCCGACTAGGCTTTGAGGCCGTCAAATATAAGTAATACAACACTATCTGAACTTTGGTGCTTGTATAATATCAGTTTCAGTTTGTATAACTGTGCTAGCCCACCCCGTATCATCATCATCATCATCATCATCATCATCATCATCATCATCATCATCATCATCGTCATAATCATCATCATCATCATCATCATCATCATCATCATCATCATCATCATCATCATCATCATCATCAGCCGTTGAAGTCCACTGCTGGTCATAAGCCTCTCCCAAGGTACGCCACAGAGTCCGGTCTGCCGCTTTATGCATCCAGTCGCTGACGCATCCACCCCGTATAAATAATGAAATTTATTTTCAATCCATCTGTCTTAAACTAATGAAGATTTATATTTTAAGCACGTACTTTAAAATCTACAACACTTTCAGCACGCCACTATTCAACATAAAAATTGGATAACTCAACTTCGCCAGTCTTGTACACAAACTCGTTAAATCAGTTTGGTCGGAGCGATACAAGTGAATTATCTGTATTTATCTAATCCCCGCTAAGGACGAACCCAATTTGACAACTTTGCCAATCTTGTCCCAACTTTGCCTGGCTACAAGAGCCACTCTCAACAGTTTGTCCTATCGCTTGTTGTGAATTGTGATCCACTTGTTGATATGAGTGAATTTATGAGCCAGTGAGCGGACAAAGATTTATTTGATCAAGTGATATTTCTGTGATTTATTTCTCTGTATTTTTGTGCGATTGGTGGGATTTTGATGCCGACTATTTTTTTGTGGGATGATTCATAGAGGTATGGCCAAGAAGTTTGATTTCTGTACCATTTCTTACCTCTATATCTCGTATTGTCACCGTGACATTAATATGAGATTCCTAGCAATATTCATAATAGTAGGTATTGACTTTTGATACTAGAAATTCATCTGAATTATCTAATATACTCCTTATTTATGATATAGGAGGCACGTATACCCTGTATCACCAGAGGGGTTGCAAGGGCGTGGCCATCCTTTTAGAAGAGAGCACGGTCTTTTCTTGAAGGTTTGGGGCTCGTAATATCGATCCGGAAATACCACGGCCAAAGGGTACATTCCACAGTGACTCGTATAAATACTAGTACACATTGTGGTTTATTGGCAGACGAGGCACCTGTATACAGGGTGGCCAAAAAATAAGTGCATTCCCGTTGCCAGGGAGGTTTTGGGATTATACTGAGCAACTTTTACTATAGGACCAACCCCGAGATCGCGATAAAAAAAATTACCCTCCCATAGAAAATGGACCAGCTTAAATGTATGAAACAGCCAAATTTTTTTTCACTTAATAAACAGTTTATTTTCCTTGTTTGTGCTGTTGCCATTTTACTTGAACTCTAATATTTCATACACCGGCACAAATAAGCATTCTTTTAAAATTTTGCTTAAAGAACTACACAAAATAATAAAGCAAACTGAACACAAAAGGAAAACGACGCCCGGAATAGTAGAAGAGCCGGCCGCAAAATTTCTAACCGACTTGATACCACGATGAAATGCACAATGGTTTCCCAGAAAAGTTATGCTAAGT
The DNA here is from genome assembly GCF_910591565.1 of Cydia splendana. Classification (NCBI taxonomy): domain Eukaryota; kingdom Metazoa; phylum Arthropoda; class Insecta; order Lepidoptera; family Tortricidae; genus Cydia; species Cydia splendana. The sequence continues at coordinate 3,650,223 of NC_085961.1, forward strand.
CCGAATTCGATAGTCTGCCACGGCGGAACTTGCCGAAAGTACGAAAAAGAAGGCCACTTCCGGTGCGAAAAAAGGGGCTGATTTAACCCATCTGATACCGAGATAGTAGTTATGGCAGCAGTTAGAAATTTACATGTAGACACAGAAAAGCGAAGTCTGCCACTATTTTTTTTGCCGGAAGTGCTTGGCAGACGCTCTCAAAGGTGACCATCGGGACCCCTAAATTAACCCATCTGATACCACCATGAAACCAATGCCAGTCGGTAGGTATGAACTCTCATGTCAGGAATATATAAGTCTGCCAAGGCTTTTCCTGCCGAAACACCATGGCAGACGAGATTATGTAAGCAAGGTCGCCATCGGTTACCCTACACTAACCCATCTGATACCACCATGAAACCAATTCCATTCGGTAGGTATGAACCCCCATTTTAGGAATATATAAGTCTGCCAAGGTTTTTCCTGCCGAAACACCTTGGCAGACGAGATTATAAGCAAGATGACCATCGGTTACCGTACACTAACCCATCTGATACCGCCATGAAACCAATTCCAGTCGGTAGGTATGAACCCTCATTTCATGAATATATAAGTCTGCCAAGGCCTTTCCTGCCGAAACTCCTTGACAGACGAGATTATGTAAGCAACATCCGCATCCGTGGGACCGGTATACGTGATTACTGTAGGCTTATTTATTACTTTATGCTTTTACATATTTGTATAGTATTATGTTATTAATGAAATATATCTATAATTTATTAAACCTATACCTAATACATTGGGAATTCATTACCTGCTTACGGCAGTAGTAGGGAGTAGTGGGTGAGTTCTGGCTCACTTAGCCAGGCCAACAGTCCCTCCCCCTTTTTTTCCCTTGTTGAGGCCCTGCAACCTTACCTTGAACCCAACCTAATGTCATTGTAGCTCGAATCTAACCTAATCTATTTTTATTGCTTTTAGAAAATATTCTAATAACAATTATCTACTTTTGCAAAGTTAAATGTTGAATTCTTTATTTCGCAAAATGGAATTTTAATGTGACTATAATGTATGTGTAATCTACTTAGAAACTGGGTTTAGAAATATAAAAACACACATTTTATATAGGATAATAAGTTTATTCAAGTAATATTCTGAACATATGAGATATAGTAACATCATTACTTATTCTGTGTACAGTGGAGAAAACATGCAAGTTGACATTTTTCGTTTTAAAATAAAGATAAACTAAACAGTATTTGCCACAAACCGATGTTAAAAAACTTTGCAGTTGTTGGTTGGCATAATACCATCTCTTACAATTTCTCTTCATTAACATTTTATGATACCTTCCTGTTTTTATTTACTTAATTTAATTTTTTACTTTTTATGTGATCGGTACTTCATTTATTTTAGATTTTGGGCTAATATTAGTTTGTTAACCGACTTCCAAATCTCAAAGAAGGAGGTTATCAATTCGGTTGTATGTTTTTTTTATTTTTTATTTTTTTTATGTTTGTTACTCTATATCTCCGTCATTCCTGGACCGATTTTGAAAATTAGTTTTTTGATTGTATGTATATGCATACAGATTGGTTCCGTTTTTGTCAAAACCCAGTTCTGATGATGGGATCCATGAGGAATCGAGGGAACTCCTCAAATTTTAAACGCATACATATAGTGATTTTTGGGTTTTTATCATCAAATTAAGCATACACATTCAAAAAAGTGACATTTGATGAAGTGCAACTGCTGATGATGATCAGAACGGAACTCTTCAACGACGCATAGTTCACGTTTGGCGATTTGTCGTCTTCGTTATGTTTGTTAAGCAAGTCAAGTTTTTAAGCCACATTTTTGTCAAGCTCGAGTTCTGATGATGGGATCCATGAGGAATCGAGGGAACTCCTCAAATCTTAAAGGCATGCGTATAGACATTTTTGTATTTTCATCAGAAAATCAAGGATTTTCATTAAAAACTGGCGCATTTGATGAAGTGGAACTGTTGATGATGACCAGAACAGAAGTCTTCAACCACGCATAGTTCACGTTTGGCGATTTTTCCTCTTCGTTATGTTTGTTAAGCAAGTCAAGTTTTAAAGCCACATTTTTGTCAAGCTCGAGTTCTAATGATGGGATCCATAAGGAATCGAGGGAACTCCTCAAATATTAAAGGCATAAGTATAGATTTTTTTTGTATTTTCATCATAAAATCAAGCATTTACATTAAAAATTCGCATTTGATGAAGTGGAACTGCTGATGATGCCCAGAACAAAACTCTTCAACGACGCATAGTACACGTTTGGTGATTTCTAATTTCGATTTTGACTTGGACTGCGACCCGGACTCGGACCCAGAACCGGACTCATACCCGGATCCGGTTCGGACCCAGACTCGGACCCGGACTTGGAATCGTACTCGGACCCGGACTCGGACTCGGATACGGACTCGGACTAGGACCCGGACTCGGACTCGGACCCGGACTCGGAACCGGACTCGGAACCGGACTCGGACTCGGACCCGGACACGGACTCGGACACGGATTCGAACCCGTACTCGGACTCAGACTCGGACCCGGACTCGGACCCGGACCTTGACCCGGAAAACCACTATAATATATATTATATTATAATTATTATTATTACACGTAAATTTGTTCACGAGGAAACCGTGTACCGACTCTTCATGCCATTATATTTTTAATTTGCTGTTATTCTCTACAAATCGACACTAAAAGTATCAAAATATCAAAATATGGAGTTCCGTTTGAGAAAGAAGCAAAACAATTTTGTCTTTGACAGTAATTGAATTATTGTGTGATTTTGAAAGCTAGACAATTCAAGATTTATATTTTTACTCACAAAGACAACACAGAAATTCAATCTCAAATGTAAACCTTCGAACAATTTCCATACATTGACGACATCACTCAAAATTCTTCTTCAAGTCAGATGCCCGCTGGGGCTGCACCGGAGCACACGTATAATTCTTCAAATAAAAATGACAGCTTGATTTGACATTAAATCATATACGCACACGAGAAAGTATACCAGTAGATAAATTGTATTTCAAAAAATAGGGTACATAAATATCAGCTCGCGTCTCCTTTAAATTTGATTTGCTGTTATTTACGGGTCATAATGGTTGAAAACCTCAGTAAACTATCTTAAAACAATACGATTACAGTCGAATTTAAGTATTATGTTCCTTCAAATCAAAACTCGCTTAAAATGAAAAAAGTTTAAAGACTCATCCTTTACTGATTGGGATTAATTTTCATTTTGCGTCATTTTAAAAACGTATTTGACTTCTGTACGTCAATTAATTTTAATGACAATTGTAATCTTGTAATATATTATAGAACTTTTATCTTAAAATATTGCCTATTAACAGGAAGCGTTATGTAATTCGTATAAGTAATACCTGAAAGTCTTGTACCTAGATCTGTAATACCATGGATTGCGACGAATAAATGATTATGATTATGCCGTTCGTTCCGTCTATATGTATAATGCGTGTACGTGCTGTTCTCTGAAAATCTTCAAGAAAAAATAACGGCTAGACCAGCACGAAGTACTAGCGAGTTTTTGCGGCTTTGGAGACCGAGATAAAGCTTACAGGCCAATACCGCTGTGGCCTGGTTATTGTTATGTATACCTATGTATCGAATGTTTTTAAAAAAAATTTACTATAAAAAGCAATGTTTTATTTCGATTAGGTCTACATTTTGTGCATATTGTAATCTGAAGTATTTTCGTACTAAACTTGAAACTTTCGTTGAAACTAAATAAAATAATTATTCCTAATATACAGTCACCTGCAATTTATGTTACACAACACACAACGAAGGCCGCAAAAATATCTGACACGATCTTATTTGTAGAACCATAAGAGCATGTCATATATTTTTGCGGCCTTCGAAGAGTAGGTACCGGTCATTATCACCAACTTTGCCCGCATTTAAAAAAAACACGAATTTCTCAAAAATAAAAACAAATCGTAATTACTTTTTTTGCTCAGCACGTCCATTGTGATCAAACGCATCAGTTTATTTGAAGAAAAAATATTTTTATCGTGTTTTTACCCATTTTTTGCGTTTTAGAGGGTGGGCAAAGATATCCGGAGTTTTCGCCAACATTGCCCACGTCAATTTGGTATTCAAATACAGCTCGTATGATGATGATGTCTAAGGATCACTGGTTTTGGGCAATCCTACCATTCCCTGTTAATAACTTAGCGATAAGTGTAAAAACTTTTAAATAAATTTGCTGGGCAATGTTGCCTACCCGTTTTTGCTCATTTCCATATAAGGCTCGCCTAAGCATTTTACAAAGGCTAGGGTTGTCACTTTTGAGAAAATCTGTTACAATAGTTTAATGGCCAAAAATATGATTTTTGCTGTGTTTTTCATTAGTTAACGGGATAAAACATCTAAGTAAAGGATAATAAGACACATTAAATACAGTATATATTTATAAACTTACTTTAGTGTACAAACATAACCTTATTTTACATGCGAAGTTGGGTAAATTAGATGAAAGTGACAACCCTAATCCATTTTTGGTGGTGGGCAATGTTGGTATGGATGCCAAATCACCGGATTACTTTGCCCACCGCTAAAACTCGCTAAAAATTACAAATTAAAGATATCTTATTGATACTGTTTTAACACCCCCTGGCACTGATTAAAATAACCGACTTGGTTTCACATTACATCTCAAAACTTTTTGAAGTGAAAATTTCTTTAGCGGCGTGTAATAGTGCCCTTGCGGCCTATTTGCTGAATAAATGTTGAAGTTTGAAGTTTGCATGCCAAGTTTCGTGCTTTCTGCCGGATGGGACAGGATTTAGGATGGGTCAGACCAGGACCGCATTTTTGCAGGTTCATCTTTTATTAGCCAGACTCTACCTCCATACTAAATCGAGCTAAGGAGTCGCACTATAAAGAAATATTGAACATTTTCTTTTAAGTTGATATACAGGGTGTCCATGCATTAGGGTATTTATATTCAATATTCAATAATTTATTCATAAAATCAATACAATTTTACACGTCAATGGTATTTAGAACCAGTATACAAAGTATCATAACAAATTACGATTTTTTTACTTTGGAGCAACCTGTATGTGTTAGTAGCTCCTGAGGTAATAAATAGCATGACTAGATTTTGCCCTGTGCGCGGGGCCCGAGGGCCCCGCGGTCTTCTTGTAGTTTGTTGTTGGTGCTGTTGTTTTTGTTGTAGTAGTAGTAGTAGTAGTTTGTTTTCCAAAGGGAAAAATAAATAAAGTTGTACTTTTGCTAGGACGAAAAGATCCGCGTGAAAGCACTAAGTACATTCCCGCAGCTCGGCCTGGCCTCGCGTGCTTGGGAACTCGTAAGGGACGCTCCGAGCCTTCGGCCCTACGCGGAGCTCGGCCTTCGTCCTTCGCTGGGTTTCGAAGCTCAGCGTCGGGCCTTCGGCCCGCCGCTTCGCTTATTAAAACAGTTGGGAGGGTTGGTTTTGCTTCGGGGCTTAAGCGGGAAGTTGGAGCTTAAACACGACCCAATAGGAAAAGTGTCTTAGACAAGCGAAACGGCGGGCCGAAGGCCGAAGGCCGTAGGCCAACTTCCCCCTCTCGTGTGACGCTTCGGGCCTTCGGCCCTACGCGGAGCTCGGCCTTCGGCCTTCGCGAGCCTCGACGCTTCGCCGTCGGGCCTTCGGCCCGCCGGCTTCGCTTATCAAGACAGTTGACTTTGTAGAACGCTTGGGGGAACTGCATTCACGCAGCTCGGCCTTCGGCCTCGCGTTTTGGGAGTCGGGGTGGAGGCTCCGGGCCTTCGGCCCTCCGCCGGGGTCGGCCTTCGGCCTCCCGGCCTGAAGCTCGCCCTTCGGGCTCGCTTAACACATTTTTTGTATAGGATTTTGCTTTGTTCGTCATTCCCGCAGCTCGGCCTTCGGCCTCGCCCAAAATTACTGGGGGTGGGGCACGCTTGGATATTCGGGGTGAAGCTCCGGGCCTGACGGCCCTACGCGGGGTCGGCCTTCGGCCTCCCGGCCTGAAGCTCGCTCTTCGGGCTCGCTTAACCTACTTGGAAATTTGAATTTTGCCCTTGTCGCCCGCCATTTTGGATTTTTCCAAAAGTTTTTTTTACATGGTAATGCTGGGCCTCCTAGCTCGCCGCATGCCAAATCTCAGCGCACTCGGACCAACTTGAAAAATTAAAAAAAAAAGTCGGCCATTTTGAAATTTTTTAAATGCAGTTTGCTTTGTTTCGGGGCCCTATATGACATTTGGTCGAGCACCCCCCACCTACCTCGCACCGTTTAAAAGTTGCCATACAAAATTAAAATGACCATTATTTCCGCCATCTTAGTTTTTTGGCAAAAATTTTTTTTTCATAGGAATCTAGAGGCTTCTATCTCTCGCCATGCCAAATCTCAGCGCGCTCGGACCAACTTGAAAAAATAAAAATAAAAAAGTCGGCCCGTTTGAAAATTTTTAAATGCAGTTTATTTTGTCTCGGGGCCCTCTATGACATTTGGTCGAGCACCCCCCACCTATCTCGCACCGTTTAAAAGTTGCCATACAAAATAAAAGAGGCCATTTTTTCCGCCATCTTGGATTTTTTCGAAATTTTTTTTTCCCATACGAATCTAGAGGACCCCGAGATTCCGTGACCAAAATTTCAGCGCGCTAGGACAAACTTGAAAAAATTAAAAAAAAGTCAGCCATTTTGAAAAAAAATGGCGGCGTCAAAAACTGCCAGGGTCCCTCTATGACATTTGGTCGAGCACCCCCCACCTACCTCCCACCGTTTGGCCGGGCCGTCGAACATTTTTCTGACCGGAAGCGGTAGGCCAAAAGTCAGAATTTTCTGAAGTCACGAGACCGCCCTCTATACGACCGTACCAAAGTCTAACACCCCACGAACCTCCTTCTGGGAGAACAATCATGTCAATTAATCAGTCGTGTTGCAGCTTTAAATAAGATTAATTATTAATTATTAAATTATTAAATTAAATTAAATTAATTAAAACTTTCTTCGACCGTTTTGATTATCTTTTTTATTTATGACATTAATAAGATTCTGACCTTTGACAAATGTCATCATTGCCGCACATTTTCAAACAAATTGTCAAAAGCACTGCCAATGATTAATACAGTAGGTATGTTTCTTTTTGTTGTCAATTATTGGAATTAACTTTTGTTTGATAATTTAATGTTTTATCTTTTGTTCTAATTAAAAAGAAATTACCGTTAGAGCATTTCTGAGAAGTAACCCTATGTGGGATTTCAGGGTTTGTCCAATGGCTAAGGTCACCCTGTATTTAAAAACGTAAACGTTAAAGTTTTTGGGATATATGTATAGTAGACTATTTATACTCCACATTGATACCATAAGAAGTTAATAAAACTGCCTGAAAGTTAGAGAGGACTATGGAGGAGATTACTGTTTACTAGCTTTTGACTTAACTCCTGGCCCCTGTTTCACCAACGTGACAGGTGCGACGAATTGTAAAATCACTGTTGCTGACGTCACAGGCATCCATGAACTACTGTTACCGCTTACCATCGGGCGGGCCGTATTCCTGTTTGCTACCATCATCGTATTATTAAAAAAAAACTTTATGATATCGGGAAAAAAACAGATATTTCTCTTGCTAAGTTTATGACAATTGTCACAGAAACACTGCAATTGTCACGAAATTCCGACATATAACTCATTACCTGTCAAGAATTACCTACAATTCTTCTAGATCTTTGACAATTGTCAGAAACTTCACAGGAGAAACATCTGTTTTTTCCGATATAATAAAGTTTTTTTTAAATAATACAATGATGGTGGCAAACAGGAATACGGCCCGCCCGATGGTAAGTGGTAATCGTAGCCCATGGATGCCTGTGACGTCAGCGATAGTGATTTTACAATTCGTCGCACCTGTCACCGATGTGAAATTGGGGCCTGGCCTCTATTTCACTACGGTGGCAGGTGCGACACTTGTCGACATCACAGTTGGTACTGACGTTACAGGCCTCCATAGGCTACGGTAACCGCTTACCATCAGACGGGCGGTGTGCTTGTTTGCCACCAACATGTTAATAAAATAAAAACTCCATTATATCGCCAAATACTAAGTACTTATTTTGCGAAGCTAATGACAATTGTCACAAGAAACACGACAATTGTCGGTAATTCTTGACAGCAAATGAGTTCTGTGTAACACTATATGAGTAAAATGAATATAGGCGTGGAATCGAATGTATTTGCAGCCAACAAAATGCCAATGTTTGTTCAGCTACCTGTTCACCTGTTCAAATTGCTTATTATCAATTTAGATCAGGATTTTAAACCTGGCTGACATCGGATAGCCATTTATATTGATGTCAATGGTGTTGGTGAATATTTTAATTCATTCGGGCGAAAACCGGAAGGTTGGTTGGGTATCATAAAATGTTCATGGAGAGAAATTGTAAAGGCCCCAGTACACAATGGGCCATTGCCGGCCACTCCAAGGGACGCAGCCATGCGGTAGAATGAGATAGCAATATCATTTGCTCCCTCTAACGCATAAATGCGTCCCTTGGAATGGCCGGCGATGGCCCATTGTGTACTGGGGCCTTAAGATATGGTATTGTAATCAACAACTGCAAAGTTTTTTTTACATCGGTTTGTGGCAAATACTGTTTAGTTTATCTTTATTTTAAAACGAAAAATGTCAACTTGCATGTTTTCTCCACTGTACACAGAATAAGTAATGATGTTACTATATCTCATCATCTCAGCCATAAGACGTCCACTGCTGAACATAGGCCTCCCCCTTGGACCTCCATACGTGCCGGTTGGAAGCGACCCGCATCCAGCGTCTTCCGGCGACCTTAACAAGATCGTCTGTCCATCTTGTGGGTGGACGTCCTACGCTGCGCTTGCTAGTCCGTGGTCTCCACTCGAGCACTTTTCGACCCCATCGGCCATCTTCTCTGCGTGCAATGTGGCCTGCCCATTGCCACTTCAGCTTGCTAATCCGGTGGGCTATGTCGGTGACTTTAGTTCGTCTACGGATCTCCTCATTTCTGATTCGATCACGTAGAGAAACTCCGAGCATAGCCCTCTCCATAGCTCGTTGAGCGATTTTAAGTTTTGAGATGAGGCCGATAGTGAAAGACCACGTTTCGGAGCCGTAAGTCATCACTGGTAATACACATTGATTAAAGACTTTCGTCTTGAGGCACTGAGGTATGTCGGACGAAAAGACATTACGTAGTTTCCCGAACGCTGCCCAACCGAGTTGGATTCGGCGGTTGACCTCTTTCTCGAAGTTGGACCTACCTAATTGGACTACTTGTCCTAGGTAGATGTACGAGTCAACAACTTCGAGTACCGAGTTCCCAACAGAGACTGGGATGGGCACAACATTGGCATTTGACATAAGTTTCGTCTTGTCCATGTTCATTTTCAAGCCCACCCGTTGTGAAACTCGGTTGAGGTCATCGAGCATCATGCTGAGTTCCTCCATCGACTTTGCCATGACTACGATATCGTCGGCAAACCGAAGGTGAGTGATGTATTCGCCGTTGATGTTGATGCCAAGTCCTTCCCATTCCAGGAGCTTGAAGGCGTCTTCCATTACGGCAGTAAACAGTTTCGGAGAGATAACGTCTCCCTGCCTTACGCCTCTTCGCAATGGAATCGCCCTCGTGCTCTGCTCCTGTACTCGGACCGACATGGTGGCGTTACTATACAAACACTTCAACACTTCGATGTACCGATAGTCAATATGGCATCGCTGAAGAGACTCAAGCACCGCCCATGTTTCCACCGAATCGAAGGCTTTCTCATAGTCCACAAACGCTAAGCATAATGGCAAGTTATACTCTTCGGTCTTCTGTATAACTTGCCGCAGCGTATGGATGTGGTCTATGGTACTATGGCCTTTTCGGAAACCGGCTTGTTCGGGAGGCTGGAAGTCATCAAGTCTGTGTTCGAGACGGTTCGTGATGACCCTTGAAAACAGCTTATAGACATGGCTCAGAAGCGTGATGGGTCTGTAGTTCTTCAATAGGTTGTTATCACCTTTTTTGAAGAACAGCACCACCTCGCCTCTATTCCATGTTTCAGGCGTTATGCCCTCGGACAAGACGGAATTAAAGAGCTTCTGGAGGACTTTAAGTACCGGTGTTCCACCCGCTCTCAGAAGCTCTGAAGTGATTCCGTCTTTGCCCGGCGCCTTGTTGTTCTTAAGCTGCTTCAGGGCCATCCTAATCTCGTACAGACTGATGTCCGGGATATCTTCGGTATAATGTCGGGACAGCTTGGCTCTTGGATCTCCTACCAAGCTGTCAACGGGCTTTGCGATCGAAGTGTATAACTGTCCATAGAACCTCTCGATCTCACCTAAAACCTCCGCTTTGCTCGACGCTATGCTGCCATCTTCCCGTTTCAGCTTTGTCAGCTGGCTTTGCCCAATAGACTTGTCCTTTGCGAACACTTTGGAGCCTTGGTTTCGCTCAATAGTCTCTTTAATACGGTTAGTATTAAAGAGACGCAGATCATGTCGCCTGACTATATCTCATATGTTCAGAATATTACTTGAATAAACTTATTATCCTATATAAAATGTGTGTTTTTATATTTCTAAACCCAGTTTCTAAGTAGATTGCACATACATTATAGTCACATTAAAATTCCATTTTGCGAAATAAAGAATTCAACATTTAACTTTGCAAAAGTAGATAATTGTTATTAGAATATTTTCTAAAAGCAATAAAAATAGATTAGGTTAGATTCGAGCTACAATGACATTAGGTTGGGTTCAAGGTAAGGTTGCAGGGCCTCAACAAGGGAAAAAAAGGGGGAGGGACTGTTGGCCTGCCTAAGTGAGCCAGAACTCACCCACTACTCCCTACTACTGCCGTAAGCAGGTAATGAATTCCCAATGTATTAGGTATAGGTTTAATAAATTATAAATATATTTCATTAATAACATAATAATATACAAATATGTAAAAGCATAAAGTAATAAATAAGCCTACAGTAATCACGTATACCGGTCCCACGGATGCGGATGTTGCTTACATAATCTCGTCTGTCAAGGAGTTTCGGCAGGAAAGGCCTTGGCAGACTTAAAAATTTCCGAAATGAGGGTTCATACCTACCGACTGGAATTGGTTTCATGGAGGTATCAGATGGGTTAATGTAGGGTAACTGATGTACACCTTGCTAACATAATCTCGTCTGCCAAGGTGTTTCGGCAGGAAAAGCCTTGGCAGACTTATATATTCATGAAATGAGGGTTCATACCTACCGACTGGAATTGGTTTCATGGCGGTATCAGATGGGTTAGTGTACGGTAACCGATGGTCATCTTGCTTATAATCTCGTCTGCCAAGGTGTTTCGGCAGGAAAAACCTTGGCAGACTTATATATTCCTAAAATGGGGGTTCATACCTACCGAATGGAATTGGTTTCATGGTGGTATCAGATGGGTTAGTGTAGGGTAACCGATGGCGACCTTGCTTACATAATCTCGTCTGCCATGGTGTTTCGGCAGGAAAAGCCTTGGCAGACTTATATATTCCTGACATGAGAGTTCATACCTACCGACTGGCATTGGTTTCATGGTGGTATCAGATGGGTTAATTTAGGGGTCCCGATGGTCACCTTTGAGAGCGTCTGCCAAGCACTTCCGGCAAAAAAAATAGTGGCAGACTTCGCTTTTCTGTGTCTACATGTAAATTTCTAACTGCTGCCATAACTACTATCTCGGTATCAGATGGGTTAAATCAGCCCCTTTTTTCGCACCGGAAGTGGCCTTCTTTTTCGTACTTTCGGCAAGTTCCGCCGTGGCAGACTATCGAATTCGGACTTAGCATAACTTTTCTGGGAAACCATTGTGCATTTCATCGTGGTATCAAGTCGGTTAGAAATTTTGCGGCCGGCTCTTCTACCAGAACTAAAATCCGCTAAGTCTATTACCTACAAGAAAAAATAGTCTGAAAAAGCAATCGCATTTCTAGAATGCTTTCTTCAGCATAAACCGAAGTTGGTGCTTTGTCGTCAAGTTATTTCTCAAATCACGATAAAGGGTGGCCCAATTACTCCTAATGGACGCCAAGTTTGAGGAGCTGTTTGGCGGCTCACGTAATTTATGGATGTTAGAGCAGCAGTTCGCCTTCATTTTTGAATTTGATCCGGTTTAGTTTAAATCGGAGAAAACTGTTTTTTTTTTATTAATATTTTCTCGTATTGGAGTTATCGAAGTGATTTAAGTGGGTCGATTTTTTATTTATGTTGTTGTTGAATGTATTTGAACCGCTACCTTAACAATGCTATTGATTGATTTCTGCAATTTCTTCTCCATTGGTCAATTAAAGTTTTTATTGGTTAAAATAAAACTATATATCAAACCTCTTGCACGGTATTATTTTTGTTGTCAAAGATACATGTTTACACTTTTACACCCTTGTAATGAGGCGAAAAATGTAAACATAATTATATCTTTGACGTCGACTGTACAGTTGAATCGCTCACGGCACAAATGGCACAATTCATGTGGGGTCATTTTTGAGATCTAACTACTCACACTTTTACAGTTATTCTAATTCGTTGAGTATTATACACACAATACCATAAGCTATAAGTAATTTTCATCATCATTAACCTAAGAGTTATTCTCTTGTCGGTGGAGTATATTCCAGCTTTCCCTATCCTGCGCCAGCTCTTTGACTTTTTGATACGACACGACCCCCACTTTTTCTTTCACTTGCTCCAAAAAGCTGCGAGTAATTTTAATCGTATCATAATGAGCATCATTACAATAATGCCATTTGTTTCTCACAAGTCGGCAATTGTGACATGGCACTATGTCAACAGGTGGCATCATAAATTACGGTTAAAAATCAAACATTAAAACAAAGGAATGGGAAACTATTTAACAAAGATTTACCTTCGTAGTTCCTTTGCGAACAACTGGCATGTAATTAAAAATTACTTTAAAGCATAGTTTTGAGGAATGCTCGTTGTATTTAATTTGTTTTATTAAAATTAAATCCGCTGCAATGGATTACCATTCCACAAAGCCGGAATGCTATTGAAATATTCATGAAACATTCCATTTCTTGGAACGATTTTAAATTTTCTTGACATCCGAGTGGTTTTAAGTTTGCCGACCTTTTATGGAATTACTGTGATGACTCTTTGGTGTTTTTTAATGAGAATTACCTACTAGTGTTTAATCATTTAAGTAGTTGTAGTAGTATTAAAACACTTTATTGTACAAAAAGAAACATAAAACATGAAAAAACACACATCATTTCTACAAAGGCGAAAAGGGTAATTAATACCAATTAAGGTGTATTCGGGTATTACCGAATGTCGGATAATTCCGAAATTCAGATGAAAATCACCCTTAATTCCATCATAATAAAAGTCTCTTTTCGGAATTATCCGACAGTTTTCGACATTCGGAATTACCCGAGTAAACCTTAATTCATTTTAATTGCTATTTAGTTAGGTAAATAATTTTGGTGTAACCTAAACACAATAGGTACTTTGGGAGGATTCCCGATAAAAATCAATTTAATAATGTTATGATTGCTATCGCGGGAGCAAAAACAAATCAGTTAAACTAGGTTAAAGAACACATATTATGAACACACGCATTAGAATGTCTGTTTTATATAACTGTTTTGTGTTTCTGTCACGCATTCTAGGCCTCGAATAAGTTCTACATTATCTAGCACAAAGTTTTCGCTGACAAAACATTCCATCCGGCAAACAGTAGGTACCTACACTTATTAGTTTAGTGTAACCTGGATATCTGGACCTTTAAGGGACCTGCAAAGTCACACTTAAATAGGTATTTCTTTTACCTAGTGTCTCAGATAGTCAGGTCAATATCCGTTTCATTTGTAGTGATGAGAATAGGGGTTATTTCAGTTATAAAAGTCTGAGAAAATGAGGTGAAATACACTTACTGTCTCATTTACAGAGGTACTAATTATGTCGAAAAAATCGAAAACCCTCAGCCCTCTTTTTGTCCCACTATCAGAGGTAATGCAGTACTTAAATTTTTGGGTCTTTGAGTTCCAGCTATGGATTTTTCTCACTAATCCAGGTCCCACTTAACCAAGTTCTAATGTAGGGGAGACCGAGGTGAGTTCAAATAACAAGATATAGTACTTGTTGTTTATGGTTTCGAGCGGGTGATGGGAGTAGAAGTCAAACACCTTATGTGTGATAGTATAAGAACCTATATTCTCTAAATGCCTGCCTATATATACACGTTAGGTTGCGCTGACACAAGCAATACGCGTTTATGTCGCAGTAAACCAAAGCGTTACTGCTAAACACTAAATGTGGACAATCGCCATATTACACCTCCCCCGAACGTTCCTCTCACCGCCGGGGTGGCAGAAGAAAAAAATTAAACGCATGTTACTTGTTTACAATTTTTTCTAAAATCAATAAAAAAAATGTTAATAAATTATAATAGGTATAATGCAAAAAATCTTTATTTAGCTTGACTTTATGTGTCGTATTAATGTCGTAGTCCTTGTAAAAAAATATCGTTATCTTTTAATAAGAAAATATTATCTTCACTTAAAATGTTATCATCTCTCAAACGTTAAAATATTAATTTACTTCCTTTTCTCATAAAATATAAATCTCATTCTTTAAAAACATTTACCTACTCTTCATCTTTAAAACATTTACTATTCAACTTTAAAACATTTAAAAACATTTGGTACGGTAGTTACGGTACCCTATAAATCTCGTAATAAAAATAACTAATGCCGTATTAAGCCGGAGTCCTAAGCTCCTAACATAATTAATGGGAATGGTTACCCAGGGCATGGTCACCCTATAATCAATACATCATGGGCTACGCTCCCGTGCGTACCCGAACTTCATAACTACACGTGGGATTGGCTACCCGAGGGCATGGTCACCCTAAAACACAATAATAGCGGCATATCAGGCCAGGCTGTACGGCTCTGCCTGTACCTAGAGACACAAATACATTAAGACTTAAAAGTCTCCTACAACTTTCACGGAGGATACTGTATATCACACTATGATCAAGTACGAAGGACTAGTGCTCTAGCTATAAGGTCACATTGTACGAATGTGCCTATTAAACTCCTTAAAACTTCTCAAACTTGTACCGTACTGTAAGGTTTTTTTATAAAATAAACACTTTTATTTAACTTCCAAAATTAAAAAAAAAATGTAATAAATCAAACTTTCGCTGTATATCAGGTGATCAGTCCGACACGTAGCTAAAGTATTAATCATTACTCAAAAACAATTAAATAATTTTATTGAATTGAGTTGTTTATTACTTAATCGTTATGCGATGTATCAAATTTCATTCATCGCTTATTAAAATATTCTAACTCGCGGCAAAGTCTCGCGGCCTAGTTAAGTTTTCTGTCGACGTGCGCACAACGTGTGGCACGCGCTGCAAATTGCAACATACATAATTGAGGACACTATTCGACACTTTTAATTTTTATATTATATTATGACTTCTTATGAAAATTATTTATGCTCGAAACGAAATTGAGTTTAGCGACAACCTTTAATAATTATGAATGATTTAAATATGACTGCTACTGAATTGGAAAAAAAATGCTGGCTTTTAGAGAAAATTAAATAAAATACTAAATTACACGTAGGATTTACATCCTATTGCTGCGTGGCTGGCCGTCCTCGGCTTCGTCTTCGTCCGGTCCGGTGCGAGTTCGCGACCGGCATTCTTGGCAGCTGTTGGCGCGGCCTGGCGAGCTGGCACCTCCACGTGGCACTCGCTTGACGCTTCATATGGCTGGCTGGCTCTGCTTCCGATGATTATGGTGGGCCGGGATTACCCTGGACACCTCTTGGTTTGCGAGCCGGGAAACCCTGGACAACGCTCTTCGATCTTCGCTCTTCTTGATTTCTCGTGGTTTCCGATTTTTGATGTTAGATTCTTCTTTTTTCTTGGTTCTTAATGGTGGTTGGTTCTGACTGCGTGGATTCTTGCGTTGAAAGTGTGATTGGTTATCTGGGTTGTAGTCTTGGTAGATTCTTTCTTCTTTCTTCTTTCTTGAGTATTAGTTCGTTGGTTCGCTGGTCTGGGTCGCCATCAAATAACAGGAGAGATCTTGTTATGTTGTTTCGAGCGGGTGATGGGAGTAGAAGTCAAACACCTTATGTGTGATAGTATAAGAACCTATATTCTCTAAATGCCTGCCTATATACAGGGTGGAAAGGCACGACGATCCTTTCCGGAAATGGGAGATAGTTTAGCCTAAGCTCTATATTTTCTCCATAGAAACTATGTTAATATGGGCAACCGTTTCTAAATTATGACCTTTTAAACATCCACGCAAAAAACTACTTTGTTCTAACCCTAACAGGTGACAGGGTCAATGAACTTACTTGTAAACAATCAGTATTCGACAGGAAATTATGCTAATTTGTTGCCATCTAACCATTTTTAGGTCTGCTTACAGCACGGTAAGAATCATTGCAGGATTTTCGCTTTCTTAGTGGTTCCACTTGTTCAATACTTGAATGAAATAGTTATGTTATTCCTTAATATTAATAATACTAACCACAACATTGTTTACAACGACAGTTCAAATGGTGACATTGACAACCACTCAAAAGTACGCAATCGTCTTATAAATATCTCTGGTTTCCTTGACTGATAAAAAGGTTTTAGTTTCTTAACACGTTTCACAAAATTATTTTCGAATAATTGGAAACTATCTAAAATAATAAAAAATTACATGTAGGTTGTGTTAGTTGCACCAAATGAACTTGCAAAAATGAAATACTAAGAATAAATCAAGAATAAATACTTCTTCAATACCAAACTAACAAACCTTCTTGCGTGGTAGGAAATAGACAAGACGTCTGATGTTTGAAATTAAATTTTCATTGAACTATACTTATTGAAAATCATATTCTTCAAATAAAAATGTTAGATGCTCGTGGCTATTTAAATTTGTGGGGCTGTGTAAAAGATATGGTGTACCAAACCAAACGGAATGTGAAACTGCGGACTAAATGAGACAAAGGCTAATTGGTGCTTTCTGCGGAGGATAAATGACGAAGAGCATACACTATATCGCATGTGCATCGACATACTCGGGTACGGGCTGCGGCGGCGTTGTAATACACGGAGGTACATTTGAACACCGTATGTGAAAAGAAGATAGTATTAAATATTGGAAAAAAGTAATTATCTAAGAAAGTAATAAAATTGTTTGTAATATTTTTGCATGTATTTGATTTATTTGACATTTATGCGTCATTCATACATCATTGCGATACTGTCAACGATCGGAAAAAAGTGTAAAGTCCCGAGCTTTCCCGACGGAGATCCTTAATCTAGCCGTCATGTGCACATGCTATAGGGTTATCACCACAGTTAAAAAGTAGTATTTTTGCAATTTTTATTTTTTACTCAATTAACGATTCTTACCATTACCAATAGTCTCTGTATCACTTAAACGACCTAATACTTCCGGGAAGGATCGTCGTGCCTTTCCACCCTGTATACACGTTAGGTTGCGCTGACACAAGCAATACGCGTTTATGTCGCAGTAAACCAAAGCGTTACTGCTAAACACTAAATGTGGACAATCGCCATATTACAGAGTTAAAACAGAGGTAAGTTGAAATAACGTTAATTTTACGATATTTATAATCGTCTTGAGGCAAGCTTACATATTAAGGGACCATCGAGGCTAAACATATTTTTTTCCAGCTCGATAACAATTATAGATGTCTCAAAATTGACGTTGTTTCAACCTACCTCTGTTTTAACTCACCTCGGTCTCCCCTAGTATAAAAACAGAACGTCGCAATATAAAAAAGAGAACCACAAATAAATGACACTACATAATTACACTGTCAAAATCACGCAGCCATTAATGGGCACAAAAGTAAATATTAAATGTTTGATTTTCGCCCGTTGTAATAATGCCCATTATTAATAATATAATGTAATTAATAAATGCACACATTGTTTGCGCACTATGATTGGGTTTTGTATAATATAAATTAAGTTTAATAATTTTATGTGACAGCTATAATTGAGTTTAAAGATTAATTTATCCAAATTGGTGCGGAGTTAGCTTAAACAAACTATAGACTTTCTTCGTACTTGTATACTGCATTGTTTTAAGTTAATATTATCGATCAAGGCCTTAGAGTGCAATATGTAGCAGTAAAGAATGACTCACGTTAGACCGGGCCGTGTCGGGGCCGGAGCTTCCGACCTTTACTTTTCTATGACATGACAGGCGATCACGTGATGCTTTCCATAAAAAACGATGCGCCCGAAGCTCCGGGTTGGACACGGCCCGGTCTAGCTGGAGTCATCCTTAATGCCAACGTACCTAATCACAATCCGAATGGTATTTTTATAGGGTCTCTATTGTTTCCCAAAAAGTTTTAAGTCATAATGTATTGTTGTCCGCATTATCGTTAGTCATAATTTGTTTGGTTCAGAAACGCGTAACTTTTCAGGATTGCCATAAAACAAACCTAACCATAGGATCACCTTATGAAAATCCTGAAAAGTTAACGGTTTCAGTTTTAGAACTAATGATGATAGTTCGTTTTTTTAGCATTAGAAAGAAATTGTAAGAAGGTCTTTTAATTGAAAAACGCTTTATAAAAATCAATAACTATTACTTATGAAAGCAGAAGAATATAAAAGATCGAATTAGATTCATAATTGTTACATATTTGCCGTAACTTATTTTTAAAATGTGTTTTTCAATTAAAAGACACATCAAGATTGTTTACCTTATTTCTAATGGTAAAAAAAACGAACTATAGGTAGTAATACTAGTTATATTTGTGTAGAGAACATTATGAATAATGTTGTTAATGTCCCAATTATTAATAGTTACTGTTTTCTTAAATATTTTTCTTACTGCACCCACGTTCGAGAATCCCTGTTTCGCCCTATGGTTGACTGGTAAAGAATGCATTAAGGCATTAAGTTCTCAAGTTGTACTTATTTTTATTATGCAATAAAGTTTAAGTAAATAAAATAAATAAAACTAATGATAATATGACAAACAATACATTATGACTTCAAACAAAGGGACCCCTTATTACCTTCAGAACTCGTGCGCAGTATGTTCTATGTTAGTTTACTCGTACTCCAAGGAATCAATCAAGAAAGGTGAACATAATCACAAATTGCTAGTTAGAAACCACGGTAAAGTGCCTTTACAAACAAATAATGTCTACTATTACTGCCTGACATAATATTTGACGGAGCAATATGAGATTCGACTGTAATAGCGGGTTGTCACGTCATCGGCAGCGTGGAACTATAGATGTAGTGCATAATTATGTTCCCCCGTATTTTCACGGAAACGTACAGGTACGAACGTATCTTGCTGTTTCAGTCAGTCTCGCTACAAAAAGTACTGACGTTGACTGAAGTAGCATGACAGATACGAACGTGTCCGAGAAAATACGATGGAATACAATTATGCACTACATCTGTTACTACATTTCTAGCGAATCTCGTGCAATACATACGGCTCTATTATTATAATCCCTGAAGACGATTTTAATTCAATAATATAAGTAGATATTATAGTTTTGAATTGATATTGATACGTTCTCGAACACCTTAACTTCATTTCGCATGCATCAATTAGCGTGAGCGATCCTCAAGTTCGTGTCAAAATAAGATCGAATCAGTACAATTTGACTAGAAATAAAAACACAAAAGTTTTGTCAAAATCAAACTCGTGCCACCTTTACCAGTTTATTAAGAAATAAAATTACCCTTTTCTTCAGTCTGGAGTATTCAATCAGGACTATTGTCTAAAATTACCCGGATTCGAGGAATATTTACAACATAATTTCGTCTAAATTTCCACCCGTGTGTTTGCAGCTTAATATTTTTGCAGTGAAATAAATTCGTGTCAGTATAATGCAGACAGAGATAACGTCTTATTGCAAATTCAGAAAAGCAATCTCTTCGAACACTATACGTATCAAAATGGCAAAAGTTATATTATCAAGGCTTTAGGTATTGCAAGCACGCGATATCGTAGCTAACGTCATAGTAAATTTATATAAGTATTTTATCTTCCATAGACGGGCGACTGATAGACTACAAACTAGATTAATGCGATATCTGCATTGCATTGTTGTTGTTATCCTATTCTTTTTCATTGTTTTTCATATTTTTGTCCTGTGTATGTGTGCTTTATCGAATAAATGACTTTCTATTCTATCTGTTCGTCAGAAGCACTCTTCACCTGCCGAACTTGTTCATGCCTTAAGGATGACTCACCGACCGGACCGTGTCCGGGCCGGAGCTTCCGATGTTTCGTTTTCTATGATCGCTCTATCGCCTGTCATTTCATAGAAAAGTAAGCGCCGGAAGCTCCGGCCCGGTCTAACGTGAGTCATCCTTTACGGAGCCAAGTAAAACGTACTCTCCCAACGTGACACTGTTTCAATAGTTTGCCACCACAGATAGGCGCTCTTTTACTCGAAGTACCTACTTGCGATTTACAGTCTCATTAAAAGCTAATAATTACCACTAGCCTCTTATATAAAATTAGTGTGGTGATAGCGAGCTTTATCCATCAAACAATGAGCACTCCGCATACAAAGGTACCTAGCCTACTAACTATAATAATTATACTACTACCAAAGCCACCTCAAGCCGGGATTTTAGGAGGAATAAGCATTTATAGTATCCTTTTAAACCTTTTGAGATAGAGTACTTTTAGTCCTTAGACTCTGCCAGCTCTAAGTTAGTTCTTGAAAAGTTTAGCCGAAGGATTGGTTCAGAAGTTTCAACATGGTTGTTTAAGTTATGTTTGTTATTTTGATTTTCGTGTCCAAACGATTGAATATTAGCTTGCATTTGACTAAAACTCATAATCTTTGAAAACGTTCATATTATAAGTTAGACTAGTGTTCGTCACTGCCCCAGTACATGTCATATTTAAACGTACGTCATTAACAATATGAGTAGAGGTGACAGCAGGGTATCAACTTTGAAAAATTGTACGGTTTAGACTCACTTGTTTTAAGTCACTCGCGCGACATATTTCGGAGAGCTGTGTTAGTGCTTGGGAAAGAAGATCAAGGCTCTCCGAAACATGTCGCGCGAGTGACTTAAAACAAGCTAGTGAGTATAAACTGTAAAAATTTTCAATGTTAGTGTATCTCACAACAGTTTAAATTCGAGTGTGTCAACTATTGGACATTGGCTTGCCGAGCACTGGCAAGTTTACTGTCGTCCGCGGTATTTCACGACCGACACGACCTTCAAACAAGCCCGGTATAAGCGGTGGTGGCCGAGTGGATATGACGTCCGACTTTCAATCCGGAGGTCGCGGGTTCAAATCCTGGGCTATAACCGCGAAAATCGAAGTTCGCAAATTGCGGGGATTTTTCTCTGTCACTCTAATTACGCCTTCATTGGAGTAAAAGAGAAAGATCCCCGCAATTTGCGAATTTCGGTTTTCGCGGTAGCCGCTCTGGCTCGTACCAATGAGTTTTTCGGAACTTATGTAGGTACGAAATATCATTTAATATTTACCATTTGCGTTTCGGTGAAGGAAAACATCGTGAGGAAACCTGCATACATCCGCGAAGAAATTCAAAAGGTGTATGTGAAGTCCCCAATCCGCATTAGGCCAGCGTGGGGACTATAGCCCAAGCCCTCTTGCGAGTGAGAGGAGGCCTGTGCCCAGCAGTGGGACGTATATAGGCTGAATGATGATGATGATGATGACGACCTTCAAACGTTCAATAAAACAGCGACCTCTGTGGTGTTGTAGGTGTCCATGAGCGACGGTAGTTGTTTACCATCAGGTGTTTCATCTGCTTGTTTACCTCTTATATAAATAACTGGGAGACCGAGCTATGCTCGGAAAACATATAAAAACTCAAAAATGCGCGTTTTCCCAGAGATAAAACCTAGCTGGATCGATTTTTCGCCCTGGGAAACCCCTATATAACCAATTTCATCGAAATCGTTGGAGCCGTTTCCGAGATCCCCGAAATATATATATATAAATAAATAAATATACAAGAATTGCTCGTTTATAGGTATAAGATAAAACCCTTATTTCGTTGTGATGGGTTTTTGTGTAAAATTCTAGATTTCAAAGTATTCTTGCTTTTCATAATTTAAATGCAAATTGAACGTTCCTTTAGAAATTGAAATGAATTGGACGGAACGCATTGAAATTTATTCTAGCATTGTAGCAAAATTCAATATTCAATTTATATTTATTTTCCTTTCAACTTGGATGCGATAATATCGACATATTTTTAAAAAACAACAATGGTGTTCGTAAGAGTAAGAAAGGATTTCTCCATAATACTATTAGGTTGTTGCATAATTCTTTTCCCACTTTGGAATAAAACTATTTTTTTGTAATAATTATTTATTGAAACAATTAATCGACAATATAATCACCATCATTATCTAGAACATGTAACCATCTGCTAGGCAAAGTTTCAATACCCTTAGCCCAGAATGAAAGTGGCTGAGAGACAAAGAAGTTGGCAAGGTAATTTTTTAGGTCGCCGGAATTTTCGAATTTCTTTTTACGAAGATGCTGTTTCAAAGCCCGAAAAAGTTGATAGTCGGAAGATCAGGGCTAAGGTGGATGAGGTATTGTTGTCCAACCGAGCTCCTCTAGAAATTTACAGGTCGTTTTCGCCGTATGTGGTCTTGCATTATCATGAAGTAATGATACTTCGAGTCGTTTTGGCCTTTATTCTTTAACAGCGTTCGCCAACTTCTGTAGTTGATTCACGTAGGCTTCGGCATTGATAGTCTGATGGTCGTCCAGTAACTCCCACAACAACATTCCTTGCGAATCCCAGAAAACTGACAGGAGAAGTTTCTGGCCATGCGGACTGCTTTTCGGCTGTGTTGGTGGCCGATTATCGGAAGGCATCCAAAAGGCTTTTCGTGTAACGTTCTCGTACAAGACCCAGGACTCGTTTCCTGTGATGATCGACTCCAGGAAGCTCTTTCTTTGGGGGCGCAACAGCAGACTTTCACAAATGTTGACTCGTAATGCACGTTGAGCATCGGTCAAAGCATGAGGCGTCCATCTTGACAAAACTTTACGGTAACCCATCGACTACAGATGGCGATCTATGGTACTGTAGCGATATTTAAGAGTTTTCTCTAAATCCCTGGTGGTGGAATCCGGATGCAACTCAAGCTCGCGCCGCAATGCTTCTTCGTCAAACGTCACGGGGCGACCAGTATGAGGAATGTCTTTTAGACTTGTGTCTCCTTCATTAAAGCGCTGGAACCAATTTCGTACTGTGCGATCGGTAGTAGTGTTTGGGCCAAAAGCAGTATTAATCTTATTTGCTGTTTCCCTCGAACTGGTTCCCAATTTGTGTTTCGTATAAGTAAATCACTCGAAGATATTGTTGGTCCATTTTTTCGATTTTAATTAAATCCCTGTAACAAGCCCGCGCTTATATACCCTACGTGAAAAATTCGAGAACATTCTACTATAGGTACACTAGATTTATTTTGTTTTTTTATTCTAGAATATTCTCGAGACTACTGAAAATATCAAGAAAATTTTGAAGTGGGAAACAAATTATGCAACAACTTAATAATAACAACAGCCTACAAAATAAATATAAAGAAATAAAATACAGTTAAGTAAATAAAAAAAATAGGTGCTCATCGCTGTCGAGTGACCCCTTATAAATAAAATTTTGTAAGCGGCCATTTCAAATGTTTGTCAAGTTTTTTTAAGTATGGTACGATATACAAAGCTGAGTAACAAGGAAAATTAAAGTTAATAACATGTTTAGCTTACGAAACGATATCATAAGGCATTCTGCCAAAAACCACAATGCACCAAAACACTTTGCCAACAAGCACAAATCCCTATAATATGCATTCTTGCTTGCAACCCAAACTACAAGTCCTTTAAGATTTCCCACATAGACTTAGCATATAACAGTTAAATACCCGGTGAATACTGAACTCATTGCCCTCGTTTTGCATTTAAACCCACCCACTAACAAAATTCATCCCATTATCAGAAAAATCGACTTTAACTCTTGTTCTTTAAGGTGGTTGAATCGTTTTTCGAACCGTAAAATAAAGTTGGTAAATCGGTAAGAACCAAGCCTCGACTCTGCCAAATTGTTTCCAGAATGTCTTAATGGGAAGAGTGTTCTTGCGTCAGCCAAATTAAGCGTAAAATTTTACATTTCGAAGCATTGGGGTTTTTGCAAATGCGCGGTGTTACTGCCATGGGTTTGGAGAGTAAATACATATTCAGATGCGCGATCCGGCAGAAAAGTCTGCCACATGTGTGCGCTGATGGGTAAGATATTATTATGGTTGACTCCGGACTTGTTGAAAGCTACGCACCATACCAAACTTTAAATTCAATTATTTAGCCAACTTGAGGAAACAACTCAAAATTCGAATCAGATCTCTTTGACACTTTTGTGGATAAAATGCAACTTTTCATCAGTTATTGAAGTATAAAGAGAGCATTTAAGTACAAGCTGGTGAAGTGAACAATATTATAACAGATAACATTATTTAAACAGCAACTACGAAAAACGATCCAAGTTATGACAAAATTTCAAAATTAGCGCAATGAAATCGCTTGCATAATATACCAGCACTAGATTTGGATTTCGATTCAGACTCGGACTGGACTGAATTTTTAATCGCTTCAACTGTTGGAATGTTAATTGAACAAGTGTCAAATTCAGAATTACACTCGAGTGCATTAAAAACGGGGTAGTTACAAAAATCTATATATTTTTGGCCTATAACCTACGTATATTTATTTAGGCATTTAAAACCAAAATGGTGTTTTCAGCCTCTTCAGTAACAAAATATCCAAATATTCCATTGAGGTGTAAAGAGTTTATTTATAGGTAAACCAGAACTTTGGGAGTATTGTCAAGAGGGCGCTCGTTTTGAATTTTATATAGCAACAATTTGTATAGTGGGGACAATGGAAATTGGCAGATGATTTTTGTTTTATTCCGACAACTTTAATAAGTGCGAAGTTTGATGTTTGGATATTTCTTCGGTTTTTACGCTATAAAATTCGTGAATTTTACGACGTATGACACATAAATCAAAATCATCCAAATCTATTTTCTTTTTTTGTTTTCTTTTTTTAGGTTTGGTCGTTTAATTCCGCCCTTACGCCCTTCGCTAGCAATCCGTGATACCGATGCATGCGATACACCTAATACACAAATCAAATTATTACAAGACATCAACCAAATCGTGACGACCTGACTATAGTGACATTTGTCCATAAGTTTGAAACTTACCCGTCAATTCAGGTGCTAATTTCGTTATGTTTTCTAATGGAAGAAATTTCTCTCCCGCACGTTTTTTTCCCAATGAATAACTATATACACTATTTACAACTTTTTTCTCTGTAAAATCTAAAACTTTCGCCATGATTATTGCAGTCTAATAATAATTCACACGAAACTAGACAAAGCAATGTTTACATTGTCAATATTGACAACTATCATAGAGGGTAGATGTTGTCTATTATTAAAATTGTTGCCATTGCTAGAAATTAGTACCAACAAATTTCCGTAACATGGCGCACCCTCAATAGATCCTGGTTCACCTATACTTATCTATTTCATCGTAAGAAATTATCTCCATATACTATATAGTAGATGGGCACTCTTGGAAAATATATCGTATGTCATGTATGTATACTTTATTGTACATAAATATAAAAACACGAGAAACACAGTTACAGAGTGAGGGTCATTTGTTTTGTATGTAAAAGTTCTGCTCACTATAATTTCTTCTAATTACATTTTTTAGCGACGAAAACTTGTACGACACAATTATATTCATCGTGGTTTTAAAATGAGAGCGTAATTTTAATTGTATGGCGGCGGCTAGGTTCGTCTGACTCTTAAGGGGCCCACTGATTAACAGTCCGCCGGACGGTATCGGCCTGTCAGTTAAAACAAATTTTTGACAGTTCCGACCAACTGACCGGCCGATACCGGCCGGCGGACTGTTAATCAGTGGGCCCCTTTAAAGCACTTTCATTGCTCCGTAGTGTAGGTATTCTTAATTCCAAGTATTCCAACCTCATCTCGTTAAAGCTATCAGCGCAATCAGCGTGCATATTACTGGTCATTCACTGAAATGACAACAAGACTCCATTTCCTCGTATTTTGCTAATTTTATAGCTGAATTTCTGAAATTTAGTTTAAGTTCAATTTCAATAAAAAAAAATACAAATGTTTGAAAAAATAGGGCAGGGCTTTGCCCAGCAGTGGGACACTTAAATAGGCTAATAAAAATACGTAAAGGCAAAATTACTGTATAATTTCCAATGGGCGCAATGTCTACAAATTTAGTTACCAAATATTTTCCGGCGTTTTTTTGTATTATTTTCGAACTAAAACTACCTTAAAGGTTTACCTAGATTTTAAGTTGAGATGTGCTTTTCCATATATTATCTACTAGGCCAAGTGATTAATTAGCATTTTGAAAATTTAAAATCATAATACCTTTTTTTTGAGATTTTTTATATTATTTCTACACAAAATCACGAGCTCTTCGATCCTAATGAAAGAAAAAAATTTCGTCCCTCCCATTCCGTTACCGTCATACAAAGTCTATGAAAAATGGTAACGTCTATGAAAAATATTCTTCTTCTCCGTCGGTATCACTCTTGACAGAGTGGTCGTGGTCATCACTCCAAGTGTTGGTGGCAAGCTTCACAACACGTCGCCACTCTTCTCTGATAGCCGCCTTCCTCGTGCATTCATGTAGTGATGATGAGCCATTTACTGCCGCCTCTATCTGGTCAGTCCACCTCATAGGCGATCTTCCTCGTGGCCTGGTACCCTCGACCTTTCCCTGGATGAAAAATATTAACGGAATTGAAATAAAAATCCTGGGCCAATTTTTATCTTAATAAGATCGAAATAGCTCGTGATTCTAGGTAAAAATACCATAATATAGTCCAAATAAATATAAGTGTAGTGTACAAACTTAACGTGGCCCATCTAAAACTTTGCTTGTTTACAAATACAAAAATACAAGAGCGTTTTCCAAAAAACGTACTCAAAATATTGACTTCTTGGGCTCATTTTACTCAAAATCATTTGTATATTCACGCCTCATAGATAAAAAAATATGTCCCCAAATTTTGTATGAAAAAATATTTTTCCAGTGCGTCACGTTCTTACAAATAAAAAACTTTTCATACTAAAATGTGACGATCTGGAAAGGGAATTTTGGGACACATTTTTTCATGTATGAGGCGTGAATGTACAAATGATTCTGAGTAGAATAGGCCCAAGAAGTCAATATTTTGAAGACATGAATGAAATCTATTTTTTTTTGGAAAACGCTCACAAATATAAACACATTCATTGCATTACTTTTTACAGCAGTTCTAAGGAATAAAGGTTTTTAACGCCTCTGAATATTTGAATTCATCCAAGCAAGATAATGAGATAGTTTGGGACATGTCCTAGCACTTTAAGGTGGGATTGCAATTAACTCTAGTAATTGTTTTCTGTGTTTGCGCAAAAACAAGACTATTTAGCCTAATTGGCGCGATTCTACTTGTAATCCTTTCCTTAAGCGAGAAAACTATTGTTAATTTATTGTCCAATTGTGTCTTACTCTTAGCTATTTTATTCAGTATTTTTATTGCACTATAAATAAATAATAAAGGACGCAAATTCTAAGTCCCACAGTAAGCTCAATGAGGTTTGTGTTATGGGTACTTAGACAACGATATATATAATAGGTATTAAATATTTATATAGAAAACACCCATGAATCAGGAACAAATACACAAATGAATGCCCAATCACACAAATCACACATCACACAAATGAATGCCCTTGCCAGGATTTGAACCCGGGATCATCGGTTTTATATCATATCATTCATATCATATAGGAACCTACCTATTATATATATCGTTGTTTGAGTACCTACCCACAACACAAGCCTTCTTGAGCTTACCGTGGGGCTTAGTCAATTTCTGTAAAAATGTCCTATAATATTTATTTATTTATTTATCTACATACAATTTGTTCCAAAATATTCATGCTGACTGTACCTAATTCCTGCATGAAATTGAGTAATATCATGTACGCAGCAGGCTCTGTTTAGTCCAAACAGTCTCGGGGGAAATCTATCGGCGAATTGAACAAGGTCATTTATCCATATTAATATTATAAATACGTAAATAGGCAACTTTGCCTTTCCGTTACCGTTTCCCGGCTAAAATATTAAATCGATACCGTAAAATATGCCTACTTTGCTCCCCAGCGGCTAATTGTATCCAACAGTTTTTGTACGTATATCAAAAATATATCATAACCTCATTTAACCCGTCGTATGCTTCAAAAATTAATAAAAAAAACCGTTTATTTCAGATCATTGATCCATAGCGTTATTAGTGGGTATAAACTTAAAAACTATGTTAATTAATAGAGAAAATAAAAATAAAAGAACGAATTAAAAAATTAAGAGCTAGGTATACTTAGACACGGACCCGTGCATGGGAATTTAAATGTATTATTTTAAATGTCAAGGTCCGTTTTACAATGATCAATTTTGACAGGCCGCATGTTACGAGGGGTTGAATTTTACAACATGGTAAGTACCTAGTAGGTCATTATGGTCTATTTTAAATTGGCATAATACATAATATATCAACAATATATTTAACGTTGATGAACTAGCCATTCCTTCGCCGCCATCCTAAGTCAATATCCTGCTCTGATATTGTCTGTCCGGCCAAGCCACAAAGCACTATGCCCTAGAGTGCCCTAAACGGCGTTACATACCTACATATGTAGGTACTAGAAGTTGGCACACTTTTAACGAAATTGCCGTTTGACCTTTCAACGCAAAGGGGAATCTAGGCTTTAAGTTATACTGGTACGTATAGGTAAACTAAATAACTGCAATAATATGATCCCCACGCATGTCATGACATATCGTACCCAGTATATGAAATGGAGTACCTAATAACAACCAGTGTGCTCGGTGTAGTTCAAACTGCCCCGTGGGAAGCCTAGCGTTATAAGTGTTATAACGAAAGTAAAATAGCGCGTTTGGAGGATATTTAGTAAATGAAGAATAGCGAATCCTTGCTATTTTTATACATTTTCATTTTTAGTTTTAATCGTGTGTCGATAGATGGCAGTAAATTTACTGTGACTACAAAATTTGCTATCACAGTAACCCTTATACTATCTATGTTCTTTGCTAATACTAAAAGGTGGTACAATTTAACGAAATTTCCTTCAGACCTTTCAACGCAAAGGGGAAACTAGGCTTTAAGCTATATGTAAACGATGCAATATGATCCCCGGTATGTCATGACATATCGTACCCAGTATATGAAATGGAGTAATAACAACCAGTGTGCTCGGTGTAGTTCAAACTGCCCCGTGGGAAATCTATCGCCGAACTGAACTAGCGGAACGTTATAACGAAAGAAAAATAACGCGTTTGGAGGATATTTAGTAAATGAAGAATAGCAAATCCTTGCTTTGTTAAATGCTCTGGAGAATATTGTCTGTGGTATTTCTCTCAATAGGCTTGATGACAATTTTTGAATGGTATTCGATCAGTTTGTTTTGAGGAATAAATGTGTATCTGATATGGCACTCATTCCATTAATGCAATACAAAATTCAGAAAGAAACAGAAAGTCTGACAATCACATATTTCAACGCACAAAACGGTAGGTAATCGTGAGGCCATGATTACGATAAGACGTGTTAAAGTTGTCAAAAAATTGACATTTAACGGTGAAATAATGCATTTATACCAACTATGTATAAACACAATATACAATTTATTTTTCATTCAAATTCAGATAAGGTAAGGATTCGGTCAGGTATCGGATGGTATCATTTTTGTGTAAGAATAGTCTAGGGACTAGACCAACTAGTACCCGTACCATAGTGTAAACAGTAGATTACAGTGGTCCGACGGCCTTTGAGGTGTACCGAGCTACTAACAATGCGACGACAGCGATGTATGCAGCTCGGTTGCGCGCGATTACACCAATAATGACCAATGGCAAACATTAGAACAACTCGGTTATGCCTTGTTAGATTCTATTACCATAATATAAAAAGTGTTACGCATGAAAGCGTTAAACGTAAGAACATTGTCACTTTCCAAGTAGGTCATCACTCGACTTAAGGAACAAGGCAAACAAATTGTTTTAGCCGCGCCGATCGTTTGATGTGTAATGAGGCTCGGCGGAGTCTGTGACGTACTGTAGCACTTATACTGGGGGCTTTTACATCAAACGTTCCGTTACAAGAAAACCTTTAGAGAAATGACAAAGAGCCACTTGTCGTTGTAGATCTCACGGTAAGCTTATGAAACTTCATCAAAACCAAAGACGAATTAAACACTAGATTTGGGCGACGATATAGCAGCGTGGCTCCGTTGCGTCTTCTGACTTGGTGTAGGATTCGGAGAATTGCCCCGGAGCTACCGAAACACCACACCCTTCGGCCAGAAGACCGCGCTTGCGATGGTGTCCTGCAGCGGCCGCGGCACGCGCACCGCAAATGAACTAAAGTGCACATAATGACGCGACTGTAACAACAGGTGCAACCTCAGCGTGTAGCCATATAATATTATAATATCATATATAATAATATCATATCATAATAAATATATAACTATAATAATTTAATATCTTGTACCGTGTTCAAGTTTACTCGAATGTGATGTGTAAAGTGCCTTGCGACGATCAGCGTGTACCTATATGAATCTTGGCATCCCTCCGAGCGAGTGTCGCCAAAGTGCTTTAACGAACGAGACGTCAATAATTTGTGAATCACTTCTTGAGGAGCATAAGAACGCATTCAAGTGTGAAGACACATGTTTTTGTTCAATTAACCCGTATGCTCAACGGGGCCCGCCCTATCCTTTGAATGATTTTAGTGAAAGGATTCAATCGAGTTAAAGGCAATTGCATTTAGATTATTCAACATCTATCAGTACTTGGTGAATTGGAATTGTTGGTAAACTTTGTAATGAAATACTGAATCACAGGATTTCTTGGACTAGAACTGTGAAGATGACTTTTTCGTGAAAATATATTTTCGTAAGGTGCATCGAGATAACTTCGAAATCGGGGTACCTAATTTTGAAAATCACGAATACCTATCCACTAGAGTTTGTGTGGAAAGAGTATTAGAATGTATTGGTTCCCATATATTCCACGACTCTTCTCTATCCGCATAGACTCTTAACCAGAAGCTTTTCATATTTTGGCAACAATTACGCGTAACACGACATCTCGCTTAATTACTGTTGCTACAAGTTTGCTTGTCGTTTAGTAGATATTTGCTTTAGGAGAAATTTCCCGTTCTCGTTTAATAACGTCGTGTCATGAACATCAAAGGTATCCAATAATGAAAGTCCCGTTATAGTTTTAGCAAGATTTATACTCCTGTTTCTGTTTGGCAATCAAGTCAAAGGCCAGGCTTGTCAACAAAAATATTTAGCCCAATTACTACCATTAATTCACTATACACTTTATTTCCAAGCAATAAGTCTCAATTTACAACCATCAAATATTATTAAAGTAAGTATTTAAAAAACAAAACGATCTCCTATTCAGGAAAGTGAGTCATCCACATAAATTTCCAGTGAAAGAACCGAATGGAGACGACGGCCTGTTAACTAAAATAATATCAATCATAGTGTCCTTTGATCCAAAATTAGATGGCCCATTTGCAAAGACTCGGGTTACGGTATTATTTATTGGAATATTTGAATTCAGAAAAATCTGAGGAGACCCAGAAACAATTTTTTAGAGATACATTTTTCGTCTTTTATTACGTAATAATAAAAATGTCGAGCAAAAGAAATTAACATTTGCGGCAGTTATGCAGTTGGCAGCAGAAGAAGCTAATAAGCTGTTGAGGATGTCAAAAAATGAGAATGTCTTTATTTAGACCTATGTATAAACAAAACTGTCAACATAAACAAAAATGTTCATAAAGTTGTTGCTACTTACTTGTTTTGAGATTCTTGAATTTCAATGGTCTTATTTTTTCAAAAAATTGTTTATCAAAATAGCTTCGAAACAAGACTGCAAAAACGTGTTGGACATTTTTATAATTCTAATTTAAACATGGAGGAAGAGTATTCAGGCTTCTACAGATTGAGCGAAATAATATGTGGTTTGATGACCCCAATATTGAGGTCAGAGTGTCTAATGCGTATTTAGACATTTACCTCACATATTAAAACCCAAACCCTGACATCATATTAATAACGTGAAGCTTAACTAACCCTCGTTAGATTGAGTATTGATCGTTAGGTATCAGTCTCTATGTCGCTCTTCCATATTTGTACGATACAGAAGCAGATAACGAAATTTCGATTTTCGTTTTTCGCGGTAGGCCTGATTACAACCTCAATATGAACCAAAATTAAGTGTATCACAATATTTACCTCTTCCATCATAAGGGTTCATTGGCCCGTAATATCCAAACGAAGGCGTATTGTTGCCTGAATTTGGTTCGTTTATTTTGTAAATTGTGCCGGGCTGCTTTGACTGGTTACTAATTGAGGGGATTCACTTCGTTTTCTTGACTTGTGTAACAGTGTTATCTAACACAAACATTCTCACAAGTTTGACTAAAAAAATGTTCAATTCAAACTCAATACTTTAAATTGGTATTATATAGATTCCGCATCTTTGAAAAGGTACTCCAATTATATTTTTGTATCACGCTCAAAATAGCGAGCGGAACAAATTTTACCTTTTTTTTGTCTTGCTTTTTTAGGGTTCCGTACCCACCCAAAGAGTCCGTCTGTCCGTCTGTCTGTCTGCCTGTCATCAGGCTGTAACTCATGAACCGTGATAGCTAGACAGTTGAAATTTTCACAGATGTTTTTCTGTTGCCGCTATAACAACAAATACTAAAAACAAAATAAAATAAATATCTAAGTGGGCCCACTTAAATATTCACCTTTGGTTGACCGATATAGAGCTAGTGGGATTCTAAAAGCTACACTCCCATTAGATATGTACTTTATAATGACAATAGAATACACTTTATATAATACCTTCAGTGATGGTTATAACTAAGACGTTAATATAATTGTAAGTTTAGGTATGCTATTTACCTAGCTTACAAGTAAATTAATTTAGGTGGGAGCTAGACTTGAATAGTTTACGTTTGTTGATCACTGGGTTAGGGGGTCAGGTAGTGCAAACAATAGTGTGTGTTTATTCGAATTAATTAGCCAAAGTCAGACAGAAGTATTAGGTTTATGGTATTAAGACTGCGTGACGAAATTGTATTATTATCTTATGGAAAGAGTACCTATATTTATTTATTTAGAAATTTAATTCAGGCAACAAGGCCCATATTACAAATACCTTACAGACTAACATACATATGTATTTTATAAACTTAAAACTAAACACTATTTAGTCGACAAAACGGCGTGGCTCCGTTGCATCGGCTGCTCTTGTGTCGGATTCGGCAGTTTGGCCCGGAACCTCCGAAACACGACACCTTTCGGCCAGAAGTCGACGCACTCGATGGTTCCCTGCAGCGGTCGCGGCACGCGCACCACAAAAGAGTTGAAGTGCACGTAGTGGCGCGATCGAAGCTGGAACACCCTCAGCGTGTAGCCGGTCTTCTGGTGTACATACTCCACCACTTCAGCAGCCGTGGCGGTGTAATGCAGGCGCGATACGTACAGCGCCTTACTTATATAATAGAGTAACGTCCGGATTTCTAAAACAAATTCCATCGAGAATTTTAAAGATCCTAACTCTTATACTAAGAAATAAATGAAACAAAATCAAACGAAGGGGCATAGATATGATTAGTTTACAAAAAAATAGGTAAAAGTATTTGCTATGTATAATGTTAATATCCAGAAAGAAAATTGGGGACTACGTTTGTATGTAGAAGCTGTCAAATGAAGAAAACGCAAACGAAAAGTATAACTAAATACCAATAAAGGATGAAAGGAGCTTCCGGCGCTTCGTTTTCTATGGACCACGTGGTCACAGAAAATGCCGCGTCGGACGCCTCGGCCCGGTCTAGCGTGAGTCGTCCTAAATAGCTACACCTTTCAGTCGGTTGTTTAGTTTTCATTATACTTATCAGATACGGACAAATAGTCTGTAGCAACACACAGTAGTCGATCACTGTGAACTAACTTTAATACCTTTGTATAAAATAGTCACAATACTCCATTTTGTTTATAAAAGACCCCGCAAAGATCCTAACGAATCACTGTTAACCTTCATCCACGAACGGACGGTAACCTTCTAAAACATCGACATTATATCATCAACAAACGCGAAGTGAAATTAAATTTCACGTAGCGATTTATCTCTTCAGAATTTTCATTAATGTGTTCGTGTAATGGCAACACTGATAAAAGGGGGAGCATAAATCAAGTTCACGCCGGCTATTGTTAATATATTTTTCATAGTGAAACACCTAGGGTTGCGGGGGTCAGACATGGAGTAAAGACGCTGGAAGAGCCCTTGGGAGTAAATACAGGAAAAGAAGCAAAACTCACGATGGAAGATTGATCTGTCAGTGTCAAAAGTGACGTTGATAACCACGGCCACATATAGAAAAATATAAATTTGAAGTTAAAATGAATGAAGATCGGAACGTCTTCATACCTGGACAGCCCAGCAGGAAGACGTCCTATCGGACGCCACAGGTGTCCCTGGTGCGACATGGTGGAGGCGGATCTGCGCGAACTTCAACAATTGGCGAGAGGTCGCACAGGACCGAGAAAAGAGGCACTGTTTTGAGTCAGAGGCCAAGTCTCATTTTGGGTCGCTGAGTCAACGGAGTAGTAGTAGTGAAGTTCAAAATTTTAAACCAAAGCATGGAATATCGTAACACCAACAATATGCTTCCTTCATTCTTTCTAGAAGTCAGAAAAAAAAACCAAACGGTTGCACCAATATTGTATGAATATCCCTAATACTGTTAGGATCCTAAGAACACTGCGCCGCGCTTCTTATGAAGTTGATTTCGATCTCACTGGCAGTCATTTAATGGAAAAATTAGAGTGCTGGAGAAAAAAAACAAGTAACGTTCACAAACGTCAATCTATTAAAATGAAGACACATCTAGAGCAACGTTTTCAATGATGCCTTTAACGGTTTATAAATAAAGGTAACGACGAGCCAGGCACGAGCCTAAAGGTACAGGCACATTAATTACTACGTTGACCTTGAAGAAAATGATTTTCGAGTGTAATGAAAGGCGTAAAACGATATATAGCTAGGTGATAAGTTTGGCGATAGCATCAGTACCCGTACCATGAGTCACTGACGTCAAAACTAACGTTTATGTAAATTACTTTCTATGCATTATAAAATTCTCTTTCTATACGCTCGCACTGATATGCGAGTACGAGCGAGATGCTTGAAAGTTAGTTATGTTCTCGACAGCCTTTACGTCAGTACCAAACAGGTGGTAGCCACACAGGACGCCAATTTTAATGAAACATATTTTATTTCTAAATTTAAGTATTAGGTTATAAGTTTAAGGGTCCACTGAAAATCAGCGTCGTTGCACTATGACCGACACATGCTGAGTGGTATCCTCTTTGAGACAACTAGTTACAAAACTATGTCATAATTATATTATATATTTAATATCTATTAATCTTAAGGTTGTTGTGTCAAATAAATTCTCGTTTCATTCGTTTCGTTTCGTTTTGGTTTGGTTTCGTTTCATTTCATTTCTTAGTTTTGAAATGGTTTCGATACGACTTTGACGATCGTATTGGTGCTTGACGCGCATCTCACGCACGACTTTCACTTCATTTCACATGCACAGATCAGCGTGAGCGATCTTCAAGGTTGTGTCAAAATTCAAAACGTAACAAGTTGTTAAAATCTGAATATGGCTCATTGATAAGCTTGGTGATAATGGCATTAGGAGATTCTTATTTACCAATTTGTAAAAGACTTATATCGACCGGGATATGGAGTCTAGTGAAAGTGAAACTAAACCGTGAATCATTCAAAACTGTTAATTTGTAATAGTTTTGATCTCAGTACACTGTGCATCTCACGCGCGCCAATAAGCGCGAGCGAGATGTCTATGCACGACGTTCCAGCGCATGTCAGTCAAAACTAGATCAAAACCATACCATGTTGGTAAATCAGAATTGGCCCCCAGTTTGAAATGACTGTCATTAAATAAGTAATAACATGTTTGTAATATAATAGCCCGATTATTTATAGATAATCTGTTACATCCACAACGACAGAACTAAACTAAATGATTTCCATTATTTGGTTTATATTTATTTATACATAATAGGTACAACATTTACCAACTTTTATATCAATTTTAGTGTTTATATCTGATTACTTACCGATAATATTAATTTATAGGTATTTAATAGTAGTAGTAGAGTTAGTAGAAAGGGCATCTAGTAACCCATTTATTGGAGGCAATTTTTTATAAATTCTGATTATCACTTTGAATGCGAGGAAATTAATTATACAAACATATCAAATGTTTGACGTTGCTTTACCGTATTGATTCTAGATTAAAGGCCGCATGGGAAAAAGAGCCACCAGCCACCTGAGCTGGCCACCAGCTGCAATCAAGTTTATGCCGCCATAATTACACACGACCTAAATTATACCAAATTGACGAGCAACAGAGGTGAAAATTTTAAGCGTTCATGAATAACGGATTATTAAGACCGGGCCCCAAGTTTATATTAGAAATAATTCTATCAACTTGAAAACCTTGTATAAAGACTAAAGTTTAGATTCAATAGCGGTGTTTAGAATACAATACCGTTAAATGAGACTCTAACGAACTTTTGAGACAGCGTCTTTAGAATTTATACAACTTCAAAGACAAACACTTTGAATCACACTACACATTTTAGACACAGTATCATAGTGACTAAGCTTCTCTATTAATATACTTAAGTGGTCGGACGCTTTTCTCTACGGACATTTAATTCTTGTATATATACTTATATTTATTTATATTTTATTATATTTCGGGGATCTCGGAAACGGCGCTAACAATTTCGATGAAATTTGCTATAGGTACATGGGTTTCCGGGGGCAAAAAATCGATCTAGCTAGGTCTTATCTCTGGGAAAACGCGCATTTTTGAGTTTTTATATGTCTTCCGAGCAAAGCTCGGTATCCCAGATATTAAAAGGAATCCGAGATCCGCTTGGCAACATAAAATATACTACTAAAACTATCTGTAAATGAATTCATCATCGAGAGCTTCTCGAGAAAATTACTTATATTATGATGTCAAAATTATATCTTAATGTTTCCATTTATTCAGTGCTAGTACTAGTGTAAGACAAAGATTGAAATTATTCTCTCTGTCTATGATGAGACAGTCCTTTGACAAACTATAAATATGTATAAATGTAGCGTAAGATAAATTTTAATCCCCATATGATCAGAACGTGTGAAATACGGACCCAAATGAATTAGCAATCGTCAAACCTAATCCTATGAAAGCGAGCTTAATCCCTCACAAGGTATGCATGTTCTTTGATGTATTTTCTTATTTAAAATAATATTTAAACAGACGTCTGATCAAAAGCAGTAGCGCTCCAAGGAGTTTATTCATTCGTGTCACATTTCAAACCCCAATCAGTCTTGCATGAAACTAGAGTGGTATTCAACGTTGCTTTTTGTCAAATTGAGACATTAAAAGGTTGTTACATGATGGAAAGTTTGGTAGAAGAAAATCCTGCTACAATCATTGTTGCCGTGAATGTCACTGTTGATATTTTTGACATTTGCGGCATCAATGCAGCAGTAATGCCGGTGTAATCTTTACCTCCATATTCATAAAACTTTACGGGCCGGATTTAGTTAAATTATGTTTTATCCCTTTCGTAAAAATACATAAGTCAAAATGACAGATAAAGACAAACGATTATTAGCTAATTGAGGTTTGTAGCGCGTTTATGAATAAGGGGTAAAATCCGTACGGTACCTTAAGCAGCACCTGAGAAGATTCGAGTGACCGGTCATTGTTGCTTACCTATTTGCCTATGCTATTAGAAGTATCAGGACAAATTGTATTATTTTCAGAAAATATTAGCAGAAAGTATTAGATTATATTATATATTTTAGGGGGCGCCATAAGCCTTTGAAGTAAGAAGTGCATATACTTGGAAAATTTCGACCTATGCCGCCGTCCTCGGAGGCCGAATGGCACAGGCACCTGCCGCGATAGCAGAGGACGCTGGTTCGATTCCAGCCTGGGGCACTAGATGGTCACTTTTTTCTTGTATATGACATTTATTTCAGTTTATTATTTCCCTATGGTACTACTGATACCTACTTGCTAGTTAAACTGAGTGTTCGCCTCGCCTTGTAACAATCAGAACACGGCCAGTAATGTGTATTGGCTAAGCAATGCTCATAATTATGGCTTATCTAGCAAGCTGCCAACATGCCTGGTTAGGCCGATACCACATATTACATGCCCAATGCCCACTGTTGCATTCAACCTCAAATGTATGTGGGGGGGGCGCACCGCAGTTGACTAATAGCCCTGCTGCTTTGTCCTACCGACTAGTAACTACGTATAGCTGTTTGATATAATAGCAATCAATTTAAAAATCACTAACACACCTTATAAAACGAAGTCTCCCGACGCGTCTGTCTGTTTGTGTGTTTTTATGTTTGCGATAAACTCAAAAACTACCGAACGGATTTTCATGCGGTTTACACCTACCTATCGATAGAGTGATTCTTGAGGAAGGTGGTACCGGGGCGGGTCGCTAGTGTATAAATCAAGGGAAACTATAATTTTAGGTCAATCATATTGTAACTTTTGTTAATTATGCTTCTGCGCTACATAACATTATAATACATATAACATAACTGTAGACTTTATGTATAATTATAATATTGAAAATAAAAAATAATCATGAAAACCGGCTTATTTACTTCCCAGCAAAAATACTTACAAAACTGGAAAGCCCAATGAAAAATATACAATTGGGTACTTTCCTCAACTTAAAATAAACTATTTCACACTGTGCACGAAATAAAACACCAGATAATTATTAGAAAAATATAGATACTTAGCAGTTATTTTTCACCACAATTTCTATTTAATAAATCGGTTTGAAATATTAAAAACCGGTCAAGTGCGAGTCGAACTCGCGTCCCAAGGGTTCTGTACTGCACACATTTTCGAACGAGCGAGCAAAGCGCAGTTCATAAGTACATTCAACTGTTCATTCAATATTTTCACACACGGCTGGCTATCTTTAATTTTGTTCGAAGTTCGCAAATTGCTGGCATCTCACTCTGTCACTCTAATTACGGTTTAATTGGAGTAAAAGAGAAATCCCCGCAATTTGCGAACTTCGGTGTTCGCGGTAGACCCTCTGATATACGGCAGTTCAGCCTTCTCATTTAACTACTCGTACTTAAACCAATTATTTGTTCTGTTTGAGCACTAACCTCCTAAAGCTCATCCTTCGACCTTGCGTGGAGGCGCACCTCTCTTAGATGCTTCAGGCCTTCGGCCCAACGCAGAGCTCGGCCTTCGACCTTCGCACTAGCTGTCCACACCACGTTTAACGTAAATCAATTGCGGTTGTGGCCCTGAGAGAGCTTATCCGCAATTCTTATTCTTAAGTCCGGCTCACGCTTAATTGCAGACTTCTTATACGTTTTTCCAGTAATCTAAAGGTACACCGAAAAAAATAATTTTCTACAATACTACCATGGTATAATAATATACTCCGCCTGGTACTCCATTCCGAGATTCGCGTATGACCTAACTGACACGCGCCTACGTCATCATGCTGTTTACAGGTTCTCAAACTTTGAAATGTGGGAGAATTTTAACCAACGGTGAAAATCATTTTAACGGCATTAATTTTAAGTTATTCATGTAGAAACATAGTAAAATAAAACAAATCTAATGTATTAAATTAAACTTTATTTATCTATACAAGACAAACGTTTAAAAAACTAATTCACAGTTACACATTAATTACCAAGCTTACGACGTGAAAAGTTTGGAAAACACTGCGACTGCTGACACTGAGCGAGAAGGAAATAACAATTAACACGCGTTCGACAAGGATGACGGTCAGGGCATGAAGTTATCTAGATCCGAATTGTCAAATGTCCACAGCGCTATCCTGTGTTGCCAGTAGTATAAACAGAATTACCCGAAAGTCTGAAATTTCTTTCGTGAATCGGAAGATATTGCTAACGAGTAATTAAAAATGACGTGTTATTGTAAAATTTAAGCTAAAATACATATAAATGAAAATTATAAAATTATAAAGAAATATTTTAACTTATTAACCATAGGTATAATGTACCCATGTAACATGTTATGTTGAAATAAAGTGCCAATGTTATTGTGACGTAATCGCGTGTCACTCTGGGAATGGAAGACCATGTTTTATTAGACCATGAATACTACCAGAACGTATAGTAATTAAAAATATAGTTATACCTACTAAAATCCGGTAGTAATAACAAAAAATGTTGTATCGTGTAAAACTTGTTTTTTAAACATCACTGTTTAATTCTAGTTAAATGCAATTTAGTACTGCTTACAATTTCGTTGTATATGTAAAGATGCAAGTGTTGTAAATATTAAACGTTTGTCTCGTTTAATATATGCATCGTAACACTAACTATTGACATGTAAAAATAAAGATACGAGTGTACACGTTACAAGTTATTATGTTGTGGTTACTATAATGCATTGTAGTCTGAACGAATCAAACAGTTGTGCCAACACCACGGCGTATGCGCGGGTGGCGGGGGGCGGAGAAAGGAATTGCGCAAGTCACAGAACAGCAGCCATTACGCCAGCGTCTTACGTTGCGGCCGGTCGATGTTTTTATTTACGTAGATCCTGTCCATAATTTTATTGTAAACTAGTACAAGTGTATAGTAAGTGCGTGTTGTTTGCGTGTAGGGCTTCCAAATACCGGACATCTCACAATACCGGTATTAATACCGAAACTGTCTTCATCAATACCGGGATCCCGGGATCCCGGTATTGAATATAAATCGATAAAAAAATTATAGTTATATTAAAAAGGGGAATTAAAATGGGTTACTGTAACACCAGATATGTTCTAAAAGCTTTTGGAACAATAAACAATCAAATGACGCCAACTGCATTAATTTTATTTCATACTCCAGGCGGCTTAGCACGGTCGCGTTTTTATCCCTTGTCACCATGCCTGTCACGTTCTAACAAGTATGTAAGTGCGAAAGGGACGCGCATAGTGATAGTCGATAAAAATGGAACCGTGCTGAGCCCGCAGGTTGGCAATAATTTTATCCAACTTGTTGACTTCACCAGTCACATTTTTAGTCCAACAACCCACCAGCCAACTTTTGTTCAAATTTCCGCCTAAATTAGTTTACCATACTATTACAGTTCCTTGTTCCTTGCTCTTTTCTTTAAAATTTTTGATAAAATTTTAAGAACTAACTATATTAATCTCACTGTCAGGATTCATCCACCATCAACCACCAAATATTTATCTGACGTTCAGGCAACGTTCTTATTTCAATAATAAAATAAGGGCTAGATGCAAGTTAGATGCGTCTGACGTGTAGTAAGCTTCTTAATACAGCCGAATATGACTATTCTAATGGATATAAATGGTTTATACTGCAAATTTTCCTTGTTTTCGAAAATACCGGGATCCCGGTATTGCATTTAAAAATACCGGTATTGAAAAATACGTTTAAAAAGACGGGATCCCGGTATTTCGGGATCCCGGGATCCCGGTATTGGAAGCCCTATTTGCGTGTTGCTGACACAGTGAAATGTGCGGGCTCCGATTAAGGAAAAGTCCTCCCGCACCGATGTGGATAAGGAGGGATTCACACTGGTGGAAAGGAAACGCAAGGCGCGCAGGGCGCCTCGTAAAACTCTGTGTGGCACTGCGGAGCCGGTTAATTCTGGCCTACGAGTTGCGACACCGAGTAAGGCGCTCTACGTGTCTCGCCTGCATTACTCCGCCGGGGCCGACGAGGTGGTGGAGTACGTCCGCCGGAAGACTGGCTACACGCTGAGGGTGCACCAGCTACAGTCGCGTCACTATGTGCATTTCAGTTCATTTGTAGTGCGCGTGCCGCGGCCTCTGCAGGACACCATCGCAAGCGCGGACTTCTGGCCGAAGGGTGTGGTGTTTCGGCGGTTCCGGGGCAACCTGCCGAATCCTACGCCGAGTCAGACGACGCTACGGAGCCACGCTGTTACGTCGTCGCCCAAATCCAATGTTTAATTTGTATGTCATTTTTGTGTCTATTGTTTTCTTTGTGGAGACAAAATGTTTTTTTCATTTGTAGTGTCAGAGTGCCTTGGTTTTACTGTAATGCTGTGTTACTTATTTGATCAATAAAAAAATAATAAGTGTGCTTAAAAACTTGTCTGTATTTACTAGAAGAGCAGTGTACTGGTTATATATTGTTCACGTAACCAGAACCCACTGTGCTGAAGGGACTTCTAAACGGGCCATATGTTCACTGCAATATGTGGCCGGCAACTATTAGTGTCCCTCTCTAACATGCGAGTAAGAGGACACCAATAGTTGCCGGCCACATATTGCAGTGAACATATGGCTGGTTTAGAAGCCCCATTAGCACAGTGCGTTCTGGTAATGTGAACAATATAAAACCAGTACACCGCACAAATCGTTCAGTTACATATACTGAATACCTTGTTATAACAACAGGACAGGAACGTATATGTTACTGTATTATTTAGTAACCATTAACAGACCGGCTAGTTGGGTTTACTAAAAGTCTTATACCCACTACTATACACTTCATAGAATTAACAAATTTAATTTAACAAGAATGGTCTGGTTATGTTTACAAAGTGTCCTGTCGTCACATATACAACAAGACAATATAGTACAGCTAACCAGATTCTGGTTACCAGTACCAGGTTTTTTTTTCAGTGTATCGGGCCCAATCGCTTAACAAAGGATAGAACA
Organism: Cydia splendana; assembly: GCF_910591565.1. Taxonomy (NCBI): domain Eukaryota; kingdom Metazoa; phylum Arthropoda; class Insecta; order Lepidoptera; family Tortricidae; genus Cydia; species Cydia splendana. Next base: position 3,693,239 of record NC_085961.1, read on the forward strand.
AAATTGACGATCTCCTTTGCAGGAAGCATGCACATGTCGGAGGCTTTCGACCTTCGCATTCAGACACTTGTACTATAATTGTTCTGTGTTTGAACACTAACTTCCCGCAACTCGGCCTTCGGCCGTGCGTTTCAAAAAGCGACTGGGGGATGCTTCGGGCCTTCGGCCCTACGCGTAGCACGGCCTTCGGCCTTCGCAGAAGCTGTCCACACCGAGTTTCACGTAAACCATTACGGCTGTGTCCCTAAAACAGCCCAACCGCGTTTTTGACTCTAGATTTCTAATAGGTTTTCCTGTCATCTAGAGGTAAAGAACTATGATGTGTATTTTTTTTAAAATTTTAGACCCAGTAGTATCGGAGTCAAGAGGGGGGGGGGGGGGTGATAATTTGTTGCCTATTTTCTTAAATAACGTCTAAACTGTTTCATATAAAATTATAAAAAAAATATATATGAGAGACTAAAAGAGCCCCCTATGCTTGAAATTCATTTGTTTTTATTTCATGTCCGTCTTTGGGTCACAGACTTCCATATGTGTACCAAATTTCAACGTAATTGGTCCAGTAGTTTTGGAGCAAATAGGCTGTGACAGACGGACATGATTTGACTAGTACGAAAGTAGCCAATTGTGTATAGTGTAAACCCTCCAGTAAATGAACACCCCCCAGGGGGTGTCCAATGTCCAATGAACAAAATCACGTTTTTTGTCTAAAATAAGAAATACAGCAATTTCCACCACTTTTCGTATTTTTTTTATTATTAACATGTCTATTTTCTATGCAATGGCAACCCGTGATAAATTTATTTTCGACCAGTTTCAATGTGACTGGCATTTGAAGTTTACAGGTTTTTGGTTTTGGAGTTTTGTAAGGAAAAATTAGATCCCAGGTAAGAACAGTGTACGTTTGGAGCAACATATGAAGTGCTTATTTAATGTTTACCTGTACAAAGTTGAGTTATTTGGTTAGATTAAGAGTTAAACCTTCTATAAACGTACACTTTGTCGGCGTAGGTATTATGCGATTAAGTCTTTATTTTTTATAGTTCCATTACTGGCTTATCAAATGTTCTGAAACCAGTAAATGAATGGTGTGTTCATTTACTGCTGTAGTCTAGATTTACATTTTTTTCTAAATTTATTTGTAAACAATATATATACAGTGGTACTACTAAACGAAATTAATAACTAGCTTAAATCTAAAATAGGCCCTTGAGGCATTGTACCAAGGATGCTGGCGGCATTTCCTCGCTGTATCGCAATGCTGATACGTTGTGCGAGGTAAACGAAATGGTATTGAGCTTGTTTTTTGTGATTCTGCATAGAAAACGATTCTGATTCATTCAGCCAGTATTGGAACAAACCATATTTCTATAGTCCATTTACTAGATTTTTCATGCCTATGTATGAACAATACAAAATTTGGCTTGTTTATTTACTAGATTTCTACTAATTCTATGTATGACCAATATAACCACGAATAACGCAATGACAAGTTTATTATTTTAAGCATTACTTGCTAAGCCTGACCTATTTTCATCAAAATATGCACGTTATTTCTTGTTTTAAAAATTGATTCTCTTTTTCTTATTAATATGTAACTGTGGTGAATAACCATCATTTTATTTAATTGAAATCAATATGAAGGGATAAAAAGTTATGAACGTTTTCGCTATACCTACTAAAATAGAGCTAGAAACGGGTTTTATGTTAAAAATGTTTTTTTTTTAATGCTGATTAAAAAGATCTAAATAATGTTCATTCACTGGGTTTTGTGGTGTTCATTCACTAGTTTTTATGTTCATTCATTAGGTTTTTGGGTACTTTTTATAAATTCTGCTATAACTCAAAAACTATGAAAGTAATAAAAAATCGCAGAAATTACTTTCTTGTTTATTAAATGAGGATTGATCAAATTGCAGTTAATTATTCCAATTATTAATGAATGCTGAGAAATGATTTTTCAAACTTGGATAATTGCTTAAGTGTTCATTCACTGGAGGTCTTACCCTAATTAGGTATTTCACTTTAAATATTACCTTGCCCAAATTTACCAATCGAAGCTTTATCCTCCTGAGTGAGACCCTGAAGCAATTGTTTTGTTTTTGAAATTGGAACCCTTAGTTACACTATAAAGTTCAAAATAGCTTTTGTGTATAGGTATAATGTACAAAAAATTGTACGCAGGGACTTAGGGGGTTAAATCTAAACGGTACAACGTAACACGGTTACGCTGACTGTACTTATGGTCCGTTATTCGTATATAAGGTATAATTTGTAATATCGGCCTTGGTCCCAGTTTAATTTTTTCAATAAATAGTAAATAAATAAATGAAATACCGGCTCTAAATATTTAAAGCAACAATTCACTTTCAAGTTATAGAAAGCAAATACCTACCAAAGAATATAATACTCACTAGGGCAAATAATTATTCTATACAATTTCTACGTACATTAATTCAAGCATTTCCAAGTCCTCGAATTTTATTTCTGAATATACCTGTCTTAATATTTCGCTTCACTGGCAATGAAACTAATATTCCGCGTAACTAAAGCGTAATAATAGCAAAGGTTACAAAAGAAAAATAAATTCACGCTCCAAATTTTTTGTACAACAAGTCAAAGACCGTTCCTGGTATCCAATTAGGTCATCACAACATTTTTATAATGTATCCTTGCGTATGCCCGGGATTAGGGACTGTGTAGACACGAATTAACCTGGGAATTTAATTACGGGCGTATGTCTACACCCGGCATTATGTTTGCATTATGAACGCGCGGCCTAAGAGTGGCTTGAGCTATGGCATTTTTATTGCGAAAATAAAATGTAGCAACAATAGTGTTAAATACAAGTAAGATGCTAAAAGTATGATGTAAGGTTTACGACACTAACTTGTTGTTTGTGTTGACACTAACTATGTAGTGTAGGTATTTTTACACTATTATAGCTGGTTTGTTAGTGCACATCGTTGTATGGGGACCTTGCACTTTGTGACTATGCGCTGAAACTTGGCACAGTTGATTCTTAGCTGGTCCTGAGCAGATACAGACCGGGAGATATCGAGAGCCACCTCTCATTTAGTGGGGGGGAGGGGAGAAATTCGACGCCGCCGCGCTTCACTTGGAACAACATTTCTCTAAAACTATACCTATTAGGGCATGTGATATATCATTTTTGGATAAATTAAGAATGAGGAATCTAGTTTTAGAACAAATACAATGCATTTTCTAACAAAAAAAAAGCATAAAGTAGGAAAGACTAAAAAACGTATTTTTGATTTATTTTTAATTACCAATTTATTTTAAAAGCGTTGCAGGAATCTGAAAACAAAAAATATAGTCGTAAAGCTAAACTTATTACGTTTAAAAAAATATATGGTTTATTATACAAATCTGTTGATAAATAGGAGATAAAAAATAATATTAAGCGTTGGTCAGAGTGATCTCATATGAAGGTCGGAAGGTTACTTATAATTTGTTCTACAATCGTTTATTTTTTTTAGTTTTTCGTAAATAACTCGTAAACGGTAGCCCACAGCAAAAAAAATTTGTTACGCAAATAATCTGTTTCAGATTTCTTATAATATAAGTGCTACTTTTTTTCGCTAGGATCAATATAAAAAAAAAATTTGAAGGGAGAAAATAAATTCTAAGGTCCCCTTTTTTAGTCATTCGTAAATAACTCGTAAACGATGGCCAATAGCAAAAAATGTTTTATTACATGAATAATGTACATAAAATTTACTACAAAAAAGGTCATTCAAAAATTTTCGCTAGGATCAATATTTAAAAAGGGGACCTTAGAATTTATTTTTGTCTCTTTAATATCAGCAGTCGCTTTGTGGAACTACAAAGCAACTGCTGTTTGTGTTTCCTAAATAATTATCTCTGCCCCATTTAACCTGTATATCTCACGTGGAAGCAGTGTCAGCTCTACGTCGGTAATCTGTAGCTTACCTCAGTTAATTATGTTCCCTATCCCGCACGAGATTAACCCGAGGGATTCCAATGAAATTTCATCCTGTGCCATCTACTTTACAAATAAGTTACGGTTTCTGAGGTAGTGCGGGGACAGACGGAATCTTGGAATTCTAACATCACATGGTATTGTATATTTCAGCACGGATATCATGGTCGCATTTTTATCACCTGTCATGTTATGCGTCACTTTCACACTTTCATAATTGTTAGAACGTGACAGGCATGGTATGGTGACAGATGATAAAAAGGCGACCGTCTTAGTCCTACAGACCAATTCTGCAGGCGTATTATGGATAATGTTATGTGATACAATAACTCCCATCAATATACACTATATGGCCTGTAATACGAGCAAAAAATTTAACTGTAGGCTGTACTCATACTGACCAATATTTGTTCAGCAATTTTTAAAAATAACTTGTGGTTTGATTTTTAATACACTTTAAAGTTTATTCTAAGACGTAATGTATTGCGAATTTTGTATGTTTAAGGCGTGACAAGCAACGTCAATCACAATGATATGGCGTGGCGATGGCGTCCATTGAAGATAATATTTATTTTGTATGAAAAATAGGGACTCTAAATACTTCATAATTTTTAAAAGTTGTTGAACAAAAGTGTCATCGTTTGAGGAGTACAATCTATGTTTTAATTATTTGCTCGTGTTACAGGCCACACCCCGTATATTGTATACAGGTCCCAATGTTAAAATTAGCCACACTTATCCCGCAGCCACACCTATTAGTTTAGTGATGTTTTAACATGATAGGTAGTAAGAATATTTTTTTATTATAACCGCTTGTTGTTAACTAACCCATTAGTAAAGAATAAGCGATATAGTTCCCAGAATAATCCAATAATAATAAAAACGTAATACACATAATAATAAAGTTACTGAAAAGGGCAGCATCCGCTCGGTGTACCCCTTACATTTCATTAAAGTGTCAAAAGGGCCTCTACGTGTTGGCTTCGGCTCCGCGCACGCCTCCCAAAAAAAAAAAAGTTACTGAAGTTACTTTTGTAACTTTTTATTTTGTTTATTACGTCATTATTTTTGGATTATAATAAAAAAATATTGTTATTTAATACATAACTATTAAAAATAACACCCTAAAAATACGAACTGAAATGGAACTGAGTTTGTAGTGTTCCTATTTGAAACAGCACCAAATAAAATATTTGATTGTATTGCCGTAACACTAAAAATACTTTGGAAGCCCATCTCTAGTATTGCACGGTGGCTATTTCAGGATTTGTCCGGATTTATTTCATTTATTCTGCACTCTTTAGGTAATTTGATGCCAATTGTGTTGCTGGAGGCACGTATTTGTGATAAAAAGTACCCCTATTTTTTATTTTGGTTCCTCTGAGTGCGTAGTTGTTGTAACATTTTGGCTTTGGAATTTTCCATACCTTTTTTAAAATAAATTGACGAAATATTTGGTAGGTACTATTATTTAAATGGGTCTAAACAATCAGCGTCATAGGCCTATATACCAGTAAGGCCACTAGTATATTTCAAAGTGCAAAGTGCGTTTTTATAAATATATATAATTCAATAACTTTAAAGTCACAAACACATGTCAATATACAATACACAATAAAATTAAAAAGGAATATTATACAAATGTCAAAGTAATATATACAAATGTCAATAAAACCAACAATAAACGAAAATGCAAATGTCTAAAATATTATGGAATAATTTTACATTAAAATTACTATACAATCCTTTTGCCGTGAAAAATGCCTGGTCAATCAAAAACGCTTTTAACTTGTTAACAAATATACCATACTTATAAGGTATAAACATACACTCTTTCTATATAGAAGAAAACTGTTCTTAAAATAACTTTAATAAGGACAAAATAGAGTAAATAGTCATAAAAAACATAATAGGTACTGAAAGATTCCCATAAAATAACAACATAAAATCTAGCCATAAATTAACCATCATAGCATTCATAGCTATAATTAATATGCATATCGCTGCTTCGTAACCACCACGTAACCTCCAACTAGATGGCGCATAGTTATAAAACAAATTTAAATCATGTGAGGTTATATTTCGATGGCGACAGCAGCAAAGTTGCAGTTACAGCGTGACTACCGCAGAGTTGACGAAGTTTTTAGATAAAGGATGACTCACTCTAGAATGATCCGGGCCCGGGCCGAGGCATTCGGCACTTCAGTTTTCCATAGAAAGCATCACGTAATTAGTGATCACCTGTCATAGAAAATGAAGTGTCGGTAGCCTCGGCCCGGGCCCGGCCCGATCCAGCATGAGCGTTACTGCCGTTATTGTAGCGCATATGAATTTTCACTGTGAATCTTCATAGCGGGAACATAACGTAATTGTTGATTGTGACTTCTGTTTCCCATTGCCGGCTCGACATAGTTTTGGCCTATATTAAAATCGTAAACATTTAATTCTATAGGTGTTTTTAACTTTTAGGAAAAGGAATAAATAATTGGAAATGTGAAACTGTAAAATAACACCAATGTATTGGGCCCCATACATTCCACGACTCTTCTCTTTCCGCACAGACTCTATACCCCTGTGGACAAATATTATTGTTTTTAAATTGCATATACAACAACCACCACAATGACGATGAGTTAATTAAACGTGATTCACGCTGGTCAACGTGGGATTTGAACCCGCAACTCTGATTTGCCGGTCAAACGTGCAACATTACAAACACTAATTCATTTTTTTTTTACCCTACATCGGATTAACAATGCTTATTCTATGGGAGGTGGTCAATGATAACCCAACCGCAGCCGGAAAGGTTGTTATCCAAAAAAGAAAAATGAGGCCATCACGTCCCAAGACCCATTATGACTAATTGATGGTGCAACTTTGTCGAACTTCATCCATTATGGCAAGGGCGCGTTGTCACTGATGACGCGAGAGTTATTAAAGTAACCAGTGTAGCGTGGCCTTTATCGAGTAACCCCCTTAAAACTTAGCAACCGCTTACTAACCTCTGTTAAATTTTGTCTTTTTCTGACAAATAGAAATGTCAAAATGACGGACAGGGACAAAAGATTATCAACGGTTTGTTACATTAGATTTGAGAAATGTTTAAAAAAGCGCCGAAAGCGCCCTGATACTGGTGCCATCTAGCGATTAAGGTGACGGATGGCCTAAACGACCTTGACCAATCGCCAATTGGATAACGCGCGTTAAATTTTATTTTCAAATATTTTATCATCAAAATAGCAAAAGGATTTTTAAAATGTCAACGAAGAATAGTCAGGGGTTTTATGTCCGATTTCGATTTTTGGTGAAATTTGGTGAATAGATAAAGTTCCGTATTTTGCACAATTATAAACGCAATTCTACAATTAGTGCTAAAAAATCTTCCACTAAGTTAGGTACGAAATCGTACGGAATTATCGTGTCTAACTCAACTGAAAATAATATACATTTTTTCGTCTCAAATTTCGTGTTTATTGCGCCCAGAATGAGCTCTTCAAATTTACCAAATTTTATAAAACTCGACGAAAAAAATGGTCAACAAATAAAAACAATAGGGTCCCTTTGTTTGACATAAAGTTTTAAGTTGTAATTATCGTTTGTCATATTATTATTATTTGTTTGTCATATTATTCCTAAAACTGGAACCGGTAACTTTTCAGGATTTTCGTAAGGTTTTCATGTAGATAGGTTACGTTAGGTTTGTTTTATGGCCATCCTGAAGCTACGCGTTTCTGATTCAAACAAATTGTTACTAACTAAAATGCGGACAAACAATACATTATACTTTAGATTGGCCATAGCAATCCAGCGCTCGCTGCTTACGTGATGGGCACCCTATCAAGGGCGCAAAATTTTGATAAGTATTTTTATTTTTTAGCTATAGTTATATTAATTATAGTTAATTTTAGTTTTATATTCATTTTATAACACTTCTTATATAACACTGATTTAAACTTTCACGATTATTGAACATTATCAAACTACACAACGGGACTTAATCGCGTATTTAAGTTTTAAGATTTACCTCCGACGTTTCGAGGATGGCGTTGTCCCCGTGCTCTCGGAGAACTTCTTATATAATAAATGAGTTTTTATTAATACATTATGACTTAAAACTTTTTGGAAAACAATCTCTCTGCTTTGCCTTAATGTTGACTGGTAGAGAATGCTTTTGGCATTAAGTCCTCCTTTTGTACGATAAGTTTTCTTATGTGCAATAAAGTTTAAATAAATAAATAAATACCTAGTGACCCAAAAATATATAGTCGCCCTAGCTCGCGCTAGGCAATGGATTCAAATATCTGGTCTCCCTGACATCCCTCGATCATTATTAAAGATAACCGGGCCTAATTTGGCACCCTTCACCCTTATTATGGGAATCAAAGTTCGGCTGTGGCCTTGAATTAAAAGGCCTTGGAAAAGTGGGTCACTCGGACCAAAATTTATTACGAAATACTTGGGATGAATAATTTAAGTTATGAAAGATAAATATTTATACAATGTAAAGCAATCGAAAATGGACAATATTTATGAACAAAACAAAGTTATTTTATTAAAATATCTAGTTTTTAACACACTACAACGTATAAATCGTACAATATTGCCTGTCAAATGTAAAAAAAGTTTGTGGATTTATTCATAAGTAATATTGTGATTGCGTAAAACAGTATATTCAGAGATATAATCACCCACCGTATCTCCTGAATACAGCTTTTCATATTTTCCAGTCTGCTAACCTTATGTTTTGGTAAATTCAACGCTAACGGCCGCTATGAAGTTATAAAGTCGTCACGTTTTTTAATTTGTAGTCTGCCTCTTTTGCACCCATGTAATGTTTATGTAGACGTGCTGGCTTCCCTTTTGCACACTTCAATTAGGTACTAATATTTTAACGTCATGCCTTGTCGTCGCTTGCATTTTCCTCGAGCACTATTACGCACATAGCCAACGTTTGCTCTATTAAATACTTAACCCTAAAACTCCCACATAATTGGCTCCAAGCTATAGACGAACTAGAAGCCAGTTGCCTACTCCTGAACGGCCCTAACTTTGTCTAGTGCCTGTGTTGAAGTTTTTTCATTACTAGCCCGAGTTGAGCGATGACAGAACTTCGTGATTTACCGTAATTGTCTTGCTGTGGCCTTTTTTTGTTTTTTACGTTGGGGAAATGCGGTCTTGCTGTGGCCTAGTTGGCTTCTAGTTTATTTTCTATTTCGATAATTGCAAGTAGTCCAGTCAAAAAAAAAAGCGCTGGTGGCTTAGCGGTAAGAGCGTGCAACTTTCAATCCGGAGGTTGCGGGTTCAAAGCCCGGCTCGTACCAATGATTTTTTCGGAACTTATGTACGAAATATCATTTGATATTTACCAGTCGCTTTTCGGTGAAGGAAACAGGACTAATCACAATAAGGCCTAGTTTACCCTTGGCTTGGTAGGTCAGATGGCAGTCGCTTTCGTAAAAACTAGTGTCTACGCCAATTCTCGGGATTAGTTACCAATCGGACCCCAGGCTCCCATGAGCCGTGGCAAAATGCCGGGATAACGCCAGGAAGATGATGAATTGCAAGTAGTCCATCATCTTAAGGCCTCAGAAGGAATATATTTAATGGTGACACTTTTATATTTTATCATATCACGCGTAACTCTCGTACTTTTGATAATTGTTAGAAAGTGGTCACTTAAAATAGTGACTATGAAATAGTCGTAATGTATATCTAGCCTTATAAACCTATTTAGCATATGTAACCGGCCTTAAAATGTATGTGTTTTGTGTGTGAGTATTTTATTTATTTTTACACATTTTAATTTTGATAGAGGTCTCTCTCTTCCTAGCTATCCATCCCACATGATGGCGGGGTCAGCTTTCCTGCTTAACCTTCTCCACTTCGCCCTGTCCACGATATCGATTTCATTTTTAATTTTGATAGAGGTAAATAAATATATATATTTTCCTCAGTCATCTGTTGACCACGAACGCTTAAATTCATTATACGCTTAATATTTTTCCATACCTAGATTTATTTCATAATTTATAGCGGTTTTGATCTCATTTTGACACAGCCATGAAGTTCGCATTACGCTGATTGGTGCATGCGAAACGAAGTGAAAGTCGTGCGTAAGATGCGGCGCCTATATGCCCGTGCATGAACTATAGGGGGCAGCATAGGAGCCGTCAGATTTTTGGCGCGAGGCCAGGCGTGGCCTGCTCCGCGATTTCGTCACTTTGCTACAGGTAGCTAAAAGTACATCCGTTCCGCCCCAATTTTGGGGAAAGCCATAAGCCGCGCGTGGCGCTGTCGCCACCTAGCGGCCATATCTGTGCTGATCGTAACAGACGCGTTTTGTTAGAGAGTGAGTCTTCTGTACCTAGTACTATTATTTATTCTGTGGCGAGGCGTAAATGTGTCGTTTATGCTTCCGATGTAGCCCACAAGATGGCACCTACAATGCACAAGGAAACGTACCGACGAGAACGGTAAATGATAGCACTTGCTTTGGCAATGTACATGTGCACATATGTTTCCGATTCAGGCCACAAGATGGTAGACCCTCCTACGCGCACGGTCCCTATCACCAAGTCGACCGTCAAGGTCTTATCAAAACCAGTTTAAAACCATAACAAATTGGTAAATCTGAATCGCGTTCCTGTTATTGTTATCAGATTAAATGGTAAGTACCATTTCTTGTGACAATTATTTTCTATCATCTTAGGGTGTCAGTTTATTCATCTATTAATGGTCTCTAAAATGTATTTATAAGTGTTATTGTTATTGATTTCATATTTATAACTGTATATTAGGACGTTAATGGAGAATTGATGTTGTCACCCGTAGCTTTATGATAATTATGACCTATTTATTATATTATATAAATTGTTTATATGTATGTTGTTAATAGGGTGTTTGTTTTTATTCGTGTACTCAATTAATGATTAAAATTATTATTAACTATGTTTTTAATTCATATTGTAGAGTTTACCGACTTTTAAACTACAAGTAGGATACAAGTAAAATACAATGAAAGCCAATAGAGAAGCTACAGCTATAATTATAAAGTTAAAGGTTTCTTTTATTGATTTTATTTTCTTTTCCTTTTGTAAGAATTTGATATGTTTTCTGAAAGAGTTACGTATTTGTATAAAGTTATGTACTCACTGAGTATAATTGCATGAATTCTATAGTAATTTAAATTGTATTTTTCTTAATTACTCGTAATGCATGTTAATTATAAGATGTAATAATGTTTTGAAAAGATGTGTCCCGCCGAGTTTGTTGCCGGTCTTATATTGGGATACCCTCCTCCAATTGAGGGGGGATTTAAATCTTCTCGTGGCAGAGGTGTACGGTTGGAGCCGGTAAAGGTTTATTTGACGTTCATAAGCGCATTGTAATATGTCTACTTGAATAAACTATTTTTTATCTTATCTTTATCTTAAATTAATCAAATAAATTTATAATAAAAAAAGTAAAAGAAAAAGTATTGCATAGGTACCTAATTAAATAAAACTCTGATTAAAAAAACAAAAGCCAAAATCTATATCGTTTTACGTCAGCAGTCAATATTGAATTAATTGCGCGGTCGTTATAGCTAAAGCAATTAAAATTATTTGACTAGGTATTAAAAACCAATAAAATTTGTTTTATTGATTACCAATCACACAATTGGGTTGCGGCCTCATGCCGGCCAAATTAGGTTACGAGACTGAAAAATCCGGTCAAGTGCGAGTTGGACTCACCCACCGAGGGTTCCGTACTTTTTTACTAGGTATTTGTTGTTACCTATAGCTATAACAGAAATACACCATCAGTGAAAATTTCAACTGTCTAGCTATCACGGTTCATGAGATACAGCCTGATGACAGACAGACGGACGGACGGATAGCCGGATAGACGGACAGACGGACAGACGGACAGACGGACAGACGGACAGACGGACAGACGGACAGACGGACAGACGGACAGACGGACAGACGGACAGACGGACAGACGGACAGACGGACAGACGGACAGACGGACAGACGGACAGACGGACAGACGGACAGACGGACAGACGGACAGACGGACAGACGGACAGACGGACAGACGGACAGTGGAGTATTAGTATTAGTAGATCCCGTTTTTACCCTTTGGATACGGAACCCTAAAAACTACCCCAGTTTAAATATACGTTGTTTACTATTATATAAATAATAGATACCTGAGCACGAAATATAAGGATCTAACGGTTATTAATATTTCAGTAATAATTACCGGATACATTTATAAAATGGATAATGAATTTGTATATTGGAAACGTTGTTTGGTCAAATTTAAAATACGGCGCTCGCTGTGTAATAAATATATGACGCAAAAGACATTATAAAAAGGTAAAAAAGAATATTTTTGTAATAGTTTAAATAAGTTGCTATGTTACCAATCAATACCAATCCTTTATGTATTTACATATTTGACAGTTTTACCTAGTAGCTGGTTTGTTAGTGCACACCGTTCCGTTCCGTATGGGGACCTTGCACTTTGAGACTATGCGCCGAAACTTAGCACAGTTGGTTCTTAGCTGGTCTTGAGCAGATACAGACCGGGAGACATCGAGAGCCACCTCTCATTTAGTGGGGGGGAGGGGGGAAGTTCGACGCTGCCGCGCTTCACTTGGAGCAACATTTCTCTAAAACTATATCCATTAAGGCATGTGATATATCATTTTCGGTTAAATTAAGGATGAGAAATCTATTTTTAGAACAAAAACAATGCACTTTCAAACAAAAAAAAACATAAAGTAGAAAAGACTAAAAAACGTATTTTTGTTTTTTTTTTATAATTACCAATTTTTTTTAAAAGCGTTGCAGGAATCTGAAATTAAAAAATATACTCGTAAAGGTACACTTATTACGTTTAAAAAAATATATGGTTTATTATACAAATCTGTTGATAATTGGGAGATAAAAAATAATATTAAGCGTGGGTCAGAGTGATCTCATATGAAGGTGGGAAGGTTACTTATAATTAGTTCTACAATCGTTTATTTTTTTTAGTTTTTCGTAAATAACTCGTAAACGGTAGCCCACAGCAAAAAAATATATTTTACGTAAATAATCTGTTTCAGATTTCTTATAATATAAGTGCTACTTTTTTTTGGCTAGGATCAATATTAAAAAAAATATTGAAGGGAGAAAACAAATTCAAAGGTCCACTTTTTTAGTCATTCGTAAATAACTCGTAAACGGTGGCCAATAGCAAAAACTGTTTTATTACATGAATAATTTACTTAAAATTTCCTACAAAAAAGGTCATTAAAACTTTTTCGCTAGGATCAATATTAAAAACGATATTAACGAGAGAAATTAAATTCTAAGGTCCCCTTTTAAAATATTGATCCAAGCAAAAAAGTTTGAATAACCTTTTTTGTAGGAAAATTTTATGCTAATTATTCATGTATAAAAATATTTTTTGGTATTGGCCATCCTTTACGAGTTATTTACGAATGACTAAAAAAGGGGACCTTAGTATTTATTTTCTTCCTTTAATATCTTTTTTTGCTATGGGCTACCGTTTACGAGTTATTTACGAAAAACTAAAAAAAATAAACGATTGTAGAACAAATTATAAGTAACCTTCCCACCTTCATATGAGATCACTTTTACCCACGCTTAATATTATTTTTTATCTCCCATTTATCAATAGATTTTTATAATAAACTATATATTTTTTTAGACGTAATAAGTGTAGCTTTACGACTATATTTTTTGTTTTCAATTTCTTGCAACACTTTAAAAAAAATGGTAATTATAAAAAAAAACAAAAATACGTTTTTCAGTCTTTTCTGCTTTATTCTTTTTATTTGTTAGAAAGTGCATTGTTTTTGTTCTAAAACCATATTCCTCATCCTTAATTTATCGGAAAATGATATATCACATGCCCTAATAGGTATAGTTTTAGAGAAATGTTGCTCCAAGTGAAGCGCGGCAGCGTCGAACTTCCCCCCTCCCCCCCACTAAATGAGAGGTGGCTCTCGACGGCTCCCGGTCTGTATCTGCTCAAGACCAGCTAAGAATCAACTGTGCCAAGTTTCACCGCATAGGCTCAAAATGCAAGGTGTCGTGCACTAACAAACCAGCTACTAGTTTACGTTTGTAACTATATGCTCCATATCGGCTCGAACAGTAAGGCTCATTTTCTGGAATCACTTTCCTTTATAAAAATAGGAAATGACCAATAAAAACAGCATTTGAAGAAAAAAAACTACTGTTTAATAAATTAGGTACTTAATGGAATTTTATTTGCGTCTATTAGCAAATTTTCTTGATCAAAACGTTAAATACCTTTTTTAATTATTCTCACTTTGTCTTAAAATATTCTTTTTGTGACACCGCCACTGAAATTGAAAAGCTATCTGTCAATTTGAAAATTCATTATGTTAATTGAGACAGACCTTCAGTGGAAAAATTTAATAAATCTGCTAAGTCTTTATTGTTTTTAAACGCGCCTCAAGCGTTTTTTTTTCTTTGCTGACAGATGGTCATACAAATTAAATATCGGAGGAATTCCATTAATTATTTTTTTAAATCAAATCTAAAAACAAGGAATATACAGGATGATTCAGGAGACGTGAGCAGGACTAACACTGCGCATTTTGTAAATTATAAGCAACTGTTTCGTATCGGTATTAGTGAGGTTAACGTTAATTTTCTAGTCGTGTTAAAAAAAAATTAAATCATTTGACGATTTGTTGTCAATTTGAGTTTTGTTACATAAGCATAAGATCCGAACGATATGAGTGACGTCAAATATAAAATATTTAGTAAAGTCTTCTGTTTTTTGACCTGGTTGACCGCAAGCATTCTTATGCTAACTTACCTAAATTTTATGCTTACTTACAGTGTTAATACCTAAGTGTCATCAAGCTATTAGACTAAAAGCTACATGAATCCAAGTTTATTTCTTTCTTTCGTATACTTTTTACTTTATTTTTGCAGCTATGGCAGCATACTAAATGAGCTTGTATGAGATAGCGGAGTTGAATGAGCGGTCTTAATCATCGTGCGACGTCAGGATAACGGCCGAGATACGCCGACTCGTTTATTTCAGGCTGCATCACACGTAAGGCGGAGCGGATTTTTACAAGTATTCAGTTTGCGCCATACAAGAGACTAAATACCAGTACGGATATGATGGACGTTCTTCTCTACGTGACAGCGTGATAAAACGGTATCCGTCACTTCAAATCTCGCTCTATTAAAAAGTGGTTTTCTTAATGATTTTTCTTGTATACGTAGGTATACAAGATACAGGGTGGTCCAAACCTTGACGTCCAAAAATTTTTTTTAGATTGCTCTAGTCGTGGGCTATCAGAATATACCCCATGTGTATTAGCCGATTTTTTGTAGTTTTCGAGTTATGAATTTTTGAAGTTTTTTTTGGTAAAAAATTTGGGGGTGAAGTTATTTACTCATAAAAAAAAACTATTAGAGTTTTTTTATGTTTCTTTTTGTAACATACTCCTCAATAAATGACGTAATTATTAAAAAAAAAATCAGCGTCCTCACGTTGATACAAGTTGTAAAAAAACATGACAGAAATAAAAAATTTACGCTCCAGCATCTCATGCTTAGATTTTGCTTCTTCTTCTTCTTCCTCTCCTGTTCCCATTATTTGGGGTCGGGTCTCCTCACTGTCCTGCGCCAAGTCCTACGATCTTGGGTTGTCTGTTGGGGCACCTGGGCTTTCTTGAGGTCTCTTTCTATACTTGTCCACCAGGTATATGGCGGGCGGCCGCGGCCTCTTGGGGCCTCTGGTAGATTGAGGGCTACTTGTACTACGTGATCGTTTTCCCGTCGTTTAACGTGGCCATACCAACGAAGGCGGTTTTCGGTAAGTTTGTCTGCGATTGGTGCAACCTTGAAGCTACCGCGTATATATTCATTACGTATCTTGTCTAGCCGTGTTACACCTCCCGCCCACCTGAGCATCTTCATCTCGTTGGTATGTACCTTTTGCTCATGAATTTTCTTTGTTGTCCAGCATTCAGATCCATAAAGTAGCGCGGGACGGACTGCCGTTTTATAAACTTGTCCCTTTGTTTTTATGGGGATACGTGGGTCGCACAATACACCTGTAAGCGATCGCCATTTTTGCCATGCGACGTTTATTCTGTGTGCCACGTCAGCATCGACATTTGCATCGGGTGTAAGTATGGATGAGCTTAGATTTTGCAAATAAAAAAAAAATTCAAGCTGTTACAAGGACTTCTGCTGATTTTAAAAACTGATAGACCCTAAGTGTTTTACAAAAAGGTAAAAAAAAGTGACACTTAATAGTCGAAATTTGAGAGAATCGGCACTCATAGGAACTGAGGTCGAAAGTTCCCAAATTAGTGATTCACAAAAAAAACGGTTTTATTATTCCTAACTTTACTAAAAACACAGAAATGACCACGATCAGTCAATGTTGTGACATGCGATAAGCGAATCATCATTTGGGTAAGCTTAATCATTATCTTAACTGGACCCGTGTCACGGCGGGTTGTTATCTACAAAGGGTTCATTTTTACCTGCTCGAATTGAATGTCATCACGAATACCTACCATTTATTTATGGAACCACTCTCTATCGCTTGTTCGTAGCGCAATTGCCGCAATAATTATTAGCAGGCATAATAACAAAGGAGTTTTTATCATTCTGCATGAAATAAAACACAAGGAAAATTAATTTGGTTAAACAATTTAATTAAATAATTATTACAACCGAACATAAATACTACATTACAAATGTTCTATCAACTAACTACTTTCGTCCTTTCAAAGTTACTTTTTAAGGCTATCTAGGCCACGTATGAAGGTCGAACATTTAATACAAATTAAATAGTTTTGATACTAACTAAAACTACGCAACAAATTAAACAACTTAAACTACGAATAAATAATTAAAATAACAACCCTCCACCTCCCAAAAAAGAATTAGATTTACAAAAGATTTTCAAATATTCGACCTTCTACTTCCACACATAGCCTACACCGCCTTAAAAAGTTAGCTTTTAACTTCCTGAAAGCATTTCGATTTTCTTTCATTCTCCTTTCGCTCTCTCTTAACATGTCTCTTAGCTCCGCTTCGGAGTTTGAGTCTCTTGCGTAAACCATCTCTTTGTAGTATCCCCAGACGAAAAAGTCTATGGGATTTAAATCCGGTGAACGTGGAGGCCAGTCGATAGGTCCACCACGCCCAATCCATCTGTTGGGAAAGTTTTCGGTCAGGTGTCGTCTTACGTCTAAGGAATAGTGGCAAGGGGCGCCATCATTTTGGAATACCATTTTTCTCCAAGTTGACGCCTTAGTACCTTTTTTACTGAATTACAGATAGGATAGTGTGAACAGTTCAATAATACATCGAATTCAGCTCACCTGCTTTGAGAGTTCTCAGGATCGATGTCCGAGGTATTGCAGTCCTACGAGCTATCCTCCTTGAACTCGTAGAGGGGTCTCTTTGGATTTCCGCCAAAATTTCTTCCCTCCTATCTGGATCTACTCTTGGTACTCCTTCGCGAGGTTGCTGACTAGGTATGCGTCCAGCCATCAGCCTCTGGTGGGTACTTATGAACACTCTGTGATCCGGGTAATGTTGTCGTGGTTCTCCACGGTGCTCTAACTGTTCACGATAGAGTCTTGCGGCTAAATGCCCGTTTCCTTGGGCTACACCATAATAATAATGCATTTCTGCATAATCACTAAGAGTGTAGTTCATTTTGCTGGGCAAAACTAATCCAAGTCACGGGGCAAAGATCAATAGTCCAAAACACAAGCACAGGTCGGTCGTAAGGCAAATCAATCGGAGTCCAGTTAGCACAGCAAGAAGATTTCAAAAACAGAACGTAACGAATACAGTAGCAACACATGCGAATCTGACGAAAGCATTGAGCAACTGTCACTGATAATACTAATTAGAGGTAAAGGTAAATATGTTCGCTAAAAACTCACCTGGAGACCTTAAATACAGGAAACAATTTAATCATAGCGGGTGATATAAACATTAATATAAAAGTGAAATTGTGTGAACCTTTACATGAATTTAAAAATAGGACTAATTATTTAAACACCCTATCGACCTTTGGACTCCTTGCTGGTCACTCTAAGCCAACAAGGGAAAAAAATTGCTTGGATCATTTTATTTTAAGGATAAATAAAACTAAATACTCTCCTACTATTGCTATTATTAAGACTACTATAACAGATCATTTTACCACTTTCTTGTCTTTATCTAAAATTAAAAAAACAACTACAGTAAATAAAACTAAGACCACAATTAATTTCGATAATGCTTTAAAACACCTCCAAGAAAAAAACTTATCTAATCTTATGTTCTGTACTGACCCCAATATTATGACAGATAGTTTAATAAATATGCTTAGCGAGTCCATAAAAGAAAATACTAAAATCAGTCAAATACCTAGTGCGAAGCGTGTTATAAAGCCTTGGATGTCTCCAGGGATATTACGTTGTATACGGAACCGCAATAAGTTACAAAGACAAGTACGTAATAACCCTGATGACACAATACTAAAAATAACTTACATTCGTTACAGAAATTATTGTAAAAAACTTATAAAAAACTTAAAAAGACAATTTGAAAAAGATCTTCTGGCGAACTCAGTAAACAATAATAAATTACTGTGGAAAAATATAAAAAAATTGACTTTCACAGATAAATCTAATAAAGCTCCCTCAGAGCTTACAAATATGAGAACAACCCCAATTGAATCGGCCAATCACATAAATGATTACTTCGCTAACATCGGGAAAGAGCTGGCTGAACAAATCGACTCAAACCCTCAGGATTTAAGGAACTTTCTTGGTCGCCTCCCTGTACAATCTGCATCATTTGTATTGCTACCCACTACCCCTGACGAAGTTCACACTACTTTGAAAAATCTAAAATCAAATAGTGCACCCGGCTGGGATAACATCACGACCAGTTTTCTCAAATTTATAGCTAAAGAAATAGTCCCTGTTCTAACCCATCTGGTAAACCTCTGCTTCGATCAAGGAGTATTCCCCAAAGCTTTGAAAAAAGCATTAATTACACCCGTGTATAAGAGTGGGGACAGAGACGACGTCAGTAATTATAGGCCAATCTCAGTTTTACCCGCACTTTCGAAAATTTTGGAAAAACTCCTTAACACTAGACTGTTAAACTTTTTAAATAAATGTAATCTTCTATCGGCGGCACAATTTGGTTTCAGGCACGGAATGTCAACTGAAGATGCAATAACCTCTCTTACTTCACTAGTAGCGGATAACCTGGACAATGGTAATAAGTGCTTAGCTGTTTTTTTGGACCTAAAAAAGGCCTTTGACACCGTCTCTGTTCCTATTCTTTTACACAAACTTGAAAAAATGGGGGTTAGAGGGTCACCTCTTGCTCTTCTTAAAAATTATCTTACTGAAAGGAAACAACGGGTGAAACTATCACAATATACCAGTGACGATGTAGACATCTCTTACGGCGTACCCCAGGGTAGCGTATTAGGCCCTACGCTATTTTTGGTTTACATTAATGACCTGTGTAATATTACATTACCTAATGCTAAACTTTTTTCTTATGCTGACGATACCGCAGTGGTCGTTACAGGAAAAACATGGAATGAGGTTAAAATCAGTGCAGAACTGGGCATGTCTTACATCGCTAAATGGTTAAGAATGAATTTATTAACACTTAATACCAAAAAAACAAATTACATGTGTTTTAGTATAACCAGTAGTACACAACCAACTTGGGATACTAATCTTAAAATACACTTCGATCAACCTTGTGACGGTGCCAGTTGCGACTGCCCATCTATCGGAAAAATTGCAAACATCAAATATTTGGGAGTTATGTTGGACGAGCATCTCAATTGGTACGGTCACATTGATCAGGTCATTGTTAGAGTAAGAAAGTTGCTCTGGATTTTCAAGACTTTAAGACATATTGTGCCGGGAATAATAACAACGAAACAATCAAAGCCGCGTAATTTATTAAATGAAATTTACACCTCCTTGGCACAATCAGTCCTGACGTATTGCATAACTGCTTGGGGAGGTGCAGCAAAAACTCGTTTTATAGACCTTGAAAGAGCGCAGAGGGCACTTATCAAGATTATGTATTTTAAGAAGGCCAGGTTTTCCACTGATCTGTTATACCAAATCAGCGGAATCTTATCAGTTCGGAAATTGTACATCTTGCAGACCATTCTAAAAAAGCATAAAACTCTCCCGTACAACCCAAACTACAAGAATAAGAGGCACAAAATATATATTGCTAAGGTGGTTAAGACTAAAACTAAATTTGCGAGATCACAGTACGTCACCACATCTGCGCACCTTTACAATAAAATTAATAATTTACTAGATATTCACTCCAAACCGCATACAGAGTGCAAAAATGTTTTAATTAAATGGTTGCAGAGTAAAACATATGATGAGACAGAAAATTTACTGAGATAAAGCCCACGCTCAACACACACACACACACCCACACGCACCCCCACACACACTCACACACACATACACACACACACACACACACACATACACACAGAAGAACCCATAAATTTAATTGTTTATGAATTAAAATTAGCATAGTTAAACCTTAGCAATACCTTACCTCCGTAGGTATCTATTAGACTTAGTTTTAGTTTATAAGTAATAAAAGTAGTGCTTCTTTTGTATTTCTGTTGTAATACTGTATACTGTAATTTTCCGTAATTGATTAGTTTAGTTTAATTTAATTGTATACCTAAGTACATTATGTTACATAGGGAAGAGCGGTGTTACCCAACACGGGCATATGTTTGCTTACAGGGTAGCTCCATCCCTTGCATCATTAATATGTGTATTTTTTGGAAATAAAGAATTTTGTATTTTTGTATTTTTTGTATTTTAAAGGGGTGAACTTATTAAACAATAGTGTGTATGGAGACAGTAATCGGCGGGGTGGGAGCAGGTAAAAATGAACCCTTTGTAGATAACAACCCGCCGCGACACGGGTCCAGTTAAGATAATGATTAAGCTTACCCAAATGATGATTCGCTTATCGCATGTCACAACATTGACTGATCGTGGTCATTTCTGTGTTTTATTAAAGTTAGGAATAATAAAACCGTTATTTTTTGTGAATCACTAATTTGGGAACTTTCGACCTCAGTTCCTTTGAGTGCCGATTCTGTCAAATTTCGACTATTAAGTGTCACTTATTTTTACCTTTATGTAAAACACTTAGGGTCTATCAGTTTTTAAAATCAGCAGAAGTCCTTGTAACAGCTTGTATTTTTTTTTTTATTTGCAAAATCTAAGCATGAGATGCTGGAGCGTAAAATTTTTAATTCTGTCATGTTTTTTTACAACTTGTATCAACGTGAGGACGCTGATTTTTTTTTAATAATTACGTCATTTATTGAGGAGTATGTTACAAAAAGAAACAAAAAAAAACTCTAATAGTTTTTTTTTATGAGTAAATTACTTCACCCCCAAATTTTTAACCAAAAAAAACTTCAAAACTTCATAACTCGACAACTACAAAAAATCCGCTAATATACATGGGGTATATTCTGATAGCCCACGACTAGAGCAATCTAAAAAAAAATTTTGGACGTCAAGGTTTGGACCACCCTGTATAAAATCATACAAAATAATTATATATTGTTATATATTGTTTTCTTAATATTTTTGTGTGTATTTTTGTAATGTTTTAATTTCTTTTTTTCTTGATGTTGTTGTCTTGTGATCGTCACCAATAAATATATTTTATCTATCTTATCTTTTATCAAAAGACGAACAGGCCGGTTATGTGTCGAATGTATTGGCATTTACATAATTATCTGTAATGTAAATTCGACATTCCTCATTCCGCCGATACCAAAGCCACAGCCTTACCAGGTTGACAAATTGAATTTTTGCCTGATTTCCTTGGTCCTTTGACACGTGGATTTGCTTAATCCCCGTCAGCGGAATGACAGACTGACAGTTCAGATTGCTATCTCAGCTAGAAGCACTAATCAGATAGCTACAGTGATTTAATCACATCCTACGGTTCAAATGAGTTGTGCCTCTGTCCATTATAGGCGAGGGGAAACGGGGCGCGTATCAATATTGTGAGTAATTCATTTAAACCAGGGTTGGCAAAAGTTGGTAGCCAACTTCGGTCTAATAAAATATTAAAATTATAATTTTGCCAAGTAATAGATATTCACAATAAAAAGAGCGTAATAATTAAAAAAAAATCTGATATAATCTATTTCCGCTGGCCGTACCCATTTACCCAACTTCGTCTCATATTTTTTTATTATGAAAATTATACATATTTAAACTTCTTCCAAATCCTAAATATTGAATACGCCCGGTTAATCCCATGATAAAATTTGTAGCAGAATTGTTATAAAACGAGTTTTTTAGTTTTCATATAAATAGTTTAGAAGTTATCAAGAATCACGGCAAAAAAAAAGCAGCATTTAATTAGGTACCTAAGGTAAATATTGCCGGAAATATTATGTTCAAATATTTAAAAGCAACCCTCCATGTGGCAGTCGCGTTCCCATTAAAACATTTCGGATTTAAAACTGGCCAAGTGCGAGTCGGAGTCGCGCACGAAGGGTTCCGTACCATTACGCAAAAAACGGCAAAAAAATCACGTAGCTTCACTTCATTATTTATTTTGGTTTGTTTTTAGTATTTGTTGTTATAGCGGCAACAGAAATACAATATCTGTGAAAATTTCAACTGTCTAGCTATCACGGTTCATGAGTTACAGCCTGGTGACAGACAGACGGACCGACAGCGCTGCGGAGATTTATAACAGGGTCCCGTTTTTACCCTTCAGGTACGGAACCCCAAAAAGTGCCAATTTGCCGGTGACATCGCTGTTATTTAAATAAGCCACTCCGTTAATACACCCACACATAGAACGACGACTTCATTTTTACTTTCGGCGTACGGATCGGTAAAAAACGTCCGAAATCAACCGTTCTTTTTACAAAACGTTACTAAACATGCGTCAGGAACAGGGCACGGGTTAATTAATCTAAAGTTATGTAGTCCGGGTGGAGATAAATCAAATATCCTATCATGCAGGGAGCGAGCACTTTTTACTCGCTCGGCCCAACTTCTGACCCGCGTTGTGGCTCAAGTCAAAAGAGTTACCCCCTTATTTATTAACGCGCTACAAACCTCAATAATATTAAAAACTAATAATTTGTATAGTGTGTAGCTTTCAAATAGAGCTCGACGGCTAATCCTATTGTCTGTTGTTAAGTAAAACCGCTCATGCCACGTGCCACAACCACCTGCATAAAAAATACGTACTTCGGTTACTGAGTGCCGGCGAGTCGAACGCTACAGAACCAGTCTAAAATGTGTCATCGAGATGCGTAACAAAGGCGCGTTATCGGAGAGCGCACCTACACTGTTTTTTTGATCGTTGGACTAGCCCGCGCTCAGGTGCCAAATAGAATAATTAAGACCCTTTTTTGCAGGTAAGTAGCACGTGCGGTTTTACTTAACAATAGACAATAGGATTAGCCGTCGAGCTCTATTTGAAAGCTACACACTATACCCGACTCAAGGAGATGCTGAGCAATAGCTGACTTGTTCCACTTGTAAATTCGTACGTAAGTGTGACAGGGAGACAACACGTCGAACGTGGTTCGCGGTAGGTCCTCTGATCACTGGATCGAGCTACATAGTCTCAAGGTCATTTCTACAGAACGCCACTATATACCAGGATTGGTAGGAGAAGCCATTGAAATTCACAAATGCAAAAATTTCAATCGTGAAGATGGGTTTAAACTGTCAAATGTGTGGAATTCTGTGATTTCTTTGGGTAAAACCAGTGATATCCGAATCAAACACGCGTAGTGAGTGTATACTGTGTAGTGTGCTTGGACATACCAACGAGTGTGAACGCGTCCGGTGGTAATTCTACACCCACCCGCTATCACCAGGTAACTGCGTCGGAATATCGGGAGCTCGAAAACAATACAAAAGGTAATCACGGTTCATATCCCGGTCGATATAAGTCTAGTGAAACTAACCGTGAATCACTGTTAAGTGTCGTGTCTTATAAAGTGACCTATCATTTGCCTCGTCTATTCTCTATGGTCCTAATCGTTAGCGCTAATCGTATTTATAGCCATATCCCGTTCTCACACCGGAGCGACGTCAAAATCCACATCCAATGTGAAGACCGCCATATTCACTACCTCTACCCGTACCATGAGCCAGTGACAGTGTCAATACTGATAAGTACGAGTATCAATATTAGCTAACGTCTACGTAATTTACTTTCTACACATCTCGCTCCCACTACTTAATAGTTATGCGAGTACTGTTACGAGCGAGATACCTACATAGAAAGTAGCGTTCATTCTCGATAGCGTTTATGTCCGTGCCAAACCTGGTGGTAGCCACACTGTACTGATGTGAATTTGCACATCGCTCCGGATTATAAGCCTGACAGCGCATCGTATTTATAACGGTGTCCTGCTTGCACTAGAGCGACGTGAAAAATTGAATATCCACATCCAATGTGAAGACCGCCATACTCGCTATCTTTACCCGTACCATGAGCCAGTGGCAGTGTCAAAACTGACATATACGTTAACGTCTACGTAATTTACCTATACTTTCTACACATCTCGCTCCCACTAATATGCGAGTACGAGCGATATACATAGAAAGTAGCGTTCGTTCTCGATAGCGTTTATGTCCGTGCCTGGTGGTAGCCACACTAGTGACTTGGGCCACGGAATTCGTGAGCGCGCGAACTCCGCGCATTAATCTCTGTACAACTCAGATTTTGCGAAGTTAGCAGCAATTTCCTCGGAAATCGGAAACAATTTACGAATAACAACAAACCTCATAATTCTAGCTTTCACCTTTGCCATTGTCGGTGACTTTGGAGCTGAAATTCTACGTGAATCGGATTGAATACTCAAGGTTTCGAATAGAACTGAGCATGTTGATGGTTGAACGTATTCATGATTAATATTTGCTTGCAATTTAAATGTGAACTTTATTTTTATATGAAGTTAAGCACTCGTGAATAAAATTCAGTTACGACATGATTTTATTTTAGAAATGATTGGCTTGGAAATTGGCAATTATTTGTTTTTTTATTTTTTAAACTAAAATAAATAAAATTTACGTTACGTATACTCTGTAAATACCACCTTATCCAGCTCATTTTAGCTTAGGTAATCTTGGCTGGGCTAAATTCAATCATAGTTTATTTTCTTCACATATCAAACCCACCAACGGAGCGGCAGTTGACGTCCACGAGGGTTTATTACACACTTTAACGATTTTACGAGTTATCGCCCAAATATATTTTTTGTTATGGAAATCTGTCCTATAGGTCTATAGGGAAGAACGGGATATTTATTCATAGAAAAAAATCTTACTAGTGAATAATCAGCGATCAACAATTATATTTTACGTCTATTCTATCCACACTGGCTCTACAATCCTACATCCTACGTGTACGTATGTCTGTACGCTAGAAAATAGTCGATCACTCGCTTTCTCGTCTCCGTTAGGACCGTTATCTATCTATTCTACTAAAAGCTGTACAGTCATCTATCTTATAATACCGTTAAGTAATCTTTTTTTCACCACACCATCTCGGAAAGGCTTAATTTGCACTTCAAAAACGGATAGCAAAGTTGCACTTTGCTATCAGTAATTCACATGTGAGGCAAAGTAATCAAATGCAAACTTTGAGTTGTTTTCTTATGTTTTCTGGTAGAATTGACTTTTAAATGATGATTTTGGATGATAAATATTTAATAACATTCATTTGAATTTGATTTGGTTTGATTTTGTTTGATATTTCACATTTAATATTTGCTTCGGGTTGGTGTGGTGAAAAATTTTGTGTTTCACTCGGGGGCAAATTTTGTTCAACCCTCGTGGTTTGAAACCCTCGCAACGCTCAAGATTGCATTTTTGGAACTACTCGCTACGCTGGTTCAATTTTGGAATCTTTCGCTTGCTCGGGTATCAATATTAGCACGAGCGGTTAAACAACAACTTTGCCCCCTTGTGAAACAAATAACTATTACAACGAAGTACCTACCTTCAAATATCAAACACAATCTTTATGCTTCAAATTCTGAAGACAAAGTTGGATATCAGTATTTTATCCACAAGAGTAGAAAGTAGTTTGAAACAAATTTTGAGTTGTTATCATGTTCGCTGATAGAAATACTTTTAAGAGATGATTATGAATGATACTCGTAAATATTTAATAACGTTCATTTGAATTTGATTTTTAATGTTTTACAGTTAGTAAGCTATTGTCCTCGCGTTGGGATGGTGTAAATTTTTGTTGGAGCGGTGGTGGCCGAGTGGATATGACGTCCGACTTTCAATCCGGAGGTCGCGGGTTCCTATCCTGGCTCGTACCAATGAGTTTTTCGGAACTTATGTACGAAATATCATTTGATATTTACCACTAGCTTTTCGGTGAAGGAAAACATCGTGAGGAAACCTGCATACATCTGCGAAGAAATTCAAAGGTGTATGTGAAGTCCCCAATCCGCATTGGGCTAGCGTGAGGACTATAGCCCAAGCCCTCTCGCGCATGAGAGGAGGCCTGTGCCCAGCAGTGGGACGTATATAGGCTGAAATGATGATGATGATGAAATTTTTGTGTTTCACTCGGTAGCAAAGTTTGTAATTTAACCCTCCTCGTATAATCTAAAAGCCTCGCTCACGCACGCTCGAGATTCCATTTTACGAGCTACTCGCTACGCCCATCTATTAATTTAGGAGTTTTTCGCTTGCTCGGTTATCAATATTAGCACAAGTTAATTAAGAACTTCGGCCCCTTGTAAAACTAATCCTATCGGACGGAGGTATCGCTGGTGCGACATGGTGGAGGCGGATCTGCGCAAACTTCGAGTCAACAATTGGCGAGAGGTCGCACAGTACGTCTACCACCAGTTTTGACATTGACATAACGCTCACGTCTACGTAATTTACTTTCTGTACATCTCGCTTGCACTAATATGCGAGTATGAGCGAGATGCATAGAAAGTATGTTACGTAGACGTGCGTGTATATGTCAATGTCAAAACTGATGGTAGACGTACAGGACTGAGAAAAGTGGGCCTGTCTTGTGTCTGAGGCCGAGTCTCACTTTGGGACACTGAGTCAATGGAGTAAGTGCAAGTAAATCACTATTTGCGAGTTTCGTCGTACAAGATATTACTGCAGGAGACTGTACGGGGCGTTAGAGGGCGTGACCTGTCATCGCTTTCTATTAGCCCATTGTCACTTTCTCGTCCATTACATGTCCGAAAAAAGGATTTACATCCAAAGTTAGAGTTACGTTTGCAGCTCTGTATTTTTAGATACGAAAAGTTTTATGATTTTAGCTCGAGTGTAGGTCTGTTATATGAAATTACTGTTTTACATCCTTATATGTGGTTGAAGAGTACAGAATAATTAAGTTATCCTGTTGTTCTTCTTAACAAGCTATAGTGTCGAACCAGTATAAGGTAACATTCCAGTTACGACCGCAGCTGCGCTACTGCTCCGACACTACTGCAGCGCCCTGAAAATATCGAAGGACGGCCTGAAGGTGATCAGATGGTTGTGCCTAAAACGTTTAATTTAGATAGATTTAATTTAAATTAAGATATTTGAGATACATTTTTGTTCGATTCGGCGGCGTTGAAGAAGGCTCATGACTGTTATGATGGCTACTTTGAGGATGACTCACGCTAGAACGGCCCGGGTCTGGGCCGAGACAACCGACAGGTGACCGGTGATCACGTGATGCTTTCTATAGAAAACGAAGAGTTGGAAGTCGCGGCCCCGATTCGGGCCGTTCTAGCGTGAGACATCCTCAAAGTAGCCATCATAACAGTCATGAGCCTTCTTCAACGCCGCCGAATCGAACAAAAATGTATCTCAAATATCTTAATTAGTATATAATTTACTTTTAAATTGGCAACTGGACACAGGAGGCAGCTCCCGATCGTCTATTTGCTTTCCGAATCAGAATCATTAAGTACTATTGAGCTTCGAGGAGGCTTGAACGCACTACCTGTCACGTTTTTTTGCCAATTTAAGGGTAAAAAAATCCGTTATATTGTAATGTCGGGTGTACACACTTGTCGAGAGCCTCTCGCTGAGTCTCGACACCGCTCCGATCCAATTGGAGAAGCGTGAGACGAGACAAGAAATAGTGAGAGGAGAAGGGAGCAGCATGTACACACTACTAGTTCTCTGCCTGTCTCGGGGTCTCTCGACGAGTGTGTACAGCCCGCATACAAACCAGAGTTAACCCGAATAAATGATAAAGGTCATTTCAAGGTCAGTCTGAGGCGCATGCTCGGCACAGATAAGAAATTAGGCTGCTGCAAACCTTTTCCAGGAAAGTTCGTTGAACTTTCTACCTGGAAAGGTCCAGGGCGCGTTAATATTGAGTGATTCAATTTAATTTAATCTAATCTCCTGTTTTATTCAATTTAGTAGTAGGTATTTTTGCCTACGAAGTTGGTGATTCCAAGTTAACATTTTGGTCAAATATCCAACCCAAAATTTATGTAATGAACATACGTAAATAAACATAATTATCCTATTTTGTTCTTGACTTCTAAATAATTGTTTTTACATAATACATAATAACATAGGTACTTACCTATGCTCTACGCAGAAAAAAAATTGTACAATAACCAGATATATTTCAACTGATAGACCTATCTTGATCTAAGATATTACCTTGATGTACCTAAGATAATCTCACTAACGGTTCAAAGCTAATTCTCAATATTCAAGCTTGAAAGTCTTGTGACAAGAATGTTATGGGTCAAGATATTACTTATTGAATCAAAACTGATTTTTTTATTTGATACAAGAAATTAGTTTTTGGCCCAAGAAAGTACTTATACCATAAGATATTCCTTGGTTCAAGACCTTTATTATCTATCTAAACTATCATCAATCATAGGAGTTTTCGTCTATAGCAGACGATTTATGGATGACTCAGGTTAGACCGGGCCGGAGCTTCCGGCGCATCGTTTTCTATGGAAAGTATCACGTGATCGCCTGTCATGTCATAGAAAAGTAAGCTCCGGAAGCTCCGGCCCGGACACGGCCCGGTCTAACGTGAGTCATCCTTTATGGTGTAACACCGGAGAAACACCGTTTTTGGTGGCTGAATAGACCGATGCGAGACCGACATGGTCTACCACAGGTCTGACAAGAGAAGTTTGCGGAAACCGGTACTGAGACACCTTGTCGTCGTCTTTGCCTCTTGTCAGCGAGTGCGGCGAACCAGGTCTCATCACAAAACTTACGACCCTCCACAACACGTTTGCGCCATTCCGTCCGCTGCTCTGCGAGCCTCTCCCAGTCTCGGTGGTCGATATGGAAGGCAATCATGTCCCTCTTTGCGCAATCTTTAAAGCGAAGCAATGGCCTCCCAACGTTACGTTTTGCATTCGCAACCGCACCAAGAAGAACACGACGAGGTAGTCGAGAGGGTTCCATCCTGTGCACATGCCCTAGCCAACGCAAATGTCTCTGCTTGAGAAACGCTGTTAAACTAGGCAGCTGTGCAATTTCTAGAACCCTTTCGTTTGTCACCCTGTCTTGCCATGATATTCCTAGGATCTTACGAAGGCGACGCATGTAGAAATAGTTAATACGACGTTCTATTTTTGCATACGTCGTCCAGGTTTCAGCTCCGTACAAGAGTATGCTTAATATAGAAGCCTGAAAAACCAACATTTTGGTATTTGTTGTGAGATGCTTGTTTTGCCATACTCGAGTACTAAGCCTCCCGAACGTGGTCGCCGCTTTGCCGATACGTATGTCGACCTCCGCATCAAGCGAGAGGTTGTTCGTTACGGTCGACCCTAGGTAGCAAAATCTATCAACTACCTCTAACAGCGTGCCATTCAGTGAGATAGCTGGTGCCACAGAAGTACCTTTTGCTAGCACAACGGTCTTCCTCGTGTTAATGGACATAGCAAACAGGGAACACGCCTGTGAGAATTGACTCACCATTGACTGAAGCTCGCGTTCAGAGTTCGCAACGAAGGCTGCGTCGTCGGCATATAGAAGGCTGTCAACGAAAAGATCCTCGCGGTTTCTTTTGGACTTGAGGAGAGAGATGTTAAATATCTTTCCGTCGGCCCTCGTGTGCAGATGGATACCCTGTTGGTTATCGCCGAAAGCGGTACGTAAAATAAGCGAGAAGTATATACCAAACAGGGTAGGAGCCAACACGCAGCCCTGCCGCACTCCTCGGAAACAGCAAACGGCTCTGATGAATTGCCATTAAAGACTACTGTGCCATTCATATTATCGTGGAAGGATGCCACTAGCCTCAGAAGCTTAGGTGGACACCCAATGCTCTCGAGTGCTGTGTACAAGCCCTCCCGGCTGACCTGACGTGTCGAAGGCCTTGTTAAGGTCAACGAAAGCCATAACCAAGGGGGTCTTTTGTTCACGACACTTCTCCTGTATCTGGCGAAGTGTGAAAATCATGTCTACTGTGGAACGCTCGGAGCGGAAGCCACACTGTGAAATTATGTAGGTATCTCTATTATCCATGTATAGGTACAGGTTCAGTCGACGTCAAAGATTATGTTTACACTTTTGCACCTTACTCCTTTGTAATAAGGCGAAAAGTGTAAACATATATTTGACGTCGACTGTACAGGAGATAATATCAATTCGTCAGGATATTTTGTGACGTGTTCTTGGATAAAGGCAAAACCAAATATTTGTCCTTCGGGGTTTTGAATTATGAAATTATAACAACCAACAATGGAACCTTTTTCCTTTTACTTTGTTCTTTGTTTGACAAAGTGTGTATAATAAACAAATATCGGGCATATATATTATGTTTCACCCAATACAAACTCGCCTAAACACTCAGCCCCTGCCCTTTCTAAGCAGGTACGCAAATATTACATAGGGCGGGTTCCTTCAATAGGGCACTTTTAGACCTAAAATGACTTCTTTTGTCGGCATCAACAAAGCATGATTTATAGTCCACGCTCTAACCTCAAATATGTAAAATAGAGTGAACAATTAAGGTAGACGTGACATGTCTTTAATGGTCTGAAATGTACGGTAATGGTGTCTTTTCAAGGCTGGATAAGACATCAATTATGTAGGTAGTTTAGTAAGACGGGAGTGAAACCAAAATACTTGCAGGCAGCTATTTGCTACAACTTGTTACTTACCTAAAATACTTTTGAGGCTTAGAAGATTGGACTTTGAAAAATTGCCTGTGCATTAGTTACTACTTTCATACAATATTGCAATATTTGTTAGTTTGTTTAGTTAAGGACTACATATTTCTAGGAGATATTTAATTGAGTTGGAATTAGGTCAATATTCACCAAGCCCCCTTCACACATGACACATAATCTCCCACACTCACTGACACCAAAGAAAAAAATGAATGAAGAGGTAAATAATTAGTTTCGGAACCCTCTGCTTCCATTTAGTTTATTTGCCTCCATATTCATAACCTTGTTCTTTAGTTGTATTATTTAATACTTAAGTAAGTAAGTAAGTAAATATTCTTTATTGCACCAATAATTATACATTTTACATACATGTAAAACTACAAAGAAATTTTAACGGAAAAATCATCATCATCATCATCATCATCAGCCTACTCTCGTCCACTGCTGGACATAGGCCTCTCCTATTGCACGCCATTGAGCACGATTTGCGGCAACTCTGATCCAGCTCTTGCCAGCCGCCTTGCGAAGGTCATCGCTCCATCTAGTCTGAGGGCGTCCTACGCTACGTTTGCCGATGCGCGGTCTCCACTCCAGAACTCGCCTACCCCAACGGTTATCGGTTCTACGGCTAATATGACCGGCCCACTGCCACTTCAGCTTGCTAATCCGGTGGGCTATGTCGACGACTTTAGTTCTCTGACGGATGACTTCATTTCGAATACGATCCCTCAGAGAGACTCCGAGCATAGCCCTTTCCATAGCTCGCTGAGCGACTTTGAATTTATGGACCAGTCCTACCGTGAGTGTCCACGTTTCGGCTCCGTATGTCATCACGGGTCAACGGAAAAATAGAACCAGGTAACAACAGGCGGTCTTATCGCTAAAGAGCGATCTCTTCCAGACAACCTTTGGGTAGCAGGAAATGTAGAACTCAAACAAAAGTCAACAGGTAGTGCACGGAGCAAAATATGGAGTAAGTTTGCATGCACTATGTTCTTATCTGATTTTTTCAAGCCGCTGTTACTTGGTTAATATCCGCATGTAACTGACTTTCACGACAATTTAGTGTGGAAGTCGTCGATAACTTGCATAGGTACTGTATTTAAACAATTATTCTTGGTTAATAAATAATCTTTACTTTTTACTTTACTTTTTAGGTATTAGCATACCTACGAATCCTACGGCGCTTCGGTGACACTGAAATGTAATGTTTCCATGACTATTATAGAAAATATTATTAGGTATGGAAAAAATTGCCATGTTTTTTTTAATATTTACTTGAAAATGATATAACAGTTAACTTACTAATGTCGCAGATGCTTCTAAGGTGTAGAATGCTTATAATAATATGTTAAACTACCTAATAATTAAAAAAACCTTAATTAAGAAACTTGGTTTTCCTTTAGAATAAAATAGAATGTAGGTAACAATATCACGAGTGCGATAAAACTGAAGGCAGTAAAAATGAATCGTTATAAAACTTATTCTCAGAGTTATCGAACTGAATCAAAATTGATTGTAGAATAATGCTGCAGAAGCGAAAGCGGCGCAAGGTTCGGTGTCAAAACTTGCGCCGGCGATGCGCTAACTTTAAGAAAACTTGATATGCACTTGGTTTTCTCAAAGTCGCTACTCTCAATGAAAAGTCGATTTTGGTCTTTTCGTAACAAGTTTCTTGTGAAGAGATTAGTTTATGCGCGTTTTGCTTGGCGCTGTTTTTAAAGACATACAATTATGTTGTTCTAGTCAGTTATTAATTAATTTTATTGCGGCATATTGTTAATAATTTTAACAAATGTTTGCGACTGTATATCATAGCCAAATGAGAAAATTTCGAAGATGATAGGTACGTTTTGTTTTAGTTAAGTGATTGTGTTTTTTATTACCTACATTTTGTAAAATACTTATAAGTAAGAAAAATATTCCTAAAATGTTTTTGTCAACGTATTTTTTGGCCACTTCTACATATTTAACTTACCTTGTCTTCAATGGCTTTATTTAAGCTTAATACATGTTTTTTTATCTTTATCAAATTCCTTCTTAACTCTGAACGCGCTAGCGTAGATTTAAACCTTCTAAATCAAAATTCTTCTGTCGTTTCGTTTCGCTTTGCTGTTTGAAAAATTTCTCAAGTCTACGTGTTTACCTATTATTTGCTAACTACGAGGGGTGTTCAAAATATTCTCGGTATGAAAATGAAAACAAACAAGTACGAAAAGTTTGATATTTTTATTTTTCAATATACTCCCTCCCTATGTTCATCCACTTAAAAGATCGATCAATTTTTTTTAAATCCCCGATAAAAATTTTTTTTTGTCTTTGGTGTAAAAATGCTCCTCCACTGCCGCCTTCAATGCTTCATCATCAGAAAAAAAAATTCCACGCAGATCCTTTTTAAGATTGGGGAACAAAAAGAAGACGCTGGGGGCTAAGACCGGACTATACGGTGGGTGAGTAACAGTTTCAAACCCACATTCAACAATAGCTGCCTTGGCAATATGAGCAGTATGGACGGGGGCGTTGTCACGCAGAAGCAGAACACCTTTGGTTATCTTTGCTCGCCTCTTTTCTTTGATAGCATCCTTTAATTGACGTTGAATGTTAGCGTAGTACTGTCCTGTGATATTTACACCTTTTTCTTTATAATCGATTAGTAATATTCCTTCAGAATCCCAAAATATCGTGGCCATGACCTTGCCAGCTGAAGGGACGACCTTGAACATCTTGGGATGAGCTGAACCCTTAATGTGCCACTGCATGGACTCTTGTTTACTCTCTGGGTCATAATGATGAACCCAGGTTTAATCTCCAGTAACTATTCTTTGCAGCACCTCATCAGGATTTTCACCGCACAGGTCAATAACATCGGAACTACACGCTACACGCATGTCTTTTTGAAGCCGAGTCAGCATTCGCGGAACCCATCTTGCACTTACTTTTGACATATTAAGATGGTCATGGATAATATCATGTACGATACCAATAGAAAGATTGGTTACTTGAGCTATAGATTTTACCTTCACTCGACCATCTTCCAATATAAGTTTTTCCACTTTATCAATATTTTCTTGTGAAGTAGCTACTACAGGCCGACCAGGTCTAGGGTCATCTTCAATACTAGCCCTTCCACCCTTAAATTCGCTTGACCACTTTTAAATGGTAGATAAAGAAGGAGCAGACTCACGGTAAACACAATCCATTTCCTCTTTTATGGTTTTTTTATTTTTACCCTGTTTTGTCGAGAATCTTATGACGCATTGATGTTCTGATTTAGTTAACATTGTCAATTCGCACATGATGTTCATGTTTGTTCAGCAATTGCAGAAAAACAAAAGAACATCTCGGTTCGAATTATACTTTTTTTTAATGTCAATGAATAAACCTTAGCGGCCAGTAACAAAAGAAATTTTAGAAGAGGTTGTAAGATATCAATACCGAGAATATTTTGAACGCCCCTCGTATATATAAACATTATATAACCTTAAAATTTTAGTTTCTAAAATAAACATCGAAAAGATTTTCTCTTAAAATACTTTAGCAACTACATTTTCTAATCGACAAGAAAAATGTGGGTCATTAATTGCCAGGCGCTGTCGGGCATCGTTAATGTTGTTAAACTACGCTCCCAGGTTTAGAATGGATGCCTGATTGGAATTTACTTTAAAACAATCATTACAGATTCAATTTAGATGTTAGATTTTACAACTGACTTCCAGCTGACACAGTAAACGCGCCTAGCAACGCAGTCTTTAAAAACAGCCGTAAGGATATTTTATTAAATATGGCTTGTTACACAATTGACGAATACTTTAAAAATATCTCACTGGCCCACTCATACTATAACAAGTAAACAATAACCCAGGAATAGCTTTGCATAATAGATATGTATTTAAATATAAACTGAATTGAATAATTATGTTTTATTATAAATCAAACTGTTATAAATATGACATAAATTCGTAGCTATAATATATTTATAAATAAACATGTTAAATAACATTGCTTTTACCAATAATGCTTCTGGCGCATAATAGGGTTTTTTACAATTTCTCGAGTATAAAATATGCAATTTAAGAAAGCGCTTTTCTTTTGACCATAATTAAACTAAACTGTTTTCAAATATAGTTTGAACAAGCTTTCCAACTCATATATTTTTATATTCTACCAAACAAATTAACACTTCAAAACACACTCAAACTCTAAATTAATGTCATTAACGGGTCTAACGCGAATAAATTTCATTATTTTACCTTTTTTACGACGTTTCTGCCAGGTTGCATTAGCTGTGGTCACGGAAGGCTGACGTCAGAGCAAAATCCCATCACGTTAGACCCGTTAATGACATTAATCATGTGCACAAAACGCGAGAGCTTAAAGTGTTATACACTCAAACTCTATTAATCTAAATTTTCTATCAAACAAACTCTTCAAAACATGCTCAAACTCCACGAGTTCTAAGTGAAGCTAATTCAATATGAAGTTATTTCACTCCACAAAATATAAGTGAGATATTTCCCAAACTGAAGATATTTGTTACCGTCAACAAATGCGGGTTGCGCAACCCTTTTACCCCAATAATGTCGATTTTCGGACCTCGTCGACATATTGAACGCTGATAAAACCCCTTTTTTAAGCCGGGAATTCTCGGGCCGACAAACAGCTGCGTCTTTAGATGAGGATAAATTGAAAACTTCAGTGACGGTTTAAAAAAACCGGCCAAGGGCGAGTCGGACTCGCGCACAAAGGGTTGCGTACCATTATCTATGTTAGTTGATATTTCAAGCGTCTCCCTGTTGCCGTTATTAATATCGAGCAAAAAACGGCAAAAAAATCACGTTTGTTGTATGGGAGCCCAACTTAAATATTTATTTTATTCTGTTTTTAGTATTTGTTGCTATCGCAAAATACATAATCTGTGAAAATTTCAACTGTCTAGCTATCACGGTTCATGAGATACAGCCTGGTGACAGACAGACAGAGGGACAGTGGACCATTAGTAATAATTGCTATTACTAAGAAGACTCCACTTAATATTAACGGAACCCTAAAAAACTGTAAAGTATAATGTGTGCTGTAAAGTATTGCATGCCGAATAACTTGTGGGCTAAGATAACCACGTACGCCCCATGAGTCAAACAGGGGATCCGGCAGACCTCGCCGGCGATGGCGGGATAACTTTGACTGCTTTTGGAGAGACTGACTAGACCGGGACGAATGGAGGAAGAGGGGCTCAGGGGGGCCTTTTTTTTGCAAATTTAAAGATCTGAACAATGTTAGGCGCCATCCATTATAAAACAGCTTCCCAAAATAAGCACATTCTTAGAAAACAGGGACGCAAGAAAATGTCTACGTCAATCGATACTCGATAGCCAGTAGGACTAAGAGGCCCACTGATTAATAGTCCGCCGGACGGTATCGACCTGTCAGTTAGAACATAATTTTGACAGTTCCGAACAACTGACAGGCCGATACCGTCCGGCGGACTGTTAATCAGTGGGCCCCTTAATGGCCGGCTCTTTATCATTTGTCCCCATGCCCGTCACGTTCTAACAACATGTAAGTGCGAAAGTGACGCATGAAATGAGGTGATAAAAACGCGACCATGATACCGCTGCAGGTAAAGAAATGCTGTGTCCTACTTATTAGTTTCATATAACACTTTAAACTCTCGCGTTTTGTACACATATTTAATTACACAAACGGGTCTACCGCGATATAATTTCATTGTTTTTACCTTTAATTCCGACGTTTCAGCTGTTTCTTTCCGTGACCACAGCTGGTGCAACTCAGCTGAAACGTCGGAATTAAAGGTAAAAACAATGAAATTATATCGCGGTAGACCCGTTTGTGTTATTAGTTTCATACCTCGTTTTGAAATAAAAAAGCTAAGTAGTTACAGACGTAGTGCATAGGTAATTATTTGTACTATTGTTCTGTGTTTAAGCACTGACATCCTAGACGCTTCGGGCCTTGGGCCCTACGCGGAGCTCGGCCTTCGGCCTTCGCATTAAGACACTTGTACTATTGCTCTGTGCTAAAGCACTGACATTCTGGACGCTTCGGGCCTTCGGCCCTACGCGGCGAAAAGTGGCGTTTTTGTTTGAAGAAACCTATGTCACCTTTGACACAGACATATCTGATCCATATATCGTATCTAGTCGTAATATTTGACGTATCTTAAAGTTCGAGTCGGGCCGTCAGTCTCGGTACAAAAAGTACTGAGGTTGACTGAAGTACGAGTAGCATGAAAAATACGAACGTTTCCGAGAAAGTACGATGGAAAACAATTATGCACTACATCTGTAGAAGTATGTTGTTACTTGACTAATTTCATCATTTAAGCGTGCATCCAGTTTCATCGAGATAAAAGCGTATCACTCAGGACGGAGACATTTCTGGAGCGCCTTGGACACAGATCACTCCATTAGATCAAGCAAAGAGTCTGGGTTTAATTTTCAAGCGTTTTAAACGTTTCATTTTCGTGCCAGTGTGGGTTGAATATCCTTTGTGTGTCAAGATATTCAACCCTAAACTGACACGGAACTCCTAACAAATCCTAAAAATGGAAGTCTAAGCTTCTCTCTAAAATGTACTGGTTACTGTAATGACTGCTACGGGGTCCAGGATGACTTTTTGAAAATTTCAAATTCACTTTTCACGATCTTCGTCATCCTCGGTGGTAGGTAGTGTACTGATACCAAATATAGCCATATCCGAGACTTACGGTGCGATTCGGGAAATGAATTAGAGATTAACTAGATACGATATAGTAAAGATATGTGACGTCCCACGGGTAAAGGTACCTTATGGCGGTTGGCGCTTACGCTATTATTAACGCCGCTCCAATATTATTGTGGCGCTATGCGACGTCGCGGCGCCAGCCGCCATGAGGTACCTTTTGCCGTGGAACGTCACATATCTTTACTATATCGTATCTAGTTAATCTCTAATTCATTTCCCGAATCGAGCTGAATGTTGAACGAAAATCGATTTCTAGAAAACTTTTCAAGAAAAGGCCAGTCCAAAACGAATGGAAACTCTCAACGGTTTCTTAACATATTCACTGCCAGCGACCCGCTAGGCGGGTTCTCTGTTCGTAGGCGCTTTTCGCTACATACGGTTTTTCCCATGTTATCGGCTGTACTCGTAGCGCGTAGCTCGCGCCGCTAGACTGGCACTGAATTTGTTAACACATTAATTCATTGCCACTAAGTGCTACGGGTTTCGCTCGTAGCGCGTAGCCACGGTTTCGCCGTATGTAGCGCGTAGTCGCTACGAACAGTGTACCCGCCAGTCGGGTTCTTGGCCCTGAATGTGTTTATGTTTCATAAAGCGAATACTACGGGAAGTAATCTAGAGCCTAGGGATAATAAAATAGAGTGCGTGCACGTGAAATAACGCAAAGTTCCCTTCTAAAGTAACGTTGTTTTGACACTACCAACAAGGGTGTAGGTATTTAGAGATAAACAAATGAAAGAGAAACTTCTTTATTACTAAGGGCCACTTGCACCATTCACTAACCCAGGGTTAACCGGTTAAACCTGGAGTTACCATGGTTACCAGTACAATTTGATACTGGCAGGCCTATTCGGATTTCGAGATAATCACGAGATCTTGAGACGATTTAGAGATCAACTAGATCTACATTAGATATCGAGTAGATGACTGTGACTTGGATATTTAAGTCCTAACTTGTCGAAATCGTTCAAGAGGACCTCCAGAATCGCGGAAACGTCAAATTTGACATATCTATCTTACAAATATCTTTAAATTATCCGTATCGTAACTTGTTGAAGTCTAGTAAGTAGAAATCTAATTCATTTTCCGAATCGAGCCGTGGGTTAACGGTTTAACCAGTTAATCCTGGGTTAATGGGATGGTGCAAGTGGCGCTAAGACTCCGCTGTCCGTCTGTCTGTCTGTCACCAGACTGTATCTCATGTACCGTGATAGCTAGGCAGTTGAAATTTCATTTCATTTCATCACAGATGATGTATTTCTGTTGCCGCTATAACAACAGAATAAAATTAATATTTAAGCGGGGCTCCCATGCAACAAACGTGATTCATTTGTAATTTTTTGTGTGCGAGTCCGACTCGCACTTGGCCGGTTATTTATTGTTGTTCAACTGACTAAATTGGTCATACTTTTTTATTTAACATGTTTATAATTCTTTATTTATAAGGTGGATACAAACATTAAAAATAAAAATAAACTAACTTATCTATAAAATAAAACTAAAAACTAATACTAAATAAAATAAAATTAAATTATAATGCGTCCAAGAAATAGCGCCCATTTGGCATGGTGCCGAGGACGCTGGCAGCATTTCCCCGCTGTATTGCTAAGCTAATACGTTGAGCGAGAAAGCTGCCAGCTCTTCGGCCACCAGTGAAGTCGATAAGCCTTTTTGTAAGCTCTTTAAAAAGTTGTACAGCATTAAGACCCCACGGGCCAAGGGTCTGAACCCCCAATGGCATATAAATATAATTATAAACTGAAATATAGATGTCATATAATAAGTAAAGAGTAATATTATTATACGTATACATTTTCTAAGAACAGTCTACAGATAGTATTTTACAACCTCATAAGATAAAACTCATAAAATGCAATTTTCGCCCTCCCAGCGCTCGACAACCTTTTTATAACTTTATTATCTCAAGCATTATGAGTTATTAATGCTATCCTATTTTATTCAACCAAGATTAATTGCATTACTCGAATACAGCAGAAACCGTATAGTTTAAGAAAATGTTAATTTAAACTTCAAATACTTGTAACCTTAACAGTCTTTTTTAATGAATTTTCTTAGCGGAGTCATAATTTAATCGCAGTTAGGTGGCAAAGTGGCGTTTTAAAATGGCTCAGGCAGTCAATTAGCTAGTGTAAAAAAATCTTTTGTGCCTCTAACTTTTTTGTTTTAAGTGTGCCTTGCCGTAAAAAAAATTACAAAATGGTTATACTTAGTGTATATACACTAGGGTTACAGACGTTACTATGATTGCTGTGGCCGTGATGGAGTGATTTATTAAGGAAGGTAGGTATAACTACATAGTTACACCTACCCTCCTTAAAAAACGCTTTTGATAACCTAATCCCAGTAAACAAATACGTAAAAATTCACTAGCTTAGATTTCGGACTAAATTTTACAGTTATTATTTCGTTAGATGAAAACTGAAACTCATTAATTGTTCAAATCGACAGGTGACAACCAAAACTCAGTAATTACTACCACAAATTCAGAGCCATGGTGAACCATACAAAACAAGGTCAAAAAGGTCATCAATAACGTTTAGCCCCCAGTTCCTAGAAAAAGAGATGAGGCACAGGCTGTCACTATTAAATTAGGCTGTCAAACACTAGGATATTTACCTTAATACCCAAATAAATATTTATCATTTGATCATGGCATATATAGTCAACAGTTGGGTAAAAAAAACGATAAACATCCCCATTTTGGGGTTAAGTACCTAGCGTAAAAAAAGACAATGATTTACTTTGTCTATACTCCAGGAGGAGCCCGTTTCAGATTATTCTATAAGATCGCTCATGCTGATTGGTACATGCGAAATGAAATTAAAGGCGAGCATGAGATGGACGCCAATCATCAAGGTCATAACAAGTCCACATGGGCTCCATGTGGACTTTATTTACGCAAATTTATTTACGCATTGTTTT
Organism: Cydia splendana; assembly: GCF_910591565.1. Lineage (NCBI taxonomy): Eukaryota > Metazoa > Arthropoda > Insecta > Lepidoptera > Tortricidae > Cydia > Cydia splendana. Next base: position 3,734,112 of record NC_085961.1, read on the forward strand.
ACCCATTCGGCATAAAGACTCACTGAGTGATAAAAGGTATCCGATCTCTGCTGTTTACAATTCACGTGTTTCTATTAATAAGGGTTAAGGTTGCCGATCTCTGTTGTTTACAATTCACGTGTTAATAGAAACTCGTGAATTGAAAACACCAGAGATTGGCAATCTTTTATCACTCATTGACTCTTTAGGCTTATTGAGTAAACCTTTCACTCATTGACTCTTTAGGCTGAACGGGTAAAACGATGCGTAAATAAATTTACTCACGCTATTTACCCAGATCGCTCAACGTGATAATTGTGTGACTTCAATACGGCCCCAGCAGGTATCGTAAACCTTTATTGACAATTTGTTTGCACTGACACGGAAGGGTTTCGTTTTTTCAGGCTTACACTGCCTTTAGGAATGAATTCGATTTACATTCGATCGACTTTAATAAGGCGTGTGATGGGGTAATGGAGTTCTGTTTTAGGTAACGGTAGGGAGAATACTCTATTATTATCTGTTTGATGTTGTTTTGATTTAACCGGTATAATTATTTGTGATTGTTTTTACGTGAGTTTTCAATATTTGACACTAAAAAATTATAAGAATAAGAATAAGAAACCATTTATTGCAACACAAAAAGCACACTGGTTACATAATATAATAAGATTTAACAAAGAATTTGTGCGGCAAAAGGAACGGGCTCAGCATACGCCGCGTCAGTCATTTCATTAGAAATTGCCTGCGCAGCGCTGATTTTCAGTCCGTCCCCTTCACTGAACCACATTGTCATTTATGCGGGTTAGTGGAAATTTACTTGTATGTACATCCAAAGCATAAAACAAAAAAAAAAGGAACTACAAAGATAACATATCTAGTTGAAGTAGGTAACAATAGTTTATAAGTCTTGTTATTTAAATACTTTTTTTAACGCTTACATAAAAACGACATTATTATTAGAAGTAAGGTATGTTAAAAATCGCTTTGCAGGACTATTTTTACTACAAATGAATATTACAATGTGTTAAATTACGAATTTATTTGAAATTGATTAAATTTATACTTAAGTTTTTACTGAATAGGTAAAATTCCTTTAGTTAGCAGAGCATCGGTCAATTTAGAGTATTAATAGTACAAGTGATCTACTTAACGTAACTTATGAGTGGCTGTGGGTTCAAATTCTGGGTCGTAACAATGAATTTTTGGAACTTATGTACGAATTGTCATTAGAATATTAGGTAGGTAAGCTAAGTAAGGTAACTAGTTTCACACAGTTAAAATAGAAACATCCTCATGAAACCAAACTAATAAAAATAACGCCTAGTTTATTTTCTTGATTCAAAACTTCACTTAGTTTTGAGATTATTTGCTAAAAGCGAATCCCGACCTCCATTCATATGCAACCTAAAAAGCGCTAAGATCAAAAGGATAGCTATAACAACTATAAATTAATCTCACAAAACCATTAGCTAATCTCTAAATGCTCTCTCCAAGCTTCCGCATACCTTTCGATAACGTTCAAAACCACGTATAATACTCAATTCTGTACTTTAAAACCAACCTTCAGTAGTTAGAAATACAGTTCGTGTTTGAAGAGAAAACCAAAGCGAGATCCGAGTTAGAAGAATTGTTATGAAAATGTGAAACTCAACATTGACTTTAATCAATCTAAGCGGACCAATTTGCAAAAAGCTACTGCGTCAGCGAGTTCCGTCCGCCAAGTTTTGTTTTGAGTAAAAGGATTAAATTGTGATGGACGGCATACGATTTGGTAGTCAGATTCCAAATACAGGGTCATTTTTGGACCGTTAGCCATATTGTGCGAGGTGATTAGGTAGGCTATACTGAACACACTTCACAAAATTTTTTTTGGAGGTTTCATAGATTTTGGTCGAGTGGATGTCGACGTTTTCTATGGGAAGGCCAAATTGTTGTTTGGGATTTCGGGGTTGGTCCCATAGAAAAAGTGGTTCAGTACGACCTACCTAATCACCTCGCACAATATGGCTAACGGTCCAAAAATGAGCGTGTATAGAGCACAGAGGTTTTCTGTACAGCCGTTTCGGTAGCTTAGATACTTTTGCAGCGTTGGCCCGAGTGGTCGCTGTCAAACTCCTTTATAAAATGCTTTGTTGTTCTAATAAAGTTAGACCAAGAAAAGTCTGCGGCGATTTTTATAGCATACGCATGCAAGTGTTATTTAATCGGTCATAACTTCTCACTCGGAGAGACTATATCGGCAAAGTAGCCACCTGTAAAGTCATACCGGGAGAGAGTCTCACTGCCCAACACCGAGGATGTGATGGACCTGCTCGTCAAGCCCCGAGGCACATACCGGGAGCAGTGCCGTCCCCAAACCCGGTGGTGGCTGCTCGAAGGAACCAAGTCCCATGAGTTTGCTGCCGCTGTCAATGACCTCAATGTTGTGACGGATGGCCATTCCGTACAGCAAATCTGGGATAGAACTCAGGCAGCCATCACACGGGCGGCGAAGGAGGTGCTGGGGGTGTCAAAAGGGGGTCGCAGGCTTGACAAGGAGACTTGGTGGTGGGACGCCACAGTCCAGAGGAAGACTAGGGAGAAAAAAGCCCTCTTTCAAAAGTGGCAAGCGTCCAGATCTCCTGAAGACCACGCGGCATACAGGGCTGCCAAACGTGCCACTAAACGAGCTGTAGCCAGAGCCAGACGTAACCACTTGCGCCCTCTGTACGATAAGTTGGAGTCGTCTGAGGGGCAGAAGTTTATTTATAAGTGGGCACGATCGAGGGTCAAAGCGGCGCAGGACATCTCCAAGTGCCGCTGCGTAAATGACCCTCACGGTAACCTGCTATGCGAGGATCGCGCGGTAAAGGAGAGATGGCGCTCTTACTTCCACAACCTGCTGAATAACCAGCACAAAGAGGTGCAACCTCCGGATCTCCCTCCGAATCAAGGACTAGTGCCACCGATAACGCCGGAAGAAGTCAAGGCGGCTCTTCGCCGCATGAAGAATCGGAAAGCTGTCGGAGCCGACGGAATCGCTATAGAGGCGTGGAAGTCGATGGGCTCTCAGGGTGTGAGCATACTCACGGATATTTATAACCGCATACTTCTCACCGGGAAGATACCCAACCAGTGGAGGCTGAGTATCATTACTCCAGTAAATATTCAAAGGTAAGGGCTCGGTGCGGGAGTGTAGCAAGTATCGCGGTATAAAGGTTATGTCTCACACCATGAAGCTCTAGGAGCGCATAATCGATGCTCGGCTCCGACAGGAGTGTACAGTCTCAGAGTGTCAATATGGGTTTCGGCCAGGGTGCGGAACGATGGACCCTGTATTTGCTCTGAGGACCCTCATGGAGGAATACAGAGCAAAGAACACGCCTCTACATTTCCTGTTTCTGGATATGGAAAAGGCCGTTGACTGTGTCCCTCGTGAGATGATCTGGTGGGCCTGCGGTACAAGTCTGTACCTGAGGCCTATATTGACACTATCCGGGACATGTACCGCGATTCCGATTCAATAGTCAGGACCGCTGTTGGTGACACCAACCCCTTCTCTGTCACCGTTGGAGTACATCAGGGCTCTGTGCTCAGCCCGTTTCTGTTTAGCGTGATATTAGACGCCCTGTCAGCCAGCATTCGAGACTACCATGAGCAGCCACCGTGGCTATTCATGTATGCTGATGATATCGCGCTGAAAGACTCTGATAAGGGCCGACTTGTCTAGCGTGTGAACAGATGGAGGGGGTCGCTGGAGAACGGCGGTCTTAAACTAAATGTGGCGAAGACAGAGTACATGGCCTGCAATAGTACAGATCCTCTACCCGTCCGCATAGGCGTGGACATGGTCAAGCGCACGGATCAAGTTAAGTACCTAGGATCTGTACTTAGCACTACCGGGGACATCGACAGCGACGTCAAAGCCCGAATATCCGCTGCTTGGGTCAAATGGCGGGAGATGACTGGGGTTATTTGTGACCCCAAAATGCCGATTAAATTGAAGGGACAGGTCTATAAGACCATCATTAGACCTACTCTTCTGTACGGCAGCGAGACTTGGCCTTTACTAGAGCGGCACAAGCAGGAACTGCGTGTCACGGAAATGAAGATGCTACGGTGGATGTGCGGAGTTTCACGCAAGGATCGCGTCCGAAACGCCCACATTCGGGGTAGTCTTGGCGTCCGTGACATCGCAGACAAACTGCAAGAGTGCCGACTTCGTTGGTATGGCCACGTCTCGCGCAGACCGGCAAGTTACGTGGGTAACAAATGCCTGGCCATGCCGCCTCCTCCCGGTACGGGAAGAAGAGGCCGGCCCAAGAAGCGATGGCTTGATGTCGTTAAGGAGGACATGCGTGCCAACGGACTCACCACCAGGGACGCCGAACATCGGGCAAAGTGGTCACGAAGGAGTCGGAAGGCGGACCCCGGGTCCTCGCGCCCCGCGCAGGGGCACAGCCGGGATTGACGCCAGGATGATGATGATGAATTTCATAGAAGTTTGTCGTTTAAAATGACACTTGCACTGCGTGTACTATCAAAATCGTTGAAGACTTTTCTTGGTACTCTCAACGTTTTATCTGTCCCTTATTTTATTAAGTAGATAATTGACAGTAACATCGCCCGACTTTACGCCGCGACAGTAAAAGTATCGCTACTACAGTTACCTACAAACCGAAAGTCATCTTAAGGCCTGCCACTTGTAAGGTCGTAGGTTTTAGAAGCCTGGTAGAAAAATTGGAGATCGCCTTTACTCTTTTATGACTGGAAGTGGAGAAGGAAAACCGAAAAAAAAATCGTCCGGCCGATCCGGTGAACAGATCAGATCAGCAATAAAAAAATTGACAAAAACCAGTACAATATGGGTGTTGAAGTCCCCTGTCTTCTGAGCTAGGTAAAAACCTGTGTTACAGAAGTCAGTGTCTAGCAATACCTCGAAAGTTACCAACTTCTACGAGGCTATTCCTATTTGAAAGAACCGACATAAGTTTCTGAAAATCATTAAACTGTTTAAAACAAGAGACGACCGTCGGCACTGAGAAAATCGGCACAAGGAGGAGGAATAAATTTAAATCCTTACTAAGGCGCCTTTTCAAGACACATTTACATACTTATACGAAACTCTCAGGAGGCATATCGGAAACTAATTCATGTTAGGCATGCAAATATTTACCGAAGCCTACAAGCTATTGGAGATGGTCCAAAGTGGATCGGTCCAAGAAAACGGCCGTGTTGATACGATATGGATGCTTTCATGGTATAACTCTGGGGGCCATATATATGTATTAGGAGGAAATCGTAATTCTATTAGGTATACCTACCTGTAAACAATATAAGGGTGACTGGCGAGTAATGGTAACATTCCATTTCTGACCGCAGCTGCACTACTGGTAATGAACGCGTCGGTGTTATTGTCAATTTTCATAGTAAAATGAACAGTAGTGCAGCTGTCGTTGGAAATGTACTGTCACCTTAATGATCATAATTATGATTAAAGCCTAATTGTGTGGAAGTTGACGTAAGTTTATCAAGGATTAGCTTAATCTAGGTTACGTCGAATAACGCCGTGTTATTCTGATCGGATACCAAGCATACGGTAAAATATTGTAGAATAGTTTGTCCTATGGCATAGTTGGTAATTCACCTAATTGCTAAGCGCTGCCAACAGCCATAATTATATCTGGTTTACTATTTATGATGCTCTAATTGTTAATGTCGTCATCGCGTGACAGAGGCCGGAAAACAATTTCCTGCGTCAAATTTTTGTTAGGCAGTGTCTAGACACTTAAGGCTGATTTAGACGGCGTGCGAACTCGCAGGCGATTTTAGCTACATTGCGGACTTTTGGTTACGTCCAATTCAACCGACCTATCAAAACCCGCAATGGTATGAAACTCGCATGCGAGTTCTCGCGTCGTCTAAATCAGCCCCTTATTCCAATATGTATCGTATACGAATTCTGAAGAGTAGTCGCAGTGCGCCTTAGCAATGAACTCGTCAACTCGCAGGCAATGTGAATGTGTCGGACTATTTGCGGCCGTAATCTCGCCTTAATGTCCTCGTCGCGTGACGCAGCTCAGGCCAGCAATCTTCCTATGTGTCAATTTTGCGGACTTTCGCCTATTTTTTTGTATCACGACAATCAGACAAAGGATATTGTAAATAAGTAGGTACCACGCGGTAATCTGCTAATAAAAGTATTTGCAAGTAAAATGCAAATAAAATATGTTTAGGGGTGGATTGGCTTAAAACACGTGCAAGGACATTGATTTATGTTTTAATTTTTTTTCTAAATAAATTGTCATTACAATCAGAATACATATATGTATTAGTACCTAGATGTTTAATTTCAGAATATTTTCAACACAAACAGAGTTAGACCAAGAAAAGTCTGCAACGATTTTGATAGGACACGTAGTGCAAATGTTATTTTAAGGATGACTCACGCTAGACCGGGCCGTGCCCGGGCCGAGGCGTCCGACATGTCATTTTCTATGACAGCTGATGGGTGATCACTTGGTACTTTCCATAGAAAACGAAGCGCCGGAAGCTCCTGTCGGGCCCCGGCCCGGTCTAGCGTGAGTCATTATTTAAACGTCAAACTTCTACTATGAAATTATGACGTATTAAATATCATTTGCACTGCGTATGCTATCAAAATCGCTGCAGACTTTTCCTGGTCTACTTAACTCTAGTTTCATACCTTAGGTACGTAAAAATATAATTATATTTGTAAACAGTTCATAAACTATTAACATTTATACCTAAAAGGTCAACGAAACTTAGAAAAACGACCAAATCACTATACGTAAACCTTCTTAATATTATTAAACCCGTTACAAAGCACCCATACCTGACAAATCAAAAGTTAGAAGGCCGTGTAGGCAAAAGTATCACAGCACAATATATCGTGCCTAATGGGGGGTGGAGTAACACAATTTACACAGTGTACTCTTATGTTATGCAGTAGCGTAGGTAATGATACTAATGATATTATTGTTTTAGACGGAAATAGTACATCTTGTATTACGGGGGGTAGACAAGACTTTACGAACGAGTGTGAATTGAAGCCTGAAACCGACGAGGGCTTAATTAACACGAGTTAGTAATTCTTGTAGTGCCCGTAGCTCACACCATGTATTTTATTACACTTGTGGGAAAATAAGGGAAATAAATAAAATTTCTGCTTAATTTCATACGTAAGTACACAGCCCTAGGTCAAAATTTAGGATTTACGGACCGCATCGCCAAGTGTATTAACACCTTTTTAAGAGCAAGTGTGATGAAAACAATATTATAATACAGACGTTAAATAATGTTTTAGGTTTTGATGCTGTCTATCTGCGGCTTGGCCCCGGTCTATAGGTACTTTTTTTATTAAATACATCGTACTGACATAAAAAAGTCACAACAACAGTCGAAAAGTGCTCGAGTGGGGACCACGGACTAGCAAGCGCAGCGTAGGACGTCCACCCACAAGATGGACAGACGACCTTGTTAAGGCCGCCGGAGGACGCTGGATGCGGGTCGCTTCCAACCGGTACGAATGGAGGTCCAAGGGGGGGGGGGGGGGGGGGGGGGCTATGTTCAGCAGTGGACGTCTTATGGCTGAGATGAATGAATGAATGAATTAAGTACATAAAAAAGTTTTTTGGTGAATACACTTAATCGAAAATTTACCTTGTTCAACATAAAATTTGTTATAAAAAGGCACGTATTAATTTTAGAAATTAGTTGTAGAAACTATGGGCGGTACTGTAATTATTTTTACTGACCCAGCACCTAGGCGACATTTTATACAAATTAGAGAATAGAACATCACAATTTGGCTAATCCTTGTTTTTGCCGAAAAATTGGATTACTGCCAACCTGATGTGTACTGCAGTAAACGCTCGTTAGGTAAAAGTTCGTGCGAAAGTCGAGATGGCGAAGTTTGACCCTAAATCTGGGTTAGGACAATTTCGCCGTCGTCAGTCGTGTCGCGTGGATGTTCATTAAGGTCACGTCATGCCGTGTGGCCGGCTTTTATAGTCTCGTATTGTGAATCGTTTACTATCACCTCGTACACACCTTTTTCCATGACGAATGGGTTGCTATGCCGAATTAAGGATGTCACACGCTAAAACGGTCCAAGTCTGACCGAGCCGTCCGACACTTCGTTTTCTATGAGAGGTGATCATGTGATGTTTTCGAGAAAAAAACTGTGTTGGACGTCTCGTCGGGGACTCAGACCAGTGGGGAGACACTCCTGACTTCGGGTAAACTCGGCTCCGTTCGGCTCAGCATTGCTCCGAGCAATTATTAGGGTTGGCACCATTTGACGTCATTTTGCGTGCACGACCACAGATAAGATAATCAATTTTGCGTGCACGACCACAGATAAGATAATCAATTGAATTTTAATTTGTCAACCCTAAATAGCCGAAAGGGATAATGCCATACATTAGAAAGGGATAGCATGATTCGACCCTGAATCGCTGTCAAACTTCGGCTTTGTAGGAAGTGTCCTTTCTGTACGGTAGTACTATTATGTATTCTGTGCCCAGAACGTTCTAGCGCGGGTTATCCTTAAAGATCTCCAGATTACGATTGTAGCAGTGGCGATGTTAAGTGTTACTGATGCAGCGTTGCAGCAGAGGAAACCAATTAAGTAGGTACCTACTGTCAATTTAGATACGCTCTGGCCTAGCGGTAAGAGCGTGAGACTTTCAATCTGGAGGGTTCCAACCACGGCTCGTACCAATTAGTTTTTCGGAACTTATATACGAAATATCATTTCACAGTCGCTTTTCGGTGAAGGAAAATATCGTGAGGAAACCGGACTAATCCCAATAAAGCCTAGTTTACCCTCTGGGTTGGAAGGTCAGATGGCAGTCGCTTTCGTAAAAACTAGTGCGTACGTCAAATCATGGGAATTAGTTGTCAAGCGGACCCCAGGCTCCCATGAGCCGTGGCAAAATGCCGGGATAACGCGAGGAAGATGATGACCTACTGTCAATTTCCGAAATAAATTATTGCATTGTAATTGTAGACCCCGCTCATAGTGTTGTGTTTCTGCCGGTGAGTAAGGTTGCCAGAGCTCAACGAGGGTGCGGAGTGTTAGGGTCGGCAACGCGCATGTAACACATCTATACGGCTACCACCAGTTTTGACATTGACAGATTAGCTCGCGTCTACGTAAATTACTTTCTATACATCTCGCTTGCACTAATATGCGAGTACGAGCGAGACGCATAGAAAGTAAGTTACTTAAACGTGAGTGAATATGTCAATGTTAAAACTGGTGGTAGTGCTTCTGGAGTTGCAAGCGTCCATATACTTCGGACTGCTTACCATCAGGCGGACCGTAAGCTTGTTTGCCACAGAAAGTATCAAAAAAATCAAGTAAAACGTTCAACTCTGACACTCATTTTGTGTATTTTGTGTATTTTGTGTGTCATTTTTTTGTGGACCATTGTAGTCTGTGAATGAATAAATTGAATTGAATTGAATTTTAAGGGTAACATTCCATTAATTCTAACCGCAGCTGCACTAATAGTACGAACGCGTCGATTTTATTGTCAATTTCCATTGTAAAATGAATGGTAAGGTACGCTCCACCGAACGCTTAAGACCAGAAAGCACGTTTCTTTTTTTAATTAGCTCTGGTATTTTCATACGCATATGTTCACTACTATAATAGAAACACAGGTAAATTTGTCCTCATTTAAACATACCTATAAATTACTGAAATGATTGCACGTATATTAAAAACATTTTTAAAGTAATTTTTTCCGGTTTCCTTGATTGTACCATTTACCGAACTAAGAAACGTGATTTGCACATTATACCGAATAGGGAGGCCGCATTACCGAACTAGGAAATAATTGTATGAAAATATGGTGTTGAATGGTGCTCAAACTTTAGTAGTTCAGTATTAAATCCCTACTATACTTTGTTTTTTAGCATTAGAAAGACGGTAAGCGATCTTGACGTGTCTTTTTTTATTGAAAAATAAGTCGTACCAAATAGGTAGGTATGCAACAATTATAAAACATGTACGTATATGTATAAAAAAAATTTGGCTGTTTCATACATTTTAATTGGTCCATTTTCTATGGAAGGGTAAATTTTTTTTCGCGATTTCGGGGTTGGTCCCATAGTAAAAGTTGCTCGGTATAATCCCAAAACCTCGCTGACAATGGGAATGCAGTTATTTTTTAGGCACCCTGTATGGGAACCCCGGAATATCATAACAAAAGTTAAAAGTTTATAAAGTCACAATCGCCCACTCCACGAGAGGGTCCAAAAAAAATTTTGGACATCAAGTTTTGGACCATCCTGTATAAAATATTATTGCTGTATTATTTTTATTATCTTATTGAGTTTTTTTGTCCACAATCGGAGACTATTATCAGGCGTCCAGTAAGTATGTCTAAAGTTTGAGAAGCGCTGGCATTGAAATCATAGTCACAAAAAATAAACATATAAATATCGACCTAGCCGTTATCGTAATAAGGATGATATTCTAATGAACGTTGAATAGAAACATGGCCAACGCAACATGAGTTCGGTAGCAGAGACCATGGGTACCATTCACCGAACGGCCGTTCGGTGAACGAACCATGGAAAATATGTGGAACTTATTTCGCGAACAGATTTTGAAAATAGTATTTAAATCGTAATCAATATGGTATAGCTACAAATCTATCATTAAATTTAATACTTGAATCCATTACAAAACCGTACCCGTATAAAGTTCTTGCTAATACTGACGTAAGATATCTAAAATTATTGTTTGATAACAGTCTTGCCAAAAACCTTATTTTGATGCCAAAAAGTCGTAAAACATGAACATTTCAAACGCAATTTTATAATAATCTATATAGGTTATTGTTGTTCGGCAATTGCTCATAAAATTACAAATACATTAATTTATTTGTGAAATTAGGTAGTTAATCTAAATAGTTCGTAATCAACCACCAGAAAAATAATTTCAAAAACATACGCTTTCCCTGATTCCGGACGCTGTTCGATAATACCTTCTAGTCAAAATGTCGGTGTACTCATCACCGAACTCACATTAAACTTAATTTCTGATAATATGACTGCACTAAATTAATTAAATTTACTAAAATACACAAACTAATTAAGTAATCACACTGTAAAACCATACTTTGGAACACAGAAATAAAATTAAAAGGTTTTATGACCTTAAGAAATATACGCAACTTCTTACTGATTTCTTTAAGGTTGCCCATACAAAGTGACAATCGGCAGCGATGATCCGTTTCGATCAGTTGCCACGTCCCAACTGCGGCACAAATTGGCCGACTCTGGGGCATAATGGAAGGGATAGGTATTTAGCTCGTGGAAAAAAAATACGCAACTAAATATCAGCTGTAGGTAATCGACTTATAGCCTAAAATAGAAGAAATTCGGTGATACGGACGGATTTTGAGCGTTCGGTGGAGCGTACATTTACCTTAGTGCTGCTGTCGTTGGAAATGGACTGTCACCTTATCAAGGAGATTGAAAGTAGAATTATACATATATTATCCGCCGCTGCACTGTTGTTCAAAAATACTTTCAGAGTTAGGATATAACCGTCTGTCGTTTTACGTGTCGCGCTTAATAGATTGCTCCAAGTAATTAGAGAATTGTAGGTACTTTTGACGCTAATACTTTTGATGTTGACGAGGGTTGTTTTTGCTTACCTACCGTTTACGCAAACGTTTTGTAGCCTAATAAAACAATTTACTTATTAAAGTACCTACAAAATATGAAAAAAGAAATACCTTTTTAAGCCTCGAAAACGCATTATACCTTTTCAAGGCCAAAACTTATTTTTTCGCGTCTATTTTCCTCTTTTTATCTCGGCAAGAAAGACCGGATTTTATGAATTCCTACAGATTTTATCCATTATCGAGTGAATACCACCGAAAGTAGGTATTTGTTGAATTTTATACTGTCATCACTGCGTAAATAACAGCCCACTAGATTACCTACCATGAATTCTATTGTGTGTGTAAAATAATTAATAAATATAAACCAATTTATGATATTATTCGTTTCAGGTTTGGACGTTAAGGGGCCCACTGATTAACAGTCAGCCGGACGGTATCGGCCTGTCAGTTGTTCGGAACTGTCAAAATTTTGTTCTAACTGACAGGCCGATACCGTCCGGCGGATTGTTAATCAGTGGGCACCTTTAAACTCACCATGCTCGTCCAGTGCGTGTTGGTGAGAAGACAGTAAGCCTGCTAACTCGGCTTGTGGGCGCCACCGTTGACGTACTAGACGTTCGTCCAGTGTCGCCCTGAACTAATTCGGGAAATGAATTAGAGACTCACTAGATATGAAATAGTAAAGATATGTGACGTGTACGCTATTGCGGCGCTATTCGACGTAAGCGCCAGCCGCCATAAGGTACCTTTTGCCGTGGAACGTCACATATCTTTACTATTTCATATCTAGTGAATCTCTAATTCATTTCCCGAATCGCGCCGTAAGCCTGCTAACTCGGCTCGTGGGCGCCTCCGTTGACGTACTAGACGTTCGTCCAATGCCGCCCTGAACTACCCTGTCTTGGCATCAGTTGACCAAACCAGGCCGCACAAATTATTCATGCGCCCTAAGTTGGCAGAATACACTTAATGGCTCCTCTACACGATGGGCCAACGTCGGCCAATCCAAGGGACGCATTTATGCGTTAGAGGGAGCAAGTGATATTGCTATCTCATTCTACCGCATAGCTGCGTCCCTTGGATTGGCCGACGTTGGCGCATCGTGTAGAGGAGCCATTAAAAGTGTAGGTACGACAATTTAACGTCATATCGAGGACGTAAGTGGGACGAGGACGTAAGTGGGATTTACCGCATGCCAGATGACTTGTGGGCTAAATCAACGACTAATTGGGCCCCACAAAATTGAACCCGAGGTCACGGCAAACCTCGACGGCGTTGGCGAGATGACCTCGACGCCTTTGACAGGAACTGGTGGGAGACGGGTCAAGACCGGGATACGTGGAAAGGGAGGAGGGAGGCCTTTGCCCAGCAGTGGGACACTCTAGGTTCATATAAATAATAATAATGTTATTTTTACAAATATATCATTAACCCCAAGGGTTATTAAATTTAAGTAAAGAAAGTTGTAACAACGAATGTCCAATCTATCAATTTAGGTTACTTTTGTGAACAAATTAAATCTAAAATCTAACTAACTAACTAATATGGCTCAGCGATCCAAAGAGGATCTTGGCCTCCGAAACGAGAGCATGCCACTTAAATTAAATCAATGTATTTGATTAAAAAATTCGTCAAAAAGGGGAATGTTTTTTCAAGTTCATGCTGATTTTACCCCGATATTGTTAACTTAAACAAAATTAAGTTTAAACTTAACGATAAAATCTCCCCTTCGGCGATTAAGTCATAAAAAGTTTCAACATTTCACTTCAGCGGTCGTAAAGTCGTGTCGTGAGTAGCGGTCTTTAGCCATAAATTAGTTACCGAACTAATAAAATAAATCTACTTGGTAAACATAAATGTAAGGGAGACAATAACAGTAGGTCATCTCGACAGTCTCAAGGGGCCCACAGATTACCAGTCCCGGATGATATCAGCCTGTCAGTTGTTCGGAGCTGTCACCTTTTGCGATTAACTGACAGGCTGATATCGCCCGACGAACTGGTAATCTGTGGGTCCCTTTAGGCTGCAAGCGGCAAATCAAGATCATTCATACAATGCGCTCGACTAAATGTATGAACAGCCTTGATTTGCCGCTATCCGACATCCGTGCTGCTTGCGTTCAGTTCGCGGCCTGAGACAGTATAATTTTTATAGTAAAAAAAAGTAAGAAGGCGCAGTTGGAGACGGATTCAATAATATTATAATAATTCAGACTATATGCGTCCTACTGTTGGACACAGGCCACCTCTCATGCGCGAAATTTTTACGCAGCTATTTTGATTGGGAATTCAATGGATATCTAGTTCTTGGTAAATTCTTAGTTTGATATTTTACTCGGGCAAAGTTGGACACGAAGGAAGGGTTCTTCGCTAACCCTTTTTTAATGAATTACAACATTGTTAACGGGGTTTGCTAATCTACCAAGTCTAAACGCTTTTGTAGATTAGCAAATGTATGTATTGTTAAAGATAATATTTAATCAGGGGCATCAGGGCCCGCTGTATTATTTCTCTTTTGCGTTTAAAATATTAATGTTTGGCCATTGGTGGAAACGATTACGTCTTGCTAATTCTATCGTCGATTTAACATTCCATTATCGCAGGCCTAATAGTTACGTAAATTAAATCGTTATTGTGTGTCGCAGTTTTAAAGCTAAATAAGTTGATTTTTTCCCTTAGGGCGTACGTTAGCTGGTGCGCTTGCACGGAGCGGGTTAAGGCCGGAGCCCCACTGCTGCGCACGCTATGTACACGACCCACGTTCCTATACAAAATTTCGTGGGCTTGCCCACGGTTTGTATTAAAACGTGGGCCGTGGATGTAGCGTGCGTAGCAGTGGGGCTTCGGCCTATGCAAAATAGCACGAATGCGTGCGACGGATTTTACCTACAATGGCAGCCGCCGAGTGCGTCCGCCCGCTCCGTGCGCCAGCTAGCGGACGCCTTTATAATATTAATCCGTACCTAGTTTTTTTATCTTTTTAATGGCAGCACTCAGCGATACCAACCATACAGATTTAAAATCTTAGTAACATTTTGAATTTGAAAAATGGCAACACTTTACTAATGGCCGCCATTTGTGACCATACGTCAAAATCAATATCAGTTGTCGTGTTTTTTTTTGCAATAACAACATTTTTTTTAGTGTTTTGAGGTTAAGTGCGAAAAAAAATCTGGTATGCATACACTGGATACTATCATAAACTAGACCTTTTTTCCTGTGTTTTGCTTGAAAATAATTGTGATAACTATATGAATTAGCCAAGATTTTAAGGTTTTAGTAAGTGGTAAATTATTTCCCATTGTTTGTTCCTGAACTTACGATTTACAAAAAAAATGGTAGGTTTTATCAAGTGGGAAATTATTTCCCAGTGTTTAAATTTTATTTTGTTTCCACATATAAAAATATATGCCCGTTTGTCTGTTACACAAAAAAATCTGTGCCCTCTTTTTTCTTTTATTTATTTCTTTGATTTTTGAAGATAACGTTAAATAAGTGTTCCGTGAACAAAGTTTTGTACGGAACACTAAAAATCATACTTGTATTCCAAGCAAAGCCGGGGGGAGCTACTAACTAGTGAAAAGTTCGCAACCGTATCGGACAATGGGAAACTATTTCCCACTTCATTCATAATTTTGCTATTCCGTAACGGATAACGGGAAATTATTTCCCACCGCAAACCCCCCCCCCCCCCCTATTTTTTTATATACATATATTTTTTCGTAATCTACGCACCCAAATTACTACTACTTTTCAAAAATATCATAAAAAGTGTTCCGTTTGAGTAAGGGTTATATATCATTTTAATGTCGAAGCAATTTCGGCCCTAAGAAGGTATAGTCCATATAGTCCTATAACACAACTATGGTCCAGGTTTGAACGTTGATTATCAACGAGCCTTTTTCATTTATACTCGTTATATTTATTTTGTTGCTTAGATATACTAATGCTTTTTCTCATTATAATTTGAAAAACATTTAATTACCTATACATATTTTACTGTTGACTACAAAACGTACAAAATGTTTTTAGGGTTCCGTACCCAAAGGGTAAAACGGGACCCTATTACTAAGACTCCGCTGTCCGTCCGTCCGTCCGTCCGTCCGTCTGTCACCAGGCTGTATCTCACGAACCGAGATAGCTAGACAGTTGAAATTTTCACAGATGATGTATTTCTGTTGCCGCTATAACAACAAATACTAAAAACAGAATAAAATAAAGATTTAAGTGGGGCTCCCATAAAACAAACGTGATTTTTGACCGAAGTTAAGCAACGTCGGGCGGGGTCAGTACTTGGATGGGTGACCCTTTTTTTTTGCCGTTTTTTGCATTATAGTACGGAACCCTTCGTGCGCGAGTCCGACTCGCACTTGCCCGGTTTTTTTTTGTGATTTGATCCAATAGTGTGCGGTATCGTTGGATAGGTCTTTCAAAACAAATAGGGGAAAATCAAAAACGGACGGATTTTCACGCGGAATTCTTTTTTTTTGTGCGGTTTTCCCCTATCAATAGAGTGATTTTTGAGGAAGGTTTTGCGGGTCGCCAGTGTTTATAAAAAGATTTGTTTAACAAGTAGAAACAAAATGATGATAAATTGTACTGGTGTGGACGTATAGGTTTAATAATAACTTTACATACTCGTAGTATGATCATAGCATTTAATGAGCAAGCCTAGACAATTTACTTAAGTCATTACTTGACATAAGTTCTAAGCCTCAGTTTAGGCAGAAACCACTAAAAGATAAAGACTGTCAATCTACATATAAAATACATTTTAGTAAAAAACTCTACGCTATTACACAGAGAATTTTTTCATTTGTTTGCTGTACCAATTATGTTATTATTATACAGGCGACATTTTTTGTAAGATATATTTTGGTCAAAAACGGTAATAACAACGCTTAGCCTACACAATTTGTAGTATTTTGACGAAATACCTAACTAGTTGACAAACCAATTAATTAATCTATTTATAGACAATAAATTTGGTACAAACTAGGTATCTAATATAATTATATATAAGTAAGTAAGCTCACTCCCAAACCGCGACATTCTCTTCACAGTTACCGGGTTTACCTATACTGGCATAATAAATTTGCTAACAGCAATTTACTAACTGACCATTGCTAGACCTTATTGTCATTGAAATAAGGGTCACAAATGGTTACCTAGTTCACTTTATTGACGATGGTATATACTCATAGAATTTGCGTGGAGGACAAAATCATGAGAAAGCCTAGAAATATAACTTTATGACGTCACGTCAATTATAATCTGCCTCTTTCTTCTCAGAGCTTTTATAAAATTTGCTTTATTCTCAAGGGAATACCTTTATCTAGACGGCTCCTATCCTGCGTATAGCTTTTTGCCAAACAAACAATAGTAGTTTGTGTTACAAGGGATCAAAATGATATATTTCCGTCAAGGGCGTACATTGAATCCTGAATGAAGCGATGGGTTCTACAATAGAATCCCGAACGTAGTTAGGGATTCTAAAGTAGAATCCTGAGCGTAATGAGGGATTCAAGTGTTAACGCCCAAGATGAAATAATTTTGATACCGTGTGACACATACTGCTTTTCACATCAACTATGAGGAAAATAAAAATATCTTAGTGTTGACACTACAGTGTTGTCACTTTTTAATTTCTACTCTTTTTTGCCAGGCTGTACATATGATGTTCATAGTTAATTATATTAATATTTTATGCTGGCAATGAAATGTCGTTGAACAGAAAAGTGCCACTTTGATCCCTTCTAGCAGGGAAGAAAAATCCATTTTCTGATTAGGTGATGTGAAAAAGATAATTTTACGTTTATAATCCTGCAGAAGAGACCCCAGTAGATTTGCATTCTTACACGTACGAGTATGTGTAAGTATTGTCAAAATCTTTGATGATAAGTAATACATATGGGGACTGCCCAATCTCAATCTACTCACTCATCTCTGGTTCTAAGCCTATTTGCTTTATAGCTTTTCTCTAGGGAATACCTTTATCTAGATGGCTCCTATCCTGCGTATAGCTTTTTGCCCTGTAGACAAACAAAAGATACTTTTGCATTTGTAACCCTCCAGAAGAAACCCTAGTAGATTTGCTTTCTTACGCGTATGTGTATTCTTACTTGTATGGTCCAAATCCTTGATGATAATATGTACTTACTACAAATAGGTACATATTCTCCTAGACTGTAAACAGGTAGAAGTATTTAGGAGCTAATACCTAGGGAATCCGTGCACACTGAAGGAGGCAGTTAGCAACCTGAAGACCTTGCTAGGTTTCGTGGAGGAGCTGGGGTGGTTAGAGTAGGGCTACCTCGTTTCACGTAAAATAGGCACATGTCGATTTGCGGAAAATGCCCAGCAAAACTAACCAACTAACTATACATAATATATGGGGACTGCCCAATCTTTATCTTCTCACTCATCTCTGGTTCTAAGCCTAAATCTAACATTGCAAAGGTCAGACAGGCGGGTAGCAGAAACTTCATAATGTAATAATATTTGGAATCTATTCTGTGTTCGTGGCATAATATTCCACAATGAAGCTGACTGAGAAATACTGAGATGAGAAAATATTTGGTACGAATGAAGGTAAATTATTCATAAAATTTCCCATCAAACACGCATTTACTTAATGTTTTTTCCTAAAGGTTCAATCTTGAAATATCTGTATTATTCTTTAAAAAGAAAAATGCGTTTGAATATTATTAAAATATGTTTTTTCTTAACATTAATATTCGTTATTGCATATACATATTACATGACATTAATATTAGATTATCTTAAATCCGATTTATGAAAAAGATTATTTCAACAATATATTATATTGTTAGAATAAGTAGAATATAATAGACTTTATTTGAATACAAAGCAAATATCATACACTCGTTACAGAATATTCGTAGTCCTACACAAAAATATAACCATCATTTGTGAAAATTGAACCCAAAAATTGCTATGTTTACAAGAATATTGTTGAAACTTAATTTGCAATTACACAACCTCACCTTCACTAAGTTTAAGTTTATATCAAGAACGTATTACACTCTCAGTTGATAGTAAGAAAAAAATATGTATATAATATGAACAATCGCACTGACAAATACACCTTTCAAAGTTTTGCAATGTCTTTGCAATAATGTTGGATAAGAGAACAAACAGACAAGTTGTTCGTATACTTTTGGTTGCCAGGTTTTAAATTATTGATTATTATTATAAGCCTATACGGTATCCTACTGCTGGGCAAAGGCCTCCGCCCTTGATTTGCATTTGCCTCGGTTTTGAGCAATCTCCGGCCGTCCAGCCGGCTAATTATGGATGGTTTTATCCACGTGATAAAATAACTGTCACTTTTTAACACCGCGGGATAGAAAGTTACGGACACCGTCTTATCACGCTGTCACGTAGATAACCACCAACCAGACCACAACCAGACCATCACATCCGTACAGGTCATTCCGCCATCTCCGTCTGGGCCTACCAGATCCTCCCCCGTCTTGCGGCTCCCATACCGTGGCTATTTTGGCCCACCTCTATGAGTGCATGCGGCAGACATGGCCGGCCCAGTCTCATTTCAGAATTAGCTTCAATAAAAAATAAAAAGAATTAAAGCAAAATCATCTATCATAACTAAAAACGTAATAATAACGCTTTAACTATGTCAAAATAAATCACTTCAATCGACAACTATCTTGCATAATATTTAGGTACCGTACCAAAATTCTATGCAATTTTCCATGGAAATATCGATAACAACTCCCATTACGAGGGCCATTAGAAGTTTTGACGACCGTCCAACCGCCATTAACCGACATCAAGTCAAATACGTAATGACATAATGAAACGTTTACTGTTTTGTTGGATTTTAAATGTTTGTTGTAGTTTGTGGCCTGCGATTTGTAAAGCTTACACCAGCAGCGGTACTGCTACAAACCTCTAAAATTTTAATCAGAATCAGAATATCATTTATTTGCCTACTTTGTGTACCTACAGTGTGTAGCAGTGGGGAGACACTTCTGGGGACAGACTTCGGGCAAACTCGGCTCCGTTCGGCTCAGCATTGCTCCGAGCAATTATTAGGGTTGACACATCTTGACGTCCCTTTGCGTGCCCAACCACAGATAAGATAATGACTAGAATTTTGACAACCCTAATTAGCCGAAAGGGATAGTGTCATAAGTTAAAAAGGGATATCATGATTCGACCCTGAATCGCTGTCAAACTTCGGTAGGAAGTGTCCTTTCTGTACGGTAGTTGTTAGCGACGCTACGACAAGACGCGGATAATTATAAGTTAGATTAAGATCAAATTCGATTAAGACTGTATTCTCAATAAAGATTTATTTGATAGGTAGGGAAAACCGCGATTAGATTGTCAGTAGTCATAAGTATTCAAAATATCCGTTATTTAACTCGTAGGTTCGTAATAAGTTTTAGGTCACCCAGTAAGTTAGGAAAAAACATGGTTAAACCTATTTCCCAATTTCCAAGTAATCACTATAAACTTGGTAAAATAATGTAGGCTCTGTCATTGGTTAACCAAAGAAAAGCGGATCAAGACAAGGAAGTCTCAATATGAAAGGGACAGACTGACCGCTTCTCATTGGTCGGCCAAATTCGAGCTCAGCGCTCCGATACAGCGCAATTTTCACTTAGAAACATACACGTTTCATTAATTAATTCGTAACCTGTTAAAGTTACATCATAACAATATTTGTAGATATTATAGGACGTTAGCCTAGTCACCTAGTTAGATAAGAATCATAAGGCAGTCACAGGTAGACAAAGGCCTGCGAGTCGGCAAAAGGGCCATAAACCATCCATTGTATTCATTTCGGCCGCTTTCCTATCTATTGTAAGCCAAGTCGTAAGGACTAGTGAACTTGTTATCGTTTGTTTTTATAACTAATGAACGTAGTTAACTATTTGTAATAGTTTTAAGTCAGTAATTAATCGGATGTATGTAATATGAGTCGCAGAACGATAGCGGGATAATGAAAATTCACCCGAAAATGACCGTATGACGTAAGCGACCAATCACAGGCCGATTAATTCCGCGAATTAAGACATGATTTTATCTCCCTATCGTAGGTGACTCTCTTTCTTGATTTTTCGTATAAAAGTAAGACGGAACCGCTTCGGATCGTACAGTACACCAGGAGCAGCCGAAAAGGAAAAACCAAAAGGAAGAAAACCAAAGGAAGAAAACCAAGGAAGACCTGAGGGATCCGAAGCTGTACCGCCTAATCGTTGTAGGAGTATTTTTATATTTGTACCGCGTAATAAAAGTCAGTTTTTTAAATCGTGTAGTTTATTCTTATCGCGAGGCGGTTGAAGATATTCGTCGAGGGCTTCGCACATGGGCATCTAGTAGGCTGGGGCGACTGCGGTTTCGAGCGAGGCGCCAGTAGACCAGTTACCTTCTCCAACTGCTATCGTCGGCTATATTGGGCGTTGAGAGTTCAATAGTAGTTCAATTACTTATTCTGTGCTATGGCCGCAGGACCGTGTAGAAGTGAGTCAGTGTCCTAAATGAATCGGTGTTTAGTGTGTTCTATTTGTTTGCAATACATTTTCGAAAATTTGGTTTTCTAAAACTCGAATATGAAAGAGCGACGAACCTCGAGAATCGAAGTTTCGTCTATTTCCCTTTCTATTAGCGCGAGAGGCGAATGAACGAATGAAGTGGTTTGCATTGTAGCCTAGGGCTCGCACAGCTGCGAAGAAAAGAAAAGACAGGTATTTTACTCCCACGTGCTCAATTACTAGCTACTAAAAGGATAAATGGGTTTTCTGTTCTTTCGTTGATTAAATAAAAGTAATTAATTACATTTGGTTCAAAGAAAATATTCAATTTACCTCGCTAAGAGATGGAAAACTTATGAACTAATTTAATAAGCAACTTTTGCACACACGTCTACGCATTAATAAAAGTCTAGTCAAAGGTCCCCTTTTTTCGCTTACCGTAAGGACGAGATTTGCTTGTATATTTATACGAATAACCCATCAAAGCATCCTTATGGCAAGGGACAGAGTGGGAATTTTTGTTTGTAAACGACACATTTTGTTTGTGTTTTAGTCTGGTCACGTTGCAGATGTTTCTAAAGAGCTGTAATCGTGCAAATACCTACCTACAATACGTTTAAACCAGTTTAAAACCATAACAGATTGGTAAATCTGAATAGGGTTTACTGTCTCCATTTTTTTTTAATTAGCCTATTAGTGTGTCCCACTACTGGGCAAAGGCCTCCCCTCTTTCCCGCCACTTGTCTCTGTCTAATGCACACACCGCCATCTCCGTCTGGGTCTTCCTCTGCCCCGAGATCCATCCTGTGGGATCCAGTCCGTGGCTACTTTGGCCCAGCGTTCTAGGTGCATTCGGCAGATGTGCCATGCCCAGTCCCATTTCAGCTGTCTCCATTTTATCGTGACTAATAAAAATGCCAACACCACTGTTTCTTATACGTACCAGTAGGTACAATTTTGACGTGCGTTAGTCTGTCGGAATAACTCTTAAACCTTTATACTCGTGCTAACAAAGTCAAAGAACTTTATCGATATCGTGAAAGTTCCCTTGAGGCCGCACGAGGATAAATAAACTCACATAGCGAAGGAAGGAAAACAAAAGTAAAGTCAAGAAACGCTTTGTTTTAAACGGTGTATTGTAGGTTCGCTTTGGGGAGTACTGTCAATAGTGAACGTATTTAAGGAGGGTTTTATACAGTTGATCACTTACCTACTATCATCATCATCATCTCAGCCATAAGACGTCCACTGCAGAACATAGGCCTCCCCCTTGGACCTCCATACGTACCGGTTGGAAGCGACCCGCATCCAGCGTCTTCCGGCGACCTTAACAAGGTCGTCTGTCCATCTTGTGGGTGGACGTCCTACGCTGCGCTTGCTAGTCCGTGGTCTCCACTCGAGCACTTTTCGACCCCATCGGCCATCTTCTCTGCGTGCAAATACCTACTCTCTCTGTACCTTCTCTGTTCTCTGTGTACAATACAATACAATACAAATACTCTTTATTGCACACCTCAATAAAAGAAGACAATACAAAAGAAAACAGAAATACAAGCAGAGGTAGACAACAGGCGGTCTACCTACTATACTAGAAGCATTATTTGCACCAACCTGCATTTATGTATTAGTTAATTTATTAGTAGGATTTATATATGTACCATCATGTTCCGCGATTGTTGCGCCATTTAGTCCTAGCTAAATTGATCATTCCATACTTGCGCTATACAATTTCCAATTTAGCCAAGAACCCTAAATGGCATGACAATCCTGTGTGGTGACTGTACCTAGTGGTTAATCCAATAAACCGAATGTTCATTGTGCAATCGCTGTCCGTACTCCATAACCTAATGTAGCTATTGATGCCAAATAATGAATTTTACATGAACTGCCAGCCAATATTAATGCACAGAATTATCAGTACGCAAAATACCGACAACAATACTGTGTGTTGGAATGAGAGGCAGCAAACAGCGATTACAGATTGCGGAGACTTTTACAAAATGCGACCCATGAGGGCTATTTGAACTTTACCAAATGACCTCATTTTGATTTCAGCACTCGCAGTGTAGGTGGGCCTTTTTTTATCCTAAAGGAGAAAAAAAGTGTCCTTAAATTTCCATACATTTTTCGATCTTTCCATTCCGCGACCGCCATACAAAGTCTATGAAAAATGGTGACGGAATGGAAATAAAAACCTTAGGACACTTTTATTCTCCTATTAGGATAGAAAGAGCTCGTGATTCAGTGTAGAAATAACATAAAAAACCCCAAATTTGAAAAAAAAGTCTAGGGGACAACTTTAAAAAAAAAACGCCCAGGTATCGTGCTTATTTATATACTGGAGCCCAATTCAGATTTAAGTAACAACTTATAGCGATTTAATACGACCTTCAAGATCCCTCATGCTGATTGGTGCATGATGCAAAAGGAAGTGCAAGTCGTGCATGAGATACGCACTAATCATCGATCATCAAGATCATATCAAAACCAGTTCAAAACCATAACAAATTTCCTCCTAATAAACCTCCTAGTCTTTACCCACAACATTGTCCGTATAGAGTTTGTTCGGAAAGAGAAGAGTCGTGGAATGTACTGGGCTCCATACATTCCGGGACTCTTCTCTTTCCGCACAGACTATAGAAGTTGCTAACAACGTTTTATAGTACATATGGCCCTTAAAATTTTTGACATAGGCACGCATTGTCCCTAATCCCGCCCTAGGGCGGTAAAGAAGCACCATATATGTACCTACTACTGTAAATACACTAAATACTTTTAACCCTAATCTCGTCAAACTTAGAGTTGAATTTAATAATATATTATTATTTCTCAGGGCAGTGACTTTTGTTGAATATTGATACGTATATCTTTCAAATGTCATGATCCTATTTTCAACGGGTTAGGCTGTACGTTGTCTGACTGTGTACATTCTTATTCCAAACTATCAAACTACAAAATAAAATTGTACCTATCTGTTGAAAGAAAACAGCATATCTTCCGTATTCGGACGAAAACACTGGCAAAGTACACACTCGAACAACAAGAACATTCCCAACTCCACTTGGCAAAAGGACCTTTGGACTTTTCTTTGTGAGTTCGAAAATACGGGCGGAAGTTCTGAACTTAACCACTTGAAACGGCGTCCTTGTTACGAGATTCACTCGATTATTTTGTGATTTTTCTGGTGTTTGTTATCGACGGTATGAAACAGAAATGTAGACAATACCGTAAAACCTATTAGAATAGATATAATTTATTCGTAAGCACAAACAAACGAGACGATACATGATACTTACAAAAGAAAATACAAAATAAGACTAAAGTGCCACGAAATGGCCCCATCTCAGCATGTTGCTCGTGGCTTCCAACGCTGAACTTCCGATGAGACCATCAAGTGAGAACAATCACGGTAGGTAACAGACAAGAAGAAAAAAACATAAAAATATTATAATTATATTAATAATTTATATTTATATCAATATATTAATTTTAAACGGGTCACTAACGTATTATTATGTCGAATAAACACTCATTATGTTTCGAACCAATTTTCGAGGATCTTCATCGAGGAGCAGCGACTGCACAACACCGCTTTTATACACGTAAAACCACCAAACTTTAGTCCAAAAGCTTCCAACTATGGTCCAAAACTAATTCGAATATTATCTTTGTTCGACTGTGACTATTATTTGAATGTCGTAGTTTTAAGCAAAATTATTTTCATATTTGGAAGAAAAAACTCACACAACACCAAAAGGTTGGTATTAAGACTTACACGCCAATTATAATGTGCACTCGACATCAAACCGAAATTTGGATCATATTGGAATCATATCAGTTAATCGCACTAATACATGAACGGACAAGTCAGAGCAAAATGAAAGCGCGAATGGCAGCTAACTGATACGATTCCAATATGATTAAAATATCGGTTTGATAACGTTCGAATTGGCCTGTTAATTACTGTTAAACTTGTGGTCCACAGTTATTGTACTAGACTATATTTGGTTTATTTTTTATTACAGACATATGTTCGTGACCTCTACAGTAAAACTGGTACCGATACCTATAACACAACCTCAACCTCAAAACGCCTACTATACCTATGAGGGAACAACCTGAAAACATTGGCCCGGTATAATTATAGGCAACCTTTGTACGTCTGTAGCGAAGTGACACTTCCTTTCGTTCTGCGGTACTTTGACGCCCTCATTATAGCCTGTTTGTGACACCAAAAGGTTTTGCTTTCAGTTCTCACTCAATCTTTAGCGTGCGTTTTGTAGATACTGGCTAAATTTGGCGTACCTAGAGTAGCAATTAAATTGATGTTAATATTATACAGAAAAGCCCAAATCTACGCTGGCAAAGATTTTTTTTCTGTGCATATTGTTGATAATTTTATTAAACTTTTGCGTATGTGTATCAGCATTCAGAGCTAAACTAACGAAGAATATTTTGAAGATAATGCATTTTGTAATAATTGTACTTTGAAACAGAGTTGGGCAAAAATTAACTTGAATAAGAATAAGAATAAAAACAGAAATTTTATTCTTATTCAAATCGATTTGAATTAGAATTATTCTTGCACTAGTTATTTTAGAATAAAATTAAGGTGAATAAATCATGTCACTCTTATTTTAAATGCGGAATAAAAAACAGAATAATTATTCTAGAAGTGGGCCTATTCTAACTAAGGTTTTATTCAATTAAAATGTTATTTAGAATTAAGTTAATTTTTGTAGTACAATCGGGTATATTTTGTTAGTTGATTTTCACCCTTCTATTTAAAACTCGGATTGATTTGATATTTGTTACTATAGTTTAGGTATAGTACACATTGAAGAGTTCCGCTATACACTACCTAGTTCTATCATCCGATCAGGGTGCTTAGCCAACATACCAAACGTTGACCCTCCGTAGAGTTGCGCATAGTCTCTCTCTATCACTCTTACATATTAGTGCGATAGAGAGACAGATAGCGTTTCGTTGTCGTAGCGCAAACGTTTGGCATGTTGGCTACGCTCCCAATGTGCCTAGCCAAGATGCCAATTTTTGTTTTTATTTTAATAACCGAATCATTAGGTAAATTTAGCTGTTCTGGGGGCCTAGCCAACATGCCAATCGCTTGCGCTCCAACGACGAAGCGCTTTCTGTCTCTGTCACTCTTACATATTAGTGCGACAGAGAGACAAAGATAGCGTTTCGTTGTCGTACCGCAAACGTTTGGCGTGTTGGCTACGCTCCCAATGTGCCTAGCCAAGATGCCAATTTTTATTTTTATTTTAATAACCGAATCATTAGGTAAATTTAGCTGTTCTGGGGGCCTAGCCAACATGCCAATCGCTTGCGCTCCAACAACGAAGCGCTTTCTTTCTCTATCACTCTTACATATTAGTGCGATAGAGAGACAAAGATAGTGTTTCGTTGTCGTAGCGCAAACGTTTGGCGTGTTGGCTACGCTCCCAATGTGCCTAGCCAAGATGCCAATTTTTGTTTTTATAACCAAATCATTAGGTAAATTAAGCTGTTCTGGGGGCCTAGCCAACATGCCAATCGCTTGGGCTCCAACAATGAAGCGCTTTCTTTCTCTATCACTCTTACATATTAGTGCGATAGAGAGACAAAGATAGCGTTTCGTTGTCGTAGCGCGAACGTTTGGCATGTTGGCTACGCTCCCAATGTGCCTAGCCAAGATGCCAATTTTTGTTTTTAATTTAATAACCAAACCATTAGGACATTTCAGCTGTTTTTAGCGCTTTCTGTCTCTATCACTCTTACATATTAGTGCGATAGAGAGACAGAGATAGCGTTTCGTTGTCGTAGCGCAAACGATTGGCATATTGGCTACGCACCCAAGGTGCCTAGCCTAGATGACAATTTTTGTTTTTAATTTAATAACCAAATCATTGAGTAAATTTAGCTGTTCTGGGGGCCTAGCCAATATGCCAATCGCTTGTGCTCCGACAACGCAGCACTTTCTGTCCGTATCACTCTTACATATTAGTGCGATATAGAGACAGAGATACCGTTTCGTTCTCGTAGCGCAAACGATTGGCATATTGGCTACGCACCCAAGGTGCCTAGCCAATATGTCAATTTTAGTTTTTAATTTGATAACCAAATCTTTGGGTACAATTTAGCTGTTCAGGGGGCCTAGCCAATATGCCAATCGCTTGCGCTTCAACAACGAAGCACTTTCTGTCTCTATCACTCTTACATATTAAATAGTGCGATAGAGAGACAAAGATAGCGTTTCGTTGTCGTAGCGCAAACGTTTGGCATGTTGGATATTACACTCCCAATGTGCCTAGCCAAGATGACAATTTTTGTTTTTAATTTAATAACCAAATCTTTGGTTACAATTTAGCTGTTCTGGGGGCCTAGCCATTATGCCAATCGTTTGCCCTCCGACAACGAAGCGCTCTCTCTGTCTCTCTATCGCACTAATAAATAAGCGCTTTGTTGTTGGAGCGCAAGCGATTGGCATGTTGGCTAGGCTCCCAGAACAGCTAAATTGTAACCAAAGATTTGGTTATAAAAATAAAAACAAAAATTGGCGTCTTGGCTAGGCACATTGGGAGCGTAGCCAACACGCCAAACCTTTGCGCTACGACAACGAAACGCTATTTCTGTCTCTCTATCGCACTAATATGAAAGAGTGATAGAGACAGAAAGCGCTTCGTTGTTGGAGCGCAAGCGATTGGCATGTTGGCTAGGCCCCCAGAACAGCTAAATTTACCTAATGATTCGGTTATTAAAATAAAAACAAAAATTGGCATCTTGGCTAGGCACATTGGGAGCGTAGCCAACACGCCAAACGTTTGCGCTACGACAACGAAACGCTATCTTTGTCTCTCTGTCGCACTAATATGTAAGAGTGACAGAGACAGAAAGCGCTTTGTTGTTGGAGCGCAAGCGATTGGCATGTTGGCTAGGCCCCCAGAACAGCTAAATTTACCTAATGATTTGGTTATTAAAATAAAAACAAAAATTGTCATCTTGGCTAGGCACCTTGGGTTCGTAGCCAATATGCCAATCGTTTGCGCTACGTCAACGGAACGCTACCTCCGTCTCTCTATCGCACTAATATGTAAGAGTGATAGAGACAAAGCGCTTAGACCAGCTAAATTGAACCTAATGATTTGGTTAGTAAATTAAAAATAATACGGTTACTGAAACTATGCGTTCTGCGACAGTCAATTTGTAAGATTTTATTCCATAAAATAGGTATAAATTAGACAAGAGACTAACTACTATTACATCTACCTAACTATACGTAATTAGTACCTATACGGTACCCGGACTACATTTTTATTCGTGGAATATTATTTCGATTAAAAATCATGATTATATTTATTTGATTAAGAATAAGTTATTCTCATTCAATTTTTTCTCATACGAATTATTCCCGACCAAAATTATTTGAATATTTTTGACGGGAATAAAATCGAGATGATTTTATTCCTACGAATTCTTATTCAAATAATGATTTTATTCTTGAATGCCCAACACTGCTTTGAAAGCGGTGGTGGCCGAGTGGATCTAACGTTGACTTTCAATCCGGAGGTCGTGGGTTCAGATCCTGGCTCGTACCAATGAGTTTTTCGGAACTTATGTACGGAATAACATTTGATATTTAACACTAGCTTTTCGGTGAAGAAAAACATGGTGAGGAAACCTGCATAATACCTACATCCGCGAAGACATTCAAAGGTGTGTGTGAAGTCCCCAACCCGCAGCGTGGAGACTATAGCCTAAACCCTCTCGTGCTTAATAGGAGGCCTGTGCACAGCAGTGGGACGTATATAGGCTAAATTATTATTATTTTATTTGTACTTTTAATTTTTTTTATCTGTTTTGTAAAAGAAACGTTTTGTAAAATAATATAAAATGAATATTATTTGATCTGCGGTTTAAAACACCGAATTAAGAATAAATCCCCGAAATTAACGAAATCCACTCATATGTCCTCTTTTAATAACAGTTGGCACTCGTGCCGTGACAAATTAATTTCGGTCATGGGACATACGCTTTTAGTCACACACGAGGATATTTGAACCTCATTTTGAATGTGGATTTAACGCGTTCAAATTATATTGGAATCAGAGTGGGTTGAAGTTATGCTATCCAGAATTAATCTCTTAAGTACGTGTAAGTCTTATCTTAGACTTGTTACATTTATTTACATGTACGTCTACCACGAGTTTCGCTAACATCTTGATTTAAGCTAATACGATTTTCATTTATAAATATTAAAACTGAAACGGAATTTAATCGCGTACACTTACGTTTATTATTGAAGTGAAAACTTCTTCAGCGGCGCTGTGCACTTTTTGTGATGGGGAAAAAATGCGACTCGCGACAGGTAAGATTCGGAAGACGTGACGTCACGTGTCATTGAGTTTTTCTTTATTGATTTAAATGCCATCCATTGAGTTTCCCTCTAACTGGTACTAATATAACTCGAGTACTAACAGTGATGTGCTTAGGGGTTTCAAGTAATGCGACGAAATAACGCTAGATGGCGCGTACGGTGGGTGATTATATCTTGGAATATACTGTTACAATAACAAATAATTTACACAATCACATATTATTCTATGAATTTAATATATTCAATGACACTTGACATTTTCTGATTCTGGTCGCACATTTGATATTTGACAGGCATGTTCAATGTACAAAATACAATGTAGATCTGTACACATATTTAATTACACAAACGGGTCTACAGCAACTCAACGTCGCAACGTCGTCGGAATTTAAGATACAAACAATGAAATTACATTGTAGATCTGTGTTTACAACATGAATCATTTCCAGTAGAGTAAATACAACAAATAATTAATTGCAATATTTTGTAATCCTCTTTAATTTTTTCTCCATGTCTCAACGAATAAATGTAAGCACGAAAGATTCATATTGCATTGTTGCTAAATTATTTTTCTGAATAAGGCCCTTTAACTCGGAAATTGAACTAATTATGGCACTGAAATCAAAATCACGTTAAACTGAATCCACTTTGTACTGAACCTTGTAAAGTGAAATGCGTCACGGAAAATTAAACGGTATCATTATTTCATTTTTAATGTCAATTATGGGGTCAGTTACGATATTGCTGCCCCAGTGGACATTTATGCCCTGATAAGCATATATTATTAAACTAATCGTTCAATATCTGGGAGACCGAGCTTTGCTCGGAAAACACATAAAAACTCAAAAATGCGCATTTTTGCAGATATAAGACCTAGCTCGATCGATTTTTCGCCCTCGAAAACCACCATATAGCAAATTTCATCGAGATCGTTAGAGCCTTTTCCGAGATCCCCGAAATATGTAAATAAACAGGAATTGTTCGTTTAAAGGTATTAGATTAGATAGATAGATTAGATAGATAGATAGATTAGATAGATAGATAGATTAGATAGATAGATAGATTAGATAGATAGATAGATTAGATAGATAGATAGATTAGATAGATAGATAGATTAGATAGATAGATAGATTAGATAGATAGATAGATTAGATAGATAGATAGATTAGATAGATAGATAGATAGATAGATAGATAGATAGATAGATAGATAGATAGATAGATTAGATAGATAGATAGATTAGATAGATAGATAGATAGATTAGATAGATAGATAGATTAGATAGATAGATATATTCAGAATGTTCGCTTCGCCGTTTGACGCTAGTTACAAGTAAGGTAAGGTGGGGTAAGATGAACACAGTTTATTTTGCTCGGGGCAAGACAAACCGTATGAGGATTCCATACAAGTGTTTGACTTGCCCCGGTGATAGTCTTAGCCCACCATACCTTACAGCTGAAATGCAAGGCTAAGAAGGGGGGGGGGGGCTGATAAGATTCGGTCTCAAGAGATTCAAGTATTTGTTATAGGTACATATGTTACATATGTACTTGTAATTAGTATATACCCAGTAATTTTTTTAGGAACTTTAAATCTTGTAATATGACCATATTTAGTGTAACGGTCAAACCTGTTAGTTGCAACTATTAGTAATGGCTCCTCTACACGATGCGCCAACGTCGGCCAATCCTAGGGACGCAGCTATGCGGTAGAATGAGATAGCAATATCACTTGCTCCCTCTACGCATAAATGCGTCCCTTGGATTGGCCGACGTTGGCGCATCGTGTAGAGGAGCCATAAGGTTTTTAATGAAGTTGATATATTTATCAGTTTGGATATTACTTTGATAATGCGTTTTCGTCAAATCCCGTTGATTATTATATGGGTGTATCAAATATTAGCGGCATAATTAAAAAGGTTTTAATAATTTAAAAAAAACAATACGTACCTATTTATTTACCTTGAGATGTTTCTTATATGCAGCTATCTACATCACTAATGCAATGAATTCCATATCTACCGATTAGCATTTTCCACTTAAGGTCAGAGGGCCTACCGCGAACCACGTTCGACGTGTCGCCTCCCTGTCACACTTACGTACGAATTTACCAGTGCGAAAGAGAGACAACACGTATTACGTGGTTCGTGGTAGGCCTTCAGATGACGAGGCGTTCTGTAAAGGGTGATAGACAGAGATATGACGTATTTCGGGGAATCGCTAAACTTAAGTGCCTTAGGGTTGGGCTTCACTCGTAAAACTGATGGCTGATATGGGGTTCTATTCAATGGTCGCTATGTATAGATATTAGATGTGGGTAATTATATCATTGAAACGCAAATAAATTATGCAATACCTGAATGTTTCAGGTAACGCAAAATCAGGTAACTATAGTCCTTATACTCTGTATCTTTAGGTAGATATTTAAATAAAAGTGAACAAATAATTTGTACATTTTCGGGTACATAACATTTATTGGTTAACCAACCAAATACAAAATCGCCAAGTACGACTATGGTCCAATTTTAACGTTGTTTTTTAACGAGCCTTTATGATTTATACTCGTTACATTTATTTTGGAGCTTAGATACGCGAATGCTCTTTCTATATTATAATATTATCAACAGAATTTGAAAAATACTTAGGTAGGTAGGTATATAATTATTTTTTACTGGAACTTGAATTTGGACCATAGTTGTAAGTTGTAGACTAAAGTTACCTGATTTTACGGTATTATATAATTTATCTATTGAAAATTGTGAAAAAAGTACTCCGTTTTGTAATGACACCAACTTTATTCGTATACTTACGTTTTTAACAATTACGTAAATTTGAAAAAAATAAAGTTTCCCTGATGACCCTGCCGTAAGGCATAACAGCAGTAACAGTAAGTATATGTATCAATTACTGACCCCAGACTACCCAGGAAAACGCTAAGACTAGAAAAAAGACAATTGCACAAATACCTGCATAGCGTAGTTAGATAAAACCGGTTTTTTTATATTCGAGGTCTTAAGATGGCGACAAAATTAAAAATGTTATAACCTACCTAAATGAACCGGATCAAACGACAAGCGAGGCAATGCCAGGAGAGTTGGTAAATAAAATAAAAGCGTTGCAATTTGTCTAGCATACCATTTATTATTTATAACCGGTATTGCGGATATAAACCGGTAAATGCAAAAACACACATCAATCACACACACACGCACACAATTACACACACACATCAATTTCAGTTTACACTTCTATTTTCGTTTTAATACCGGTTTCGTAAGTTACACAGTTATTCAAGCCTCGGTATCTTCTCACAAATCTGAATACGCACCAACACTTGATCCCCCATAACTATCCCTCACGTAATCGCTAACACCTCGGATTGTCCCAACGATGAATGGTGTCCGGGACAAAGAACATGTCTGTCCCCGACAGGCGTGTGCAAGAGATTGTGTATAAATACGGATATTGTAGGCGCAGTTTACCATTTAAAACCCTATTCCTATAGAATTAAGATACAGTTTTAATGTTAGGTTGCTTGGGCGAAATCGTAACTTTTCAGTGACAAATGTTTTGATAAGTACGGGGTTTACACAGAGAAAAACTAAAGTTGTTTGTTATGTTGCGAAAAGTTGCCGAAGTATCGCCTCTTTTCTGGATACGTCTTATAGGTATTACAAAATATTGAGAATGTTGAAGTACATTTTATCTATGCTATAAAAAATCCAACTTTGTAAAAGAAACCCCTAAGTGGCGCTTCAATTATTTAAAGTCCGTGAGTTCCGTGACTGTGACTTTGTCCCACCACGCATGACAACCAAACTCCGTTATCAATGTTGCAATTCATGGAAGCTCAGGTTTGGCAATACCTACCCTAAATTCGCCTTTAGTACAAAATATCGCCTTTGACTAATAATAGCATTAAATCATAATGCCACTATAAATTGTATCGTGGGATTCATGGGCGTATTCAACGTTTAGGATTTGGAATAAGTTTTATCATTTGGTATGCTTTGATGTTGATGATACTCCTGATTTCCTCCTGATTTTTTTTATGCAGCCGGCTGCAATACTGGAGCTGTAATTTGGGTGCAGTCTTAATTCGAACGGTACCTTTAGGTTTCATTTTCATATGGTTGTTATACGGGTTGATACATATTTCGCCTTCTCCCCTGAATTTACTAAACTGCCCAAGAAATAACTAGCTAAAATGCTTTGTGCTTGTAACACGTGTCGTGTTGAGGCGATATTGTGTGAATTGTCCCGTGAATGGTGTCACAGAACAAAGGACGAGCCTGCCTCTTGCAGTTACTGTTTGCAAGATTCCATACACTATAGTCTGTACCTATCTTAAAGTATTTAAATAAAAGTATACAAATAATTTGTACGTCTCTGGGTACCTTATTATAACGTTTATTGGTTAACCGACCAAATACAAAACCACCTGGATCACTGAACGACCTGACTTTAACCTACATTATTTGATTGTGTAATGTTTTCATCTACCCTCAACTGGCTTGAGAAGCCATTTGAAGGTAGATTTTGTTTACTTTTATTTAAATACCTAAAGATACAGAGTATAAGGCTGGGCGCACATTTCACACGGAGCCCATTCGGTAACTATATTTTAACTTTCCCTACATTCACTTGTCCACGCGTAGTGGGACGCAGTAGTTGATAGGCTGGTAATCTGAGGGCCTACCACGAACCACTTTCGACGTGTTCCCTCTCTATCGCACTTGTAAATTTGTACATAAGTGTGACAGGGAGGTAACACGTCGAACGTGGTTCGAGGTAGGCCCTGAAAAGGCGGCGTAGCCAAGGTGACGATCGTTTGCGCTTCGCCATCGAATCGCTTTGTTTCTCTCTATCACTCTTCCATATTAGTGTGACAGTGACAGTTGTGTTTCGTTCGATACGTATGCTCGCTTCGCTATGGGTTAACAGCATTTGTTTGATTTTCTGAATATCTACTGAGCTGGCTAATTTTGAATACGACTTTAATGATTATCATTAAAATAAGGAAATAATTTTAAGCTGGCCCAAAAATCTTACACAAAATAGCATAATTCATAAATAAAACAAACGAGCTTGGCACGTTGAATTCAAAATTATTATTTATTCTTAAATCCAAGTGTCGATAATTACATTTCCCTTAATACATACTTATTGTTAGTAATTATTTCACAATTTATTTACATTAACATTATTGTACTCAACTGGTATACTTTTATTTATTAACTGTGATACATGATAAAACCTTGAAAAATATTTTGGTGTTTTTCAGCTAGTTTATTGCATTTTAATAAAATAATCTTATTGCTAGCGAAAATTCAAATTTTGTATATTAAAAGAAGGCAGTTCAAAAACAGTTTTGATCGTTTTTAACTTATTGGCAATACATTTTTAAATATAGAGCAATCCAATTTTAAATTACTACATAATTATAATAGCCAAATTCCTATGTAAGAAATAAAACTTTTCATTATTGAGGACATGACAATTTATGGTTTTTAACGCAATGCTAAATTTACATGGGCTTTCTAATAACAACAAAAAATAGCTGATAAATAATATAAATACAATCACAACAATATTATATCATTTAAATATAACATTTTGTCTAAAATATAGGTAATTTATACGGTTTTCCTAATAAACAATTCTAGAAAATGACAAACAGACATTATACATTTGCTGGAAAAACACCATATTTAACACCAGATCATAATTATTTATTATAAACAGTGAAGGTGTAGTGAAAAAGAAAAGTAGCTCAATGCATTAGACGCTTTATTAATTAGCTCAACTAAGCTACAAATTAAGCTAAGTCACACGAAAATATCTAAATCACAATAAAATTTATTGCAGCTAAACTCAAACACAACATGATTGAAAATATTTTATTTATATTTTTACGAATAATAATACCTACCGTACGAACTAAACCAAGACACACACCATCGTTAGATATTGTGTTGGTGGAATAAAATTAGCGATAGCGGTACAGCCTGAAATTCGGGAATCAGCTGCAAATGGTGTTAAAGGTATGAAAATCGGCACGATTAATCTTTAGGCCATTTGAATCAATTTGACCCGTAGCACCAAAAAAAAAAACAAACGGAAAGGAGTTATGACGTCATCTTTTTTTTTGTATGGAAAATTAAAAAAAAATTGTTCAGAAACCCATCGTGTGTGGTATTAAATGAAAGGGCATTTCGAGCCGGTTCTAAAAATATATCACATTATTATATTTCCGTCACTTGCATTCAATTAAAATAAAAATAATTTTCAAAACATACCAAGTTTGGGCTCCTCTAGATACGAAACCGTTGCATTATTTTTTGTAAAATATACCTCAAGTAATACCCAATATCCTCATATCTAACCTTAAGAAATTAATTTCGAAAATATTTAGTTTTAGTATTTTTTTTTTATTTTTTATTATTACAAATTGTGATCTATCAATCTATCAATGAAACGGCCTCCTAGCCTAGTCGATAGTGACCTATGAATCACGAGGTCCCAGGTTCGAATCCTGGTAAGGGCATTTATTTGTGTGTTCATCATCATCATCACACAAATAAATGCCCTTATCAGGGCTTGTATATATATGTATATGGGCATTTATTTGTGTGATGATGATGATGAACACACAAATAAATGCCCTTACCAGGATTTGAACCTGGGACCTCCTGAAAATGATTTTTATTTTAATTGAATTCAAGTGACGGAAATATAATAATGTGATATATTTTTAGAACCGACTCAAAATGCCCTTTCATTTAATACCACACACGATAGATTTCTGAACATTTTTTTTCATTTTCCTTACAAAAAAAAGATGACGTCATAACTCCTTTCCGTTTGTTTTCTTTTTTTGGTGCTACCGGTCAAATTGATTCAAATGGCCTAAAGATTAATCGTACTGATTTTCATACCTTTAACACCATTTGCAGCTGATTTTGGTCAACCGCTAGTACTAAATGACTTACGACCTAATTCGAACTTTAAGATACGTCAAATATTACGTCTATAGACGTATTTTAAAGTTCGAATCGGGCCGATACTGTACAAAAAAAGCTGAATACCAACGTCCAGACCAGTATTCAAACAAACCCCAATACACACCAGCATCCTCTCTCTCTTCCGAGCTATATATCCCACATGGTGATGGGGTCAGGTTTCCGTCTCTTTCGCTTCCACTTCGCCCTATCCTCGACGTCGTTGTCGGACAGTTTGCACTCAATCATATCTTTTAGCACTACGTCCTTCCATCTTGTTTTCGGTTTACCTCTGCCTCTTTTACCGGGGATGGAAAATCGTAGTGCTAAATACACACCAGCATCCATCCTTAACACGTTCCCTGTGCATGCATCATATGTGTAGCATTTTAGGGTACATATGATACGTGCATGCACCACTAATGATGCACGACCCCATATAAACTTAAAGCATTGCCAAAATTTACACGTCTGAGCTAGGTCTTTTTTATTTGCATGCACATACTGGCTATGAACCTTTTGACAAAAAAAAACACGTTGCACGTGAGGACTCAATTTCTGGTTCCTAGGTACACAGGGAACGTGTTAATTATTTAACAAAATGAGCTACTTTTCTTCTCAACTATGGGAAAGGGATAACAAAATGCTATTTTACGCTTTTATCACTATCCGTACTCTAAAGATATTTGTGTCAGCAATAGTCTTAACGCCAATAGATAGACGAAACCGCTGGCCAGTAAGTGTAGACTGGTGGTTCGGGCTGACGAGTTGTTGCCGTGCTGCATTGCTGCCGGGGTTTCACCTGTGAAAAACAAAGGTTATTTAAAAGAAGTTTATAGCTAACTAACTCTGGAGTACCAAGTGGCCGAAGGCCGTCTGGACGCCCTAGGTACCGTTGGAGATACGAAGTGCAGAAAGACCTTAGCGAACTCGGCGCCGTCGACTGGACAGAAACGGCTTTGGACAGAGTAGCATGGGGGCCTTTGGTCTCGGAGGCCAAGATCCACTTCGGGTCGTTGCGCCACAGCAGTGAGTGTGTGAGCTATCTCAGATAAGGGGTCACCAGGAGGGAACGCCAAATGGTGCGTCAAGGACCTGTGCTGCGATCTGTGGCGTCTAGATGATCGGCTTGATTTGATACAATCACGAACTCAAGTTGTGGCGTAATGTGCTAGCCGTGAAGTATACATAATATATATGTATATTGTCAAACGGTAACTTTAGCGTAGTTATGCATATTTGTTCTTATGCGAACTGCTAAAGAAATAAATTTGTTTCATTTAAGATGACATCCGAGGGCTCTTCCCTGTCCCAGTACGTGTCATCTTCAAACTTAAGTGTTTACACTGTTTATATATTATATAATTGTATTTGTGTGTCGCTTAAATCCATTCGACCCTCTCAGCAGATATACCCTATTACCTTTTCTTAATACCAAAATCGCATAATCTTACACATGGATTTACCCGAGTTTCGAGTTAAGCGACTCATGTATGTATATATATATATATATATATATATATATATATATGTATATGTATGTACAAGTAAGTATATTATAGCAGTATGTATATTTGAAGTAGTATGTTGTCTAACATAAACATTTATACGTAATATTAAATTTTTCGTACTTTGTAAATTCTTGTAATATGTCTTCTCTATTTGGCCCGAGGGTTAACTGGTAGAGAATGCCTTCTGGCATTAGGTTTGCCGTTTGTACTATTATTACTATTCAATAAAGTTTAAATAAATAAATTGTCAAAATATATGACA
This sequence comes from Cydia splendana, assembly GCF_910591565.1. Lineage (NCBI taxonomy): Eukaryota > Metazoa > Arthropoda > Insecta > Lepidoptera > Tortricidae > Cydia > Cydia splendana. The sequence continues at coordinate 3,772,412 of NC_085961.1, forward strand.
ACGAGGTGCCATATATCGAGCATTATTTGTTATAAATATTTCAATTTCATTCCTATTGTAAATAATTATGGTAGTTTATGTTGCTATACCCTTACAGGGTTCATGTTGAGACTACTTAATCATAAGATCCTCTGTACACATGAAACGCAATAAAATATATGAGTATTACATATAACAAAAAACTTCCAAAAGTACGTCACGCAATTGTCCTAGTTTGCCTTACACAACCAACATTCAGCAATAAACCTATATTAGTAAAATAGCAGATATAAGCTATATAAAGTACGTCATTAGTACGGCGCGAGTATTACTGATGGCCGCCATCGCACTAATGTTGGGGATTTATCATCCAGTCATTTAGCAGGCGGTGAACATTTCTTTTGGTTCTAGTACTTACTGTTGCTTTTACTGAAGTATTTCAGTATTATTTCTTAAGTTACTGATAGTGAAATAGAACCATCCTTTGTTAAATAGCCTTTCACGATAATTATAATTAACGGCCTCCTAGCCTAGTTAGTAGGAACCCTGCGTACAAAGCAGGTCTCGGGTTCAATTCCTTGTGCTACATTATTTATTTTGTGTGTTCATTACATATATTTACTTCTGAGCCACGAATGTTATCTACGTATTTACGTATATATCTATTATAATTATATATCGTCGTCTATTACCCACATCACATGCCTTATTGGGCTTGCTGTAAGGCTAGGGTGATTTGTGTAATAAGATTTTCTCATAACAATACACTAATGGGTCACAAAAGTAGAATTAATTATATTATAAAAATATTTTAGTATCTAAAATTAACCATTATTTTGCCCTGTACTGTTTCTGTTCAAAGCTCTGGGACTTTAATTGAAAACTAATTTTATCCAATAGGAAGTACCTACATAATCTTATTACTCTCCTGTATGTCGCACTATCGGGTAAAAAGTAAATCATTTACCTACATAATTTCTATCCAAAAGTCCGTTTCTAAAATTTGGTGAACAATTTATACAAAACTTGAACCAAACCTGTCGCTGTCAGTAACAAAATAAGCCCACAGATTTCACAATGTCCATTCGTCAAATCCATTTCCGATTTACAATTTTGACAGCTAAATCTATCCATGAAACAGATATCCATAATAACAGTAGGTACAATGTTAATAATAAAATGTGTCTAATTAAATAGGCCAAGAACTTTCTTTTTCTGCTAGAGTTAAACCAAGAAAAGTCTGCAGAGATTTTGACGGCACACGTAGTATAGATGTTATTTTAAACGTCACACTTCTATGAAATTATGACGTATAAATAACACTGGCACTGCGGGTGCTGTCGAAATCTCTGCAGACTTTTCTTGGTCTAATTCTACTCGACCTAGATCAATGCTCGATTCCACCATCCTGAAGAGAATTCTTAAGCTGGCTTATTACTGTCAAGTTAAGAACTTAAAGTACTTCCATCTTGCAAACTTTGTAATTGCATTCACTAAAGTTTTTCATCTATTAAAATAGCTTACTCTATTACCCGTCTTGCGTCAAAACATTTCCTAAGGTTTATTCATATTTCTACCTTAGTAATATGTAAACTCATAATCAGGGAAAATATTCGGGATACCATCTTGTCACAAAATTGATCGCGTTAGTGCCAATTAGAATAAATTAAGACCCTTTTTTCCAGGTAAGTAGCACGTGCGCTTTTACTTAACAATAGACAAAGGAATCAAAGGATTAGCAGTTCGGGGCCAGCTACAAATCGACAGACTATACTTAGTTACTGTTGCTCCACAGTTCATCCCCAAAAGTTAACTGCAGTGTGGATGCTCCTTTACAAGACCAAAAACATAACAGAAGCACTACCACCAGTTTTAACATTGACATATTCACTCACGTTTAAGTAACTTACTTTCTATGCATCTCGCTCGTACTCGCATATTAGTGCAAGCGAGATGTATAGAAAGTAATTTACGTAGATGCGAGTTAATCTGTCAATGTCAAAACTGGTGGTAGCCGTACAGGTACCCAATAGACGCTAACTTAAGAAAAGGTCGATCACGTTTTTTGATGCTGTTCTGTCGTGAGCGTGTTCTGTCAAGGGAAAACAGATTGCACATGTGAAAAAAAAGTAGTTACATAATATTAAGACATTCTCTTATCATTATTAATAGAGCTCTTTTTTAGGGTTCCGTACCCAAAGGGTAAAACGGGACCCTATTACTAAGACTTCGCTGTCCGTCCGTCCGTCCGTCCGTCCGTTCGTCTGTCACCAGGCTGTATCTCACGAACCGTGATAGCTAGACAGTTGAAATTTTCACAGATGATGTATTTCTGTTGCCGCTATAACAACAAATACTAAAAACAGAATAAAATAAAGATTTAAATGGGGCTCCCATACAACAAACGTGATTTTTGACCAAAGTTAAGCAACGTCGGGAGTGGTCAGTACTTAGATGGGTGACCGTTTTTTTTTTGCTTTTTTTTGTTTTTTTTTTATATGGTACGGAACCCTTCGAGCGCGAGTCCGACTCGCACTTGCCCGATTTTTTTTATTTATTTCATTTAATACTTTTATTTAATAAAATTAAAATTTTAATATTTGACCTTCATAAAGGGTTCTGAAAGAAACTATGTGGAGTAAAAATTGAATATTAATTAAAGAACGACATTGTTTTGAAATAAAACCATTTTGATTATGATTTTGCTTCTAAACTTAGTGCTATACTTAACTGCAATTATTTTGATTCAAAAGGTAACCCATAAGACGTAACCGTCCCAACCAGATGCACAGAAGGATAAAAATAATTCACTTAAAACCAAGCATTTTCATCAAGCTGTTTAGTGTCCATTTCCACGCTATATCCGCACTAAAGTGGCTATTAGGAGAACGTCTTAAACGTTACGGTCCATAAACTGCAGTCTTTATACCACGAGGTATCTCGGTCCATTCAAACTTAAAGGATTATTTACGCTAGAACTGTCCAGACCGCGTAGCCAACATGCCAATCGCTTATGCTCCGTAAAGATCGAAACGCAACTGTCACTGTTGCACTAATATTGAAAAGCGATAGAGACACAAAGCGTTCCGTTGTCGTAGCGATAGCGATTGTCACCTTGGCTAGGCCGGCAGGTCCGAGCCGAGGTGTCCGACACTTCAGTTTTCTAGAATAGAAAGCGCCATGTGTCACTGATCACTAGTCATAGAAAACGAAGTGATGGACGCCTCGGCCCGGACTTGTAGCTACCACGAAAAACGAAAATCGAAACATCGTTATCTGCCTATCTATCACTCTTGCTTTGGAACGAAAGAGAGGCAGTTAACGAAATTTCGATTTTCGTGTTTCCCAGTCGGCCTTCTGGATCGATCTAGCCTGAGAGTATTTTTGGTCTGTTGTTACAAGTAGTAGGCCTAGAAGTATCGGTTCCTTTCCTCCTTATTTAAAGGAATTAAAAAAAAATATTTATTATGAACTACGTCCCTGCCTAATTTAACATTTATTCTAACAACCATTGAACTTATAAACACAAAAAAGTGCACCCCTAGTTCTTGACCTTAAGATTTCACTTTGCTTGATCGAAAACAAGAGCGAAACATTAAGTAGGTACCCCATTTAAATAGTTCATTGTAACTTAAACACAACTATTCTACGTAGTAAAATAAAAACCGGGCAAGTGCGAGTCGGACTCGCGCACGAAGGGTTCCGTACCATAATGCAAAAAAAAAAAACGAAAAAAAAGCAAAAAAAAAACGGTCACCCATCCAAGTACTGACCACTCCCGACGTTGCTTAACTTTGGTCAAAAATCACGTTTGTTGTATGGGAGCCCCATTTAAATCTTTATTTTATTCTGTTTTTAGTATTTGTTGTTACAGCGGCAACAGAAATACATCATCTGTGAAAATTTCAACTGTCTAGCTATCACGGTTCGTGAGATACAGCCTGGTGACAGACGGACGGACGGACGGACGGACGGACAGCGAAGTCTTAGTAATAGGGTCCAGTTAAAATATTTACTGAAATATGCGAAGCTGCTAATTTTTTCACCTCCCCATCGCCTTTGATGAATTTCTCGTGAACTCCAAAGGCGCTCAAGACATTAGTTAAGAACTTTAATTAGTGCAAAAAGGGACATCAAAGATATTTTAATAATTTTGAAATAAATGAGCTGAATTTCAGCTAGCGAGTTGATCAAACGCTGAAATTAACACCTGTAATTAAGGTAATTTTAGGAATTTACTCGACATTTCTTGTTTAATATTTCACAGACGATGTTTATTTAATGTAACCGCATGCTGAAGGTCCCAAATTTATTAAAGGTCTAGAAGCGGGGCGTCTTTAGAACTCAATTCCTACAGGCTTTTCTAAATATTCAGACGGCTGATCATTTTTAGGGTTCCGTACCCAAAGCGTAAAAACGGGACCCTATTTCTAAGACTCCGCTGTATGTCTGTCTGTCCGTCTGAACCGTGATAGCTATCCAATTGAAAATTTCACAGATGATGTACTTTTGTTGCCGCTATAACAACTAATACTAAAAACAGAATAAAATAAATATTTAAGTGGGGCTCCCATAAAACAAACGTAATTTGTTGCCGTTTTATGCGTAATGGTACGGAACCCTGCGTGCGCGTGCCCGACTCACATTTGGCCGGTTTTTATTACCGCGTAAGAAAAGGAAAGTCAAATTAGCTCCATCTTGTCTATACATAATTTTGATGCACCGCCACTGCTGAGTAAAGAAAGAACGGGGAGCACAAGAAATTTCGTACATTGACCCTCCTGTTCCTATCTCTATCCACGCACACAATTACGGACGCACTGTCCCGCTCGCACAGTGTCATTGACAGCCTGCATCATGGGCGAGTAGCAATATAATTATGCGCATATGATAGGGGGCTGCTCAAAAATTACGTCATTTATTTTTGACGATTTTTGACCCCCCCCTCCCCTAAAGTCATCCAAAAATCATGCTTCGAATGACCCCGTGTCCTCCTACGTCATGCTACCATCATCCGATATCCAGACCCTCCCCCCCATTTGAAATGACGTATTTTATAAATAGCCCCTAGAGATATAAAAATATATAAAATATATATGTATATAAACGCGTCCTTTCTTTAGCATCCATTTTTCTCCACTTAAAGATAAAACTAATTAACCCTTAAAATATAAAACTCATAACCAGAATCAGTGTTATTTTCAAAATGATAAAAATCCAATTTCAATCTGATCAACATCCCAATATTTCAATGTTCCTTGAATAAACAATTTAGTTGTTGTCTTTGACAATAAATTAATTTCACCCCGCTTTTAGACTCCGCTTTTTTCCCTTCAAAACAACAATCATTTGCATTTAAACAGAAAATTACTTTAACTTGAGAAGCTTTTTAACGAAACGTTTTAAGTAATTAAAAATTGCTTGAGCTCTTGTTGGTGCAAGTAATATAAAAATGGGGAAGGAAAATTCTGAGCGAAAAATACCTTGTACTTATAAAAGGTTAAGTACCTTATGAATTACCTAATCTATTTTTGTGGCGTTAGTGGCCATTTTTGTGAAAAAACCTAAGTGAAGATATATTTTATAATAATAATGTATGCTAGTTTTAAGATATTTATCTATGGGCCAATAGTTTCCTGAAAATAAAGATTTTCGCACGCGTAAGACGTAGCGTAGGACGCCCTCAGACTAGATGGAGCGATGACCTTCGCAAGGCGGCTGGCAAGAGCTGGATCAGAGTTGCCGCAAACCGTGCTCAATGGCGTGCAATAGGAGGGGCCTATGTCCAGCAGTGGACGAGAGTAGGCTGATAATGATGATGAAAGATTTTCATTCATTCATTCAAAATACAAGTTCACTTACTCTGTACAACATGCACGGTGACCGAGGCAGCCTTAGCGTTCGCTGGCACGCAGGTGTAGTTTCCTGCGTGCCGCGGCTCCGCTTTCCCGATCACCAGCTCACTGGTCTGACGCCCGTTGTGAACACTCACGCCGTCTGCAACAATTAAAAACAAAGTTTTTAGCAAAAAATTCATTATTGGTACAAGCTTTTATCGCTGACTATACTTTTCCTTCCACAGACAACTAATACTCATCGAGACAATTCTAAAAAACCCAAACACAATTAGGTTGCGTTGTTTTCAGAGTTTCTATGGCCACTTCCAGTCTCCATCATGAGATCAGCTCCATGATACTAAATATTGCATTGTCACCCAACTTACACACGTATGCAAATTTTCAGCTTCATCGGAAAGTGGGTCAAATTTAACTTGCAAGATTTGACCCGTACAAACATACATTACATAGGTACATACAATGCAACTTAAGTAAAAGCTTGTAAAAAATCAAATCAAGCAGGATTCGGAAGATTCCCACGGAACCGCCTAAATACCACATACCACCCTTCAGCCAGAAAACCGTGTTCGTGATGGTTTCCAGCAACCAAAGAAAGAAGAAAGAAAAGGGGAAAAAGAAGTATCTTCTTCAAACAGGTCCTGTTTAAAAGCTCCAGGAGCTTTCAAGAGGTCTGAGGAGTAAATGTAATAAAATGGGGATTTTCCTACAAGCGAGTATTCAAGAGTTGTCAAGAGTCACCAACGACGCATAGGTGGCATCGCATATACAGAGTGTCCCTAGCCATTGGACAAAGCCGAAATGTACATATGCATTAGGGTATTTAGAACCAGTATACAAAGTATCATAACAATCGGTGTAGCGGTTACGAAGAACCTGTATGTGTAAGTAGCTCCTGAGGTAATAAATAGTATGAAACCTTCTTCGACCGTTTTGATTATCTTTTTTATTTAAGTATGACATTAATAAGATTCTGACTTTTGACAAATGTCATCATTGCCGCACATTTTCAAACAAATTGTCAAAAGCACTGCCAATGATTAATACAGTATGTTTCTTTTTGTTGACGATTATTGGAAATAACTTTTGTTTGATAATTTATTTTTTTATCTTTTGTTCTAATTAAAAAAATATTACCGTTAGAGCATTTCTGAGAAGTAACCCTACGTGGGATTTCAGGCTTTGTCCAATGGCTAAGGTCACCCTGTATATATGTCCATGGGCAACAACGACCGCTTCCCATCAGGCGCTTCGGCTTGAGTTAGCTGACTATTATGTAAAAAATATTACTTATCAATAAACCTGGCCGCGGGAAATTTGCTTATATTTTAATAATGGTTTCGAGCGATCCGTCTTCAGATAAGGAAGAAATTATGTAAAATGTTTGTTGAGGATTGATGGGTTTTGAGCACCAGGGCCGCCTCATCTTTGCAAAGCCTGTCTGTACAGCGGAATTGCACGCAATTTTTCATAGATACCAAATCATTGTAAACGCAAATTTATCTGTAAGCTTTTGTTTAGTGAACTATAACGATGATTTAAATATTTGTAGGTATGAATAAAGGATGACTCACGTTAGACCGGGCCATGTCTGGGTCTGAGCTTCCGGCGCATCGTTTTGTATGGAAAGCATTACGTGATTGCCTGTCATGTCATAGAAAAGTAAGCGCCGGAAGCTCCGGCCCGGACACGGCCCGGTCTAACGTGAGTCATCCTTAAATACCTCCCCTAGCTTTTCCATAAAGCCGAAAATTCCTAAATTATTTTCATGGCCCTTCAGGGGCATTCCACTAAAAGGTCTAACTTGCAGAGACGCATAGGTATCTAGCTACTTTAATAACGTACAGAAATCTGCATTGTATACCGTTGAAATTAAAGCCAAGCCAACCTTATCATGCCAAATATCGGTTTCTTAGCTTTATCAGAAGTGTTAAAAAATAGCGTCACCTACAGTCACCTGCACTAATATGTTACGCAACGAAGGCCGCAAAAATATGTGACGCGCTCTTATTGCACTACAAATAAGATCATGTCAGATATTTTTGCCGCCTTCATTGTGTAAGATATTATAGCTGGTGACTGTACCAGACACGTTCTGGAATACCCCTTCAGCACATAACCAGAGGGGCTACCGCGAAAACCGAATTTCGCAAATTGCGGGGATCTTTCTCTTTTACTCCAATGAAGGCGTAATTAGAGTGACAGGGAAAAATGCCCGCAAATTGCGAACTTCGATTTTCCCGGTTATAGCTCAGAGTCCATATGCTACAACTAGTACGTTTCAAAGAGCCTCGTGATATCCCAGGAGACAAGACGAATGCAATACAACTTTGAGATTCCTAACTTCGGAACCCCCCGGCCAAATCATGTTCAAAGTTGGACATGTTTCATAGAGATACCTCACTAAGATATCCAAGTGCTTGTCACTGTCCTAGTACATGTCATCTTTAAACTTACGTCATTAGATGACAACAGGGTGTCATCAAATGGGCATTAGCATGTCAAGCATTGGGACGATTAACTAATATTATCGTTGGACTAACGGAATATAACTGATATGGCCCAATGAAGTTTGAGCGAATAAATATGAGCTTACTGTGGGACTAGGTCAATGTGTGTAAACTTGTCCTAAAATATTTATTTAGGTATTAATTTTGTTCAAGAAACTTAGATCTCGGCCTTCAGCATTCACAAGCCACAAAGATTTGTCTATTGGTCTGTAAATATTGTCACAGACAAACTACTATACGGATTTTTATTAATTTTTAAATGTAGAATTCGTAGGAAAAAACTGTAAACAAGAAAATAAAATCAAATACCGAACGCGCAAGCCGCAGGACCAGCTAGTAAAATATATTTTCACTTCAGCAGCTCGAACAATGGTACTTTGCTTCTTAAAAACAGTGAGCAAAATCCGATTTTGCTCACTGAGTGAGACAAAATGTCATTCAAGTGACCTTTATAGTCAAATGTCATTTCAACATGCGGGGTCTAATACAAGTTCGAAATACTTGGGTTCTATTATCTCTGTCCGTTTCACACTGTTAGCAAAAAGAAACAGACAAAAAAAAGTTAAAACGACATTCAACGGTATACTGACGGTTTATAATAGACCCCCGAAAACTTCAGACCGCATCGTTCCAAACCACGTACGAGTATGAATTCTTAATAATTAATTAATAAAAATAAAGTTTAAGATTTGATAAAAACTGATAAAATACTATAGTTTAGGTATTTTATAGTACAATTAAAATAATAAACTCAAAAAATACACAGATTATCACGCAAAATTAATTATTTTACTTTTAAGAATTTCTACCATAGTTGACAAATTTAATAGTACGTATCCGAAATTCGGAACGTATCTTACAAAGTTTTTTTTTTACAAAATAAAGTTGACGATTGAAGTGTCAGTTCATATTATTTTACTGAAATTGTTAATTACGTTTTGTTTTTGTGTTCGATTGCGGTAATTAAACTTAATTGTAAATATATCTTAAGAAAACATGAGTGCCGGTATTAAGTGTTGAAGAATGATTACATTTTTCAAGTTGTCTAATAGGTATGTTCTCACTGCTTAGGGTGAAAAACTTTGTGTACTACACGAGATCAAAGTTATTTCTATTATAAACAGAATCTATTATAGAATCTTTCGCTTGCACGGGACTCAAAATAAGCACTCGAAGAAATATCAAACTTTGATCTCTTGTTGTACAAATAACTATTAAAAATTTATACATATTATCGCGATAGACCTCTCTATAAATGTGAGTTAATAATATATGTGCAGTATAACCAACAAATTAAATTTTGGCAGTTGGTTATATGGTAAAAGCAGTTAAAATTATTATGCAAGTGCATTAATTCAGTCAATCATTAAACTAGTGGCTCTGTGAGCTGTAGACCTCGCGAGCAGAGCTTGAAATAACATGGTGCTAAGAGCTTTAAATACACCGTGTTTTTTTTGATTTCCGTTAATTTCAAGGGTGCATTCCTGAGCTTAAATCAAGTAACTTTCTCAAAGACACCGATGTTCTAATTAAGTCCATTTCGGAGATAATCCATAATTTATTTTTTTACTATAAGGCCTCTACAAGCGTGTACACTTGCCTTAGGGCCGGCTTACATATTGATTAGTGTTTAGAATGAGTTCATACATTTGCTACTAAACTTAAGTACAATCTCGGTCGATTGATGTACGAAATGACATTGATATGTCACAGATTTCAATTGTTTGGTTGAGTTAAATGTAATGCCCGTGTTACAACAACGCTATATGCTACATTTAATTACTTTTTAAACAAAAAAAAACAAAAAAGAAAACAAAAAAAAATTTTTTTTTTGAAAATTAACTATGCCATTTAGTTCTTATAAACGTACTTAACTATACCCCGAAGTTAACGGAATTCAATAAAAACACGGTGTATAGTAAATTAAAGAAAAACAATACGAAATTTATGTGTAAAAAAATACAAAAAGTTATAATATCCCAGCATACAATTACTGGGGATCGAACCCCGGACCCTCTGTGCAAACAGAAAAAGCGAACGTTTACAAACTGAGCCAAATAGTTCTTAGATGGGTTGACGAAATGTAGCTACTCCTTCTCAAATTAAAATTAGTTAAAATTAAATATCTAAATACCGCCTAAACCAGCGATAATTTTTTTCTGCATTTTTTGCTATTAACTCTGTAAACATGTTTCAAAAAGAAAAAAGTCTTATGATATCGATACGACTATTTGTTTAGGCGCCAGGTATCACGACTCCGCCATTTTAAAAAATTTCCAAAAACCGGATTGACAAAAAATTTTTATTTAGTCATAAAATTCGGTCACAAAATTTCACGAGAATCGGTTAAGAATTGCGACCTGTAGAGGAGAACATCCGGACATACGAAAGCAAAATGCCCGAGTCAAAACGTAGACCTTCGCTTCGCTTCGGTCAATAAACTAGTTAAAATTTAATTATTTTACCGCTACATCGGAAGTAGGCAAAATAGTGGATTACTAATTAGATAAATTGACCAAAATGGAAAATTAGCCACACATATCCAATGATCATTATTTATTATTAGCGTAACGTCAAAGGCTTAGTTTGAGGTAATTTCCAAGCCATTTATTTAATTAAATTCGTTGTTTTTGTGTAATTAGTTTTTAATTTAAACGAATAATTGACCGATTGAAACAAGACCTAATGTCAACAACTATATTATTTAATGCATATTTATAACCAACATGCTTAATTTGTTACCAATAGTTACTACAGTAACATATTTATGGTACATGGATAAGCTAAGTAGGTATAATAAAGAGATTAAACCTCCGTTCCATAGCGTGACGAAAATCAATGTTCGTAGCCGAAATACAAGTAATTGGATCAATTAATTACAAGCGAGTGTTCGAGCATTAACGAAAACACTTTTAGGCAAGTACCCACGTTTATTGCCGAGTCACGTGTAACCTTTGCGTGGGATCTTCGTAATCAATTTTCACGCAAAATATTGCTTATTTTGTAAAATTATTTATTAATAAAAACCGGCCAAGTGCGAGTCGGACTCGCGCACGAAGGGTTCCATACCATTACGCAAAAAACTGCAATAAAAAACACGTTTGTTGTATGGGAGTCCCAATATTTATTTTATTCTGTTTTTAGTATTTGTTGTTACAGCGGCAACAGAAATACATCAACGGAAAATTTCAACTGTCTACTCTGTCTAGCTATCACGGTTCATGAGATACAGCCTGGTGACAGACAGACGTACGGACAGACGTTGCACCTCAGTAGTTACGGAGCCTTTTCCTACATTTTAAACAAGCTTTTAGTATGAAACTTTTTAAGGCTTTTAGAGGCAGCGACTTGAAAAAGTACATTAGCGCTTTGAATGAAATTATATTATTTTTATTTTTATTACGAACCGAGTTGATTAGAAGTACCTGACTTGTTCTAACTGTATTTTTTTCTAAATGACTGAATTTAATTAAATTTATTTAGTACTCCAGCTATACCTACTTAAAATGTAGCTACATAATTTTGATGTCATTTCATTAATCGCCCATTTGTAAATGGTCCTGCCATATTGTAACGCTTTCAATTTTGCCAACCTTTTTAGATGCAATGCAATAATGCTTAAAGTGACATAATGCTGATGTTAGTTCTTCTTAGATAATCTTAGAGCATTTAATAACCGGAGTCGCCTTCAAAATCTTACCCCTCTGACGAAAACCTTGCACAATTTGTGCAAACTTTTGTATGGACTGACGTTTATCTGACATGGCACATGGCTATTTGTACGTTACGTACAAATCATGTACAAATAGCCATAAATTAGACGTGCACCTCCCCCGTAAAAATCGGCAGTCTGTTTTTTACAAAAAAATACAGTCAAGGCGTCTCCAGATATTAAATACTCTAAGTAGATAATATACCAACTAGAACAGCATTTTTTTTTAAATTTAAAATATAAGTAAGTGATATCAGAGTAAATATTTATTAAGGTCTATAAAACCTATGCATGGATACGTTAAGCTGACCGAAATGTCTCTCCCAAAACTAACTTGAAATTCTGAATACAAACAGTAACTTGTGTTTATTTTGAGACTACGTTCGGTCGGCAGCATCACAATACAATTTGGAGTAGAAATTATTTCGTGTGACGTCACACAAATTGACACCAGGTAGTGGGCGTTGTGATTGTTCTAAATTTACTATATTACGTTTCATATTCTAAATTATCTTTCGGTGTTCTTCACCTGTGGTATATTATGTATCTAAAATGTCATTCTATGGAACTTGCTAACTATGTAAACAAAAGTCAGTAGTAAATTCATCGTTCAGAGACAATTTCAATATATGGCGGTTTGTTTACATAGTTAGCAAGTTCCGTAGAATGACACTTTATAATAATGACATCTAAAATAAGAAGACCCTACACGGGTAATTATTTTGTAAAAAATGATAAAGTTACAATTCTGGAAAAATCTAAATACTAATAGAAATTCACAATTTTTATAGAACCGAGTTGTGTTAAACTTATCAGTGTCACTAAATATTATATACACTTAGCGTCGCAAAAAGCCGGTGGTATTCTGGCCAGTTTTAAATAAAAACAGTATTTCAAAATTGTTGACATTCAACATTGGACTCCATGGTAATATGAATAGGAGCTAAAATAGGTTAGACACTTGCAAATTATACAGTGAAAACCAGGCTAGAATGTTTGCATAACTTATTGTACAGTCGTGCAAATTGGCTGGTGAATTTAAAACTAGGGTAAATGTTCTATTTAAATGTTAGCGTTCATTAAATATTCCAATTATCAATTGGTTGTCGAGTGTGGTTGTCGAGAGTTATGTTTTGCTAAAGAAAATTTGGCAATATTAAAAAAAAAAGAATCATGAAATGATTGATGATAAGGTATGTCTTTCCCATCACGGAACAATGGTGTTCCGGACCTTTGGGAGGCGTGCGCGGAGCCGAAGCCAACACGTAGAGGCCCTTTTGACACTTTAATGAAAAGTAAGGGGTACACCGAGCGGATGCTGCCCTTGCCCGTGTCATGGGACGCACGCAGAGGCAGCACCCGCCAGGGTGTAAGGGCTATTGAGAGTTGATGGAATCTAAAATGAACTAGGTTATTGGGTGAAAGCGATGGACTAAGTACTGAGCTATGGGGTAAAAAACCGGACGCCTGCCTAATAAAACGGTATGCAATTTTATTTCCGGCAGACAGTGACTCGCCCTCACAAGATGGGCCCCCACAAAAAGCGACATCTAGGATGGCTCAAGGGCAACAATAAGGTATTATCATTATTAAGATATTTATCTTCTTTTAATAGTAATACCTATTGGTCTCCCGTTGCCACGTAGGAATGGAATTAAGTTAAAGACTGTAGAAATAAAAGTAGTAATGGTGCTCTTACACTGGCAGATACATAATGTTATATAACATCGTGTGACAGGGACAACATAATGTAATAAATATGTATGGGGGCGCCATAAGCCTTCAGTAAGAAGTGCATATACTTGGAAAATTTGACCTATGCCGCTGTGGCCCGGTGGCCGAGTGGCTTAGGCACCTGCCGCGATAGCAGAGGACGCTGGTTCGATTCCAACCTGGGGCACTAGAGGCTTTGGTCACTTTTTCTTAGTATATGACATTTATTTCAGTTTATAATGTAATAAAGTTTGAAATGAGAGCGCGGCTTCGGTGCAATGTACCTTTAACACGTTTTAAGCCTAGTGCGCCTGTCAGCAAAAGACGCGTTAAACAATAATTTGCATTAACCCAAATAGGCTAGATGACAAATTTTCATTTATGGTATCAATCGATCAGATTTCTTTTTAGAATCAAATGTCTATATGGGACCCATTGCATTAAAGCAATACAAAAGTCAGAAATGATAGTCAAAGTCCGACAGTCGTACTTCACTCGCGAAACGCTTCTAACAAAACGATAAGTGAACGTGACGTCAAGGTCACTGAGAGTCCATCTTGAAGTACATATGGGCAAAACAAGAAAATTGCGTTTTTGTCGGTGAAATATTGCGTATATGTATAAAGTTGCTGTACAATATTTTTTTGGATGAAATATAAGGAATCGAATGGTATCCTTATTTATTTCCTTTTTGGAAGTAAAAAGAAAACATAAATTTTGTAACTTTCAAGTCCTGTATTTTTGTATTATTTCCATATATTATTTTAATATCCACATTATTGTGATAAATTGCTCATTTGCTATCTATTTTACAAGATTTGTTATAAAATTCATCATATTGTGTCATCATCCCTATTCTGTGTACTTTTCGGATCCATCGCGGCCACTGCATTCGATTATGATAACGTCATTTTTAACAATCATATTATTATAACTATTTACATTTTAAGATCAATAAACATTTTCGAAATTTTAAAAAGTATGTGAAACCGTTGTCGTCTAAACATTTTCTCTACTTTTCTCTCTACTTCATTCAACGTGAACCCGCAAAGGTCAAGTTTTTAAAATTTAGATTCATGTCTAAGATTTCACACTCTTCGTTAGGTACTAAATTTGTTATCTACATACACTACACGTTACTTGTTATCTATTACTATTAACGTAGGTAACAAAGATCCTCACAAATGAAAATATGAACTACAATTTACCCTTTAATCCGATCCTTTATTTACTACAACAATACGAGTATTTGATACTTTATGGTAATTAACCGGTACACAGTTCCGACGTTAATTAACACCGGGAAACAATTATGGAACTGAGATTGTATTGATGTATACTAAATTGATTAATTAAATAGCGATCTTATATTTAATAAAATATTTGCGATTGTGTATTTCATTCGGTTGTAATTAATTTTGAATTTCTCTTTCGAATATTATAATTATAATAAGAATTTATGTTAAAGGACTTTTATGTCTTTGATATTAACTATTTCGATAGAAAACTATATCATTAGGTAACAAAAAAGGTCGGCAATTTTTTTTTATTAGAACAAATGGTGGGAAGGCTCATTACTATGAAATTAATACGTTTAATTAAATTACATACTACGTTTTTATAACTAATGAATTACCTAATTAGCCATAAAAAAAACAGCCTCCAACGCTCCTCGAAATTATAATGCCAAGCTAAAAACGTCAGGTATATGATAAAAGTAATATTATTACTTTTAAAAGTACCTTAATCTGCCTACTTAGATCGAAATTCTTGAGTGTGATTGATTCAGAGCGATTATTATTTCCATTTCCTCTTATCTTTCCAACTACATAATGAAATTGATGGAACCTTCAGAACTTTGAGATGATTTATAGGCATTGGATCTTTAATAAACTGTTTTTATTACTTTTCATTTACCGCTCAACAATATAAGTCCAATATAAGATCCAAAAAAAGTTTGGAGGAATTAATTCCCAGCAAGCTGGAAATCGTTTTAATACCTTCATTTCGGCCTAAATGCGAATCGTTGGCCCATGTACTACGCACATTAGCCTATTATTTCTTACTTATAATTCTATAACTTAAGAAAAACTTACTCGGGTCATAATTGATCATTCTGTTCTCAACGTACCAGAAGACGTATGACGGCGGCTCGGTGGATCGCCGCAACTCGCACACTAGCCTATTCTTAAGTATAATTAAGATAAGATAAGTTAGATAAGATAAGACAAACTTACTCAGATCGTAGTTGATCATTCTGTTCTCGAAGTACCAAAAGACGTATGACGGCGGTTCGGTGGAGCGCCGCACCACGCACACTAGCCTCAGCATCGAGCCCTCGTGGATGATTTTCTCGGATTCACCCATTATCTCCGCGTAGGCAGCTGTTAAAGTAACATTTTGTTAAAGTAACATTTTGTTAAATATGTTTTGTTAAAGTAACATTCTGTTAAATACAAAAAATAATGAACTAGTTAATCAACCACAGGTGGTCTCATAAACAGTATTTTACTTAGTAAAGCGGGACAAAGAAGAATACCTACAACTGTGTATTTGTGTGTTGATTGAGAAGAGGAATTTTATTTTAAGAATTACTGGAAAACAAAGGATACACAACCATTACAACATATACAACCATTTTTACTTGTTATCGTTGGTAGAACTATAAGGATGTTGTAGAAGTATTTCGGGTATTGGCACTCGCCATAGTTTTAAAAACAAATAAACATACATAATTCACGCACATTTTTATGAACGGAAAAACATAATCGTGTATTTAGACAAAGCTTAAACAATCCGTACTTAAACAATACCAAGGGGCATAATCTTCGTAATTTTGCATATAATTAATTTAAAAAGTAATTAAATCAAGGAAAAATTTGGTGAAAATTATAAAAAAAAAATTCTAGCACATCCCAGTAGAGTGAATTGGAAAATTAAGTGAAAAGATCTTCGCGTAGACTCAGGCCCATAAATAATAAATGAAAATATGCTCAAGACTGTTGGCTTTTTAATAATAAATTGAATACTTACCAACGAGAACTAGCTTAAAGAATATACTCGTAGGCGGGTGCGTTGGGACTTGGCACTCGTAGTAACCACCGTCTGCGGACGTTGAGAACCGTATGTGGAGGGCCCAGTCCTGGGAAAAGAAACGACATTAAAAACACTGTGACAAAGTTTTAATAGTCATTTTTAATTTAAGAAATGCAGCACCGGTTAAACCGTAAAATTGCTTTTTGTACTTAAAACTTACGAGTATAATATTATGGTAGCGTAAAGGAAACTTCCTAATGGACATGCTTATACCGAGGATACCCTAATGTTACTGACGTGTACATTATACAGCCAGTTGCAAAATTGCATGGACACATTATGAATGAGTTTATTCATAAATAGTGAATAGATTCAGGCGTTACTTTGCGGAAATCCATAGTAATTATCCGTTACCGGGTGTCAGACCGTCAACATCCCCTGAGGATGCCTCGTAGAGAGTCGAAATCCTTGTCGTTCCTGTTGTTATTTTGGTGGTGGTATGTTATATTTATTTGTGTATTTATTTTTGCGGTGGGAGGGTGGGAGCATTAATTGCATGTAAAAAATACGCAAGTAAGTATAACGGGTTAGCACTGACTGACGAGCACACGGACGTCTACCTTAATATCGCATAATATGTACAGACGCGTTAATTCATGTAACGATCAGATTTCACCATTAATAACAGCGACACGTGACGTTTAATTATAATGATTACCGATACATATTTGCATATTACTTGCATTATTTATACATTTTGTGTTTTATAAATTTTATAGTGCTCATAGGGGACAGATCCATTTATTATGTTCACTCCATTCCCAAGCGTACCCGAAAATTCCGTATTCATGCGATCGCTTCCACTATTAAAATATGAAATGATCTTTGCACACGTGCTCGTTCAATAAAGGAAAGCGGTAAACGTGCAACGGTTTCTACACCTTATTAACATACTAATAGAGTCACATTTGGTTTGAGCAGAGCATTCCCAATAATGGTGGCATTTTTTGCCATGGATTTTTGCAAGCGTATTATATGAAATGGAGCTCTTGTTATGTACGCGGTTATGTGAGTATATAAAAATGAAGATGCTGGGAGTACTTGAGTTGAGAGGAATAATACAATTTTGGCATGGGTTTATTTTTATTTTACTGGCTATGAAAGTAAAATTTAACTTGATTTGAGCATGAAGAGTTTACTAAATATGTTAATTTTTTGCCGTTAAGTTAACACTGCCAATATTAGTTAGCTTATTTAGGTACTTCATTTTTTTTAAACAATTAGTTGATAATTTTTTGATGAAATTGTTCGAAGGAGCTGAAGTTATTACTAGTTACTATTATGCCTACTGTAATCATTTTCATTACAGATTTTCATCATTTCAATAATAAATTTATTCGTGTAGTGTTTTAAATGTCAAACAAATAGTTTTTCTAGGTGTTTGAAGGAAATTAGCAGTACCAACCAACTTAACAAATGCATTATTACCGGGCCAGATTGGAGAAATTTCCGGTTGCCAATTACTACTATTATTCCCATTTGCTTCCAAATATTGACAAGAGGGATGACAATTCCCCTGACGAGACAATATAGAAACTTAGCCAAAGTTGGTGTAATCACGTCAAGTGGCTTGAGTTCGAGACCCGAAACCTCTATGTTGTGTTTGTCTTTGTGGAAAAGTTATTCGGTTGATTGATGAAATGAAATTTTAAACGTAGAGGAAAGTACAATTGCCGTGAATATTTCATATCATTTAAAAAAAAATGGATCATACACATTTATTAGTACGCTTAACTTTTTCACGCCTTTCCTGGAGACATCGCAAAGTTGAGGGAATTTACTTAAAGCTAATTTTTACGCTGCACCTATACATGTAATCGACATTTTTTCAATACATAACTTTTATTGTATTGTGCACAGAAGTGACCATTTTCTAAAATGTTTAGGTATGTAACGAGATAAAAATGATGGATGCGATAGATAAAGTAGGTCTACCTCGTCCATAATTCTCTTTATCTAATGAACATAGAAAAATGTGTTTTGCAGATTATATTTAAGTAGGTACTTACCACCTAAACAATTTGTCCGAGTGATTGATATGAAGTGAATATCAATGCTATATTGTAGCTTTCCAATAACGGTCACTAAGCTATTAAGCCAAGGAAGAATACACAGATAGACGGACATATAAAGACAGAAAGGAACTTTATCGGTTTCTAGTTGAAAACACTAAAAGAAACTGGTAGGTAAATTAACCATAAGGGTGAAAAATACGTTGACTAAGATATTTAAAGAGTATTGTTCTTATTTAAAATGTATTTTACAAAATGATATTAGGATCGTGTGATCGTGTAAGATCGCTAAGGCGATCGATATCAAAACCAGTTCAAAACTATTATTTTTTATTGGAATCTACCTCTAGTTATAATTTTAATGAACACTTAACAAAATCACCGTGCCTTCAATTAGAAGTGTTTGAACTACTCGACAACCTCAGTTTACTAGTAACGAGTTACAATTGGGGTCAAAAACTTCTTGTTGATCGGCATACTGTTTACAACTTACGTTTCTGAATTCTGCCGTGCTAACAACATATGCAGTAATTGCAGTTGAAAAGTCATGCAATTGTTTATCTTGTTCTCTTTGAATAAGTTCTTTATTTAAACGATGATTTTCATGCAAGTACTGCACATACAATAAGCAGGGCAGAATTGTACGGGGTTTCTAGTTCTGAACGCTCTGTTGCTTGTAATAATTCTGCCAACACACATAACAGCCTTAACAACCATGAGGAACACAATTCAATGTTTATCGTATTCTCGAGCAAGAAATTCCAAATTCAAATTGATTTTAAATGGCTAAACGAGGTACGGCAGAATTCAAACAGTTTCAACTATAACCTTACCTAACTCAGAAATCTTAGAAGGTTGCCTGCGGTTGTATTTGGCTCAAATAACTTAGGTCTTAATTTGATCTGGAAATAGTGAGCAACAAATAATCAAAGGTAATAGACGAAAGATAATAAACAAAATCAACAAACGGTAAATACACTATTCATTTTGGCTGTTGACGAGATATTTAATATAAGTTTTTCGGTTTTCATCTTATTTCAGTTGGTTATACAATACTTGTATTAAGATAGCAATAACAACAAAAATTAAATAGGTCAAAAAGCTCAATTGGAATTTTTATGCTTTCAACAGTTTACCGTACCTATTGGAAATCTAATTTTATACAGTCACGAAATCCCTCGATTTCCATTCGTCTCGGTTTTGAGCAATCTCCGGCCAGTCGTTAAGATATGCGTACAGGTCATCCCGCCATCTCCGTCTGAGTCTACCAGATCCTCGCCCGTCTTGTGGCATCCATACCGTGGTTATTTTGGCCCACCTCTGGGGGTGCATGCGGCAGACATGGCCCCGGTTTTAATGATAGTTATACTTACAGATCCTCGCCCGTCTTGTGGCACCCATACCGTGGTTATTTTGGCCCACCTCTGGGGGTGCATGCGGCAGACATGGCCCCGGTTTTAATGATAGTTATACTTACAGATCCTCGCCCGTCTTGTGGCACCCATACCGTGGTTATTTTGGCCCACCTCTGGGGGTGCATGCGGCATACATGGCCCCGGTTTTAATGATAGTTATACTTAACGTAAACCACGTTAGCTTGAAATCATATGAGACAAACAAAACTTGTATTCATGACCGTACTTTTATATTCTGATAGCCTGAATTTCCAATAAAATAACATTATAAAGACGTAGCCTACAGCTACATGGGTTGTAAGTTAACAACAATAAAACGAAAAAGAAAATGTAATCTGAATTTCACAGTCCATGTTCTATCAGCATACTTACATCACATTAGCAATATATTTGAGCACCGAACGATACCCTTTAACAACAAATGTCATTACCAGTGTGCTCAGCGTATCTTAGGACCATTTATTTTCCGAATCCCTCACTTATCTTTGTTTCCCGCATTACATGAATGTTTTCTCTCGTTTACGAAGGGAAACAATTTTATAGTGACCTCTGGATGCATATGGTTAGTACTGGTATAGGAGCCGTAGATACACTGGTTTGGAGCCCATGGCTCGCTTCTGGTCGGAATAATAAGTTAGGCACATGGGTTACTTCGCACAGACTCCGTACTAAGAAGCGTTTACGAAGACTCGTGGTTCGTCATGTTCGTCTTTCCGTCCGTTCGTACGTGTGTCTGTGTTTTTATGGAGTAACTGTCACGTAAAATACACTCATGGACATATTTAAAGGAACGCAAAAAAAAGTCTAATTACTAATTTTCAAATTACTTTAGGTGCTGTAACTAAACCTTTTTTTTGCGTTCTAAATTTGTCCATTACTATATATATATTGATTTTTTTAAAGAAGTTTGCACATAGCTTTATTCAGATACTAGCGACCCGTACCGGCTTCGTACGGGTTAACAAATTATACACCTAAACCTTCCTTAAGAATCACTCTACTCGTATTTATAGGTGAAAACCGCATGAAAATCCGTTCAGTAGTTTTTGAGTTTATCGCGAACAAACATACAAACAGACAGACGCGGCGGGGACTTTGTTTTATAAGGTGTAGTGATGTAACATTTTAGTACCTTATTTATATAAATACGGTAAAAACATATTTGTTCATTTATTACTCCAATTAAGCCCAACCAAAAAACACTTCAATGAACTGTCATAGGGTCTTTCTGTCGTAGGCGTAGGTCATTCGACGTGAGAGGTATAACGATACGTGTTGCAGCTTTTTTCCTGCCATTTTGGCCCCGCAATATATAGTAAAGTGATCTGTAAACAGGGCTTACCTTCACATGTCGGCCGTGGGCAGAAAAGAATCGGTTATCTGCGCTGTATGTAACCAGCCCCACTGATAACAACGAATAGTCTTTTTTTCTTATCCACGTTACCTGAAAAAGGTATTTCGGTTAATTCACAAATCTATTAGAACTGTTTTGGAGACCGTCAGCAACTATCATTGGTAAGAAAAAAACTGAATGACATCAAAATTTTTCGTACTTGTCAGTACATCTATTATTAGCGCGGGAGAGACGCTCGATAACTAGATGAAATGATTCATAATATCATTCTGATTTCAGTGTACGTTCTAATCGGACTGTTAGTTTTCATAATTAAGATAGACGTTTAGACGTCTTTTAACACACACTGAATTTAAATTTACCTAATACAAAATTAAGAACGGCAAAGGCAAATAAGATTATAAGGTTGAATAACAAGATACCTAAGTATCGAAACATAAGAAAATATATATAAAAATGCTTACCGTGTTCTCTGTGATATCGCTAACTTCACAATGCAAAACAGCTGTGGTTCCTATCTGCGCTATAACAGTTGTACAATTGTCAGTCAAAAATATACCCGTCTTTCCAACCTTCCCACTTAACTTATTAGCGGCCGACCCCGCCGAATCTCTGTACATTTTCTTAACTTTACTTAAAGATTTAGCTAATGATGTTTCATCTAGCTCTGTATATTTCTCATGGTGCTTATAACCTTCTATAATCTCACTTATTTCATCTTCAATTGCATTTTTATCTATATGTACATCGTAGTCTTTGTATGATGTTAGCCTTTGAGGCTTTGGTAGTTTGGGGTGGGGGGTGGTGAGGGTTTCGCTGGTGGTGAAGGGGTTGGTTAGGTCGTCCTCATTGTCGACTGCCGTCGTGTAGATGACTGTTGTTCGTGTTGTGGTGGTTGTTCTTCTTCTGTGTCCTGTTGAAAAAGGTTTAATGGGTTAACATTCTTTTCACATTTTTTCAGGGTAAATATGATTGAAAAGGTCCCTACCTTACGTGCCACGCCACGCCACGGTACATAAAAGTAATTTTAAGCCATAAAACTTATAATATATAAGAGATAACGCCGCAACCATAGATTTATAAGGCATAGATCGAGTGTTCGTACATCCCTAGTGAAGCCATTTCAAGTGCGACGTCACGTCGCAGTCGTGTCACCGTATTCGATCGGCCCTGGCAGTACTCAAGGTCACGTCGGTTTGTGTACACCTCCCGTTTAAAAATCAAAAACACAGGAGAAATGGTTGTTTGTGCATTGAATGGGTGTCACAACGCATCATATCATAAAAACAAACCGACTTACATTACATTTCACGCGTAAGTATAGAGTTTAAAGTGATATTTTTACGTAATCGTAAGTACAAAAATCCAATGTTTCGTCAGCCGCCATTTGTTATAAATGTTGCCAGTGTAGTGAATATTTTTTCCTCAAAATGGGACATGACGTTTACATTCTAAAATGAATACGCTTAATTGAAATTCCTTGTGTAATTATATAAAAATTATATATTTGACGGACGATGAGGCATATTGGACTCGTTGCCAGACATTGTGAGCGTAGTAGGCGAGCAAGACAAAACACTAAATTAATTGCTTAATCAATTATAATCAATAACACAAACACTTCGAAACGTGATACTGTTCCTGGCCTGATACGTCCGACCGCCAAGTGACAATTGACAATAATGACCGCCCTCCGGTCAGGTGATACTGGTTTTATACCTGCTACCCTACCACCTGTCGTGCACGAACGTCAGGCCAGACTCAGTAGAAGCGCGCCAACGCAGCGCTTGCGTTTCGTAGTCAATTGATGTCCCGTACTAATGACTTCCTGACACGGCCATCCTGCGAGACACACGTCCCTGTGTGTTAACCTGTAACAAGTTTAGCGCACAGGATCATATAGCTCGGTCACTCCTGACCCACCATATGGGTGATAAATGAAACTTCCTTAAAACTGATCATTAAGTTTAATTCACAAAATCAACAATACATTACATTCGGTAATTATTGATCGACATACAAATCGTCACAGCGACGTTTACTACGCATTTAATCCTTTAAATAATTGAAGTTATCTCAAATATTATCGTACACCACAGCTTAGTTCTCAGAGCTTTACTGATTACTAATGCACAATTTTAAATGCGGATATGCCCGACTCACAACTATGATTAAGCTCTACATGTGATATGGCTATACATAGCCCGGCAACTGACAGTTGCACTCATTTAATGCGCGTCCCCTGCGGACCGCCGAGTCCTTCCCTAGACTCCAAGGTTTCTCAAGAAACCCGACCAGTCCGCCAGAGTTGACGGCCCACCGCGTACTCACGGACTACTTACTGCGAACAACAAGTCGATACCGATTTCTACCGAGCTACGGCTACACGTCAACCTCTGGTACGGTCTCCATCACTATGTAAACTTAATCTTAATCAGATTCATAATTATCTGAACCAACTTCTAAATCTGCTTCAATTTCGTCAGTTAAGCTCTGATCTGGCATCTTTCTTAACCTATCGTGTGCGTATTTGTATGTACGTCTTGAATTTAATGATTTCAGGTTATAGCGATCGCCATCTAATACCTCTGTAATCTGAAATGGACCTTTATACTTAGGGTCTAGCTTAGTTTGGTTTCGCTCTTCATTCTTAAGTAAAACAAAGTCTCCAACTGAAAATTTATTGAGTTTTGCCTTTGTACGATCAAATCTTTGTTTTTCGTAAGATGCTGATCTCTCAATACTATGAGCTGCCTCGTCCCTAATTCTATCGAGATCTACTTCGGTATCTTCGTCCTCACAAGTCATCATAGCTACTGGACGTGCTACCTTGCCAATGAAAAGCTCTAATGGGCTTGCTTTCGTCGTCCGGTTAAAGGTGCAATTAATCGCGAGTTGAACTTCCCCTAATGCATCTTGCCAAGATCTGTTATCACTCGTTTCAACAGCTGTTAACATAGATTTCAAAACGGACATAATCCGTTCCACCTGACCGTTTGCTCGAGAAGACCCTGTCGCTATTAGATGCAGGTTTATATTACTAGAATCACAAAAATCCTTGAATTCTTTGCTTGCAAAGCAACGTCCTTGATCGGCAATAATACGCGTAGGTGCACCAAATAATGCTACGCTTTTCTTAACGGCCTTGATACTATTCTTGCTATCAATGTTTTTGCTATGAAACAAGAGGACATATTTTGTAAACGCGTCAATCAAAACGAACACGTACTCCTTAACATCATTTTTACCACTTAATCTACCGGTAGCATCTATATGTATCGTATGCCATGGCGTGGGCACCTTTGGGATTGGGTGCAGTTGAGCTTGAATCTTTCCCGATTGTGATTTTGAAACTTTACAAGTAATACAACTCTCAATAAATTTCTTAACATAACGTGACATTCCATCGAACCAATAGTAATTGTAAAGCTTTTCTAAAGTTTTGTCATAACCAAGATGGACAAGAGACTCGTGGATATTACTGACAACTGACCATTTGAGAGACCTAGGGAGGATCGGTAAGCACTTCGTCCCGCCGTTTCGCTGAATTTTACGATAAAGTATGCCAGCACGAATCTCGTAGGTATTCGCAACCTCTGTATTAATTTGACCAGTATTCAAGTCTGAAATAATCTTACAGATCTCGCTATCTCGTTTCTGCTCTGCAAGAAGCCAATTACCAGACAGTTCTGTGATGTTAATACGTTTTGGCTCTACTTTACTGAACTCTTTCCTGACAGTCTCATCTGACTCTACTTGGGAGAGGTTGGGGTTTTCTATATCAGGTTGTGCTAATGGTAAAAGGTTTCGAGAGAAGAAGTCTACGTGTGCCATTTCTTTGCCTTTGTTATAGACTACATTAAAATCAAAACATTGTAAATATGCCCACCACCTGTGGACTCGCGGCGTCAAGTCAATCTTTTTACTAGAACACTTGAGAGCGTTGCAGTCTGTCACCACAGTGAACTCACGACCGTGCAAGTACTGCCGGAAATATCTCACTGCGTTGACAACCGCCAAAGTCTCAAGCTCGTAACTATGATACCGCGACTCCGCAGGACTGGTTCGTTTACTATAATATGCGACAACGCGTCGTTTTCCTTCGATAATTTGAAATAGTATGGCACCATAGCCCTCTGAGCTCGCGTCTGTATGCAATTCGATTGGATACTGAGGGTCAAAGATCATCAGAACCGGTTCTTTCGTTAAAATTGAGATGATTTCTTGGCGAATGTTTTCGTGACGCTCTTGCCATATAAAAGGAACTTTTGCTGACGTCAGTTTATAAAGTGGGCCCATGATATGGGAGAATCTAGGAACGAACTGTCGAAAGTAGGTTGCTAACCCTATAAATTGCCGCAACTGAGTTACGGTTGTCGGCGGAGCCAGAGAAGACAACGCCTCGACCTTACGACGATTCGGCCTAATCTCTCCGCCCTTTACTTCATAGCCTAAAAACTCGAGTTCGGTTTTCAAAAACGAGCACTTTTTCAAATTCAAAGAGAATCCGGCTTTAGTTAATTTGTCCAGGACTATATTCAGTCTTTCAAGTCCCTCTTCAACAGTTTTAGACATTATTAAAATATCATCTACGTAGACAATAACATATGTATTTACTAAGTCACCTAGTGCCTTCACTATTGCTCTCTGAAACACCGAAATCGAATTTTTCAGCCCGAATGGCATAGTTAGGTACTCGTATTGGCCGTCTGCGGTTACGAAAGCAGAACGTTGAATAGACTCTTCAGAATTGATTGGAATAAGATGAAAACCGGAAGCACAATCTAATTTCGTAAAGAACTGCGCCCCGTGTAAACGCGAAATTTGGTCAGAAATGAGCGGTAACGGATACCGGTCAGATACCGTATTTCTATTCAGCTCCCTATAATCTACGACCATTCTGTAAGATCCATCACGCTTCTTAACCAAAAGAGCTGGACTCGCAAAAGGCGAACTACTGGGACGAATTATATTTGCACGTAACAACTCATCTACTCGCTCGCGCATTACTGTTCTTTCTTCCGGACTAAGACGATAAGGTCGCCTCTGTACAGTTAAATTCGGATCAATTAAACGAATCTCAAGCTCTCCCGTAGTTACTCGCGTCTTAGGCATACCGGTTATGAAAAACTCCGAATAACGATTTAAAACGTCAACAAGTTCAGATTTCTGCTCCTGGGGAACGTCTGTGTCTACAATAGTGAAATCATTAACTAAAAGTCGATTAGTCACCAAGGCATCACTAATTGTATTGATCGAATTTGACGAGAGTAGCTCAGAATGATCAGCATTTACTTTGAAAACTTTGAACTGTTTTTCAGTTTGTAGAACACCAAAACCTTGACGTAAAATCTCACGTCCTATCAGGATATCACTACGTAAATAATCGTCAGGCAAAACGTGCAATAAAATTTCAATAAGATGGTTGTTAATTTCAACAACACATACAATCTGCTCGGTACTTAAAACACTTGATTTAGTAATACCCTTTATACTAACAACATTGTGCTCACGCTTTCCACTAAATTTAAAAGCTATACTTTCTTTTACTACTGAGCACTCTGCACCAGAATCATAATGGAAAGTAAAACACTGACCTTGATGTTTCGCAGTCCCTGCTGGTGGATCCACTTCGCAAACGTCCACTCGACGCTCCCTGACAGTAGTCGCATCCGCGCCTCCTCCACTGGTGCAGCGGCTTGCGATGTGACCTGTTGTTCCACATTTGAAGCAGACAATAGCGCTTGATGTGGTTTGTTGTTGATGATTAGGCTTCGTAATCGTAGTATTTTGTTGTGACTTCACCGGTTTTGCTTTTCCATCTTTTTTACGAAGTAGACAATCTGCTTGTTTGTGTCCATTTTTCCCGCAATGATAACATTTGATCGCAGGCGAAATCTTCATCCGTTTGTTGTCTGTCCCTTTTTGATCTCCAACCGCATTAAATTTACGTTTCAAGTAGGTAAACGCCTGTAGCTCTTGTTGCAACTTCTGACGATTATTTATTTCAATCGTAAATGCCAATCGTTGCAATCGCGTATCAAATTGAGCAAGGTGTGCAAGTGTTTGTGACACAGCGATTTGTTCAATTGTGGCCTTCTTCCAACGATTAAGCAGTGACGTCATCACTCGACTTCCGTAGGCCGCTAAGGTCTCGTTTTCTTTAGGCTTGTCCGAGTTTAAGTTTATGAGGGTAGCCGCAGGTGTTTCAGCGCTTACAAATCTGTCCATAAACAATTCTTTAAATTGTGGCCAGGTCATACCTGCATAAGATATTTGGGATAACCATGCTGAAGCCACTCCCTTCAAGGCTTTACTGATGACAACAATCAACTGTCCTCCTTCCAAAGGGTTGTCTGTTAAACACAAATCGGCCGTAGCACACCACGACTGTGCGTCCACATCGGTCTTGTCGGGATCAAACTCTGGAAGACTCACATGTTTTCCGGACTGTTGAGGTTTATGAAGAGCCTCGATTAACGCCTTCATGTTTGAATTTTGCATTTCGAATAAAAGCCGCCAATTTTGGTCCTGACTACCACTTTGTTCACTTTGTGTTCCATCTTCACATTCGTCGGCCCGCTCGAATCCCACATCTGATGACGGACGATGAGGCATATTGGACTCGTTGCCAGACATTGTGAGCGTAGTAGGCGAGCAAGACAAAACACTAAATTAATTGCTTAATCAATTATAATCAATAACACAAACACTTCGAAACGTGATACTGTTCCTGGCCTGATACGTCCGACCGCCAAGTGACAATTGACAATAATGACCGCCCTCCGGTCAGGTGATACTGGTTTTATACCTGCTACCCTACCACCTGTCGTGCACGAACGTCAGGCCAGACTCAGTAGAAGCGCGCCAACGCAGCGCTTGCGTTTCGTAGTCAATTGATGTCCCGTACTAATGACTTCCTGACATATTTCATAATTATATAGTAATTTCATGCACATTTTAAAAAAAAATTGTTAAAATGGACCAATTTTTTTATTTAAACCTTATTTCACAAAGGACTCTAATGCAAAAAATCCTTAAATAAAGCTTTTGCTATTAAATCTACACACAAATTATTAATAACCAAGTGTTAAGGATATTGTTAAATCCCCACTTTGAGGGAAATATCTATATACTGGCAACACGTTTTTGTATATGTGTGTGTGTTGCTGAGCATAAAACACGAGCCTCCCACGCACACATCGATCGTGTTTCGGCTTCACTTTTGGCAGGTTAGCCGTATGGGATGGGGCGCTAGGTCGGGTAACCTCCACGAGGGTCTGGGCCATTCCAATTTCTGTTAATCCTTGCGGATTCGCAGCTAAGGGAATGGTTTATGGCTGGTGCGCCCTGGGGGCAACGGTAAGTGATCTCCTGCGTGGGATTGCTTACCGGTGCTGCTAATAACCCGACACCCGGGGTTTAGCCCGGGGGGGGGGGGGGGTGTTCTTGGCGTGTCTCTGTGATCTCCTAGGCTATACCGGGCAGGGCTACCCATACCGGGAAGGCGAAGAGTGAGGGACACTATCAAGAGCAGGACGGGTTTGCCCGCTTTCAGTGTAGAAACCGGGTGGACAGGCTCCGGCCACCGTCCCAAACTCGTTATCCCAAATGATAAGGTGTTGTTGTCATGTCTAGCAGCCTTTGATGGGACCGAGGGCCTTGCCTTGGTCGGCCGGGTCAAGAGGAGACAACCTCAATAAAAAACCACAATCCCTCGCATGCCGGTTCACCGTGCGGGGGTGCTCTCTATAGAGCGGCTGGGGTGTGCATCAGCCATTAGTGGCCAACCTGTGACACCGCCCGACCTCACAGAGTATATAGGGCCACAGCTTGGGTACGGGGATCTCTGCCCCTGTGGAGTTTTTGTTCTCCCCTTCTCGTGGGATTCATATGGCAAACAATATTCAAAAAACTTCTAATAAAAAACGGACTGGAAACACAAAAGACAGTGGCAGCGGAATGAATGATGTAGACTTAGCGGTGGAGGTGGGCACCCCGATGGTGTGCACCGATACCAACGACAATGGCGAGGGAAAACGGACCTACCTGAGGGATAGGGCAAGTGATGGTGAAGATCAGATACTCATGGAAATACTGTTGAGCGACGAGCCTCAGCATTCTGAGAAAGAAAGCAACCATGACCCTACGGACTCAAAAGTCTGTAGGCGAAAGGGGAAAAGAGGACGTGTCCTCACTGATAATGATGAGATGCCCGAAAATGGACCTAAGGTCAACTCCTCGCGGAGAGGGAAACCTCTTGGAACACACTGTGGTATGTCGCAGGCACGGTCCAAACTGAGGAGCTACAAGTTCGACGTATCCTGCTTAGACGACACCTCAGAAGAGGATTTAGAAGAGGAGGAAACAAGTGCTCGTCCTAAATACATGACGAGGAAGGCTTGCGCAGAGGACAAGAAGAAAGCTCTTACTGCAACTTCAGACGAGCGGCAATTCGAGCGCAAAGCCGGAGAGGAGTACATAAATGTTGCTCGCCAAGCGACAATTAAAGTACTAGAGGAAGCTCGGAAGTCGGGGAGCTTGAACGATGAAGCCCATGGCCGCATCAAGCTGGCATGCCAGGAAATAACTAAGGCCATGGATGACCTGGAAACCAGGGAAGAGAGTGATGAGTTGAGGATCCTGAAAGCCGACAACAAAAGAATGAGGGAACAGCTCGCACACCTCCAGTCAGAGACCAAAGCGCTACGAGTAGCTTTCTCTGAGAGGAAAAGCGCTTCCCGGATGCCCCTCCCCGAGGATAAACCGGAAGATGTAAAAGAGGTATTTAAAGAGTTTAAGGAAGAGCTTAAAAATGAACTCCTTAAAACGTTGGGCGAAATTATTAATGTACGTCTAGGAGAGGTGAAGGACCGTGTCCCTCCCGCGAAGATCATCCGCCCTCCCTTAGCGGCGGACAGGAAGAAGGCTGTGCACTCTACTAGTCAGCCTGAGCCGATAGTCCCCGAGCTTTGTGATTCGACTCCTTCACAATGTGCAACGCCCACTACTAACAAGGGTAAAACAGCTGCGGTTGGTGAACAGGCCACGACAGGGTCCACACTGA
The DNA here is from genome assembly GCF_910591565.1 of Cydia splendana. Taxonomy (NCBI): domain Eukaryota; kingdom Metazoa; phylum Arthropoda; class Insecta; order Lepidoptera; family Tortricidae; genus Cydia; species Cydia splendana. The sequence goes on from NC_085961.1 coordinate 3,803,125, forward strand.
TGCCCCCGGCAAGGCCTAGCCCAGTGATGCAAAAGAAAAATAAGGCTACAGCCAAACATCAGTCGGAACCTTTCAGGCCGGATAACCCTCCGCCCCCACCACCACCAGTTGAGGGCGAGTGGAAGAAAGCAATCGGGAGAAAGGCAAAAAGAAAATTGGAGAAAACTGCCTTACCCTCGCCTGCAAAGGCCAAGGCAGCATTAAAGCCGAAAAAGCTGCGAGAACCAACCACTGCTGCGGTGGTGGTAGCGCTAAATCCTGAGGTCGAGGACACATATGCCAGCATTATGACAAAGGCTACCTCCTCCATTAGGTTGGCAGATGTTGGATTGGATCACGTCAAGATTAGGAAGACGGCGGATGGGGCACGGATTATTGAAGTCCCCAACTCAGACAACGGAAGAGCTGCTGACGCGCTTCGCGAAAAACTTGAGGGTCTGATAGGAGAAGTTGCCAGAGTCTATCGACCGGTCAAACTAGCCAAACTTAAGATCTATGGGTTAGATGAAGCAGCTACATCAGAAGCCATTCAGAAGGCTATGGCTGCCAAGGGAGAATGCCCACTGACGCAAGTAAAGGTGGGCAAAGTGTGGGTTAGCCCAAATGGATCTGGTGCTGTTCTGGCGCAGTGCCCGGTCGGGGCAGCCAATAAAATATTAAATGCCGGACGCCTACTTGTAGGCTGGTCGTCTGCCATAGTTAGGGCAATCGATCCCACACCCATGAGGTGTTATAAGTGCATGGGCACAGGGCACACCAGAGTGATGTGCCCCTCTGCTATAGAGCGCGGAAACTTGTGTTTCCGCTGCAGCAAGCCTGGGCACAGGATGACAGACTGCACAGAGTCCGCGTTTTGCGCAGTTTGCCATCATTCTAAACTACCAGCCGGACACATAATGGGGGGATTATCATGCCACCCCACAAGCACAAGAGGGAAGGCGCCCCCGGTCGGGGCCCCAGTGGCCACCACGCCACCCAAGGAAAACAAGAACGAGGGACAAGAAATGGAGCACTGATGCCAGTACACCCTCAACAAGCACTGGAGGTTTTACAGAGCAACATAAACCACTGCGCCCGGGCTCAAGACTTGCTAATGCAAGTCATGGCGGAGTGGAACATTAGTGTTGCAGTGGTGGCAGAGCCCTATTTTGTCCCTCCTCTACAGAATTGGGTTGGAGCGACTAATGGCGTGGTGGCCCTGGTAGTTCCAGCAGCAGGCGGCTCTCCACCCTTAATTCCACTGGAAACAGGACCTGGCTATGCAGCGGCTAGGTGGGGGGACATTGTACTCGTCGGGGTGTACTTCTCTCCCAATCCTAATCATCCGCTGCGGGAATTCGAGAACTATTTAGCGAATCTGGGGGGCGTTCTCCGAAGGGCGGCACCGGCTCAAATAATGCTCCTTGGAGACCTTAATGCTAAAAGCGGGGCATGGGGTTCCACGGTCACGAACGCCAAAGGAGTAGTCCTTGAGGACTGGGCTGCCACAATGGATATGGCCATCCTTAATCGGGGCAACGCAAATACTTGTGTGCGGCGGCAGGGGGGGTCCATTGTAGACGTTTCATTTGCGACTCCAGCGACTGCTGCACGCATAAATCAATGGCGCGTTCTGGTAGACGTAGAAACCCTCTCCGATCATTTATACATTCGAATGAGGCTTTCCCCTTTGCAGGCGGTAACACAGACAATACAGCCTAACGGAATGGGCGGCAGGCGCAGAGAAATAAAACTCCCGAGGTGGTCAGTGGCCCAACTGGACCGCGCAATGGCGGATGAGGCTGCCATGGTGGAGGTGTGGTGCGCTGCCCCTCCAAACGAAGTTGGAGTCGAGGAGCGCGCGGCGCTCTTCCGGAAGTCACTCACAAATATTTGCGAGGCAGCTATGCCTCGATCAAGACAGTTGCCTAGGAAAAAGCAAACGTACTGGTGGTCGGCAGAAATCTCGTCCCTACGTACCACCTGCAACAGATCTCGACGAGACTACACCCGATGCAGGCGCCGGCGACACACTGCAGAGGAAGAGGAGCTCCTCTACTCTGCTTTAAAGGCTGCTAAGGAGGCTCTCACGACGGCAATCGCCAAAAGGAAAGACGAGGCACGAGAGGAGTTCATAGCATCGCTGGATCGAGACCCGTGGGGACGGCCGTATAAGCTGGTACGAAACAAAATGAAATTCGCTCCCTCCACGGATTCAATGAATCAGGAACTCCTCACCAGAGTCGTTGAGGGCCTCTTCCCGACGGCGCCGGACTTCAACCCCCCGGTTATGGCTGCCCCAATAGCGGCAGAAGAGGAGCCCCTCGACGTTCCGCTAGTTACAAACGATGAAATGAGAGAGATATTGGATCGCCTCAGGTCCTGCAAAAAGGCACCAGGACCAGACGGTGTACCGGGAAAAGTGGTATTTCTAGCCCTGAAACACCTTGGGGGCCGACTCAAGGAGCTATTCGGAGACTGCCTCAGGGAAGGACGTTTCCCGAGAGTGTGGAAAGAGGGAAGACTGTGCCTCCTTCGCAAAGAGGACCGACCGTCGGATTCCCCTTCTGGATACCGCCCTCTTGTACTGCTGGATGAGACAGGGAAAGCTTTTGAACGCATCCTGGTCTCTCGCATCAACAAGCACCTGCGGGAAACGGGGCCCAACCTTAGTGACCGACAATTTGGGTTCCGGGCGGGGCGGTCCACGATAGACGCGCTCAGCACACTGAGGAGGTACAGCGAGGGTGCGGCTGCGAAGAAAGAGGGAGTCGTGGCGGTATCACTAGATGTTGCCAATGCTTTCGGCTCCCTTCCGTATGCAGCGATAAGGGAGGCACTTAAATATCATGGAGTGCCATCATACATTAGAGGAGTTGTGGAGCACTACCTCACCGATAGGGTGGTGCTCTACGACACTCCAGGAGGCCTACGCACAAGAGCTATGACATGCGGAGTACCACAAGGGTCTGTACTGGGCCCCCTATTGTGGAACATAGGATATGACTGGGCCATCCGGGGGGCCCAGCTTCCTCGCATGATCACCATCTGTTATGCAGACGATACAATGGTGGCCGTGCGGGGCCAGGACATAGAAGAGACCTTGTTTAGAGCAGCGGTGGCAGCGGAATTGTCAGTGGGCCGCATTGAACGTCTTGGCCTGAAAGTGTCGCTCCCGAAGACCGAAGCAATTGTCTTCGGGGGACCTGGATGGACGCTACCTGACGACCTCACCATTACTGTCGCAGACGAAATGATCCCGGTCAAGGAGCACATAAAGTACCTGGGTCTTGTTCTAGACCGGCGTTGGAACTTCGGGGAGCACTTCAAGAGATTAGCTCCTCGAATTGTTGGTGCTGCTTCGGCCCTCAGTCGATTGCTACCAAATGTCGGTGGGCCGAAATCCCCCTGTCGGCGCCTGTACGCAGGCGTCGTCCGAAGTATGGCCCTATACGGAGCACCGATTTGGGCAGACCGACTCTCCGCCCAAACTAAACCTCTTCTAAGGCGTCCTCAGAGAGTGATAGCACTGCGCATCACAAGGGCGTACCAGACGGTGTCTTTTGCGGCGGCATGTGCACTGGCAGGCACGTCACCCTGGGAGTTGGACGCAGAAATGCTAGCCGCAAGATACCGCGTGCGAGCAGAAGCGATAGCGCGCGGAGAAGGCCCTGATCCGGAAGCGGCTGAAAGAGCTCAACAACAGGCCGTTGAGAGATTGAGGGAGCACTGGAAGAGAGACCTGGAGGACTCCCCCTATGGAGTCCGCACTATAGGGGCGCTCCTCCCGTCGCTCGACCAGTGGATTGATAGACAGCATGGTGTGCTGAGCTACAGGATGACGCAGGTAATGACCGGACATGGATGTTTCGGTCATTACCTGCATAACATCAAGAGGGAGCCCACGCCGGTCTGCCACGAATGTGGTGACCAAGACGACACGGCCCAGCACACCCTCGAAACATGCAGGCGTTGGGACACGGAGCGGCAAAGAATGACGGTGGCTGCGAGAATTACGGGAGGGGACCTCTCGCTGCACAACATTGTTTCGACCATGTTGCACAGCGAGAGGGCATGGAAGGAGGTGGAGGCCTTCTGTGAAATGGTGATGCTACAGAAGGAGGCAGCGGAGCGGTTGCGCGAGGACGACGTAGACGCGCATCCGCTAAGGCGCAGACGTAGAGGAAGAAGAAGAGCGCAGTATGCAGCTGCTGCGCGTCAACTTCCCCCGTCACAGTAGGGCCTGTGGGTAGAGGGCCCACACTCCACGGTTTCACACGTCAGGGGGGAGAGTCAAAGCGTTTCTGACCCTCCCTCCTCAGATGCGGGTGCCCTGGCGGAAGCCAGCCAGGGATACCGGGGGGGCATCCTGGTAGAATGTTCGCGATCCCAGGACGCCTCCCCAAACGGCATATTGCGGGAAACGCCGGTGTGGGTTTAGTGGGTAGGCTCCTCCCCTCTCTTCATAATTGAAGAGAGCTGGGAGGTGAGAGTCCCACATACCCCCCACAATGGGCCCACCTCGGGACCAGGGGGACGATGCGTAACGGCATTCCCACATCGAAAAAAAAAAAAAAAAAAAAAAAAAAAAAAAAAAAAAAAAAAAAAGGTTAGCCGTATGGGGACTATCTGTCTATGCGTTATTAGTTTAAGGCCGCAACCTCATGAAATACACACCCCTACTGTCAATATACTCTTGTTTTTCTTGATACGAATATAGGTAGTTATTTTAAAAACGAATATGCAATAGCAAAAATATTACCTAAATACATTTAGATCCATAAAATAAAAAAAATGAAAACTGACCAAGCGTGATAATGAAATATCTATACCATAGTCTAATAAAACATGGTCTTCCATTCCCAGAGTGACACGGGGCTACGTCACAACAACATGGCCGCTATATATAGCGCTATCGCATATTATCATATAGCGCTGTCGCATGATGACGTAAGCCCGTGTCAGTTAGGTGACCTAGAAAAGACGGGAATGGAGTACCAGGCGGAGTATATTATTATACCATGATCTATACTCTGTATCTTTAGGTATTTACTTACTTTAAGTACCCTCAAATGGCTCCTTAAGCCAGTTGAGGGTAGATGAAAACAGGTCGTTCAGTGACTGATCCAGGCGGTTTTGTATTTGGTCGACCAATAAATGTTATAACTACCCGAAAATGTACAAATTGTTTGTTTACTTTTACACACAACATTTTATTAAATTTTACCGAAATATACAGACTATAGGGATAGTGACCTTCATCAAATGACTGAATGAACAAAGCATTATAAAATTCAGGAAAATTTAATAATGTTTCATAGCTTTTTTTGATCCATAACAATTCGCTTTGAGGAAAATCAACAATGGAATTATGCCTATTTAGCTCCTTTGATGTGGTCACATTTGATTTCAATCATAATCTGCTGGAATATTAAATTAATAATACATTAATTTATGATGGAAACATGTTGAGTCCATTTTTTATACCTACGGTTAATTTCGTATAAAATACAATATGGTGAATAATTTTTCACAAAATAGTATGTTTTAATCGACTTCTAAATTTCGAATTAGGAGGATCTCAATTCTGTGAATTCTTTCAAACAAAAGAAGAATTTTCAGATCACTCTCGAGAAATTGGAAAATACCTACTTAAATAAATATAAAATCCTGTCAAATTGTGAATCACTTCCTGTTAGACCTCGATAAAATAATAGTTGTCATTGTAAAACCTTCGAACTCTTCTCTGGTGGGCCAATATGGGCCAATAACACCCACTAACATAGCATCAAAAATTTAAGATAAGCAAAATTTAATTTTACAGTAAATATGTAAGTAGAGTCGGACCACGCTACTTCTGCATCGCATTTGCAATGACAGTGTGGCAATGTCATCATTAATGTAAAAATTCTATGAAAATATGACACTCACTTAGTTTTGTCCAAGTGGGTGAAAAGTTAGGTTAGACGGGCTCTAGTAATCAAAACTACGAATTAAAGCCTGCAACCGCCCTTTTAACCCATTAGGTACGTGAATTAGTAACCAGAAAACATACCCACCAAGCTAAAAAACGTTTATTTGAGATCATTTATCCATAACAATAGTATAAAATAAGTTTTTGGCAAAAATTTCATTTTTGGTACAAGCTTTTATCGCTGACTGTACTTTTCTTACGACAGACAACTAATACTCATCGAGACAATTCTGAAAACCCCTAACACAATTAGGTTGCGTTGTTTCATCACAGTTCCTATGGCCACCTCCTGTCTCCATCATCAGATCAGCTCGATGGTACCATAATATTGCATTGTCATCCGATTTATACATGCATGCAAAATTTCAGCTCAATCGGAAACCGGGAAGTGGATCAAATTTAACTTGCAAGATTTGATTACAGACCGACAGACAACGGGACAGGTGAAACTAAATAAAAGCCTGTAAAAATTAAAAATCTTAAAAACTATGTTAATTTAAACGAAATTATAACAAAACAAACGAAAAAACTAAACGCCTAGGTATTAAACAACTAAAAGTTAGGTAATAAAATGAACAACTTCCCGGTGTAAAATCTCTTCCTGCAATAAACTTCTACAAAGACACCAATTTCCGCAGCAGCTTGTAAACGCCATAACGACAAAAGTACTGCAATGCGTATTACGAGAGACGGAGGTAATCAAACGTTTAGCTGTACTGCAGCAAAGAGAAATAAATACATAGAGTGCTCACTTCATACATCAGTTTTGGAGCATTCCATGAAATTGTCTACCATTTGTCCCGTACAAACGCGAATGTTCTGAAGATTTGCAGCTATAACAGTTTCCTTTTCTATGACAAATGGTGTAAAATATGCACAAAAATAATCGCCTGCTTTAAATGCCGAAAGAAAAGTCGCAACACAGGAAATAAAATGCGTTTGTACGGGACAGCCCGTGGAATGCTCCTTTTGATACCTGAAAAAGAGGGATGGACGATTATGTTTTAGTATTTACAAGAAATTATAAAAACACAGCATTTGACACGACCAATAAATGAAATCTTAAGATCTATAATGTCAGTTTCTTTTTTAAGACAATTTTGAATTTATAATAAGAAAGAAGGATAAAGCCTCCAAAAAGTCTGCAACAGTACCAAAACGACTATTATTTTCGCAGTCGACATCTAGCATCGAGTAGCGGAATTATCAGTACCGCTACTTGATACTAGAAAATAATTATCTGATGTCGCGACTCACGAAAATTGTATTGAACAACAATTTACAACCAATATTAAAAGCAGAACTCTATTTTCAGAGTTCCGGTTAATCCGGTTATAACATTAGGTGAACATTGTTGAGCAATAGACTGTTCGGCCGTCGGAACATCTTTTGACAAGTAGCAGTACTGATAATTCCGCTACTGAGGGCCGATTTTTGAATTTCGATCGTTCGATTTCGTCACTCGAAAATCGGTGGAAAACGGCGAAATGCTAATTTTTGAAATACGAGCGATATAAATTGGGAATCTAGTGGTATTGACCACTCATTTTCAATTCTATTAGTAGAATTTAAATGCCTAGTAGTGGAGATATTATTGAACGAAATACACGAAATCGAGCGGTCGAATTTCAAAAATCGGCCCCCTGGATGTTAGATGTCGACTGCGAAAATAAGTCGTTTTGGTACTAAAACTGATGTATGGAGTGAGCACTCTATGTATTTATTTCTCTATGACTGCAGCAACTTTAGTGCTCGTTTGATGGCTATACTTGATTTTAATGCTCTTTTTGATGACTGAATACGCCGTTAATAATAAATTTGGTGTGATTGCTTGTGTGGGCGAATAATTTCGTTAAAACAATCGGATTCCATGTATTTGGGTTAGGAAAAAAACCAGACAAGCGCGAGTCGGACTAGCCCGCCGAGGGTTCCGCACTTTTTAGTGTTTGTTGTTATAGCGGCAACAGAAATACATCATCTGTGAAAATTTGAACTGTCTAGCTATCACGGTTCATGGGATACAGCCTGATGACAGACAGACAGACAGTGGAGTCTTAGTAATAGAATAGGGTCCCGTTGTTACCCTTTGTGTATGGAATCCTAAAAATTAAAACGATCTTCACATTGGATGTGGAGTCGCACGCTGCTCCGGTGTGTGAGCGGGACATCGCTGTAAACTAAGCTGTCTCGCTTACACATCGGTGCGGTATTATTATTATCAGCCCATATTGTCCCACTGTTGGGCAAAGGCCTCCCTCTTATTCTTCCACGTATCCCTATCCTCAGATGTCTCCCACCAGTCTCTGTCAAAAGCGTCAAGCTCGTCCCGCCATCTCCGACGAGGTCTACCGTGACGCCTTACAATTTGTGGGACCCAACGGGTGGCTGTTTTGGCCCACAGGTCTTCTGGCATACGGCTGACATGTCCTGCCCAATCCCATTTGAGCTTGGCGGCAGTTTCAGCTAAATCAGTTATTCCAGTTTTGGAACGTAGTATTGTATTTTTAATGCGATCGGTTAATTTCACGCTCAAAATACTACGTTCCATGGCTCGCTGACAAACCTTGAGTTTGAATTTCTGAGCCTTTGTCAAAGATAGGGAATGCAAATCGGTTATTTTCGGTTATTTTTTGTATGGAAATTATCGGTTATTAACCGATAACCGATAATTTCCATACAAAAAATAACCGAAAATAACCGATTTGCATTCCCTAGTCAAAGACAAAGTCTGTGCTCCATAGGTAAGGATGGGGAGAATGCACATGTCCATTAGTTTTTAACCGACTTCAATTTCATAGAAGGAGGAGGTTCTGTATTCGGTTGTGGCTATCTTTTTTTTTTTTTTTTTTCTATGTACGTTCACCGATTACTCCGACATCCGTAGTCCGATTTGAGTAATTCTTTTTTTGTTTGAAAGGAGCTACCTCCGAGTTGGTCCCATTTTAATTTGGTTCTGTTCTGATGATGGGATCCATGAGCAATTGAGGGAACTCCTCAATTTTAAAAGGCATATGCATGGTGTTTTGGGCGTTTTCTTAAGCAACTCGAGCATTTTCTTCCGAAAACCACCAATTTGATGAAGTAGACCTGATGATGATGATTATTTTGATGATAATGATGATGATTTCTTTAAATGTAAGTATGTTAAGCGATTACTCCGGCACCTGTGATCCGATTTGAGTAATTCTTTTTTTGTTTGGAAGAAGTTACCTCCAAGGTGTTTCCGTATTATTTTTGTTTCTGGTCTGATGATGGAATCCATGAGGAATTGAGGGAACTCCTCAATTTTTAAAGGCACGTGTTAAGTAATTTCGGGGTTTTCTAAAGTAACTCGAGCATTTGCTTCCGAAAACCACCAATTTGATGTACTGCAACTGTAGCCTTACCACGAGTTTGACATTGACATATTCGCTAACGTCTTATGCTAAATGTAACTTTTTATGCATCTCGCTCACATTAAGGTTAGTACAAGCGAGATGCATAGGAAGTAAGTTACACACATGCTAGCGAATATATCAATGTCAAACTCGTGGTAAGCTGGTAAGGCTACTGATCGGGGGTTAGGAGTTAAGGGGTCAGGGATTAAGGGGTCGGGGAATGGCGGTTGAAGGGTTGCTAGTTCAGGATCGAGGGATTCCTGGATCAGGGGTTGATGTGCTGTGAGGTTGAGTGATCGGGGGGCTGAGGGATTGGGTCAGTGGCGGGGCGGGCGGATGGATTTAGTTGACAGGAATTATAATTTCCCAGACGGACTCGAGAAAATTCCTGATTTCTATTTACTAAAGTAATAGGTACTTACACGAATTTAGTGTTAAACATGATCTTGTTTTTCATTCATGCGTCGCGCTCTTAACAATGCGTTAAAACTAAAAATGGAAAAATAAAAACTTTTTACAAAAAAAAGCAAACCGACTTCAAAAAGGATGAAATAAAATATTATCCTGTTTGAAGTCTATGCGTTACCAACTGATATGTTTGAAGTCGGTGCCAAGCCAAGTAGTAACAATACCAGACAAAAATAATCAGCTTTATGGCTATAAATCCCATTACAACTGTACTAATAACTATTATAAATGTGTAAAGAATTCTGTCTGCCTCTTTGTCGCCTTTTCATGGCTAAATAACTGAACCGCCTTAGGTGAAATTTGGCAAGAAGGTAAATTCCTTGAATTTTTTTATATTTTCAAATGTAGTCATCTGGATAAGGGACGGGAAATAACTCAGTCCCAATCCCACACTTGCGTGCTATAGACTGTTCGAGCATTAGTAAGAAATGCTCTTTAAAAAATACGACGGCAAAAAAATACATTTATATTTACACTAATGTGCCGACAAACATGGTACAGACTGCGCCAAGAAGGTTTGATCGTGTGTTCTGAGGTGTGTTCTTAGGTCCAGTCAACGTCAATGATATGTTTACACTTTTGCACCTTACTCCTTTGTAATAAGGCGAAAAGTGTAAACATATTTTTAACGTCGACTGTACCTACAGAAAGTACGTTCATTGTCGTCGTGTAAGGCAATCCAACGTAGGTAAATCCTTATCGAATTGCACCAAAGTCATGGTATGCTTAAAAATTGGCTTGGCACCGACTTCAAACATATCAGTTGGTAACGCATAGACTTCAAACAGGATAATATTTTATTTCATCCTTTTTGAAGTCGGTTTGCTTTTTTTTGTAAAAAGTTTTTTCTTTTGAGTGATATAGGTAGGTTTCCCTTCATGTGCTCCTTCATGGACCAAAAGCTCCTCCAGGCATTCTCGGTCCGTCTTGCGACTTCTTTGTCTTGCCGTGCCTGGAAGGAGACAATTTGGCCCAGGTATATATACTCATGGACATATCCTACTTCTCTCCCGTCCACTTCTACTCTTATTGGTGCATTATTGGTCATGAGCTTGGTCTTTGATATGTTCATTGATAATCCAACCTCAAGGCTTGCCCTGCTTAGGTCCTGCAGCATGATGCGGAGCTCCGTAGCTGTAGATGAGAACAGGACAATGTCATCGGCGAAACGCAGATGGGTTAACTGCTTTCCGCCGACGTCAATTCCTTTGTGTTCCCATCCTGCCGCCAGCTTCCTGAACACCTGTTCAAGGGTGCTGTTGAATAACTTGGGTGACAGGGGATCGCCTTGCTTGACGCCTTTGTTTATGTTGAAAGACGGTCCGGGAGACTGTAATTTGATACAGGCGGTGCTGGAGGTATAGATGTTGCTGATAAGGTGTACATATGTGGAATCTATGCCTTGCGTGCGAGTGCGGAAAATATGGATGTGTGGGTTATACTGTCAAAAGCTTTACTATAGTCTACAACTACTACGGTGCGGTATGTAGATGTAAATCCGCGCCAATGTGATAAGTTATCAAGTATCACTGATAACCGCGTAAACTTTACTTGTGAAGATATCTTAAGGATCACTCACGTATATGCTCTCTCAGCTAAAGTAAGGACGCTTGCTGTCTCGCTCGCACAGTGTCTTTGACGTCGGTATCACGGGCGGGACAGCAACATAATTACGCGCGTGCGACAGAAATGAAAACAGGCAGGTCAATGTACGAAATTCCTTGTGCTACGCGGCCTTTCTTTATCAAAAGTGACATTTCTGGATGAACTAACCTGTGAAGGTAAAGTTGACGGAATATAAAGTGAGCCGATCTTGTTCAAACTTGTTCAACAGATCGGCTCATTGTGTATTTCGTCAACCTTAAGGCCCCAGTACACAATGGGCCATCGCCGGCCACTCCAAGGGACGCAGCCATGCGGTAATGAGATAGCAATATCACTTGCTCCCTCTAACGCATAAATGCGTCCCTTGGAGTGGCCGGCGATGGCCCATTGTGTACTGGGGCCTTTACCGATCGGATTCTAACTACACCAGAATTACTGCTCATATAACCGTGAAAATCGAAGTACGCAAATTGCGGGCATCTTTCTCTGTCACTTTTATTACGCCTTCATTGGAGTAAAAGAGAAAGATCTCCGCTATTTGCGAATCTCGGTTTTCGCGATAAGGCCCCTGGTGTAGATTCAAGGTACACAGTTAACAGACTGATCAACATCACGCAGCAGAGTTCTATGAAACTTCCCATACAATAAAATTTCACGAACGCTTTAACAGTGGCAGACGGTTTGGTGCAACCGACCCTTAGTTATTTCTCAGTATTTAGTAATTTTTAGGGTTCCGTATCTCAAAAGGAAAAAACGGACCATTCCCCCCCCCCCTTTATCTCTAAAACTACTGACCCTAAATTTTTAAAAAAATACACAATATAGTACTTTACCTATAGATGACAGGAAAACCTATTAGAAATGTGCAGTCAAGCGTGAGTCGACTTATGTACGGAACCCTTGGAACGCGAGTCCGACTTGCACTTGACCGGTTTTTATTTTTAAACATGACTTATAGTTGGTCAAACCAATTTGTCAGTCAGTAAGAACCAGGAAAACTATACTCATGCTTTTCTTTTGGGTGCTAGTACTAGTGTAAGACAAAGATAGTATAATTCTCCCTGTCTATGATTGAAAATGAGACAGTCCTTTGACAAACTATATTTACTATTTATGCCAGTTACTTACCCTTTTTGTGATGTCTCGTATAGTTTCCAAAGACACTACCCAGTCTCTGCTGATTCCTACTAATACATAGCTCCAAAGATTTCAATTCATCGGCGTTTTGCGCCAACAAGGAAGACCGCTTCGACTCCATAGCACCCGTGTTCACCAACAACTCAGCTTCAAGTAACAGAACAATAGTGGCGTAGAGTAGTTTAAGTTCTTTGCAGCAAAACATTGTTTTGGCACGATTGTTTTGAAATGTCACAGTTTTTTCCCACTCAAGTTAATGGTCATTTTTACTGTTATCTATTGGTGCGATCGTGTGCGAACATTCTGGAAAGAAAGAGAAAATGGTTAGGTGAAAATTATTACAGCATATATTATAAATAAAATACTTACTATCTATAAGAAATATTACAGCATTAGGATAATATGCATTTTATTTAAATGTAAATTATATTTAAATGTTTTTTCTGCAGAACAACTGGCATTTTTCATCAAGAAATGTTTATAAAGATGGTCCATTTAGAGGATCTAATAAGCGTAGTTTGTTTCTAAAGCAATTTTTATTCAACAACAGAGAATATAGACGTTTAATTATGAATAATAACGATTAGGAAACCAACAAATGTTGTACCCGTTGTTAGGAATTAATTTATTACAATTAATTACCTCTGGGCGGCTGGTAGAGCCCGCATAACACAATACAAAGCCCATTTCCTGTTTCTTTCAAGCCATGCGGGTACTAACTGACCACCAAAAACGCACTTTTACGTGTACGAATATACGTAAAACATATAAATGTCGATCGCAATATTTACAGCTTACATTCATATATCAAAAATTCTACTCTTTAGAACAGATACGTGTTAAAAAATCATCGCCCTATTCGCAATAAAAATAATTCTCACAAGAATGACAATAAAAGTATCTGAAAAACATTGAGCAGTGCAAGTTTTCTTTCACTATTAAAAGTCATGACGGCTTTCACAACCTTTGCAATGACAGCAACTGTCAAAAACAGTGTGAAATTGCCAGCGCTAAAACAGCAAGTGATACATACATTTTTAATGAACGTACAAACAGTCTGGAAAGTGGGACGTATGCCACAAGTTTCTCCGTGTATTCTCAACGACCCGGCTATTTGAGTTCTTATAAACCGAGGTAATTTGGCCTTGCTATCCGTAATAAATTCGCGTTATCAGAGACCTCACTTTACACTGGTTCTTTAGAAAATTTTACCCACCCGGGTACATCCAGTGGTGGGAATAAAAGTTCTGAATGAGGACGGAACGGATCCAAGACCGACAGTCTGCGCAAAACTGCATCTTTTATATTCTTTTTACGTTTGCTCCTCAAATACAGTGTAATATTTAAGCTTTAGAATCTGTATTTTTCATGGAAGTTTGTTGCAGAATATTTAGAATTGCTGGAGATTTAGGAGGAAATGGATCATTTATTTCCTGCTATCCTGAAAAAGAACTTTTTATTTATCCGTTCTGAACCTGACTAATAAAATTCTGGGTATCCGAACGTTTTTCACGGAAACGAAATATTAATTTTAGACACGACATCAAGGCAGAGACCGCTTTTTGAATCACGAGCGCTCGATTTCGTCACTCGTAAGTATGTTTTAAATGGCGAATTGATATTTTTGAAATACGAGACGTTTCGAGACCAAGTGCGGGTAGTTCGAAATTCTAGCGTGACCAGTCTTTCTCCGACATCGACATTACGGGGACAATGCCGTCCTCGAAACGCTTGAGGTAATTTTAAAGTTTCTGTAGGATAGGTACGCGATTAAGTGCCGTTGAAGTAAATAATAACTTTCAAACTCATGTACATAATATAAAAGAAGTGTATAATGGTAAAGTTTAAATATCGTTCTAGAACAAATTGAAAGGTCTCTATGCAAAATTAACGCCTGAAGCCAGTCTATTTAGAGTAAGCTAATCGATACTAGTCTTTAGCAATACACTATTCATTTCCTATTGAAGGACGGCTCAACGATTAGGCTAAGTATAAAGCGAACGGTAGTCTAGAAGGTCGTACAGGTAAAGTCTTACATAATACAACATATGTATGTACTTACTCGTTGGTGGTAGGTACTTAAATGAAAATAAATATGTCACTTAGCATGGTAATATCAGAGATATATATAACTCCGTATAAGATAAATAAAGTCTAAGAAAAAAACGTGCCTCGGAAATCAAGAAAAAGTCATCCTCGAATAGATGGCGCCATACCTTTGGCCTATTCTCGGCTAGATGGCAATTGACGACACCGTTTAATATTTAACAATTTTAACACATATCAGTGAAAGAACATGGGTCAGTATGGAACAATAAAAATGAAATATCATTTATCCGTAAACATATTTTGATTAATTTATATATTTTCAATTTTATTTTAAGTTTTAATCGTGTGTCGATAGATGGCAGTAAATATACCGTGATTACAAAATTTACTTTGGCAATAGCCCTCTATACTATCTATTCTCTTTGGTAATATGGACGATGTGTATAATTTACAAATGAAGTACATAATTGTTTTTCTTCGTATTTTCTCCGAAACGTTCCTATTTGTCATGCTACGTCAATCAAACTCCGTGCTTTTCGTACCGCCGAGACTGATCGAAATAGGAAGACACGTTCGTACGTTTCCGTGAAAATACGAAGGAAAATAATATACAATACACCTGTACATTACCTATTATTAGTAATAAGTAAAACAATATATTCCGTCATAATAATGGAACTGATTCGAATACTGGGGGGCAAGATGATGATCGTACATATCGATAAACGCCAAACGAAAAGTAAAAATATATCGGGATGACAGATGGTATGAAAAGTCAGGTGATTAATTTATACATTATTTAAGTTTCGATTTTACGGTAACCCCCTGATACTCATATCCCACATAAAAAATAGATATCAAATATTTTATACTAATATTAAAACTTCTGAAATTAAATGTCATGTTAATTTCCGTGAAACTATTGCTGACAAAAAGCGATTCAATGAAAAAAGGGTTTTGAAATATGAAACAATTTCCCTAGAGAAACGACAGAACCCTCAGGTCAGGATTTAATTTTCCGCTCCCTTAAGTTCCGGATAACGTAGAAAAACTTAAATCAGTAAACCAAGGTCGAAAAACCGTCGATGCCGAAATATGCCAATGTTTTATTCATACGGGGCTAAAATGACGGCGTTCGTGCCATTTTGCGAATGGTACACGGGCAAATAGATATTTTTTATGACGTACAAGATTATAAAGCATTCGTGCGTACTGTTTTACTTACATTTCGAATTGTTAACATTTTTTTTTTGTACTCGTGAGAATTAAGTAATGCAACAGTTTTCAACATAATATATTTTAAGAGGAAGGAAGAAATGATTATTATGATACTAAAATTTCAATGATGAGGTCTCTATTTATAATTGTCTTTTATATATTATTTTTCATTCATAGAGTAACGAAATGTTTTCCTCAGATCATTTCGTCTCACTCGGAATACAGCGACACACAACGCACGTACCTATGCCTTTACAATATATTGTAGGTAGCATACGAAGCAATTCAATGGACTTAGGCTTTGGACCGGTGCACGGTGCAACGACAGGGACGTAATAGGATTGTAGACTGAAAGAGGCTCGGTGGACATGTTTAGAGATTATGTATCCGTAGAGAAAAAAGATTAAAGGTATTAAACTGTAGCAGGATGAAAATTCTGTTGCAGAGCATAAATAAGTTTACATGACGTACTATATCATTACCAAACGGAGTAGCCATTAACAGGCATTCCCCTCTGTCGAAAAGAGGCGGCCAATGGTCATACACTTTGTATGGCCTGACGTTTGTCTGACATGGCTATTTTTACGTTACGTATACATTTGACGTGCCCCTCCCCCGCAAAAATCGGCAGACTGTTTTGTACAGAAAATTACAGACGAGGCGTCTGCGTTTGGTTGTATCCTCCGAGACTATATCTATTTATTTGGACTGTTTTTTTTTCACGTTTGTGGGAACTCGCAGAATTGTATGGCTAGAGGTAACAAAATTATCTTGTTTAATAGGTGTCTGAACATTGTGATCCTTTACTAAATCCTTAACAAACAGAAAATACAATTTAATACCCAAATATACACGACCCAATCTTCCTATTTTAGACATTCATAAATGTTCCTGTTCCAGTTGAGCTTGTTTTTGCTTGGACAAACACAAAGTTGTGGGGTTCACAAACAATGGCAGCAGCATTCAAATATCAAAGTTAATCAAGCAAAGATCTAATCCCGGGAGTGGGACGTGGCTGCCTGAAACCGGTTTGAGTTTTGTTGTTCCTATCGCGATCGCTTTCCAACGCAGCCAAGCGTTCGCCACATCTAAGGGCCAGCCGGCCTAACCAAGGTGACAATCGCTATCGCTTCCACAACGAAACGCTTTGTGTCTCTTTATCACTGTTCCATATTAGTACGACAGTGACAGTTGCGTTTCAATCGCTACGGAGCGTAAGCGATCGGCATGTTGGCTACGCGGCCAGGAAAGGAAGCCCAGAATTTTCTTGACTCGAGCGCTAATGAAGGAAGACTCACGCTATAACGGTTCGAGAATGGGCCGAGGTAACCGACACTTCAGATTTCTATAGAAAGCATCACGAGATCACTGATCACCTTTAATAGAAAACGAAGTTTCGGACCATACCAGCATGTCATCATTAACTTGATAGTTATTTTCTTGGTGGTGGAATATCATCCAGCTTTCCCTATCTTGCGCCAGCTCTTTGACTTTTTGATACGACACGACCCATACTTGAGTCATCCTTAATTTAATCACTATTTCGACACGCGGCGGTGAAATATCATTAGTTTTACTAGTGTATCTTCAATAAAGGAAAATATCATAAATAAACCTGCATCATTATGTGAAGAAATTCAAAAAGTTTCAAGAAAGTAAAATCGTATCCGAAATGAGCCGACGTGGGGATTGTTGTATCACAACCCATCTTATGATATGTAACAGTGGGACACTTACAGTCTTACACTGGTTCTGGTTAATGAATCTAGAATCAGGCGTTAATTTGCCGAAATCCATAATACCAAATATTACTTTGCTCTAGAGAGGATTGTTCTTTCGGTGGTGGTTTGTTATATTTATTTGCGTAAGTATTTATTTTTGCGGTGTTAGGGTGGGAACATTCACTGCATGTAAAAAATACGCAAGTAAGTATAACAGGTTAGCACTGATTGCCTATCACGTTATCTTTTCGGGGATAAGCAAAGTATCTGGTTATAGTTGCTTATTTTCACTTACACTGGTCCTATTAATATGAATGCTCGCTTGAACCCAATAAGCAACGTTAAGAACACCCTTGCTTTGTGGGTCAAACCGTCGTTTAGGGTTGGTTTGATTTCCGTAAGTATTTTGTTTATTTCTTTTGTCCCTTTCTATTGGAGAGCAAGTGCCTTTTGAGGCGTTGTAATTACTGTCCCAATAGCTTGCAGAATATAGTCCACCGATTTAAATCATTTGGTAACTTGTAAATGTGAGTGTGATCTCCACTTTTTAGAGTCTGGCTACTGAAATATTACACAACATTTTGGCGAGAAATTAAAAAAATCTGGGGCTGGTCACACGTCGTGTAGTAGGAATTATAGTTTTGATACTAGAAAATATTTTTTATTTTCTGTGCACACGTAAGTTACCTAAGAAAATAAGTTAAATATACGTTGACGTGCACTCAAAGTCTGCTCACATAATTTCTACCACTATTTAAAGTACAGTCAACGACAAACATATAAGTTTACGTTCCAATCCCATGAAATGTGATAGCCAGACAGTTGGAATTTTCACAGAGAATGTATTTCTGTTGCTGCTATAAAAAGTACGGAACCCTCGGCGGGCAAGCCCGACTCGTACTTGTACCGTTCTTATTTCTATCTACAACCTTTCGTAAAATCGCAATTTTAAATATCCACTCCCAAATATAAGATGAACATTTCCTTTTCTCATTGCCTCTACTTCGTACAGCATTAACCTTTCAAACATTCCGGTCTGAGGAACGTCATTCGATCAGCTGTGAAAAGATCTAGAATCGGTTGATGCCGTTCGATAACCTCCGAATAGGTAGCTCGGAAATCGCTGACAGAAAAAAATAAAAGCTCTCAAAGAATCGCCAATTCAATTTCTATAGTCGTTGATGCAAAAATTTCCGTTTCTCCGTTCGTACTGAATTTGCTATGGATTGTAATATTTTAAGATGAATTCGACGCTCGTTTGGAATTTACGTTATATATGGAATTGCGTAATGACTCTTGCCATTTCCATTCTATAGGGATTCGCTGTCCAATTTGGCAAAATCGTTTGAGTTTATCACGATACAACATTTTTCTGTAGCGAAAATTGATACAGAAAAATACCTAACGTTTATATTTAGTGCAAAATAAAATTAATTTGTAAAAAAGGGGTACTTTATGTTTGAAGTAGAAAATCTATAGTGAATCAGATTTCCCTTATTGGACAGTTGTTTGCTTTGGAAATTGAAACTGCGCAGAAATTTAGATTAGGTACTCATATTGGCAAAAAGACATAATTCTTATAGGTCCTCGCTGTTACCACGTACGGAGTAAAAACAATGTGTCATAAAGGTTAAAAGTTACAAATGGTTAAACTGTTTCATAGTTCACGTATACTTAATATCTTAAATATATTCACTTCACAAAAAAATTTTGTCACATAATTTGTATTACCTAGTACCTATTTTAGGTGTACAGTAATATCCTTATTTATGTTTATAAGTATAAGTAACTTAAATTAAATAAAACTGGTCTATTGTGTTATAAATATATACATTTTATTCTCAAATATTGTGGATCTCAAATAATAAGGCAGATTATACATAATTGTAACTATAATCGTCGGTAGCAGGACTTTCCTCTGGAAAGCTACCATATTGTCGCATACATATTAGACTACACAGTCACATAACGTTGTAACCAGACTAAACACAGAAATCGCATTAAATTACATTTCACAATACACTACACGCATTACATTACATTTAACACTGTCCATTTGCTCCCTTGCAGCTAAACCACCAAAATATCATGGTCATATATCACTATGCATTTGCGGGTTAACCTCACCCACAGTATTAGCGAGGAAGCACGTACTATACCGCACCTGATTCGGCTTATTACCGAAACGTACCATTATCAAGGTGGGAAAACTGGACCTGCCTGATTCGATCTAGTGTTGTTAAACTCGAGTCGAGTTTGTTACCTATTAACTCGATACAATTTATTTAGACTCTGGGTAGTTCATAATTCATACAGCGGTCTGAACGCTTTGACGACTTTCTTGTCCGCACTTTTTTTAAATCGAAATGAAACAGAAACACACAAGTGAAGAACAATATAGGAAAAAAAAACGTGACTAGTAGTTAGTCCAAGTAATAGTTTTGTCCAAGATTTATGGTTTTCATGGCTTTCCTTAGAATAAAATCTCTCTTAAATAACTAGAAATTATATCATAAATTCGGTCTTTGACAAAGGAAAGCCAGTGTAAGTTCATTATATCTGAACATAAACATAAAACAACGAGGAGTAAAGTTTTTTTTAGTCAAACTTAGATCAAATTCTAACCACCAGATTTAATAATTAATTAATTATTATAAGATTCGAGTCCTTTCCGGTTACTACTGAAATAATCGTTACGACTTACAACTACAAAGTCTCGTAAGTCTTTCAAGCGAAATTTCCAGAAATAAAGTCTAAACCAGATTTAGACTTATAAGACTCAATTCCTCACCAACACTAGTTCGATCTAATTCTAAAAGCCTCTGGCGAGCCGGCCAATATTTGACAGGCGTACAAAAAGGAAACGAAAAAGATGCTGAGAATAGGAATGGCTGCTTTAAACTCGCTTGAGGGGAAAATGTTAGAATGAGCTCAGCAAAAAGCGGATAACGAATTTTTGGCACTTTTTTAGCGTAAGCGTTTTTAATGTCGCCAAAAACTTTTGCAACGTTTTTTATTTATAATTGGGATAGAACCTTATTCCTACTGAGTAATTAGCACTGCAAAGTGCGAAAAGGTGTATAATTTTATTCAGTGAACAATTTTTTCGCCATTTTTGTTTACATAACTAGCTTAAAACAGTGAAGATAATGGCCATTAAATTTAACATTTTCACAAAATCAGCGATACTCACAGACAGCCATGAAACTTATATATTTAATGTAGGACATTTCGTTTAATAAATGGCTGAAATAAATAAAAACAGCAACATTTTAAATGAAGTAGCAATTACTCGGCATAAAATGGCAGTGAATATCGGGACGCACATTGTCTGAAATTCCGTCACTTATATTTTGTATCGGAGCGGGAAATGGAAAGGCTGTGTTGAGCATATTGGATTGTGTTTATGTTTATTTCATTACAACGGGTAGTGCGATTCAATATGTGACCCAATTTCTTGGTTTCCTTCGGAAACCGTTGTATGGAATGAAAATCTTGGGATTACCTTGCCCCGTTAATGGCATTTGGGTGCTACTGAAAAGAAATGTGTTAATTCACTTACGTTACGTCTAACAAAGAATTGGAAGTAATTCGATGCAATTTAACCCGTACATTTTCACAGGTAGAACGAGCTACCAACATAATATACGACCGGTGTGGCCTAGTGGTAGTGACCCTACCTGTGAAGCCGATGGTCCTGGGTTCAAGTCCCGGTAAGGGCATTTATTTGGGTGATGAACACAGATATTTGTTCCTCAGTCATAGGTGTTTTCTATGTATATAATTAATTATGTACCTATACATCTATATAAGTATGTATATCGTCGCCTAGCACCCATAGTACAATTACCTAAAAAACACTATTCAATATCTTTGACATCAGCAACTAGCATAACGGTTAAAATATCTTCTGGTTCCCTACGTTCAGCTTTGCTCATATTATATAAGTAGGTATATAAATATACTTTTCATTAATTATATTAAAAAGAAACACGTTTTTTGTAATTAATTAGTGTGTAGTACAAGAACCCGTGACGTGAAGGATAAAAATCTGCAATGCACTTAAAATTGGCGCCCAAATGTGGGCTTGAAAAATATATATGTATATATTTTTTTATTATGATCGAGTATAATATATTATGTTTCCGTGATAAATCTCCCAGTAGCAATGAATAACATTTTTATAATTTAATTAAATACTAATATGTTTTATTTATTAAACCCTCTTCAAAACGTTGTCATATTTTAATACTTTAAAATCTTGTAATAGCGATTTTGCGTTATTTTTTGAAATAGTCAATAAACAGTCTGTTGTAAACGCCTACAATTTTTACATATTTTTGCACAATATTCAAATATATTCCAAAAAGTGGCGCCCAACAAGGGACCGGGCATTCTGAAATATTTTTGCGTTTAATGGAAGCTTCATCTACCCTTATAGATGGGTGAGCGAGATAGGTCAGGACCGTAGGGAGGCTTTGATTAACTCGTCTGTCAATATAACAAGGGAACTTTTGTATGGGAATATTCAATAACATTTCGGGATGTTTGTTAGGGAATTGAGTTAAAGTTTGTTATTGTTACAGTAAAGTTGTTACTTGTTAGTGGGAGTTGTTTCTGTAGTTATACCTTACTACTTTCATAGTTAACTAAGTGTATTTCACCCCTAAAACATACATCAACATCAACAACAGACATCAAAGTTACTGTCGAAAGTTTCTGTAAATTTGATCCACCATTTCGAGTCTTGGTATTTTTCTTTATTAATGTTAAAAATTAGTTGTTAGGTTGTTACTAATTTTTATGTAGATCTATTTTAAGTGTATATGTGTATATAGGCGAACTGTATTTTTATAGTTAGCTGTTATTTGTGTTAAGGGTTTATTTTCTACCTGCCCGTCATTAATTATTCTATACCTTTATCAGCCGTCTATCCACCAAAACATTATTTAATATGGACGCGTCCAATCTATACATGACTAAGTTATTATATTTTCCTGTTATGAAGTTCAACAGTTGATATATCAACTAAACTTTCTTTTCTTATTCTTATTTAACTTTTTAGGGTTCCGTAGCCAAATGGCAAAAAACGGAACCCTTATGGATTCGTCTCTCTGTCTGTCTGTCTGTCTGTCTGTCCGTCCGTATGTCACAGCCACTTTTTTCTGAAACTATAAGAACTTTACTGTTGAAACTTGGTAAGTAGATGTATTCTGTGAACCGCATTAAGATTCTCACACAAAAATAGAAAAAAAAAACAATAAATTTTGGGGGCTCCCCATAATTAGAACTGAAACTCTAAAAATTTTTTTTCATCAAACCCATACGTGTGGTCTATGGATAGGTCTTCATCTTCAAAACTGATATTGAGGTTTCTAATATATTTTTTTTCTAAACTGAATAATTTGCGCGAGAGACACTTCCAAACTGGTAAAATGTGTCGTCGTCGTCCCCCCCCCCCCCCCAAAAATAAGAGAATGGTAAAACTAAAAAAAATATATGATATACATTACCATGCAAACTTCCACCGAAAATTGGTTTGAACGAGATCTAGTAAGTAGTTTTTTTTTAATACGTCATAAATCGTAAACCGCAATTTTATTATGTTACTTGCTGCTACGGAACCCTTCATGGGCGAGTCCGACTCGCACTTAGCCGCTTTTTTACCTTGACTTGATATACAATTTCATAGAGAAGACTTTGAAGTACTCTGGGGAATAAACCCATGGCAGAATATAATTTTCTATGTAGGATGTTTGACGGCTTTCCAAATAAATAAACGGATATTGATAGATGGTATCGCTGTCGGCTACCGTAAAGTTAGTTTAAGGTTAGTGGAGTTAGACCAAGAAAAGTCTGCAGCAATTTTGATAGCCCACACAGTGCAAGTGTTATTTATACGTCATAATTTCATAGAATTTTGTCGTTTAAAATAACACTTGCACTGCGTATGCGTGGGCTCTCAAAATCGCTGCAGACTTTTCTTAGTAACTCTATGTCTCACGACAGTTGAAATCCGACTAATAAAGTTGTTTCAAGCAAATAGATGCACATAAGATACAAGATAAAATATTATTACTTCAATGTTAAGACA